>NW_017728992.1:28738247-28738595 GCF_001723915.1 Gavialis gangeticus | reverse complement strand
CAAAGTCTGTCTGCTTGAACAATTATCCAGTTGAACAAAAGCACCTACCCCCACACTTGGAAACAATGCCTGTGATTTGTCACTGGTATGCAATGATTCAAAATCCTGTTTTTACAGAGCCTGATAAAAATGCAGGCTTAACAACGTTAGACCGAATTGGGTGATCCACAGCCCACCTGTAGCTACACCTCTGCTCTTTCAGAAATTTTTAATCTGACTAAAATCAAGGTCAGTTTTTTTAGCCATAATGAAGCAACACTGAGTCTGGCAGTCAAAAATGCAAAAAAAATGAAAGTGAGGCAAGAAAATGAAGCTAAGCAAAAAGACAGTTTGTCATCTTATTTTAAA
>NW_017728992.1:28736116-28738236 GCF_001723915.1 Gavialis gangeticus | reverse complement strand
CATTCATCAAAAAGTATGAGCAAGGAAACATCTGAATTATCTGATCTCTTGCCAAGTTGGGGGGATACCACAATGACTACAAAAGTTGAACAAGTGGACTCTGAAGTGACAACAGAACTACAAAATATTGCTATTTTTTTTTAAATAAGGGAAGAAACCTACTCTGAAGACATTGCATTATGGTCAAAATCTGTTTCACTGGATATGATAGAATATTTCTTATCAAATAAACTGAAAAACATAGGTAATATGGAAACTTTGAGAAAAGAATATGAGGTTGGAGGATGAAAGCAATGTAGAGGTCTTCATGAGTCCCATTTTCTGAGGATAAAAAAAATGGGATGACAGAAATGAGAATTTGGTTGATTTTTTTTCAAGAATCACTAAGGCAGTCTACTGTTATATTGGCAAATTATTTCCTGACCACAGTAAGGGAAAACAAACATTCACTGATGGGCAGACTAACTGGAGAAATTTTACAAGAGATATTGCTGATGTGTTGTGTGTAAGTTCATTCAAAGTTGTAAATTATCTGGAAGAATTGATTCTCTGTTATCGACTCACTTTGAAAAGGAGTGTTCTTAGTGGAGGAAAGTACTGAGACGTATTGTTGCCATGGTCAAACTGCTTTCTTCTTTGGGACTGCCTCTAAGAGGACATGATGAGTAATCATGGTCCAATCGAAAAGGTCAACCTGCCTTGAATATCTTCATGAATTTGATGATTTTCTCAAAGAACATTTGAAACATTATCAGTATTGCGGCTCAGGGAAGACCAACTTTTTAACACACCAAGCCTAGGATGAATTCATTGCTATCATAGCAAAGTGGCTCAGAAACCAATTCGTTATTGAAGTAAAGGATGCCAAGTACGATTCCATTGTCCCAGGGAGCCACATAGTAAACCAGACTTACCTGCAGACCCTGATGAGGAGCACGTGATGCCGAAGAAAGGATCCATGCGGCACGTTAGCTGTCTTTTTGTACGGGTACGCCCAGCTGGTGATGTCATAGAGGGACGCCAGCTGGCGAAGTTAAAAGCAGCAGCTGTGACCGCGGAAGGGGCGGATAGCCCTAGGAAGGAGCAACTACCCGCTCCACCAGTGAGAGGGGCGGATAGCCCCAGGGAGGAGCAACTACCGGCTCTGCCAGCAAGAGGGGTGGATAGCCCCAGGGAGGAGCAACTACTGGCTCCACCGGTGAGAGAGGCAGTGACTGCAACAGCCAGCGGCATGACGGCTGGAGAGATAGAAGAGGCTCCAAAGGGTTGAAGACAGAGCACGTGGCTGGAGGCTGCTCAGGACGGAGAAGGAGCGGGAAGCACGGCCATGGAGGGCACAATGGAGCACAATCCAGAAGACAGCATGGCCCACAGGTAGAGTGCCGGAGCGATGGTGCATAGAGTCAGCCACACAAAGGGGGAGAAACCCCTGGAGAGCCCCAAGAGGGTGCAGACAGGGTGGGTATTGCCGCCAAGCTACGGTGCAGTGAGTCGGTGGAGGCACTAGGGAAGCTAGGGGCCAAGGACGGCCCAGAAGGACCGGTGAGGTCCAGTTAGGATGCTCAGCATGTCAAGGGGCTGAATAGTGGGCTTTTAGGTTTGTTTTGTTGTGTTGGATGTCCCCAGCTGGGGAGGGAGAGCTAAGGTAGCATCCCTATAGAAATGGGGTTGATGGTGTCTCGGTGAGACCAGAGCCTGTGCGGAGACCCCGTCTAGGGTCAAACAGGGAGGAGGCAAGGAGGACCGTGGGCCAAGCTTACTGGCGAGCACCACGACAGGGGCAGGTCAGGTGGGGAATATTACTCTACAGCTGGGGAACCGGACCCACAGAAGAAGAACGCACTAAAGGTGGCATGAGGCCGGGGTGCAGGGGTGGTGGAGCCCCGTGATGTGACCGCTGAGGGATCCTGGGCCACGGAGTGTACCACAAACCGACATTGACACTGAAGAACATCAAGTCAGACCAACCTGGTGGCCTTTTACGACCAGGTCACTAAATCATTGGATGCAGGGGTGGCAATGGATATAGTTTTCCTAGACTTCAGGAAGGCTTTTGACACTGTCTCTCACCCCATTCTCATTAGGAAGCTGGGGGACTGTGGCGTAGACACCCATACAGT
>NW_017728992.1:28723581-28736100 GCF_001723915.1 Gavialis gangeticus | reverse complement strand
CACAAGCTGGCAGAGGGAAGGTTTAAGTTGGACATCAGGAGGCGCTACTTCACGGTCAGGGCGGCTAGGGTCTGGAACCAGCTTCCAAGTGAGGTGGTGCAGGCTCCCACCCTGGGGGTTTTTAAGAGGAGGTTGGATGACCACCTTACTGGGGTCGTTTGACTCCAGTACTCTTTCCTGCCATGGCAGGGGGTCGGACTAGATGATCTGCTCAGGTCCCTTCCAACCCTAGAAACTATGAAGTCAGAGTGGGCAAGAACAAGGTAGGGGACTTGGGCGAGAGAGAACTGCTCCGATGCCAAAGTGATCCCAAGAGGGGGGTGTCATCTACCTACAGAATTAGAACCACCTGAAAGCGGGGAATCGAAACCTGGCGGTCACATCCATAATAGTCAATTCAACACCAGATGTGGGTCACGTAGAACAATTAACGTTAATTTTAAGATACATGACCGGCAATGGTGAAGTTGTAAAGTGATTTCTTTGTTTTGTCCTGCTAAAATCCTGCACTTTTGAATGTCTAGAGACAACTGTTTTGGAAATAATTGCAAATTTAGGTTTGGCAATCAAAACTGTTGTGGGCAGAGCTTTGATAGTGCCCCAAATATGGCAGGAAAATATTCAGGTCTACAGGCAAGACTGAAGAATGCAAGCTCCTCTGCTTTACTTGTACCATGTTCCAGCCATTCCTTAAATTTAATCTGCAACACTGCAGCCAACTCCTATAAGGGAGTTACACATTTTTTTGACTTCGTTCAAAATGTGTATCCCTTTTTCTCGGTTTCCATGCATCAGTGGGGTATGCTACAATTACTCTTGGAGCAGCCAAATGAAAAATATTTGACAGTCAAAATAATTTGTGACATCAGGTGGTCTGCTCATGCAGATGCTGTTTTGGCTTTGAAAATGAGCTATGATGATATAAAGATAACCTTATTAAACATAGGCACATCAAATTCTCAAAAAAAGTGTGCGAACACTGAAGCAAAATCCTTAGCAGAAAAGTTTGAAAAGTAGGATATTGCTGTGTTTACTCTTTTGTGGAACTGTTTACTTCAAAGAATTAATGCTGCCATCAAATCAATGCAAAAGGTCAAATACAAATGTATTGAATGCTGCACAATTGTTAGCCTCAGTTAGAAGTTTTGTCATGGAAGTTCAAAATGACTATAGCTTGGTGGAAGCAGAGGCACTAACATTAAGAGAAAATATAGGTTCCTCTGATATATCTGCTGAGAATCATTAAAAAAGCAGGAAGTTATTTTTTGATGAAATTAGAGACAATGAAATCAATTTAAAAGGGAAAGAGGAGATCATCATTGAGGCTGTCAGTGTTATTTGTGAAGCAATAATGGTGCAATTCATGAGTAGAGGTAAATTTTGTAAAGAAAAAGTGTAGAAAAAATGCATTCTGAATAAATGTATATATTTACAAATCAATTTAAGTTTCTCCAGAGAAAGTTAACTTTTATTTTTCCATTGGTATGTCATCTGTACTTTTACACATTTTTCACATTAGCATAATGCAAATACAAGCTTTCATTTAGCCCAGAAATTCTCAAACTGTGGTCTGAGAACCCCATTCAGGCGGACCAAGAAAAGGTTATTGAGGTGGGTTTTTTTAATAAAGTGCTGTTATCCAAAGCACTTAACAATAGTTAGCTAATGGTATAAACAACATTTGGAAAGAACATTAAGTGGTCCGCTAAGACCCTCAGAAATGTTCAAGTGGTCAGAGATTCATAGATTGTTAGGGGCTGGAAGGGACCTTGCAGATAATTGGGTCTAGCTTCCCCCTGCCACCCCTGGCTCTAGGCAGGAAGATAACTGGGGTTAGGTGACCCCAGCAAGGTGACCCTCTAAGTCTCCTCTTGAAAACCTCCAGGGTAGATGAATGCATCACCTCTGGAGGGAGTTTATTCCATAGTCTGGACACCCTGACTGTGAAGGAGTTTTTCCTGGTATTAACCCTGAAGTGGCCTTTCAGGAGTTTGTATCCATTGCTCCTGGTCTTCCCTGGGGATGACCTAGTAAACAGTTGTTCACCCAGCTCCTGATGCACTCCTTTGATATAGTGGTAAGCCACTATCAAGTCCCCTCTCACCCTTTTCTTCTTTGGGCTAAAGAGGCACAGGACCCTCAGCCTTTCCTCGTATGGTTTGCCTTGCAAGTCCCTGATCATACGGGTGGCTCTTTTATGGACCCTCTCAAGTTTTTCCACATCCTTATTGAAGTGCGGCGCCCAGAACTGGACGCAGTACTCCAACTGCGGTCTTACCAGTGGTGAGTACAGTGGGAGTAGCACTTCCTTAGTTTTACATGAGATGCATCAGTTGATGCATGCCAGTGTGTTATTTGTGAAAAAAAAGTTAGACTTCAAAAACAATCAAGGTATCTCACTGTATTTTCCTTTACTTCCTATTACTTATAGGAGGAGGATGAAGAAAAAAAGCATGAAAAAGGTGTGGGGGGGAGATAAGAGAGAATTTCTTAGCTGTGTCCCGAGGGGGGCAGGGCGGAAAATGAAGCTACACACAGGGCCCCACTAACTTTAAATCCACCACTGATAGGACTTGTGTCTCTTCTGTACTACAAGCAGTTTTCGCAGAACAGCTCTTTACATCACCTCTTCACATCCACCATGTTAGAAGTACTTTTTTTCAAAATGTATATGTTAGGCACTGTGTATAATCCATCTATTGCTATGCATTGTAGTTTTCTGCAGCAAGTAGCTATGTCTGCTACACAGGGGATCTCAGAGAAGCTGATGGGAAGGAATGAGACATGCCTTCTTCTTTATAAATATTGTTAAATGAACATCTAGTTGAGACATTTCAGAGCGTAACCACACCATGAATCCAGAATGCAGTTTTGTTTGTTTGTTTGTTTTTGCATAGAGTACACTCTTAGAAAAAGGAATGTATCCTGATTCCAATGCATCATGCAGAAGTGTAATGTGAAAAAGGAGCAAATTACATTAAACACAATCCAGATTTTGGATTATGGTTTTTTGGAGGTTTTTTGGTCTCAAGAGTATTCTATTAAAATGATACTGCTTTTGAAGAAATCAAATAAAGCTTCTATATAATAAATAGTGATAAATTATTACTGTGTTTTATTTTCCATGGTGTAATTTAGAGCTGAGTGATGTTCTTTCTCACATTTTACTCAATGCTGTTGTAGTGTTATAGATCTAAGGACACCCACACGCTGATCAAGGACAAAGAATAAGATCAAACGGATTAGCCTGACTGCAGTTTTTGCACTGTATTCATAAATCCTGGGACTTTTATGTTTCCTCATTAATTAAGAATCTGTTTATGTGTTACTAGAAACATTTAATACACACAGGTTATACCAGAAACATAATCATGAAAGCCTAAAATGTTTCTTAATGGTCTAATACGTGCTCATTTAATTTTTTATTGGCTGAGTATTATTGGAAGTTAATAAGAACATTACCTATCAGATTGATTAGGTGATGATAGTTCTGACTATTCTGGCAGACAGTAGGTTTCTGTGGTCTTTTATTACAACTTTAATTGTTTTAGCCTTCAGTAATAATAGTTGCTTGTATAGTGCATGGCCTTTTCTGTATGGAGGCCTTATATAAGATGCTATTTGTTTTCCTCTGGCTTTTTTTTTATTATAAGTGAATTATAAAAATAGAGGCAGGAAACTCTGGGGGAGATGTGGTTTGACATTTGACATTCTACTGCTGTTTTACCACTAGATATTAAAAAACCCGGGCTTGCTCTTTAGGGTCACCTGCCTCAGTAAATCAGAAAATGCTATTCCAGTTTCCTTTTGTTCTTCCTGTAAGATCAGTCATATAAAGTAGTCCCTGAACATATCTCTTCCTTAAGCAGACAGAGGTAGTTAGCCATGTTAGTCTGAAGTAAGACAGAAGGCATGGTACATGTGCACCTGACAGACTAACAGAATCAGAGGTGCATAAAGTTTTATGAGCCACAGCTCATTTCAGATGTATCTGATGAAGTGAGCTCTGGCTCATGATAGCTTTTGCATCTCTGATTCTGTTGGTCTGTCAGGTGTACCTCTACCCTGCCATCTGCCATTTTTTTCTGCCTTGCACATCTAGTCTATGTTGATTGTAGAGCCAACTCATATTCTCCCATGACCCAAGTGGCAAAGAGGGTAATTTATTTGGCTTAATCCTACCCAGTATAGCAAAAAATAGGAGCAAGGGTATACAGACCATAATCACCTTTTAAGTGCATTAATTATGGTACTGATAGCCATTTCCTGTATATTGAAATCTGCGTTGTGAGGAGTGGCTAACTTGAAACAAGGTGATGCTAGAGAGAATTCACATAAGTGGCACATGAATAGCAAGAATACCAGAGTTATAATACAAATGATTCTTTAAAAAAAAAATCAGGAATTTTGGAAGAGATGCAAAGTCTCAGGGTTCAGGTCCTAAGCTATCATTTAGCTAAAGGAGAGTTAGAAATCAGTGGACAGGTTTTCTTCCATTTACCTTTGTACCATTTTCAATATTGGAATCCAAGCAAAGCAAACCCATTCTGTAGAAAACTGAAAAAAAAATCAAACAAAATTAACATTTTGTCTGAATATGAAACTCTTGGCAATGATAAGAAATAGCTTTTGAAATTTATGAAATGCATTTTTTTGGTCCAGCTGAAAAATCATATTAGTCTTTGTCCTCAGATTTCTCAGATGCGAAAACCAGCCCATTTTTTCCCAGAAATTCCCTTTGAAGAGGTAGAAGCAATTGTTGCTGTGGTACTGTTATATTATTTTGCTATAGAGCAAATCCAAGCATCTCTCGTTGGTTTCAGGCTTTATTGCAATCTGAACCTCAACTCTTGTCCAGTGAACTGAATATGTGGCTAAGTAATCTGATATTGTAATGCTCAATTTGTCACTAACTCACTGGACCTGATTTCCCAATGACTTTCATCTTGTACACAAACTTCAACCAGTGCAAAGTAAATATAGAAAACTGTAAGTCACTTGGCTACTGCTCTTTGCAGTTTTGTGTTCATTCTGCACAGGTGAAAAGTAAGGTACAGGGCCCTGATGAGTCAGCTCTTGCTGAGCATGTAACTTAAAGAATAATAAGCTAACTCCTTTTACTTTAGTTTCCTCAGACCCCTACCAGATGTGTAGGTAAAGGCATGATGGGATCTGATGCACAATCCACACAATTGTGCTTCCTTCCACGCTGCATGTACATGGTAGGAGATGTTACTGTAGGATTGAGCATTGGATCCCATTATGTCTTATTGCTGGTGGAAAGAGAGTCCAGGAGCGCTACAGCAAGTAGCAAGCTTCTGCAGCTGGGAGCCCCTCAGCTAACAGGGCTTCCAGCTGTAGGGGTACACAATGCGCTCCTGCACTTGGGGGTTATGTCAGCTGATCTGGGCTCCCAGTGGCAGGGGTGCACATGCGCTGCTGCTGCTGGAAGTCTCATCAGCTGACTGGGGGCTCCCAGCCATGGGGGTGCCCCTGGATCCATGTTCAATTAATGGTATAATAGGAACCAGCCCCAAAGTTTTTATACATTTTTTTGTGGAATAATTCTGTGGCTTATTCCTTGTTTTATTATGCCATTAATTGCTGTAACATATGATGGAGTTACAATTTAAGCCGTGATTAACTGGTTAATCACATCTTAAATGTAATGTGGGGCAGGGGCCTAATTTCTAATATAGGGGTAATATCTCACTCTCAGGAGGTGTTGAAGTGATTTAAACAGAATTTTGAACATGTGATAAATGATAATCACTGCCCTGTGGTGCACTGCCAGAAAATGGCTAGCCTGGAATGTGGCAACATATTACAACTTTCAGTAGGACACGGTATTTCTCAGTCATTGATGATGAGAACTCACATTATGATTAAACACTTCATTTTCTTTCAGTCTGTTGCTTCTCTCATTAGAATAAAGATTGGTCAAAGGGACCAGCATTCTATCAGAAAATTGTTATTTGATTAATACAAGCCATAACATGAAAATATTATTTTGGCATTTTTACAAGAAATTATTGGAATATTTCACTTTTATTTTATTATTTTGATAACAATATAAAACTTAAAACTTTTAAAACCTTTTTCATTAGGTAAAGGTGATCTCTCCTCATATTATTTCTTATCCAAAGTCTTCCCAATTTTAGATTAAGCCAAATTCTGAAATCTAAAAAGTTTTTTTTGGCAAGCTATGCAGATTTCCTTTCTGCACTGGACCTAATGTAAATATAGTTTAGTAACTAGGACTGGAAAGCATATTAAACACATATAAAGGAACATAAAAAGATGTTCTTTTTAGATCCTAAATCTGTTCAAGTGTAGGTCTCTTTTTTATGGAAATAAGGGTTCCCTCCCTCCCCCCGCTCCTGTGTCTTAAACCAATGGGCAAAAATCTCTAGGGCAATGTTTGATCGTTGTTTTTAAGAAAAAGTTGTCTGAGTGCTAATTTTACTAAAGTTGGAATGTAATATAAGATCAGGAAAATCCCTGAGCTACTTATAAGCCTTCAAAGATGATGCCACTATATTCACTAACCTTGCAGTTTTCACCGTCAATTAAAAAAATGTGTGTTACAACCACAGAAACTTAGTACATAATCTGAATATTAAAATCTCATATATGCCCCAAGATTCATATTGTGGCTATATTGTCAGTGTTCCATGTCCCTTATTCAAAACGTTATCTGATAGGCATTCTGAAAATATTATCTTTCTGTTTCAGTGAACGTGGGTGAATCCTCCATGACAACCTCTTCATATCTTTGATGGAGATTCTCAAGACTGAGAAAAACACATTTGTGAACTCCTACCTACACATCGACTAACAGGTTTTTTTTTACGTATTTTGTTAATTTAATCACCTACAATCAATACTTTGTATGAGGGCTGACCAAAGCAAAGGTGGTCAGCCTTAGTGGTTCACATTAAGTTAGGGGTTCAATAGACTGGAAACCAAGGTCAAAATCAAGTATCAGTCCAGAATACCAACTGAAACCTGTGAAACCAGGTCAGTAACAAAATGTCACTGAGTAGGAGCAGGAGGGTTCTAAGCATCTGAACAAAGTACTGCTACTTCTGAGAAAAAACCCTGCAAAAAGTGGGAGGGTTTTATATACCTCTAGTGAGGTTCTGTGGTTTTCATTGGTCTCTCCAGGTTCTTTGGTCCCGCACTGGGGACTCCATGGTGGGGGAAGAGTGGGAGCTGGGCTGAGCTGTCAGTGGCATTAAGCCTTATGGTGTTCTGGCCTGGAGTTGCCAAAGTTTCTGATTTGAACGTTATGATAGTATGGTTTTTGTGTAATTATTTTGTTGTTTTAAATTTCTTTTGCAGTTTCTTATATTTGTCTACAACCTTATTTCTTTTTCCCATATCACTTTTAAACCATAGAAGCGGAATAGTTAGCTGATAAACTGTGCAAGGCAAGGGCCATTTTTAATTTGTATATTCAGCACAGTAGATCCTGGATCCTTGACTGGTGTTGTTTAGTTATTACTGCTATAAAAATAACAAATAGGAAGAAGGATGGATAGTGTTTCTCATGATTACTGTAGCAGATTGTATTCCACAGATAGCCTGATAGTGGTGCTCAAGAGCTATGCTCTGGTAGTTGTTTCCTAACCATGTTTTTCATGGCCACTTGTTCTGTTTAACCTATACCAAAATTGTGATGACCTTCCCACTCCTTAAATCACCCTACAACATTGTTTTTTTAGATTTTCACAATTTCCCTGGTGAAATACTATCATACATCTGATAGAGAAAAGAAAAATATTCTGTCACTGTGGGTAGACTTGGAGAAGAAAACGTAAACATATTTCTACAATTATTTTTTTTTAAATATGTCAATAGTTATTTATTAATTATTAGCTCATTGTTTTTCATTATGAGACAGGCTGCTGGAGCATTCTTAAATGTCTTGTAAATACATCGCAGAAAAATATGCTTGGAACTTTGATCAAATTCACATAAATCCATGGAAATAAGAGGAACCCAATGAAGCTAACAATATCATGGTCATAATGTATTTGAAATATAAGTCTGTCCACTGGGATAATTAGTAAATTGTGACTGCTTGTGTATCATTATTTGATTTAAAGTAGAAAATAATGCATCATTTGTGAAACAGTTGACAAATAATGTACAATAGAGAAACATGATATTTTAACTGAGTTATGAGAATGAAATGAATTAAGTTAATTCCCAGCTCTACTATAAGCTCCTAGTGTGATCCTGAGTATATCGCTTAATCTGTCTCTGCCTCAGTTTTTCAGGAAAATGAGGGCAATACTTCTTTTTTCCCCCTTAATCTTTGGCTTCTGCACTAATTTTTCAGTGTTCTTATGGGCAGAAACTCCTCTTACCTTATGTGCACATTATCTAGTAAAATGGGGCTAGAGTCTCCTGATGTGTGTATATATATAACATTGCATTCTACTTATTTAGAATCCTCTTTATTGTCATTTTCTCTCTTCCTTAGTTATTTTTCCCTAAGACTGGACTCAAAGGAAGGTAGTAATTTGGTAGCTTTGTGAAGAAATAATTATATTGAAACTTTTTTTTTTTAAAGCACTGGGACTGTACATTTAAAGTGAATGATTCAGGAGGTAGGAAGTAGGTAGGCCCATTCATTCCAGTATTTGAATATTACTTATGAGTTGTATTCTCAAAGGTTCTTCCAATACTTACTCAGACTGTGCCTCTTAGCTAAATAAGGTCCCTGACAATGTAAGGAAAAGGAGCTGCTCCGCAACCCTTCTGCAGATCTGGGGAGACTGGGGATGGAGGAAGCAGGAGCATCAGAGCTTGAATTCTCCTGAAACTTATAAGGTGATTGTGTGTATGTGCTAGTCTTGCCCACAGGTTTCTAAACAAATTTTCTCCCCTGTTTCTCCCTGTGTCAGATAACTAAAATATGTCACTTGATATTTGTTTCCAAAAAAAATGCTTCCTCTTTGGCTTTCATAAAGAGGTGCAAATGTACCTCTTAAAGAATCTTTGCAGGCTGGTTGAAGAAAAGGAGGGGGGGGTCACTGAGTCATGATATCTTTGTGCTCTTGGGCAGCAGAGTTAAGCATGAGTCACAGAGAGTCCCCCAGCAGAAATAAGGGGTGGGGTGGGGTGGGGAATTCTACACTGGAATGCTGAAGGACCTGACAAAACACTGTCAACCTGTGTGTGACATACCATATGTTCATATCAAGGCATGATAGAAACCAGCTATGAAAATGCTCTACATTTTTTAAGCAGCAACTTTGCTGCTCGTTGGCCATCTTTATGACTTGATGGACTTGGAATGACAGTTTAAGTCACTGGAATGAGAGTTGTTCCTTCATTAGTCCACCACTCAAATCTATGTCAGACATTAAAACAGAGTAGGGCAGTGATTCCCAGTGGATAGAGGAGCCAGAGACAGGAGCCATAAGAAACAGTAGGAAGAGGAGCTGAGAATAGGCCAGGGTCAGGCACAGTGTGGGGGTCAGGAGACAGACACAAATAGTAGAAAAATGGTCAATGACAACAAGAGCAGGGACCAGAATCAAGGCAGGATCAGCAGGCAGTCTAACGAAACCTGTTATGCAGATATTTCGCAACTGTTTCCCCTGTCTGGGTGGAGTCAGAATCTTTCAAGTACAGCAGCAAATAATTGGCCACCTATGGAATGACTTTCCCTTTTTCATTTAATTCTTATTTCATGTTCTGTTCTTTCTCCCATGTGTCCTTAGATCTTGTTCAACTTGAAAAAGAGCATCTTATTGGAGATTTTGTATATTTGCTTAGTTGGTAGATCTCTATCTTCTTTAAAATGGCATCTCCTTTGATAGGACGACAGCCTGTGTGCTTGTAGAGGAGTGGTTCATGATGTGTTTAGACCAAGGCATCCCATGTCAGATTCAAGGCATCTCTCAACAAATGCCACCTCTTAGCTTTCACCCATTTCTTGACTGGAAAAAATCATGGAGCAATTTTGTGTTGCAAAATACTTAGAAAGACCACAAAATGTCAGAATGTTTTTTAATACTATGGATACCTCTGAAATATCTGGGTGTATCTTGTGAATCATATGTAGATGTTTGAACACTTAGCTGTGCTAATATTTGTTGCACCTTTTAGCACCCTTACAAAATTTCAGGCTGCAGCACCCTGATTGAGAATCATTGCTGGGTGACACTAATGAAAGCATCCAACTTCAAAATAATGCTTTTACTTTAGGTTGCTTGTTCAGTAACAGTGTTTGTCAGAAAATTGTTGTCAAAATGCTTTTACATTGGGAAAATATTGTTTCAGAAAGTATCAATTTTTGACAAGAGAATTTTGATTTACCCTTTTCTTTTCTTTTTTTGATTTTTCTAAGAGACATTTATAATTTTGGGGAAATTTAATCTGAATCAGAGTGCTTCATTTTTTGAAGTGGCCCCAAATTTTCCATTTGAATCAATTCAATGAAGCATTAAGTTGTGCTCATTGTAATCTTATAGGAATTTCCCTAGTTCATGAAAACTAGTAATGATAAAGATTGGCTTTTAATGAAGAAAAGCTTCTACTTTAAGAAGGAAGTGGGGGCTGAAGTAATAATTACCATAATTCAAAGTCACTAGTCATCAATATTCAAAAAATATAAATGAAATTTTTAATAGGAAAATAGTACTCAGACTGTCACTTTAAAAGCAATACTTCAATTTCATCTTTCCATATATTATTCTTATATGATAACATAATTCAATGAAGAGGTTTGTCATAATTTTTTCATGTCCTATTAATTTAAATTTAAATGAAAATAGATAAAAACAGAATTGGTGATAAAGTAGGCTAGAAACTAATCTCAAATATTTTCTTGATGTCAGTGTGACTCTTCCCAGAGTAACGTAATGCTCCAGTACAAATACTGATGGCAGAATGAGGCACAAAGTCAGAAAAATATGTAACTAGTTGAAGCCTAAAAAATATGAATTTCAAAAAAATTATACATTCTTACCATGAGGGCATATAGCTACTAGAACAGACTCCAAGGGCCAGAGAAGATTTTGTGCTTTAGTTTTGCAGCTAGATGTTCATCATAAGCCAACTTGGATGTTCGTGGTTAGTGAAAATGTTGAGATGCTTTCCTCCTTCATCTGTGTAAGTATGAAGTATGTGTTGTTATGGCTTACATTCTGACAGTTTAAAAGTATGAATATTTAACCATGGGAATAATGGCATTTAATGAATATACAAAAGTAAATAAAAATAACATAAAATAAGAATGCTCACATTAGGACAAACAGTATAAACAAATTATAAAGCTATTTTTTACCTGATAGAGTATGACACTGAGCATGGTATTTTTAAATAGGTGAAGATGTAATGTGGAAAAATGTAATATAACCATGCACTTATAAAACATTCATCTGGTGACATACTTATGCATTCATGATCTATTTAGGAAATGTTATAATGGGGTAAACTCCCAAAGCTTTATGTAGGGGTTATTCCACATTATCTTAATGTGAGACAGCAGTAAATCTTAGAATAGGATTTTAAAATATTATACCTGACATACATTTTTAAGGTATTTGAGTAAATGTGACCCTAGAATAAAATTATACTATAAGGCAAGAAGAAAGGTGATCATTTTTATCAAGCATGCTATGCCATGACCTTTTTAAAAATAGATGTAAGTAATAGATTAATTGCAGGGATCCTGGTTTTCTCTGTTAAAAAATCCAGCATTCTCTGATAAAACCCCCATGATTCTCTTATTTATAAAAACCCCAAATCCGTGTTTTTCCATGATTAAAATTAAACACCACTAAATATATAGGTATCAGGTGAACACAATGTTTTATTGCCATATTTACAATTTTAAAGCAATTTTGAAGCCTTCCAAGCCTGCCTCAATTATTATAATGAAATACATTCTAAATATCTATATATTTTGGTGTTTGAGTTTGTTTTTTTTATCATGGGAAATCAGAGCTCCCCCTACCCCCTTTGCTCACCAGCGCATGAATCTAGCTGTGGGTGTCCTCCCCACACCCCTGCTTTGTAGTGCTGAGCAGCCGTGATATGCTATTGTACTGCCGTGGCTCATGCTGTTGCCCCTCACTCCCACCCCAGAGTTCCCCAACTCCCCACCTCTGCTAGCAGTGCCCCTCATTCCTGACCCACTGCCCCTGCCCCTAGGATCCAGCCCCTGCCCAGTGTGTGGAGAAGAGGGGATGTGTTTGGGGCAGGTAGTGTGTGGGCATAGGCAATACCATAGGAACCATATCAGAGAGGCGCATGAGAGGGCATGTGCCCCCTCCCCGATTTCTGCGCCCACAGCAGGGCATGGGGCTGCAGCCTGGCCAGACTGGCACTAGGCAGGAGCTGCCTCTGTGACCCAGTGGGAAGGACCCAACGCGGGAGGGAGCACCATGCCACTATGGCCACCAAGGTGAAGCATCCCCTTCCCACCCGGCAGCAATGATGGAGACAAAACTCCACGCCACTGCCACCACAGCACCTCACTCTTGCAGCCATAGTGGA
>NW_017728992.1:28717769-28718581 GCF_001723915.1 Gavialis gangeticus | reverse complement strand
CTAGGCAGGAGCTGCCTCTGTGACCCAGTGGGAAGGACCCAACGCGGGAGGGAGCACCATGCCACTATGGCCACCAAGGTGAAGCATCCCCTTCCCACCCGGCAGCAATGATGGAGACAAAACTCCACGCCACTGCCACCACAGCACCTCACTCTTGCAGCCATAGTGGAAGGGGCTCCCAGTGACAATACTGCTAGGTGGGAAGGAGATGCTTCACCTGGGCTGCCATAGTGGCACAGTGCTCCCTCTTGCATCAGCCCCATTGCTGCTAGATGTGTAGGGGGCACCTCACCTTGGTCATGGTGATGTACTACTCCTTGGTCATTGTGGTGGGGGTGGCACCTAGATTCCCCCTTCCCCACTCCGCCCTCCCATGCCAGGTACCACCTGTTGAGCCACAGAGGCAGCTTCTGCCCAGCACTAGTCTGACCAAGCTATGGCCCTTTGCCCTGCAGTGGGTGCAGGAATCTGGGCGGGCACTTGCTCCATACCCCCCACCACATCCCCTATGGACCCCTGTCTCCCATGTGTCACCTATGTCCCCCCATAAACTTACCTGCAGAGAGCTGCTCTCCGCCACACTGCCTGGCTGTATTGCAGACACATGTGTGTATGTGCATATGCATGTGGCACCCCCTGCCCTCTGTTCACCCTCTTCCCACTCCCCTCATCCCCAAACAGCCCCTTGAAGGCTGTAACTCAGCCTTCAGTCTGCAAGGGAAGCACATGATTTGCCTGTTTTTTTTTCTCCTTTAAAGAGTAAAACCTGTGAATTTCTCCTTTAAAGGGGAAAATCCACATTTTTCCATGGG
>NW_017728992.1:28715041-28717758 GCF_001723915.1 Gavialis gangeticus | reverse complement strand
GGAAAATCCACATTTTTCCATGGGAAACAGAAAACCCAGTTCCCTGGTGATTAGTGACACGTTCTCAGTTGCAGCAGTTTCAGTTTTATTTACTTTTGTAGGTTTTTGTGTAACTTCCTGCAATGTTTAACCACAGTTTGGTGGTCTAATTGCTATATACATTTTAGATCTGGCCTATATCTGTCTTAAGAAGCCTGGGAAGCATGCCATAGTATACTCCTGTCAAAGTAAAAAGTAAAATTCTCATTGCTATCACAGATTAGAGTCCTGGGTTTTTAGGAACTGATGCTGAGAGGCATAGAGAAACAGAACAGTTGAAAAGTCCATTGAACTCAGCAGTGTTGTGGGTGATCAACACTCCTCAGGACAATACCCTAAAGAGGTACTAGTAACAAATAAACTGTATTTGAAAATTATCCAGGCCTCACAAATGCTCAGTTGACTTACCCATTTTACATTAAGAGATTCTCTTGTATTTTGATGGTGATCATTTTTAAGAGTATGTACAAGTGTTATATTGTTACCAGTAGAATTGGAGTTCCACTGGCAGAAAGCTTAAATTTATAAATGTGCAGGAAATTTCTACTTAACCAAAAATGATGGCTCCAGTAGAAACTTCTGCCTGGTCTGATGCTGTAGAAGTCATTTCCAGTATTTTCTACCAGAGGAAGAAATGCTTGTACACTAGCCAGTCAATAGGAGCCTCCACATTTTGCTCTGACATCCCAGCTTGCAGGGCTCTGTTACTTCTCTCAGGCTCTGTTATTTCTCTCACTCCAGTGACATAGTCTGTGACTTGGCTGCACTCTACTTTTCCAGATGAGCACAGAGAATACCTCTCTGCTTGCCAGCCCTGGGGGCTGAAGAAGGTAAGCCCCTTTCCACAGCCCTGGGCTGTTGACCTCTAGGCCCATCAGCATTCTCCAGACCCCCAGACATCACACACCCTATACCCTGCACTGTTGCCCAAGCTTCCTGAAGCCACTGCAGACCCCAGATCCAAATGCAGTTGTCTGAGCTGGATCTGTCCCCACTGCCAACATAAACCAGTTCATTTGACTGCTTGTATGCACCCTAAAATAATAGTATAGTTTATACAAATATCAAGGACTATATTCTCAGCTGTGTTGGAGCACGAGTTGATTTAGCATAGACAGAGGCATGAATATAGCATAGACATTAGCACCAAACCACTGTTCATCCCTCCTGATTGACAAAATGAGTCTAGGTACATACTAGTTCTGCCTATGGCTTATTTAAATTCTGTTTGCTTGTAATAGCCTCTGAGGGCCTATTATCCTGGGATTACAAGACTACCAAACCTTTTTTCTAATGAAAGATCTACACTGAATGGTGCCTATTTTGGCTTTATGATAGAAAAGGATTCATCTAGGAAAGTAATAATCAAATTTCCATGTAGGAAAACATCAAAGTCCCTCAAGCAGCCCAAGGTTGACCAGTATGGGCCAGGATCTATCTGGAAAATTCTGTAGTGCTATATTACTGTACAGATAGGGGAACACATTAAAATACAAAATGAATTAAAATGTTACATGGATGAATTTTGTATGCGGTGGAAGTACTTGTTGTAACCTGGTTTTCAATAAAATCAGTGTCCTCAAAGCTGAAACACAACATGAAGTACGCATAGAAATATTTTTTTTAACAAATTGTTGTGTATCAAAGGAAAGAAGTTGAAATGTCCAAAAGTATATGCATCATCTATAAGTAGATAGAGGTTTCTTGAAAGAAACAACATATACAGAAAATTAACTAATTAGTGAAGAATAACTGTACATACCTTAAATTAATTGTTAAGAAATGGGATTATGCAGTCTATTTTTACTTTGTGTGATGAACTTAGTATGAATAAAAAAATAGGTGTTTATTGTTGGTAGTGGTGTTGTTTGCACAGTGATACACTGCAGTATCTGAAATGTATTTGACAAATATGTTAATAGAGGAGAATAACCATCAGGAATATTTCCTAAATAAACTTTTGAAAAACAAGTCTAGAAAGCCAAATTTTGCTCTTTTTATTAATCAGCATAACAAGTTTCTTCTGCTACAGGACTACTGTAGGGCTACAAAGGTTTTCTGTTTTTACACTGATATAGATGAACACAGAATTGAACCTTGTGCATCTCAAGAAATTAAGTTTGGGAATAATAAATTGTAGTATACTGGGCATGTACACTTGTAGCTAATGTATGTAAGAAAATTATTAGATTCCTCAATTTTTGCTCCAGGAGAAATAAAAACAAACAAACAAAAAATACTTTCACCAGTTTGCCTTCTGTCATGTAATTATTTTATGGGTGTAAGGTGTTGCGCAGCTACCCCTGATGTTGCGGTCACCCTCTGGCTGGTATATATTTGTCTGCCATGCCTTGATGGAAGGTAAATAAAACAGAAAGAAAACTAGTTGGGAAGTGAACTTCCTGCTATGCATCAGGGTCATGACCAGACAGGGCTAATCTAACCCCTTGGTTCACAGGGCTCCTGCAACCCTACACCCTGACCTTACCACACCTGCGATGTTCTGGGCACACATGCCCCCTTTGGGACTATCCCTTTTCCTCTCCCCAGGCTTGGTTCTGGTATTGTCTTTCCCTTGTGGTTCCTTTAAGTATCCAACCAAGGCAACCTGCAATTGACTGGCACTCCTCCAGCAACTCTCCCTTTCAGGCTACCTTCACAGCCTCTCCAGTGTCCCT
>NW_017728992.1:28711660-28715030 GCF_001723915.1 Gavialis gangeticus | reverse complement strand
TCCCTTTCAGGCTACCTTCACAGCCTCTCCAGTGTCCCTGATAAGTGGCCCTCTGGCCTGTGTTGGCATTGCTGGCTGGCCCTTGTTTCTTCAGGGTCCCAGTGCCAGCCTGTTCCTCTCAGTGGGGATACCCAGAGGATCCCTGCTTTTGGCCCTAGGCCTTTCCAGGCCACCTTTGTAATGGTGGAGGATCACCACACCTTCTGCTGCCTTGCAAACCAGCTCCTCCCAGCTTCTTTGTCTGAGGATGGGGCCCCACTCTGGGTCTCCTCACCCTAGCTGCTGCATCCCTCTTCAGCATGGAAGTCTCCACCACCTCCTGGCCCCTGGCAAGTACCTGTGATCACTATGTTGTGGTGGGGCTTTAGACAACCTTCTTTGCAGGGGTCTGCTCTGCCAGTCTGCATCATCACTGTCGTGCTACCAGTCCACTCTCTGGGGGGTTCCTTTCAGCCCTCTTCGTCCTTTTGTCCCCCCAGCTCTTCCCCTGGAAACCAGTTTAGCCAGCCTGATCCCCACGTTTCCCTGGTGGGACCCAGGGCAGGGCTTCATTGGGAGCACCTGGGCTCTTGGCTCCCTGCATCATCCCGCTTTTCCTGCCATGGCTTGGGTGCAAGTGAGTCTTCTCCCCTTAAGTAACAGGCACCACCTCAGGTGTCTTGTTACCATGGGTAACAAGGATAGATACTCAAATCTTCCATGTTATCTAGGTTGTCTCTGGTGTTCTGAATTGCAGACAATTACAAATGTAACCAATGGCCCCCATGCAACAGTTATCACAACAAAGAAGTGTTGGAGTTCAGCAGCAAATTAACCACATTTCTTTCTCCAAGATATAACTCTTACCTAGTCTCTATGATATGCTGGAGTTCTTCCTCTGCTGGGAGAATACCCGAATGGCTAGTTACACTAGTATTTCCTTATCTCCGTTTTTAAGAGCAATACAAAGCATGTAAAACAGGGCAGGATATGGGTCATGGAGTGTTGTTGGTTAAATAATGTACAGGCTGTTCAAACTGTGAAAACCATATCATAAATCTGTAGTGTATACTTGAGCATGAAAATATGGGATTTTAATGTCACCTTTCAGCATCCACTTTTAGGCTTGTTAATTATTTAGTATTTAGTACATCTTTAACTGGAAGAAAATTATTATTTTGAATTTGTAAAAAAAAAAAAACAAACCAAAACAATTTATGTGAATACTAGGTATCCTTGAAAACTTTATGATGGAGAAATACAAAACTAAATACACTGGAATTTTGTTAATCCTTAATCTGCTAAACCTCGTACTTCATAATTGTTAAAAACCTAACTTTCTTTCCTCGCTTCTCAGAAAATGTAAGAGCAGAGAATGTAGTATATGAAGATACATTTTATTGAGACAACATCTATACAATTAAAGACCAATTACTATTGTAAAAATAAAAAATAAAGTGCATTTAGCATGGTATAAATATTTTTAGCTTTATGTGCACTTATTTTCTGAATCTTAGCTTTATGAATATTTATTTAGCTTTATGAAATATATTTAGCTTTATGAATCTGTTTATTTAAGAACAAATCCATATATTTTGCCACTACAGAGATATATTTAGAAGTGAAATGATTGTGGCCCTGTAATCCAGGGTTCAGACACAGTGGGGAGTGTAGGAAATATGGGCCAAGTGCATGGAGCTCTGGCCCATATTACTTCCCTATAAAACATTGTGCAGAGAAAAAGAAGGATTTGCTATCTTATGATGCATTCTTTTTCTTCTGTGATGTTGGAGAGTACCAGCTATGGAAATGGAGTAGTCTTTGAGGAGAGGTTCTACAGACATTGTGGGAGGAATAAAACTTCCTTCCTCTACTCCTCCATACTTTTGCTAAACAATCAACCTGTCTACTGGATGCATGGCAAATGCATTTTATTTCTGTGAAAGTTAAATGACCCTCTGTTTCTTATTAACAACTTTTAGTTCATTCCCTGTGAGTTTCCCAGATTTTAAATATTGAGGTTCTGCTATATTTAAATTTTACATTTCTTCCTTCTTTTCTTTAAATTGAACAGAATATATACAACTTAAGATAACACTTTGGCAACTAGAGTCCTTTTTATTTAATTTTATTTAATTTTATGTTATGTTATTTTATTAAACTTCCAGATAAATTACTGCTAAAATAAATAGCTGAAGTATATATTATACAATATAATAATATAATAATACATATATAATACAACAAATAAAATATATTTTAAAAAGGAACAAATAGTCTTTGCACTTAAAAATTGATCACTTTAAGTTTAGATGTATTATACTTCAGATGATACTTCCCTGTAGACAGCTTTATAGAGAAAGGGACAAAAGGGAAATGAAACTCAGCAAGTCTTCCCATTGCTTTATCTTATGTTTCTCTCCCAATACAACATGGTGAGACCAAAAAAAATTTACATCAATTAATTTAAGCAGGATGGGTATAGAGAGGAGGATTTCAGTTTTCCATGCATATCCCAGCTAAATACTAGTTTAATTTATAGCAAGTAGCTCAGATCAGCTCATTTATCCACAACTACCCCTGCTGACACATGGAAAAAAAGTCATCTTTGCTCACACAAGCATGCTTTGAAGCCTACACAACTATACTGGCAAAGACTATTAGAAATAATTGAATTACAGTTCTGAAGGTAACTTATCTCATCCTAACACACTGTACATTTTGCTCTGTTGTAATTTCCTTTCTTTTACCATTTTCTGGAATACAAAGGAGGCCATAGTGGATCAGTGCAGACTGCAGGATTCATTAAGAGCTGTCTGAACAGTGTGCAGAGGAAGTGCTATGAAACACATGAACAATGAATGCTAATTAGCAAAGTATATTAGTAGTGAGGGAGCTGGGCAGTTCAGAACTTTTGCTTTAATTTTTATCAACCATTCCTTCTGTTTGTACCAAGAGAGGTTTAAATCATCTACTACTCTGTTTTCCTAGAGTACTGGGGGAGGCTATGAATTTCAGTAATTGTTCAGAATCGATTGTCCCTGTTAAAGGATGTTAGTGAAACTCTTTTTATATGCTAGCATCATGGATGCTTCTGACTTCTGCTTTTTTTCTTACTGAATGTTCCAGTTAGTGTGGATATGTATATTGACAGGGGGAAGAAATGTTTTTATTCTGGGTTTTTTGCTTTGCTTATTTGATTGTACCAAATTCAGTAAACAAGACTGTGTTCATCTTTTGCACTATGGGAGCCAGCACAAGGCTGTAAAAACTATGAGAACAACAGTTTGAGAGTCTTGTGTTGCTCTTCATAAATAGATAGAGCAGAAAAATAAAGTAAAGATGCAGAAAATCATCTTCGGTATATGTTTGAATTTGTACAGGAATTGTT
>NW_017728992.1:28698659-28706660 GCF_001723915.1 Gavialis gangeticus | reverse complement strand
AACAACAGTTTGAGAGTCTTGTGTTGCTCTTCATAAATAGATAGAGCAGAAAAATAAAGTAAAGATGCAGAAAATCATCTTCGGTATATGTTTGAATTTGTACAGGAATTGTTTTTAACTATGTGTGTTCCCTTTTATGTTTACTCTCTGCTAATAGCCTAGGAAACAAGTATCACCAAAGGAGTGAATTCAGGCAATTATTCTGGAGTATCTGTTTATGTATTTTTCTTTAAATAGTAGTTGGATAAAATACTAGTAGTTGGAACAGGGACTGCAACCGAAAACAACTTATACCAAAGTGCATACCTTGACTGTTATAGAGAGAAATGCTCATGTTTCTTAGCTCTGATACAATTCATATTTAAGTATTCTATACAAAACAGAACAACTTCAGAAGAAGGGTTGGGAAGTCTTTCCCCTTCCTCCTAAAAGTCTATGGGCTGGTAGTTAGGGCATATTTCTTGGAGGTGGGAGATAGTAAGTATAAACCCCCTCAAAAAGATGGACTTGACCCTACGGTCCTCACATTCTGCATGTGTGCTCAAACCCTACCACTCCAACCTTTTCAAAAAAAGCAGTGGACAAACTCCATTTTATGTGGAGGCCAATCTTGTAGGTTTGCTTTCAGAATGCCTTCCAAATTGAGCTCTTCTGGCAAGATAGGCAAAAGAATAGCGATGGCAGGACCTGCAAACTTCAGTTTCAAGTGTGAGTTTAGTTGGAAAAATGGCAGTAGAGTTTGTGGGTAAGGTAGATGACAAACTACTCTGGTCTTTCAAGGCTGAGGTGCTTCTGAATGTAGCACAATGGAACACAAAGCAGGACTTAAGGTTGCCTGTAGATGTCCTGTGGTGGAGTTCTTTATTGCACAGCAACACACATGTAGGTGCTGACAGGGCTGGCTGGGGAACAAGGGTGCTTTATTTGATGATAGAGCAGCCTTATGCCCCAGCTAGCCCCACCACAGCATGGTGAGCTGGGTCAAAACATCCCCAAACTGGCAGTCTAACCTCTGGGGCCCCTTGCCAGCTAGGGTTGCTCCGCCTCATCTCAACATGTCACAGTCCAGGTTGCAAATGAAGATGCAGTGCCTGGGAGCAATATACTTTGGTGTGAACTAAGCCAGGAGTTTATTCATTCACATTAATTTAATGTGTAAATGTACCAACCCTGTATGTTGTGAAGCTGATGAAATTATATATACAATTTTTGTATTGCTTAGTTAATTGTTTTGTTTTGTTTTGTTTTTGGCAGAAGACAGCAATCTAGAATCATGAACGTATATCTCCCATTGCTTGGATAAGTGCTACGGGTGAGATTTCAAAAGTGTTCGGTGTGGCTATAAACATACATTACCAAATGAAGCAGATAAGCTCTGCTGGGATGTATCCTAGCACAACAAATCCACTTCATTAGGTGGAACAGATGTCACCCTTTGCTGCTTCTAGAGCTTTAGGGGCAAAATTCTATGGGAAAACATTTGGGGCATGCCTATATAAATGGGGAAACCCTAGGTTTCCCACTTCCAGAGGTGCACCTGGGGAATCCTCGGGCATGCCTCTGCAAATGGTTGATATATGCCCTCCAAGTCAGAATGACTGGGGATGCCTCCGCAAATGAGGAAACTAGGGGTTTCCCATATTCAGAAGTATGCCCAGGGATTCTGATTCATTGCATTCCTCTGCAAACAAGGACTTTAGGGCAAGTACTGCCAGAGCTTCAGAGTTTGGATGCTGCATGCCCCAGAGATTTAGGGAATTCCTGGGGAATGCAGGATCGGACCCTTGAAGCCCCAGGACTTTTTGCCTAGGGCAGCTGGAGAACATGTGCAACTCTTGGCATTCCCACCATAAAATAGTTTTCCACCACAAAATATCAGTCTATACTACTTTATATATCAGCAAGTCTATACTACTTTACTACCTTTTGTCAGGGTCACAAATCTGGGATTTGTGGTGTGGCAAATGCCACAGATGTCTGCCTGCATAACAGGGCCCTGTAGCCCTGTTACCAGAAAGCAAGCCAATCCCTTTAAGACCAGAACTTTCCAGGCACAGCCTGCTGTGAGGTAGGAGTTAAAATCTGAGCCTGGCTGGCTAGTCAGGTGACCAGAAGGGGGCAGGCCGGAACTATAAAAACCCTGGGCTTGGTAGCAGTTGAAGGCAGTGGCCAAAGGGGAAGGAGGTTGTGTGTGAGAGCTCCACAGAGAGGCTTGGCTGCTGTGAGAAGGGAACTCCTGATGACTCTCTGAGAAGCAGTGGCAGTGCCACAGGGAGAAGTGTCACAGACAGTGGGAAAGCAGAAGCACCAAGCCACAAAAAAATGTAAGCTGGCATGCTGGCTTCTTTAATTTCTATTTTTTTGTGGTTATAACCCATTGACTTACTGTTTATATATTTTTGTTGATTGATATACTGATGGTTTGTGATTGAGGCTGTAGTGGAGAAGGAGGTCTCATTAGCGCCTAGGAGTGCAGTCAGAAAGGGCCTAATGCACTAATGGGTGCAGCCGTATAGGGCCAGTAGCCCAGAGCTGACTGCAGGACTCTGAAGCCGGGTCCCAGTGGACCTGGCTCTTGGCTAGTATAGGAAAGTGTCAAGCCTGAGGAGGCAGAAGACCCAATAACTTGGTGTTCAGCGGGTGTAGGGTGAAAAGGGGACAGAAGGCCTGGCTCCATAGTAAAAAACAAAACAAAACAGGGGCCACAGGCCCAGAGAAGAGTAAGGAGCTACAGCCTCAGAGTTGAACCCTACTGGGTGGGTTTAGACTGGTAGACCTAGCTAGAGAAAAATGGGGGGTTAGGCCCATGGTGGCTGAGCACCCCAATATAGAAGGACAATAGGCAGTCTCCCACTTGTAAGAACATCTCAATAATATTTACATCAAGATGTGGCAGGCAAGTAAAGGTGAGATAAGAGAGAATTGAAACATTAAGGGACTTCAAGGGTGCCCCACAGGCCAAAAAAAAACAAACAAAAAATGCCTCTGGGGAGGCCAACCTGTTACAGCCTGCTTTTACTTTTTTATAATTACACAAAGGTAATGTATGTTTGCAACTTATCACACTGCCTGCATTAAAGATTCTGGACCCTTACCACTGAGTCCTCTGAAAGTAGAATTAGGTCAGTGCTTATGAAAAGCTCATTCAAAATATTAAAAAAACTTTCTGATAGAGGTGCACCAACGGATACATTGTTCTGATATCGGATCAGTACCGATACAAAGAAAATTGATTGTATCAGCAATTGGCCTGATGTAGCTGATAATTTGGCCGATAAATGCCCATGCATACATGCAGCCACAGTGCACCAAGCAGGCAGTGAGGAGCACAGCCTGGCAGCTTGGAAAGCTGCCTCCAGCTGGTAAATCTGTTGTGGTGGATGGGGAGGGGGAAAGAAAGGGGCGTGGGAGGGCAGATCAATGCCCCCCATGGTAAAGGAGGGAGTGGGGCAGGCACTTCCCAGGTGGGGAGGGGTGGGGTGCTGGATGGAGCCGTGGCTCACCTGGGGGGGCAGAGTGGCAGAGCAGCTCCTGCCATTGTGTGTATCTTTGGAGGGCTCGTGCCCCCAGATCTGCATGTGGGGCGGGGGGAGATGCTGCTGCAGGCTGGGTCCAGGGCTGCCTTGGGTTCTACATGGGGCATGATGGCTGCGTGCAGGGCTACAGGTCTACGTACAGTGTTGCACTCCCAGCGTGTGGGGGCTGCTGTCAAGGGTGTGCTTAGGGTGGGTGGCGGTGGTGCTGGGAGCAGGGTACAAGGGGGCTACAGAAAAATTTGGGGTGGCTGTAGCTCCCACATGCCAGGAGCAGCCCACTCCCCGTGCATCAGGAGCATTACCCCAAGCATGGTCCCACAGACCTGAGCACAGCCCCCACACACTGGGAAGAGCCTAGCACAGCCCGAGCCCCAACCCACAGTGGCATCCCACCCTACCTCTGATGTAGATCTGGGGGCACATGCCTCTGACTCCACCCTCCCAGGGTGCACACAGTGGTAGAAACTACCACTCCCCTCCCTGCACCACCCAGATGAGCCACAGCTCTGTCCTGTGTCCTGCCCCACTCCCTCCCTCACTGCAGGAGCCTTGATCTACCCCACCCATGCTTCTTCCCTCCCCTTCTACCACAACAGAAATCAGAAGGTATCGGCTGATATGCCTCCTTAAAAATTACCTATTGGTATCAGCCCCCAAAATCTCTATCAGTGCACTTCTACTTTCTGATGTTGTACCAAACCACTGGATTGTTTCTTGGCTGTAGTGAGTTCTGAATTTCTATTTTATCTATTAATAGCATCCAGGCACCTTTATGTCTTTGATTTTAGTTTCTTCTTTCCCTTGCTACTGTGTGAGACCTTTTCCAGGGCAGATTCTTTTTTTAAAGTAGATTTGGCATTGCTTTCAGGTTTTGGATTTTACCTATTACTGTATGATTTAGCCACTCTAGAGCAAAGCGTGGTGGAAGTAACTGGTATCCATGCAATGGATTTTTTTTTTTGTTTAATTCTTCTGCAGAGTATTTACTTCCTTGTTCTGATCTAAGTCTGTTCTAAGTCTAAATCTGTTCTAAGTCTACCATTTTTCCTCCAACAGAACCATGAAAATGAAGCCTGACTTATATATGGTGTCAACCTATAGTTGAGACTGTATTTTCATAATTTCAGTATGTTTGTGGATGACATCAAAATGTCAACTCACATTTTTTCAGTGCCATTTTATTTTAGTAGTTTAAGTGCATGTAGCCCTTTAGACCTTCTCTGATTCTTCTGTGGGATTTTGAAAGAGGAATAGCCATTCAAAGTTTTTATATGTAGTTATTCACTCATAGTAAGGGGAAAATTTTATTTTCCTAAAATTTAACCTGAAAATGCAAGATAAAATTAAAGGTAGAGTCAGTTTAGAAATAGAATAGGGTAGGTCATCTACAATTGAAAAAGATTGTCAAATCTTCAGGTTTCCAGTCTGTATATTGCGAGTTTGTAAAAAAACAGAATTAATCTGGATTTTTTAGAATGTAAAACTGGTGTAATGGAGATCAAAATCTTGTCAATAGATTCTTCAGTTTGTTCACTTAATTTTGAATCACCATATATTAATTGTGACTAAGAAAGTGCATTTCTTTTTCTTCACACTACTTCTGCTGAAGTAATACCTTTTATCTTGCAGCACACTCCCTTCCCCAGTCACACACACACATACAAATATTGTTTTAGGGATAAGATTTTCCAAAGAATCCTAAGGAAATTAGGCACCCAGTCTTACTGAATAGAAATCAGGTATTTAATACCTTTTAAAAACAGGTTAAAGAGCATTCTAAGTTCTATAGCAGACAAATAATTCTGAAGAGATTAAATTTTATTTCCATAATTTATGATGGTAAGTGGACAGGAGAAAATTTAAGGGCCAATGGCATTTTATTTTCTGGACTTATCTTCTGTTTTAACAAAAGCTTCTTCTCTAGCCTTTTATGAGAGGGTCAAAGGGTCAGTAATTCTCTTCCAGATTTATCTTATGTAGAAAATCTTCCTTTAATTGTCCTTGTAGAAAATAATGGTGGACAGAAATAGTTTATTATGAACCTTCCTATGATGGTTACATTTGCTTTTTCAACTGTCATTGCTATATAAACCAAAGCCTAAAACTGCTATATGCCCTGTGCTTTGGTCAGGCTCAATCCATCACTTTGGTTATTTTTCACATGAAGACACAAATACTGAAATTTTGCACCTATATGATATGTGTCCTTTGCAACCCAAGTACAAATCTGCAAAGCCTTCTAATTCAAATCCAAATACGCTGTTTAAAGGTCTAGTAGTAAAATAATACTATCTGCAACATTAATTTATATATTATATTGTTACTAAACTAAATGTAAGGTTACCTGAGTAAAGATAAGAGAATTAGCTCAGATAAAAAAAAAAAAGTGAAAATGAAACTTCTTCCAAAATTCAGACCAAAGTACTTGAAAGCTGGATGATTTTTTATTAAATTATATTTTAGCCAAGCAGAAGCAAAAAAAAGTGCTGAAATACTGCCAGACTTTTTCTTGCAATATCTATTACCTGTCAGGTTCCAGAATGTACTGGAAGTGATTGTAGGATCCTGTGGCTGTGTTTTCAGTGTTCCATCTCAATTTTGCAAATTCGAAACATAATAATAAAGAATAGGTTAGCAATTCAGACTTTTTGGTGGCAAGTAATCCAAAATGAACTTCTATCCCTTTGACATTTGTACATCGGTAGTCATGGATTAATTTCATATGTACCATCATCCGTTATCTCCTTAAATCTTTGTTTTGATTTAGTTAAGTAAATAATGACAGCATTCATTTGCCTCCACCATGAAAGATTGCTAAATCCAACAGTCTTCTATTATGGGTCAGACCCTCTAACAACTAACTTAGAATAGTTATGCATTTAATGTAGTGCTACATGATAGGACGCAAGTGTTTGTGCATGTTTATAGGAGAGAGAAATGGAAAGAGAGATTGAAGAAGGAAGGGACAAAGAAGATTATTTGGCAGTCCCTTTAAATATGTCCAAGTATCAAGAATGTTTTAGCTAAGTGTTAAACAAGAAGGGCTACATGCACACATTCAAATGATCTGGGAGAATTCTCCCTGGTTTATTTTCTTGGTAGGAAAACTTACCTGGATGTATCTGAACAGACATTCAAATCCTGAGCCCCTCAAGAGCAGCAAGCTTTAAGTGCTGATGCTATGCAGTTAGGGCATCCCTGTGCACACATCTTGGCATGATCTGCAGGATTCCTCCATCTTCCTGGAGACAGATGGCAGCAGTTCACAGGGCAGTCCTGATTGGGTGACCCAGACTGCTCAGTCAGCACAATATGGGGATTATGAAGGCAGTATGTTCTGCTCCCTGTTCAACTAAAGCAGTAGAGTCCAGAAAGCAGCATACTGTCTTTCAGCAGATGGGTGGGAAAAAAGCACCCTGGGATGCTGGAGGACTGTGCTGTGGCTTCTCTTAGAAGAAAATGTGTGCAGGCATTTGCTCTCCCAGGATAAACTCTCATGAGAGTGATTTAACCCTGGTTGTTCCTGGGTTGTTTTTCTCTTGGAGGGACATTTTTGCCCTTGGAGAAAAATTTTGAATCTGTACAAACATAGTATCTTCTGGGAAATCAGTGGCTCTCCCAGAAGAAACTGAATGTCTGTATGTGGCCAAGATCTATGAGCAGATCCAAAATCAAGAAATCATGCCATGTCATTCTAGAATCGTCAATTTGCTTGCCACTGTAATTAGCTTATAATACTTATTTTAAAATGAAATAAAAGATTAGCTCTAACAATAAATGAAAATATTTTTTAAATGTTGCATTTAATAATTTTTCTAGCAGAGGCCTTGCCTAGCAGAATAGGTGTTTTCCATTTCTACCTTCCATAGTTCTGTGAAGGAAACATTGCATCAGTTCAGGTTAACATATAACTCGTTATGTTTTTGTAAACCAAATTTGCACTAATGTTTATTCTTTTTAAGTACTACCAGTAACTTTTAATTAATTATCTCCCTAGTTTTAGAAGTCATCCATTCAACATGTGTTTTGATCATGTATACTGATGTTTCTAAATGAAAGCAGTTATTTTAGTAGCAATTCACACTTGCTACCAGCTCATCAAAGTTCTTTTGGTCAATTCCATGCATGTCTTTCTTCCACAAGAGTTGGGCATTTCTTCTGTACACAGTTTGACTTGTGAAGGCTAGAGTTCTTCTGCTTGTAACACTCTGACTTAAATTCATTAGCCCTCTGTGTTTAGTTCCTCTGAAATATACATTAGCTATTCCTTTTGTTCTACACTGAGACACATGCTTCAAGAAGAACTTCAGTTTAGGCCATCTCCATGCTCAGGCTGCACAATTGAACTGGTGAGATATAGTTAGACAAATAAACACTTAAAACTTTGATATGATTTAAAAAGCCATTTTTCACTTAAGGTCTTTCTAGTTTCATAGTTTCATAGTTTGTAGGGTTGGAAGGGACC
>NW_017728992.1:28607023-28616345 GCF_001723915.1 Gavialis gangeticus | reverse complement strand
GGTCGAAAATGACCCATCCACCACCACTCTCTGGGTGTTCTTTCATGTAGTCACTGTGTTAGCTAAGCATGTCTCCAGATAGTGTAGTAATGTCACTGGCTCCCCATTTAAGATTTTATTTTTATTGCTGATATAAAACTGCTAGGTATGTTTTTATATTTTTGCCAAAATGTGCACTTTAATGTTACAGCTTCTAAATTGCCACCCCTTCCCCTTACATAATCATTTCCAGCTGAACAAACTAAAAGCAATTTCTACTGTTAATAGGACAGCTTTTTGCACTCAACAGGTGCATCTACACATGCAAGCACATGTGCTTGCAGCAACTCAAATAGAAGTAGTGCAAATTTGAGCCAGGGCTTTTTGCCTCAATGCATGTGCTCAGACATGCGCTTTGTTGTGGAACAAATTGTGTCACTTGGGGCAAATTAACCCTGCCTGGCTTCTCCCAGATCTGCAGCCAGGGGGAGTTAGAGCCCAGGGCCAGAACCTGTGCTGTCCCCAGCAGTATAAAAAGCTGACCTGTCCTGGTCCGATCCATACAAAAAGCTGCCCTGGAAAGCAGCTCAGGGCTACTTGCTCTCAGGAGCTTCTGGGGCTCAGCCAATTGGTACCTGGAGACACTATCCCTTGTGACAAATGGACTGCTGCAGCAGCATCCCAAATCCATTTTTAAAAATACCCCAAAATCCATGTTCTTCCACAATTAAAACAAAAGACCACTCTGCGCACATGCACATGCACATGCATACATATATATATCTAGAGAGAGAGAGACAGCAATCAGTTGGGCAACATTTTATTGGTATATTTACAATGTTAAAGCAATGTGGAAGCCTACCAGTGTCTCTATCATCATGATAAAATACATTCCAAATACCAATAGGTGTTGATGTGTGCTTTCAGTTTTCTTCACACATGATGGGTGTGTGATGGGGGGATGTGGTGCTTGCAGGAACGGGGTGGGAAGGAGTGTGGGGGAATGTGGGTGTGTGTGGAGGGATGTGGGTTGGTGTGTGGGTAGGTGTGGGGCAATTGCTGGGGGGACTGTGGGTGTGGGGGACCTTGTGGGGGCTGCTCAGGAGGGGTGGGTCCCCTGGCCCCCACAGTGTACAGCCCCCCCCACAGCACATGGAATGTCCCCTGCACATGGCCCCAGCTCCCCTCTGGAGGGCCACAGCCCCCCTGCCCAGGACCCATAACTTACCTTTCACAGTGGGAGCAGGAGTGTGGTGCTCTGAGCCTGCTGCTGCCAGCTCCCAGCTCTAGGGGACCATGTGCCGCACAGATCTGGGCCAGGTCCTCACCCCCTGTAGCCCAAGGGATATCCCCCCTGCCACTTCCCAACCCCCCCACATCACCTTGCCAACCCTCACACCCACCCACATCCATGAACACCCCTCGTCCCCTTTCCCCTACTTACCTTGGACAGTGTCGGAGGCTGGGGGCTGTAGGAACACCAAAGAGACACTCTGGCTAAAACCAGAGCATCTCTTCTGGAGGACTGACTCCCTTCTGGCTCCTGGCACAGTCTGGGACCATGCCTTGCTCTGCTGTTTTGCGAAGCATTTCTTTTTTACCCCTGGATATTGAGAGGTCCAATTTTCTCCCTGCGCTGCAACTTTGCAGAGTGACGAACATTTTTTCATTCCTGCAGATGCCTCTTGCCCTATCTCAAAGGGGTTTGAGATAGGGCAAGAGGCATGTGCGCACTTGTCTGGACATACCCAGAGTGTACAGATGTAAATTCTTACACAAGGGGCAGCTCAGTGGAAAAACAAACCAGAAATGTCCATGTACCTCAGGAAGTGGTACAGAGAGCCTCTTTAGAGCTCCTGTATCAAACTACACATTACATAAACTGTAACACATTATAAATCTCTTTCACATGCAACAATTAAAAAATAATTATTTTAGATTTAGGATGTAAGTTGCCATAATGTAACATAAACTTTATTTGAGAAGGTAATATCAGGTTCAAGTATCCAAAAAATTGCAAACAAAATATATTGGTTGGAAAACAAGTCTCCAGAAAATAAATTTTAAGTCTTCTGTTAATAAACTTTTGAAGTCCTCCCTTTCCCTTATTTTTGTATGTATTGGGGGAGTTCTGAGGGTTGTTTGTTTTTGATAAGTAAGTAATTTTGTGTATGTTTGTGTTGGCCCTGCAAAGGGAAAGTATTTCTCACCCTCCTAGCCCAGACAATTGCTAATTTATTTGGAAAAGTATTCAGCCTAGGGCAGCAGCTCCCAAATATCTCTGAATTTTTGAGCTATGCTCCTGTTTATTCCTATTATTCTTTGTTGTGGAGATAAAATCAGTACCGCCACACTATAATCTCCCCAATGGCCTACAAGATATTATGAAACTGTTCGTTTTCATTTCTTCTCTTTCTTTTTCCACCATACATTTCCCCTTTCTGATTTATTCCTCTTATGTAATCTTTAAAACTTGACCATGTATCCCAAAGATTCCTGTACCTGCAGTTTAAGACATACTGGCCTACAATGTATTTTTGTGATGTCATACTAGGCCTCAATAAAAATATGAGATGGCTACATCTCCTGGCCACTGTTCATAGTTCATTCAGCTGCACCACTGATATCCAAGCACTGCAGTCATACTCAATTTGGGTGGTGCACTCGGGCACAGCTGCCAGATGATGTTGTATATACAGGGCATACAGTGTGTATTAAAAATAAGTGGGAATCATATCAGGGGATAAGGTACAATGCCACATTTATTAAAAACATAAAACAAACAAAATAAAACAAAGAACAACCAAAAGGCAGTGTTTCCTATTTCATTCACTCACACATACATATCCATTCATTTATATACAGGAGACAAACAGTCCTGTAAATATCAAGATATTACCAGTCCTTAAAATGCTTGGATTAGCTTGGTGGCCAGCCAAGTTAACCACAAGATTGAAGGTAGGTCTTGTCGGACACATTCTGATGCTGCTTCTTCTGTGCAGGACAGACCCAATGCCTTCTTGTTCTTGTCCATCTTAATAGTGATTGTTCCGCATACAAATCTATCGGTCTTGCTGTGTCACATTCCCTTGATGATGAAATGATCCTCCTCTTCTGTTGCGATGGTACGATTGACAGACTCTTTTGTCTTTGTGGTCTGCAACTTTTTCATCTCTTGTCAGCAATTTCTTCAGCTTTTGGAACAAAACATGATCTTGTATTTTGTAATTCTTAACTGCTGATCTTAGACCTTTTTGTAACCTTTGGCTGTTAAATCACAGAAAGCTATTTCTATCCTTCTAGTTTGAGATGCAAGACAGTCTGTTTCAACAGATGCATTTCCACGGATACTGTTTATTCTTTCATTGCCTCTTTTCAAACATGCCACAGGCCTTGCATACACACCACTTCTCTTATACTATACTTAACCTACAAAATGTCTGTTATACTTATGTTAAGCAATGTAAAAATCAAAATGGAGCCTTGACTAAGGCTAGGTTACAGTTATTTGAGCAAACTAAAATGGATATTGGTTACATAATAATAATTGACAAATCAATAAAAGATATTTTAAAGGCAAGAATATATAAAGGCAAATTAACTTTAGCTCAACAATATTCAGTCAAAATATTTTAAAATGTGTCTACCCATATTGAGTTCCTTGATTTGTGAGTGCCTTGTCTGAGACGCATGTGGCTTGAGTTGTTGAACTCAGAGTTCTGACTGAAGGGAAAGACAATTGCAAAGGCAAGCCTCTCTGAAAATTAGGCTTCAGGCATCAGTGTAGGGAACTGTACATTATTGGGCACTGATGAAAAATTAATTACTACATTTGGAATTAGTCAACAAACTGTGAAAGTACCTTGTATCTGGGTTGAATTTTAAAGGTATCTCCCAGTCCTTTCATCTACCTTGAGATTCTATTGGTAAAGTGAACCCTTCTTAGCCAGACCTTTCTTATTTTTATCTGTCAACACCAAATGTAGTGAACCTACTTTAGCATGGTGTTCACTGTAATATAGCATATTGCACAGTAGAAAAAGCAATATGTTTTCTTGTGTTTGAGTGTTCTACTTCTGGGATGTATTTTCCAAACGAAGTGATTAAGTAAGAATCTTGTCTCAATGTGTCATTAGCTGCACAGAGAGAGGATTTCTATAGAAGGAGGAGGTGCTTGTTGCTTGGCACTTCTGCTTTAGGGCAAATTACCAAACAATTTGTGAAAAAGAACAGTGTCCTAGAAGATGGGCAAGAAAGTAGGCATTGAGAAGACAGTGTACATGTACAAAACGTGTTTATTGAGGTCAGGGTTCCCAGATTAGAATAGTCAAATTTCTGCAATTTTGGTGCCAGTAACTAATGTGATGTGTCACTATTACTCTCATTCTAATCTGATAGAATTGAATTTGAAAAGTAAAAAAAACAACTTTCTGAGTTACAGAAAGGGAAGACCTGTTTTCATTTATTTTTAAAAAAAGGAACAAAAAAGACATTTATTGCATTCATGTTCCAAAAAAGGAAAAAAAGAAAGAACAGTTATATAAGAAGCTGAAAACACCAAACGTTTCAAGAATCTGAGGCATTGTGTATGAGTCAGGAAAGATTTGTTCACTTTGCTGCTAAAGACATTAATTCCATGTAGGAAAACTTTATATGTTAATTCTATCTCCACCCCATCAACCCAAACTTCCTTTTATTTCTTCAGTATTCTCTAGAATTCTCCAGAAAACAATGTAGTAAATACAGTGCACAAGCTCCTATTCAGGAGATAATTCAAAGAGATGGTTGTAGGTTTTTGTCCTGTCACAGTCCTAGCATAAGGTAGAGTTGAAAAGGTGCAGCACTAACTTTAGCCATAGACAACTGGTGCCTCCAGAGTTTGGGGGGGCACCAGCGGCTGATCGCCAACTGGGGCGGTGGTCCCTCAACAATCTCAGGGGGAGCACATGCCTCCCCATACCCGCCCCCAATGCATCACCTATGACTTTAGCCAATACCTTCCCTCCTTGACACATTCCTGGAATACCACTGATGTATGCCTCCTCCTCCATAAGTGATGAGAAGAATCTTCCATGGAAATATAACTACCTGCAACAGCTCTTGGTATTGACAAATTTTCTCTTGGCTATTGATTAGTACAATGTAACATGAATGGACCCAAGAATTTTGCCCTATATCTATTGTGATAAGGGTACCTGGAGGAAAATAAAGCTTCCTTCTTTACTTTTACCTGTACTTCATGTACTTAAAATGTATGTTTCAGACAGAGATCTAAAATCTGGTTTTAGTAACTGATCCTTAGTGAGTCCCATGATTAATTGCCCTGGTAAAAAGGTTACTTTGGTGTAAGATCTAAAAACTGTATCTCTACATGTAGACTCCCGAACAAGCACATGCTTTTAAAGATCCTGTTGACGTATTTTTGGTATATTTATATATAACAAATATTCCATTGTTAGCTTTTTATGTCTCTAGGGAGACTTCCCCATCGTCATTTAGTCCAAAACACTGAAATATTTCAGTTGGTAAACTGAAAAAATCCTTTCTTGTTTCAAGATATAAGAGGATTCTCTGCATCTATATACTGGTATTTGATCTTAGGTCTTGTTGGTTGTATGATCTGAGAACACTTGAAATAACACACTTATTCAAAAATTGTGGTACAGTGTAAGGATAGATAGCTGGGAATATTAGTGTATTAAGAAAGAAAAACAACATTGAATGAATAGGGGCTTGACTAGTTACAAAAAAGTATTACTATCTGCCCTTTTATTAAGAAATATTCCATAGGTTATAAAAGCAAGATCAGGAACATCCTATGTTAGGTCTTTATAAAATTATTATAGAACATATTCCTTATTTATAGTAATTGTAATGAAATGTGTACTATGTAACTAGTAGGAAAGTATCAGTCCTTTAACTTAACTTAATTAGAGACCAACTGAAATGTTTTAAGACTGAAGTTTTCTACTTTTCAGCCTTTGCACATTTTCTTTAAGGACTTAAAACTTTTTCTTTATTTTCTTTATTGATTTTTAAAGATCTTCATGATGACTGAATAATATAACATATCTAAGACCTCAATCCAGCTAGTTTTCTTGATGGACTGAATTTTGTTCGTGAGAAGAGAAACTGGAAATGAGGAGGGGAGATTTTCTGTTTGAGGGCTAGAATCTGCCGTTCTTTCTCAGATTGAGTATTTTACCAATTCATAATCCTGTTGATTATGATTCTCTTTTGCTCCAGCAATATATGCTGAGTAATGTGCTTGAAGTGGTAGAAAAAGGCTGTAAAAGTGCTGGTTCATGCTAAGATTGCACTATCCAATATACAAGCTGAGGCAGAGGGCCAGGGTCTGTCTTTTAAGAATCCTCATGCAAGTCCTGGCATGGGACACATGCCTGAGATGGGGTTGCAGCTCCAGGTCTGTCTAATTTCTTCTGTGGGCCTCACTGATCTCTGAATTATCTCAATGTTGGGAATGTGAAAAGATGAATTATAATGATTCTAGCATCCACTCTTTCTGTTGGCTATGAATTCTGCGCAGGTCTTCTTAGAGGTACATCACAGAATTTCTTTAATTCATTTCAATTGGATATTTTCAGAGAGCAGGGGTCAGTGTAGTGTAGCGGTATCACAATGTGAAAAATACAGTGTATTCTAGCTTCTAAATAAGTCAAGGTAATTTGAAACATGGATTACTTGCATTTGTTTTTAATTAATTTGCTTGTTCTAGTTTTTTTTTTCTGTTTCTACAGGTTTCCATAAAACCCATTAAACCTTCTCTTGGAGTAATATTTCTACTATGCAAAAATGTGTGTTGCATACAGAGGTCAAACATATGCTTTTAGATCACAAGAAAGGAAAGAGTGGGCAAGGAGTAAAAATTAGAAGTAATGACGCCAAACACTTTCTGGTTCTCCCCATTCTTTTGTTTTCACTTTGTGATCATAATCTGACACCTTCTCCCACTCACACCCTGCTTGCAGGATCTGAAATTCATGCCAGAAATATCTTACAAATAATTTAGTATTATTTGCTTAACATTCATTCTAAATTACAACTGACATGCTATTTTTATATATTTTACAAGTAACTGCAGCAGTGTTTGGCCACCTTGTTTAGAATCGTTTTACATTCATCAACGCTGCATTGAATTAAATGTTGTGTATTCTGGGATACAGAAGAATTACTGTTTTCCAGTTAAATTCATACTTTATAGATTTGGTAAGGTGTGTATGTATATGCTTGTTTGATCTTCATAAATTAGCAAATTGCAGTGTGTTTAACATTTTATACTTATTCCTACATATCTGTTTTAACTGTTAATAGAAGTGTCCCTGATTATAAAATATTAAACATGTTAACAACATTCAACATAATTTTAATGAAATAAAATGAATAATGCTTAACACAAACAACACAATTTAATGTCATTTGAATAACTGAGTAGCGCTTTATCTAGAAGAAACAATTTGCAGCAGCATTTGCTTTCTCCTAAAGTAAGTAGAATAAAAATTCCAAGTGTTATGTTGATAAATGTATTGTAAAATTTGCTGATCATGTTGCATGTGTGGTTAAAGCATCTACACACTGACATTCTCTTAATATTATTTATAGCTGCAGCAAAAAGCAAATGATAAGTGTACTCAAGTGCACAGAATGTTAAGTGTTTAAGACTGCAGTTTAAAATGAGATCTGTGTACTCAGAGGAGGAATAGCTTTTAGGATGTTCACAGCAGGAGAACAGCAATAACTCTGGAGAACAAAACAAAGAAAAACCAAAGTAGAACAGGCAAAGAAATGAAGCAGCAATTCCTCTTCTCATTTGAAATCCAAGAACTAGAACTTAGTATAAAGGATTGTATTTTCAACCTAGCCATTTTTCCCTTTCATTTGTTTTTTTCTTCTACTCCGATTAGAAGACATAGTATTAAAAACAATTTAGTGGGGAAAATGCAGATTAGTTCATCCACTGAAATGTAGATACAATTAAACCTTTATGTACAAACATATAACAATGAAAAAATTAGCAATTGCAAAGTATGAAGGAACAATTCAGACTAGATATAAACCTTTTGATCTTAGTATACTAATATTTCTAGCAAAGCTGAAAGAACGAATGTTAAAAGAATATACATGAGGCATCATAAATTCAAAATGGGCTTTCAAGTATTGAAGAAAAAGGATAAAATTATATACAAGTTATGGAAGAAAAAGATTTTTTTTAATTATTCTGAAGAAAGTACATTAGAGCCAGGCACAGACATCATGTTTTTACTGGTATACGTGATTGGAAACTGATCTTAACCTATAACAGAACAGAAGTTTGGTGCACACAACCATAACAAAACAGAAATTCAGCATACATACCCTGGTTTAAATATTGCAGAGCCTGGTCTAAGATTGCCTCCTCTCTCTTCCCCCCACAGGCAAATGTGTGTTCTGTTCACTACAGATCTAACATATGCTACTTACAGAAAAGCACAGAACTTAGATCAATTCTGCCTTGGGCTCTTGAATGCCTATGTCTGGCCTATTGCTTTTTATATTTACCCACTTAAACATAATAAGCTCTTAGAGTCTAGTCATTTTATTTTTATTGCTTTAACCACTTAAAAATGTTCTTTGTGACTGGCTGCAGAGGTTCAGTCTTGCTGAGACTTGCAAGAAGCAGACTGCCATAAGTTGCATGTCATCTGTGATTGTGATTTAATTGGTGTTCTGGCTGATAGAAATCTCAGTGGTGCCATATTTAAGGGGTGAAAGGGCTGTTTATGGTCATTTTTAATTTCTGTACATACAAGAAGTATGATGGGGTACTGAAGGCCTCTTGTTTGCCATCATTAAGATGGGTTCTTTACACAATCATCTTTAGGAAAGGTAGAAGGGAAATAGGCAGATGTTAGAGAAAATTAGTTGTTGGTAGTGGGCCAAGTGCCTCCTGAAGATGTAATTTTTTTTTTCTTGAGAATTAGAACATGAGAATTAGAACATGAATCAACAATTAGCACTCTCCCATTCATTGTCTATATCTTAATGTTAAAGTATGAAAATAGTTGCGCTTCTGATTCATGTTTCCATATTTCATTATAGGAAAATCTGCAATGAAATGTCCTTTTGATATATATAGATATGAAGATAGTTTTGAGGGCAGATTTTGAGAGCCATCCTACTTAACGATAATGATGATGCATTCTGGGCAAACATATACATAGTTTCAAACCAGTGCAGAGTAAGTCGTGACACTTTTAGCAAAAAATAAAGCATGCATGGAAAGGTATCTTAAATCTGTTCCCAATGAAATGACTATTCCAAACTCATCTAAGGAGCTGGCAAGCAT
>NW_017728992.1:28601654-28602023 GCF_001723915.1 Gavialis gangeticus | reverse complement strand
AGCATCATAGCCCAGCCTCTGGCACGGATCTTTGAAAACTCCTGGAGCTCTGGTGTAGTGCCCGAAGACTGGAAGAAGGCCAATGTGATGCCTATCTTAAAGAAAGTGGATCTGGAAACTATAGGGCAATAAGCCTGAATTCTATCCCAGGGAAGAGCTTAGAAAAGTTTATTAAAGAGGCCATCCTTAATGGACTGGCCGATGCCAACATCCTAAGGGATAGCCAGCGTGGGTTTTTGCGGGTAGGTCTTGCTTGACCAATCTCATTTCCTTCTACGACCAGGTGACCTATCACTTGGACAAGGGAGAAGAGATTGTCATGTATCTTGGCTTCAAAAAAGCCTTCGATCTGGTATCCCATGATCACCT
>NW_017728992.1:28588227-28596388 GCF_001723915.1 Gavialis gangeticus | reverse complement strand
CTCTTTAACCTGGAAAAGCGCAGGCTCAGGGGCTATCTGATGGCCATCTATAAGTTTATTAGGGGTGACCACCAGTATCTGGGGGAACATTTGTTCACCAGAGTGCCCCCAGGGATGATGAGGTCGAACGGTCATAAACTACTACAAGACCGTTTCAGGCTGGACATAAGGAAGAATTTCTTTCCTGTCTAAGCCCCCAAGGTCTGGAACAGCCTGCCATCGGAGGTGGTTCTAGCACCTACATTGAACACCTTCAAAAGCAAATTGGATGCTTATCTTGCTGGGATCCTATGACCCCAGCTGACTTCCTGTCCTTTGGGTGGGGGGCTGGACTCGATCTTCCAAGGTCCCTGCCAGCCCTAATGTCTATGAAATCTTTGAAATCTCTCAGTTTTCTGCCAAGAACCCTTTTGCTTGGAGTTTGGCATTAAATTACCCAGTTAACTAACCTATCTTATTATGTATATCAAAAGGAAATTTTGTTACAGATTTTCCTATAATTAAATATGGAAGCAAATAAAGAAACTAAAATGTGTATAGCAACTGGTAATAAGGTGGGTTAACTGGGCAATTTCATGTCAAACTCCAAGCAAAGGGATTCTTGGTAGAAAACTGAGAGAGAAGTTTGGAAAAGTCATTTCATTGGGAACAGATTTAAGATGCCTTTCCATACATGTTTTATTTTTTACTAAAAGTGTCAGGACTTACTCTGCACTGGTTTGAAACTGCAGTAAAAGCTGTGTTAACCAGCATTTTTGTAACTGGCACACTACTAACTGGAATTTCCAGCCAGCTAGACATGTGGCAGAGGAGGGGGGAAGCTCACTCATGGTACCCGCTGCTACCACTGCGCATGTGCTCCTTCCCCCCACCCCTGAACCCCACTCTGTGTCCAGCAAAAAAACCCCGCTTCAGATAACCGGCATTTTTAGATTACTGGCACCCCCATTCCCCACTCATGCCAGATAACAGAGCTTTTACTGTGTGTATGTTTGCCCAGAGTGCATCATCATTTATTTATCAGTATTTATTTCCAAAAAAGACTCAGGCTTTCAATATATGAGAGTTCTGTAGTCGTAAAACTATTCAGAAGAGCAAACTGAGCCCATGTGACCGATCTGATAGCAGACTAATAATGTGTTCATTTGAACTATGTGCTCATAGGCTTAACATGAACTGTGTTTATGATCTTTGCTCATGATCTGAATCCTGATGAAGTATATCGAAGTTTTCTCATGCACCTCAATGGCTTTTAGAAGAGCCTCCAGTTTATATTTCTGTGTCAAAAATGTTTTGGTATACACACCTTGGTTTTCTATGGTGGCAGCAATTTAAGACACAAAGGTTATTAAAGATCATGTTTCTTAAATGAACAAATGGAGAATTATTGTGTATTTTAAATCAAGTCATTTTAATGGGGTAACATACTTTTTTTTCTGTGGTATAACTAAAACTCTAGGGCACTTTTTTACAGGTGCTCTGGGGGTGGAGGGGTAGTGTTTTAATTAGAGTAGATCCGAGAGTGTCTAATTCAACGAGCTATAGTTCAAGCACCCTGCTGCCATTTTTAAGCATGGGGCGCTGATACACAAGATACAGAAAGCTGCTGGAGTGCTGAAATTGCTACATTCCAGCAGACTCTGCTGTGATGCACTGGAATTTCAGTACGTTGGAGCAGCCTCCACACTCATGTATAGGTGCCCCTAGTTATTTTCTCATTAAAGGTTTTCATTGGCCACAGGACAAACATCAGTAGTACTGTCAGATAAGTTTTGTTCCCAACTGATAAAGATCAAATCATTGTCTACGGAAATGGACAAGCACATGAATGTTAAAGAATAATTAGGTGTGTTTAAAATACATTGATCATATAAATGTGTGTTTGTTTATGTGCAGATTTTACCATCATTTGCAAGGTAAGTCAATAGTAATACAGCTCTCTTCCAACCATTCCCTGTAGAGATTCACTAAATATCTAGCTTTGCATGCCTTGGGAGCGATAGGGAAACAGTTTTCCACTTATTTGGGGATGTAAAGATGAAAATTGCAACAGCTATAGACTAAGATAAGTGTGATATCTGATGAGAAATGCAAGGTGCTGAGAAAATAGAATAAATTTGCTTCATGTTTTGCTCATAATCACATTTCTTGATGTCTGTTGGATTTATGTTCTGAATTGTCTGTTTATATGATCTGACATATTTGTTTTCTTCCATAAACTTTATGAAAATACATATTTAGGTGGGGGGAGCTTTATATTTTTGAATGAGCCCCCAGTCTCTTACAATGAAAAGAACTGAAAACATCAGGCCCTGATATTAGAGGCCTCAACTTTCTGTCTTTCTGTCCTGGCTCTCTCTGTTGTAGGAAATAACCTCATCTTTCTGCCCCATCTTGTAACCTACTTTATTTATAAGAACAAATATGTAGTGTTGTCACAGAGAAAATAAGGTCATTTCTCCTGTTTGAAGTTGAAAGAGCCATTGCTCAAGGGAGTGTAGTGGCTTGCTTTTTTGGAGCTGAAAGGCCAGGGGTGATAGGCCAGCTTCTGTGTGATGGGAATTATATATACGGGAATTATTTTGTTGTCAGCAGCTCATAGATTTGTTAGATTAGGCTCTCCAACCCTAAAAAATCACATTCCTCTACACTTTAGCTGCCATAGCAAATGCCATAAAATTTGTTGAGAGAGAAATCAGATTTCTTGAGTTTTCTTTCAAAGCTGCTCCCTCAGTGTGCTATAATAGTGATCATCCACACACCAGTATCCAGGGAACTTGGTTGTAATTTACTGTGACACTGTGAGGATAAGAATTCAACGAAGAACAAAATTACTTCATGATTATAGCAGAAATGGAATATGTTCAGAAATAAATATGTCCCTTTTTGGCAGAGAAAAAAATAGCAAGTTGTTAAAAAAAAACAACTTATTTTGGGGCTGGGTCTCAGCATTAAAATGTCAATCTGAAGTCAAGTTTTGGTTCTCTTTGGGAGATATGACAGTGTTATGGTCACCGATTTTTTTGTTTGTTTCTTTTGGTTTGGTTTTGGGGGGGGGGGTTGTTTTTGGGGGGGGGGGGAAGCAGTGAGCCTGATCTTTTTTTTTTGTTCCTGGAGCCTGCCTGCCTGCATGAGCTGCACAGGTGCCCAGTCCTTCCCTCTGTGGCTGTGGTACCCCCCCCGGGATTGCCAGAGCCAGGTGCCTGCGGGCAGGTGCTGCCTGAGGGGGGGAGGGGTTGCCACTGCCACAGAGGGAAGCACCAGCCGCCCTGTCTCCCCACAGTCCAGGGACTGCTCCACCTGCCAGTAGCTCACCCTCCCCTCCCCGCTACCAGAGAGGCAGGTAAGACACAGGTGTACATGACACAGGGGTTTACTTCACCCTAAATTGAAGCAGTATTTTTAAAAACCCACCACTTCAATTTAGGGCCCCTGTTTCATCTACACATGCCCAAAAGGTAGCAAGTGCTGTGAGCAGTTGCACATTCCAAAAGCCTGGGGCAGAATCAATCTAAGTGATGCGGTTTTCTTTAAGTGGCATAGTTTAGATTGGTAGTGAACAGAACACGCATTCCCTTTTTTTTGGGGGGGGGGAAGGGGAGAGCCTGGGTTCCATCATTGTTAAACCTGTCTATGGGTGCCAAACTTCAGTTCTGTTGCAGGTACAGACTGCTTTATTGTCCACCCATCCCACAGAAAAATTTTTAAAAGCCCTGTCAACTATGTCAGCCATTCTGGCCAGGAAGAGCTTCTTCCCGGTTGGAGTGAGGTAGAGGCTTCTCCTTCCCACCAGACCAATGCCTCTACCTCTGAAGTGTGGATTGTGGTCAAAGAAGCTGAAGCCTTTCTGATGGCACCAGCGCTGCAGTCTTCTGTTTTCTTCATCAGTTCATCTCTCTCCTGTGCCTGTGACCCATAACCAGGAGGATTTGAGGAAAACCTACCTGCACCCCAACCCTTTGAGTCTTGCCCCCAGAGAGAGCCCTGTAGTCACTCATAACCCAGCTGGGATTGCTGTGAGACATGTCATGTATGCCCATGTGGTTGAGGGGCATGGGGTACTGGTCGGGAGGTTAGACAAGTTTTGGGATACTCTCAGCTATATCCCAGATATAGGCCCATGAGAGGCAACAGACCACATGAGCCAAGGGGTCAGGGTAGCAGATTGTTTCCTCTGTCTACCTCAAGAGGGAGTCGCCCACGATGATCACTGCATTCCTGCTTTGAGGTGATTGCAAGTTGCCTTTCTTCTTCATGTGCTGGAGCTGGAAGCTTAGCTCAGTGGTACCAGAAAGTGATGTAGGGGGGTACCATTGCACAGGTAGTAGTATAGGCTATTGCTGTACTGACCCTTCTCTTCAGGTTTACCCCCTAGAGCCTTGTGCCCCTCCTGCATGATCTTCTGCTATAACTTCAGCAGGTTCCTGTGCTGTTCTTGGAGCTACTAAATCAGATGCGTTTGTGGTAAGACAGGGCATGTCCACCTTCTCCTATGGTGTACAAATACCCTTATCTTAGCTTCTTCAGGCAAACCCTAGTTCAGATTCTTGATTTGGTCCATTCCATGGATAAGGTAAGCCATGAAATTTCAACAAGATTCATATCTGGAATACAGATATTACCTTGTGCAGCCTAATATTATTGCAATTTGAGAAGTTTTAAATTTGTGCCAGTTGCTTTTTTAGGTGTAGATTCATCTAAATGCAATTTTACTTTTTTACTACGTGCAATGAATAAGCCTGAGCTAGTACATGTTTTAGAAACACGTGCAAATGTATGTGCATTCTTATCTTAACCTGACTATCCTCATCTAGCAATAGGAGGAGTTAAATGAAATCTAACTATTTTAGGATAAAAACTGGTCACTTAAAAAAAGGATTCATATGCCACGGTACCAAAAGCAAGGGAATGGACTCAGTGATGCAGGAGGTCCCTTCCAGTTCTATGTTCCTGTTACATTTTGTTCATTTACTTATTACATTCTGGTATCTTCTCTTGTCTATATTAAATTCCACTCTTCACCTCCCCCAAATCTTGCAATGCTGTATATTAGGGCATGGCTATATTAGCTTCTCTTTGGATGAAACCAAAAAAAGACAGCTCCCCTCAACATGTTTATAGATTAGCATTTACTGCTATGGGTTAATAAAAGAAAAGTTAGCGCAATCTTGTAAAAGTATAACACATGCTGGGAAGTGTATGCTCACATGAGTAGTAAATTACTGCTCATTAGCTATAAGTGTAATCCAGCTCACACTGAAGTTAATTGAGCCTTTCCACTGACCTCAGTGAATTTTGTATCAAGGTGTTCTTGCCTATGATGTCATCATGCCAAGCAAGGGGTTCATAGTCTGAGTCATGGAATATTTTACCTTATCCATTTAAAAATACTCAACTGGGAAGTTGCTTTAAAAGATTTTCTTTTTGTCTGCCTGCTTTTGTTTTTTTCCCTTTTCTTAAGTGACAAAAGTGAGCAAAAAAGAAAAATAGAGGCCAAACTGATTTTATGTGAATACAGGATGTTGCAAAAATAAAGAGCAAAATTTAGACATGAATGCTGTGGACAAAGAATATATGTTGACCTCTGTCTTCTGTTTATTTGTTAAAAAATTGTGCAGTGAATGTGCTAAACATGTGACTTTTGAACATTTTAGTTAATTACATTTAAACTGTTTCTCTTTAAACACATCAATAACGCTTCTTATCAAGGCATCCAAGGCAAGTGTGATGTCTTAAAAAAAAAACCCTCAGTTTATTTTAATTATAAAAAAGCCATTTCTTAAAACCTGCATAATTTGTAAACGGCTAAATAAATTCATTCACATCCTACTCTTTCCAAAATTATTCAACTTTGGGTTAAAAACAAGCTTAAGAAATTTCAGGTGAAAGATTTTTTTCCCCCTTCTTAAGGCACTTAAAGACTGGGGCTTACTCTAAAACTGCCTCCTCAAACATAACTAACAATATAAGAACTGAATTTGGCAAAATGAAATGGCAGTACAAATGTGACAACTTGTGAGATGTTTTGCATGTCTGTTCTTTATCTGCAACTATATTAGAACTAAAGATAATCTGGAATTTTAAATGTGATGTGGACTGAATGACAAATGTACTCTCTGTAGCTTTGATTAATTTACAATGGAACCTACAACTGTCAGATAATAGTAGACAAATAGTAGACAGGCAAAAATGTCACGAAACACTTATGATGCCTTATTTTTCAAAGGAGGAAAAAAGCATGACTTGATTTTACTTATTTGTCTCAGTAGATTACAGGTAAAATGTCAGTTTTACGTTCTTGCCCTTTTATAAATAGCAGTTAAATAATCCAATGGCTTTTGCACTTTACATAATAGTCCTTCAACTGAACTATGCCTTATTTAGAATTTTTAAAAATGGAGAAGAGATCAAGAAAGTGTTACTGATGGCAGTAACTAGTATTAAAACTTTATAATAAGGTTTTTCAGGCACTGTTGGTGCACTGCTGCTAGTGGTAAGGAAAATTTCCCAGAGGCTGGAGAAAAGAGTTTCTGTGGACACACATAAAAGTGCCCTGCTGCAACCTTTACAAGTTTCTGGTATTTGATGCACTCACCAGTCCACTTCTGTTGACTGATAAAGAAGCATTGTTTCCTGATTTTGCTCTCACACCTCCTTGCTCATATTCATTTTTTAGTCTCTTTGTTAGTTTTAAAGAATTTAAACAAGATTGATATTATGTAGGGAATTTATATAGCCATTACATTTTATATTATGATTATAAAATACAATTTATAAAATATTCTTGATTACTAGAATTCCAAAGAATTATATTGGTTTTCTCTTGTAAAGTCCCAGATGCATTTTCTGAATGAATGTAAAGAATTGAGGTTGATTCCTGGTGTCCCTCATGGGGCTATGTGTATTTCATGCCAAAGATTCTTTGTAATGCATTTATGTGTGGCAGTATTAAATCTAACTAGTGTTTGGATTCATAGATTTCATAGACATTAGGGCTGAAAGGGACCTTGGAAGATCATCGAGTCCAGCCCCCCACCCAAAGGGTAGGAAGTCAGCTGGGGTCATAGGATCCCAGCAAGATAAGCATCCAGTTTGTTCTTGAAGGTGTTCAGTGTAGGTGCATGAACCGCCTCTGATGGCAGGCTATTACAGACCTTGGGGGCTCGGACAGTAAAGAAAGTCTTCCTTATGTCCAGCCTGAAACGGTCTTGTAGTAGTTTATGACCGTTCGACCTCATCATCCTTTGGGGCGCTCTGGTGAACAAACATTTCCCCAGATACTGGTGGTCACCCCTGATAAACTTATAGATGGCCATCAGATAGCCCCTGAGCCTGCGCTTTTCCAGGTTAAAGAGCCCCATGGCTCTCAGCCTGTCATTGTAAGGTCTGCTTTCCTGACCTCTGATTATGCGCATGGCTCTTCTGTGGACTCTCTCAAGCTTCTCCACATCCTTTTTGAATTGTGGAGCCCAAAACTGGATGCAATACTCCAGCTGCAGCCTCACCAAGGCCGAGTACAGGGGGAGAAGGACATCCTGGGATTTGCTTGAGAAGCAGCTATGTAAGCAAGCCAGCGTTTCGGTTGCTTTACTAGCCGCAGCATCGCATTGCAGGCTCATGTTCATCTTGTGGTCAATGATGACCCCCAAGTTCTTTCTTCTGTAGTGCTAACCAGCGTAGCACTGCCGAGCCTAGAAGGATACTGCAGGGTTTTTTTTCCCAAGGTAGAGAACCTTGCATTTTTCGGTGTTAAACACCGTCAGGTTCTCTTCCGCCTATTTGCTGAGCCTGTCCAGGTCAGCCTGGATCATTCACCTGTCTTCTGGTGTGGATGCTTTGCCCCAAAGTTTGGTGTCATTGGCGAATTCGGCCAGTCCACTTCTGACTCCAATGTCCACATCATTAATGAAAATGTTGAACAATATGGGTCCAAGGACAGAGCCTTGGGGGACCCCACTGGTCAGTTTAGCCAGGAGGTGATCATGGAATACCAGATCAAATACTTTTTTGAAGTCAAGATACATGACATCAATCTCTTCTCCCTTGTCCAGGTGATAGGTCACCTGGTCGTAAAAGGAAATGAGATTGGTCAAGCAAGACCTACCTGCAACAAACCCATGCTGGCTATCCCTTAGAATGTTGGTGTTGGCCAGTCCATTAA
>NW_017728992.1:28583344-28587885 GCF_001723915.1 Gavialis gangeticus | reverse complement strand
ATTGTCAGGGCAGGCTGACTTGAAGGTATCCAGCTTCTCAAGATGTTTCTTCACGAGGTCAGCATTAATGGAGGGCAGGGGATCTCCCTCACCCAGACCTCCCTGTCCCGTAGCAGGCCTGGGCGTCCCATGGGACTGATGAAAGACCAATGCAAACTACTCATTTAATAGGTTGGCTTTTTCCTGGGCGTCAGTTGTCAATTGCCTGCTCTGGTTCAGCAGGGGTCCAATGTTGCCCTTGCTTTTCCTCTGGCTCCCCACATGTCTGAAAAAGGACTTTTTATTGTCCTTGGTGCTCGAAGCTAGCTGGAGTTCAGTTGCAGTCTTTGCTTTCCTGGTTTGCTCCCTGCAGGACCAGACCAGTGCAGAATAATCATCCTTAGAGGTAAATCCCATCCTCCATCCTTTGTAGGCTTTTCTTTTTAGCCTTAGGAGGTCTGCTATGTCCCTGGAGAGCCAGGGTGGATGCTGTGCCCTCTTGCTGGCTTTCCTCTGAGATGGAATAGACTTAGCTTGTGCATTGAGGATCCTCCCTTCAGGAGCAACCACTCTTCTTGAACTCCTCTCTCCCTGGGGCCATGGTCCCTTAGGGCTAGACTGACAAACCTCCTGAGCTTGTCAAAGTCGGCTTTTCTGAAGTCAAAGACTTCCATGTTGCTGATTGACTTGCCAGCTTTATGGCAGATGGTGAAGGTGATCAGCTCGTGGTTGCTGTCACCCAGCTTCCCATCGATCACTAGGTTGCCTATTTAGGTCATCCCCAGTAGCCAGTAGCCAGATAAGTCAGAAAATACATAAACTGATGCATATTGATATCTTTGTACTTAGTGTGTCGCCATGCTGCTGTTCAGGATTGTCTCAATTACCTGAAGGTCATGGAGAACAAGAAATAGGTTTGGATAATGGAGATGTTTAAATAATTAATGCTTTTAATTAATGTGCTCCATTTTGGGTAGAAAAATATCAACTCAAATTCAGACAAATGAGATTGCACTCCACTTGGATTGTGTGTCCTACCAAATATAGTATGGAATATAATTGTAACAAGCATACTGTATATGTGAATGGATCTTTACCTGTATAATTGTTCTATTGGATATCACCAACCAGGGGCAGATCCTGGGGGGAGCAGTGGTGCAGTTCCCCAACCCCACACACATATGCACACACTCCCATCCCTTGGTTTCTGCTCCACCCAAAGTTTTTAAAACCAACTGCCTGAGAGGCACAGTGGCATTTCTATTCAGGCAGTGCTGATTGAAGACCTTTGACTTCATGGCTCATTATCATCTACCTAATTCCTGCTAATCTCATTTCATTCCACATATGTTAATGACCCTTTCTCCTTTTTATCCCTTGCTGTTCTATTATTCAGTAATCATTTCTTCTGCAGTTTTTCAGTGTTAGTCATTTCCGGCATGTTTCTCTTCTACTTCACAGCCCTGAAGGCTGCTTTTAGCTCTAGCTAAAAACATTAACTCGGGTGCAGTAATATTAACTTGGGTATAGAAATGACTGACAGTGACATACTGGAGGCAATATTAAAACACTCAAGAAGGAGAATTTGTTTCATGAAACTCACTGTGATGGGGTAAACTCGTGGTCTGATCTCAAAGCAGCCCACCCACCTGCCTAGGGCAGTCTGCTCTGACTTTCCTGACACAACTTGATTGTTAACTTGATTTATTAAGTGGGAGGCTGCCCATTCCTTGCCCTGATGCCAGGGGCTGTGATCCACAGCTGCAAACCTCCACTATACCATGGCCCATGACTCACAGGTGGCATCCAGATTATGATTACTTTCCCCATCCTGAGGCTGGGTCATATTCAATCCATAATTGGGCTCCATTCAGTCTCACACTTATTCTGCCCTGCCCCCCACTGGGGGCCTCTTGCATACTGCCCTAGCTCCTCTTGAGCAACCCCTCATTGGCTTTCGAGCTTAGCTACTGTCTCACTAGTACTACCACACAGCAACTTCATTCCTGCAAGTTCCCCATCTCTACATGGCATAGCCTTAGACCAATGCTGGGCTGCATCTGCCCCAAACTCCTCATTGGGCAACGAGTTTCACCAGCACTCCCTTGGAGTTGGCCCATGTACCACCCTTCAAGCCACTCAAGCAGCCCTACTCAGTATACTCCCCTGATGCAGCCCTTCAGGTCACCCTCAGCAGCCCTACTTCGCACCCTAGGTGGGGGGCCAGAGTTAAGGTGCCCATTTCACCAGGGAGGTTAATGGTCCTGGCATTTAGTTGAGACTGCTGTGCCACAGGCAGTCCCACCAGGCCTCCCTACCCAGGAGCCTCCATGACATCCCCATAGGCCCTCCCCTTACCTCCAGGATATTCCTGAACCATAGCTCAGCCCACTGACATTTCTCTCACAGCCACTGGCAGCAAACTGCTGCTTCCCCATATATAAACTGGGCCCTAAAAGGGCCACCCTATTCAGGCACCTGCCAGCTGTCTGCCTCAGCCCTTGAAGTGACAAGCACCCGAAGGTGCACTGCTGCACTAACTATGATGCATGCATTTAACCATAATGACTGCAGGACTAATGAAACACTATCTTTTGACTGTGTCTGCCAAGTCTGTGTTTTGGAAATAGTATGTTAGTGCAAATTAGTGCACTTTCCAATAAATGTATATATAATTTTATTTGATCTTAAACTGAATAATACAGTGCTAGCTCCTTGACCATACTATTAAATCTTCTAGTTTCTCTTTAACTGGTGAAAAGATGTTGTGTTGTATGTAGTTATGTGCCACACCATCTGTACTCCCCTTTGCAAAATCCTACATTCACCCATGTGACCACCTAAGACCTTCACAGAATGTTCACAAGTAGCACACATTCCATTATGTTTAGAGAGAAATTTTCTGGCTTCACTGAAATCTAATGCAAACCTCCCACTGATTTCATAGTGGTCAGGGTTTTACCGTTCAATTGTCAGCCACATTTCAAAGCTCAACCAAATGAACAAAAATCCTTGCAACTTTTACTTGATTTTGTAGTTGCCTCTATTTTTCATACTGCTTTGTTCTGTGATATGGAAGTGTATAAGTATATTAATAGCTGCAGTGGTAAGCCCAATTTGTTGTTGTTTTGTAGGGGGAAAACAGCAAAAATAAAATAAGAAATGTTCTAGATTCTTCACCCAAAACAAATCCCCCTTTTTTTGTCTGATATGAAAACTGTTTAGTTAACTTTTATTCTTAGTTAGTCCTTCTTTTATCTGGAACCACTAGAGGAAATCTACTCTATTTCTAGCCATTACTTAGCAATCTCAAGTTGAATCCCTAATCTTGTGATAATCCTACCCTGAAGTTTCCAGGCTAAGAAGTTAACAATAAATACCAAATTTACTCAAATACAAGATGAGATTTTTTTTCCCACCAATCAGTATGGTGAAAAAGCCCTTTGTCTTATATTCACATAAAAGGAAACATCATTAAATACATTGTCTATGATTACATTGCTGCCAAAAGTAATATGGGCTCAGTAAGGAAGTCAATTATGAAGCCACTACTTTGAATACATTTAGACTTCCTCTTCACTCCCACAGCTAAGCTGTGTCTTTATTTCCCATTTCCAATTCTTCCTGTTTCTCCACCAGCCTTAAGTGTCTGGCAATCATTACCGAATAGGCTTCCAACCAGTTTACCCAGAATCACTCTGTTGCCTCTTCCCTCAGCCTTTTTGCATGTAATTAGTGTGGTTCTGCTCTCCGTGAGGTGGTTCCAGACCAAGTTGCCTTGTGTGTTATCTACATATAAATTTTGCGATGATCCCAGGGCTTGTGATGAAAACACCTGGTTCCAGTCATGAGTGGGGGCTAATTAGTACATAGATCCTTTGGGTGGGGGGTGGTATCTCAAATACAGACATGTACTAAGCAGTGCTTAGCTGTAGGATTACTATGACTTGACATGCTGTTGACTGCGCTGTGGCTCAGCCCAGTGAACTATATGATAAAATCATGAGACTTTTGTCTTTGGATTAATATCATGCATAGTTTGTACTACATATAAGCAGGTAAAAAAGTGGAGTTTAAAAGTGTGTTTATGGAATACCTTAACTAAAATTTAAAAAAGGTAAAATGCATGAATTCTGGGGGAACTATGTGTAGGGTGCCTGTAGTACTTTGCCCATATGCAAATTACCACAGATATGCTTATTTCAAGGTCAGTGTTTTCAGATTTGTTCCTCAATTCCATGTGCTCATGGAGAACAGGGCTTGAAAGAAATTAGCAGGGGAAGGGTCTGCGTAGAAAAAAAGTTGGGGGTAAGGAGGGTACTTGACTCCCTCCAAGATTTATTTTCCCTGTTGTAGCAGTGGGAGGGGGACAAATTCAAGGCAAACCTCCAATATTTAGGTTCTGTAGCTGGAAGAAGTTTTTAACAAATTTATAAGATATCCATATTTAGAATCTAATTAATGGGGAGTCATTGTCTATTCTGACTCATATTTAGGTAAATCCCCTAGTCCTGATATGCATAAAAACTTTTGAGTATTTATTTGAAACAAATGTAAAATTC
>NW_017728992.1:28561933-28583333 GCF_001723915.1 Gavialis gangeticus | reverse complement strand
AAAACTTTTGAGTATTTATTTGAAACAAATGTAAAATTCAAAGAGCAAAACTGAAGGTGTAAACCCAGAAAAATAAAGGAAAGATCTACACATCTTTCCTGAGAACTGAAGCTGCTAGGTTCCACATGATTCCATTAAACATAAACTGAGCTTTATTTCTGCTAAACCCATCCCTGTTATAAACTTTTTATTGGTGCTTCTGCCTGTAATAAGTCTTCAACTGTTCATATGTCAAAGGAACCATTATAAACAGTTTAATTATGACCCCTTCCAATGTAATGAGTGCTCATGACGCAAGCCAACTCCACTTTGATCTTGGGACTCTATTAGAAAGAAAGCATATCAATATGATGATTAATTAAACTGAAATCTGTAGTAAGCTTTGCTCTTGCACTGTTAATTAGATTGCATGATGCTAAAAATGCTTTTGTAAACAACAGAGCCATATATCATATTATTTACACTGGCCATCAAGGTTTGCATGTGAAAATTCACTATTGTTGCTAAAGCACTGGAACAGGTTACCCAGAGAGGTTGTAGAATCTCCATCCTTGGACGGTTTTAAGACCTGGCTAAACAAAGCCTTGGCTAGGGTTATATAATTGGGGATGGTCCTGTTTTGAGCAGGGGGTTGGACTAGATGATCTCTTAAGGTCTCTTCCAATCCAATTATTTATGATTATATGATTTTAATTTGTAAGTTAACTTTAGTTTCAGGCCCCTCTCTCTTTTTTTTTCATAAAAACATATTAAATTAATATAGTAAAATAAACGATGGCATCAATGTGTCTCCAGTGGAACTGTATAAACAAAGTAAATTATTGAAATAGTTCAAATAATTTCATACTTTTGTTTTCTAGTGTTTAATCCAGTTTTCATTCAGCATTACAAATAATTCATTCTCTTGAAGCATGTTTAAACTGTGATAGAAATATCCTTCAATAGTAAAGCTACTCTTAAAACTGTAACAGAACAATGGATGTTTGTTGACAGAATTACCAAAGTTAGTCCAAAAGCAAATTTATTTGAGGCAACTTCATGCTGTCTCAGTTTATTTCCCACCAACAAAAATGCCCTGTGTTCTATTTTCAAGAAAACTATTCTGTCCAAGACTTACTTCTTCCCCATCTGTCTGTAAGTAGGTCTCTCAGTATTAGCCCTTAGTTCCTGATGACCCTCACCTAAAAGATGTGTGCTGTCATTTCTACCACTGTAGCACTTTGTAAATGTGAACAGGGATTTAATTTCTACTATCTGAGGGAGAGCTCCTGCATTGTGTGACAACACTGGTGATTTCTTGTATATGGGAACAGTTTACATTAGTTACAGAGAGGGAAATAAAAGGTCTGTTAGTTGCTAAAGCAATTCTACGCTTGGAGTCTATGCTAGTGCTGATGTCATGGAGAATAGCATTTTGAAAGACCTTTCTATGAATAGTCTTTTTCATAGCAAGCTGGCAAAAAGAAAGGGTTAATATAGAAGCCACAGAAACCCTTGGAAAATGGCAGATTTAGCTCTTGAATGCTCCAGGGCAGTCCACTCACCTTTATCTTCATGCTGTACTGGTTACCTGCTTCCTGACACTCCCCCTCCAGGTCCCTGTGCTAACTGGCAAGCTCCCCTTTGAACAATTATGAGAGTGTGCTAACTTCTGTTCAAAACACCTTCTAACAGCTAAAGTTATAGTCACCACTTTCTATACAATTTGCAGCTTTTAGCTGGTCAGAAGAGGGTCATATTGGGCTCTTTAGCCTGGAAAAGCACAGGCTCAGGGATGATCTGATGGCCACCTATCAGGGGTGACTACCAGTATCTGGGGGAACATTTGTTCACCAGAGCACCCCAAGGGATGACGAGGTTGAACAGTTATAAACTCCTGCAAGACCATTTCAGGCTGGACATAAGAAAGAATTTCTTTACTGTCTGAGCCCCCAAGGTCTGGAACAGCTTGCCATCGGAGGTGGTTCAAGCACCTACATTGAACACCTTCAAGAAAAAATTGGATGCTATCTTGCTGGGATCCTATGACCCCAGCTGACTTCCTGCCTTCGGGCGGGGGACTGGACTCAATGATCTTCCGAGGTCCCTTCCAGCCCTAACATCTATGAATATTCACTTCAATATGTATTTACCTTAGGATTGTGGATCCAAGAGCTACCAGGAATCCAGGCAAGGTTACTCTAGAATTTGTCATAAGTTGGAATGAAACTTTTTGTGGTCTGCTGACATTTCTTTTTTTCCCCTCTGTGATACTGTTTCATTAGAAAAATTACAGCCACTTTTATTCATAGGCATCTAAGTGCTGTGCAACAAGTGGCTGGGCTCCCTTTATATCCTTGGGCTGAGTATTGTCTTAATAGCCCTTAGTTTCTCAAGGTCCAGCCAGAATCCCTCAAAAGTAAACAGACATCTAATGTAGGCAAGTTTGTTTCTTCTCAGCTTTAGATTATCTGCATTCAGTTTTCATAGCTTGGTTTTTTTGACCTGGGGTGCTTTGCCCTTGTTATCTCTGTCTCCCATGATAAGATTGTCATCAGCTTCCATCTTGGTGCTCAAGAGTTCCCTTAATGCCTGGTAGACACAAGAACGTCTTCTACCAGACAGCTTCTAGACATCTGTGTCCTGTGATACCTGCCAAAATATGTGGCAAGGTTGTCAGGTGTCTGGACAGTACATGAGGTTCAATATGCCAGAACCTATTATTTACCTCATGAGTGGTGAACACTTTTGCCCTGGATAGATCAGGTCTTCAGTCATTGTTAATGAGTGGTGACTTCTTTCAGTGCTATGTACAGTGGTTAGTATCACTGCTGGTCCTTGGTTTATCTGAAGGTTTTCTCGTGATTACTGTGCAGCTGAGCTAGTTACAAGAGAAGTAACGATGCTACGTTTTTGCAGGCTTGTCAGTTCTTTCTTGACTGGTTCCCCCAGGGCTAACACTACTCTGAATTTCAGTAGTCTAACAGGCTGCATTTAAGGGGGAAATTGCTAACTTCAGTTTGTCCTGAAACATCCACCTCCTTCAAATATGTTATTGAAATGTGGGTCAGCTACTGTAATTTGAAGTGAATATTCTTGCTTCATCAGTTTCTTATTGACAGCGTTTCCTCTGGCCTCAGTATGTTTTCATTATACTTCACTGAGAATTGGTCATATTTTCCCAGTCTAGTATTGCTGCTTAACGATGTTGCTGGAATGATACCATAGCTGCATCCCACTGAGATTGAATTGGTTGATAATCTAATAGTGTAGCTGCAAATAAAACAGATGAATGTTTAGAACCCTTCTTACACAGTAGCCAAAGACACCATGCATATACTCTCCTCTCTACTCAATCTAATCATTCTGAGTTACTATATACATTGTTCTTTTTTGTTTGTTTAATGGGATTTTTTCCCATTCTTCAAGTAAAATTAAGCTATGTGTCCAGACTGGCTTTCAGGGTCTTCCAAACTTTGCCTATCTGCAGCCTCCATTTCCACCCCCCAGGTTTCACACAGGTTGCTATAATGACCTACCTAAGACTGAAAAAACAGAAGCATAGAACTATTGCCCTTGCACACTTTAGTAATAGGCAACAGCAAATCTAAGTTATCTCCTTTTCATGAGTAAGAGCTGCACGCACAGGGGGGCTGTTTCTTATTAAACCAGCTTCACTCTAAAAGCTTTCTTTGCTATTGTAAATTAGTGAGTGATAAGAAGATAAATATGCAGACTATGTTGAGCAGCAATGAGTAAGGTAAAGACCAATTCTGCTTTGTCAAGAACCCTTAAAACAGAAAGAGAATGACTTGTACGCACTCAGTGTGTCTGGGGATGAAGTTCTATCTTAAATTAAGGTTGGGGTTAGAGTTGGATTGATAATGGATACTTTTGATGCAGTAACAGAACCAAACTATTAAAAAAATCATATACAAATGTTAGAAGATTTCCCATGAGAGAAAAAAAAGAATATTACCTATGTTAACCGGAATACTTGGAACTACCTGAGATTTCTCAAATACCTTGTTATCTCAGCTTTCTCCCAATGGTGTGTTCCTAGGCAATCCGAAGCAATTACGTTTTTGATGAACTAAATACCAAAGAATATTGGCAATAAACTGTAAAAAACAATATTTTAGAACCTAAAAAACTAATATGAAACACCACCAGTCAGTGGCAAGGATTTTGTTAGGAATTCATGGAAAAATTAATACAATTAAAATGAACATATCTTATGGTATTTGTCTGGGGCCTTTTAGCAGTCTTGATCTTATTAAAATTTCTAAAACAAAATGGCAAGATGACAACAGATAGACCAGTAATAAGTGTAATACTTTCAGTGCTGTTTTAGAAAAAAAACTTCCACTCTCCATCAATAGGGATTTGCTTCAGACTTGCAGAGATTCAGAATTGTTGTGTTATTTACATCATATCCTAGTCATGTGTGATTCCAGCAACTGAACATAAGCCCTTTCTTATTGGTGGAGATTAAAGCAGAAAGAAGTGGATCCTCCCATTGGGGTTCATGGGATTATTATTGTACTCTATAGAGAAAAACAGAACCCTCTGTAGTGCATACCAGGACAGCATACAGACCATTTTTTCAAGCAAATCCTATTTTTACCTCCAAATCCAGACAAAAGTTACTCTTCAAGGTAATTCTGGCATGCAGATTGGCAACCAACATGGAGATAATGGATGGAGAGAAACAATGTATGTCCAGTTTAATTGGATGACATTGGAAGAATGGTTCAATTTCAAGTCCTAGAAAATCAGTCTAGCTCTCCTCCTACAGTGACATGATAACAAATATAGCTGAAATGTTTATCATTCAATCAGTTTGGTGTGGAACCCCAGGAATTGACTGTAATTTATGAAGTATAAGATATACTGGAGATGTTCTACACGCTACCTAAACCCTTGTAATCCCTCTATGCCTTTTTGATGGAAAAGGTCACTAAATATGTCTGTACTTCTGTTTTGGAGTGAGTTGAGGGCTTGCTCTCATTTATTCCAAGCCATATGAATCTATCTTATCTTGCTACAGCAGCATGAGAGAGATGTAATGGACAGAATTATTTCTATGAAACTCAAATGGAGCACTTCTAGGAGTCATACACACTACTTGTTTCTTCCTTGGTGCTTCATTATATTAACAAGTAACTGAGGCAGTGACTGCAGAAAGACCCAGAGGTTTGTGAGGTCAGCAATGATGATTTTACAGAATTGAAAAAGAAACAAATATTGATATTCTAAACGTAGCCAGGGAAAGAGTCTATTTTCCCCAGAAAGGATCAACTATACCAGTTTAAAGAAATCTGAGCTCTACTCATAGAAATTTTTGACTAAGACATACCCAAGAGCTCAGTAGTCAAACTGTACCACCTTTCTGTTTCTCTTTTCCCTTGATCCTTCCACATTTTTTCACCGTGCTATCACACTTGCCCTCCCATTTATATGAAGTATTGAACTATTTTATTACTTAATGTTAAGAATGTTAAAAATAAGTTTACATACATGTCAAATATATTTTGTTACAATACAATAAACAAACTTTTATGTTTTTCATTCTAATTTTTAAATCTTTTTATTTTGTTTTCTTTTTAAATTGCAATATTTGTACTGAAAAGATGTTCATAAAAGAACATTGAACGTGTTTAGTAAGGAGCTGAGAAGGTCCTATGTACCAGTACTGAAATTGATTTAAATGTATGATGGGTCTGCTGTCCAAGTTGCTAGATGAAAGGCAAGTTAATATTAATTTTTATAAGTAGCATTAAAGCTATATACAAATAACAATTTAATTTAAAGTAACATCAGCAATATACATGACATTGACATGAAATCAGTTAACAGCAACATTGAATTGTGATCAAATAAATTCCAGTATAACAGACAATCAACTCTTAAGCATTTTATTACACATCAGTTTCCTATGGATTAATGATCCCTGATAGTTCATGGCTGGATGATTTTGCATGGATGTTCTTATTCCAGAATAGAGTGTTTTGTCCCTGTTTAGCTTAACCTACTCTGAAAACTATAAGGCACTTATATTCTGGACTAAGAATGTCCACACATGTTAATCAGACTAACTCTATCCATATAAAAATCCTTTGCGAATCCTTCAAAAAATTTTAAAATGTTGGTGTTTATTTGGGCATAAGCTTAATTAAATAGTTTTGTACAAGTCATTCAAATTTAAAACTAAAAGCATCTCTCAAAAGATCTCCAGTTATATTTACTTTGACATGCAATTTTCTTGCAATTTTCCCCCTATCATCCTAAAACCCATTTCTCAGAAAATCTGGAAATGAACTGTTAAGGGATCTGAGCTAATTTCTCACTACCATATCATCTTTGAGGATTCAGGAGACTGATAATAAAATATAAAATTCATATGGTTCAAATCCTATCCAGATAAGAAAAAAATAGTCAGTGCTATCTGACACCTGCTTGGAAATTAGGTGGTCTCAGTCCATTTCTAAAAGTGTCAATGTTAATGTCACAAAAATGCAAATGAACTACCTTCTTGTTTCCCACAGGTGGCCTCTCCAAATGGGTGTTAAGCTATGTTGGTGAGCCAGTATGGTAAAACTTACACTATTGATGTTTGTGTTATAGCAACATCCATTCCTAATAGTCTCCAGGTGCACTAAAAAACATATAAGTTGTCATACTGATGAGAGCAGTGTCTAACCCATCTAACTCAGCCTCCTGTCTTCAGTAAGCTAGGCTGTAGTACTGCAGAAAAGGGCCTGAGGGACCATAAGCTGAGTATAAGCCAACAGTGTACTCTTGTTACAAAAAAGACTGGTAGCATACTGGTCTGTATTAGTAGATACATCACTTGCCAATACAACGAAGTGATTCTTCCATTTGATTAAGCACTAATGAGGCATCACCTGGACTACTGCATCTAGTTTGGAGCACTGCACTTCAAGGAAGATGTGGGAAAGTTAGAAAGAGTCTAGTGGAGGCAGACAAATTATTAGAGGTGTTGAAAGCATAATTTACATTGAAAGGCTGAAAAGTCTGGGATTAATTAGTTTGAGGGAGAATCTGATAATTGTTTTCAAATACCTGAAGGGTGCTCATAAAGAAGATGGAGCTAGATTTTTCCCTGTGGCCTTAGGAAACAAGACAAGGAGTTTTAAATGTCAGAAATGTCAGCAATGGAAATTTAATTTTAGTATTAAGAAAAACATTTTGTTCACTGCTGGCGGTCAAGCAATGGAACAGGCTACCTGCAGAGGCTGCTGAAGTTTTTAAGATGAGAATAAACAAGAAGTTGTCTTAGATAATTTATAGAGGGGTGATCCTGCCTTGCGCAGACCCTCAGAAAATATAACATCCTGAGGTGCCTTCTAGGCTTACTTTTCTATGATTCCAGTAATTGCGTCAGAGGCAAAGAAAAAACCTAGATAAACAGATGTGTGGTTTCCGTAAAACCTGAGGAGGAAACAGGTGATGAGGTCAACTGCTTGCTGCTGCTAGGGGCTAGTGATTATGCTGGGAGGCAGAACCAAAGGACCTCCTTGAGTGCCTGGGACAAGGCAGACAAGGTTTTTGCATTGTTTATTTGTTTGCTTCTGTGCTACTTGAGGACTGCATTATTTGGGAAGACTGCCTGAAGTGCACTTCAGAGAACAAAGCCCTCTTGCAAAAGCCAGCAAGTTAGGTAACCCACTTACACCACCGTTTATTTTCATTGAATCCCCTGCATATTTTGTGCTTTGGGATATGAGAAGCTCCTGATCTATCTTCTCCTCACCCTTCATTCTTTTATATGCTCTTGTTGTATTCTCTTTTGTTCATTTCATTTCAAAAGAAAACTAAAATATTTTCAATATATCTCCATATGAGAAGTTTTTACTATATCATTTTTGCATTGGTCTATGTAGTTGAATGATCTTTAAATATCCTTTTTGATATGGTTACTAGTACTTCAGTAGTTTTGGTGAGGCCATTGACTTTTATAATGGCATAATAATATTTCTTCAGTATTTATCATCCCATTCTTTATGTATCCTAATGTCCTGTTTATTTTTTGACAGCAGTTGCAGCTAAGGAACTGATCTTAACCCCACTGAATCCAATTTGTTTTGGATCAGGCTCCAAATTTTACTTTCAGAGTCATTTTCCGAAACATAAAAAAGAAATTGGAAGCTCTTTCTCTGTAGATGACATTAAGTGTCATTCTAGCTGTGCAAGTAGTTCTTTTGCTCTGGTTTTCTGAAGTTTTTTTATTGACTTCCATATGGAGTTAGTGAAAATAAATGTTTGAACAGAAAGTAGTTCAACATTTGTCAATTCTGCTTACATAGGAAACAGAAGTAGATATTATTGTATATAACTAAGTGTTTGGAATGCTTGTATCTAACAATAAATCTGACTACACATTTTGCAAAAAATATTCAGAAAATTTGGTCTTGTACATAAGTGTTAACAATGATTGTCTAAAATGTTTTTATTATAGAATTAATTTAATCTCTAAACCCTCTCATCATATGTAAAAAGTTGAATTTAAACAATGTTGTGCTTGGTACCAGAAATCAAAACTTGTATTGTTGTTTCTTGAAAAGATGAACTTTACTCTTACTAGTTTTTATTATGAATGCATGCAGAAAAATACATTAGCGGGAACCTTCTATTTCAGTCTGTGTGAGAGTATAAACCTCATATATGCTTTCTATTAGCATACAGTTATTAGTTAGTAAAATTCTGACTGCATAATTGTCAGAAATGGGCACAAAAGGACTGTAAGTTAGAAGTGAGTGAGTTTCAAACTTCTGAAATATTTACTCAATTTTACTGTAGCACTCAATAACAGCTGATTATTTAATTTATGCTTCTAAAAATAGTGATGAGAGAGGCTGGTTATTTTACTCCCAGAAAATATAAATCATTTGCCCTGTCTTTTTGGCCTATTCTGTATTACTTTTAGTATTAAATCTTGTTGAAATGGCAGCCAGTAGGCTCAAGAACAGTGAGACTTCATTGAGACAAATTGTGCTGTTAGGTGTATATTACAGAGTTTCTATTCAGCTTTCCTTACTTGCATGTTCATTCATTTAAATACATACGCTTAGGGTATGTGCAGAAATTCACCATACCCAATCTATGCTCATGCAGCTTGCTGTAAGCTATGATGTAGATCAGAAGTGGCCTGTGCACATCTGTCAGTGCTGGCAGCTGCACTGGGAACCCAAAGTAAATAACTTGGGGAGGGGCAGAAGAAATCAGTGGGTGCTAGCGGATTCATGGTGGGGAGGGATTGTTGGGTTTGAGAAGCATTTCTCCATCTAGGGGTACTGGGGCAGTGGTAGTCCAGTCAGGGTTGGGGTAGGAAGAGCACAGCGCTTCTCCATTCAGGGCCTGTGTCTGGTGACTGGGCTTTATCACCCCGGGGCTGCATGGCAAATGAATGCTGACATTCAATAAATTAGCTGAAACTGTTCCCAGTCTAAGGTGAGCTACTTTAGATCTGGACCACCATTTTTTTGCCCAATTTAGCCTCCTTGAACATCTGTACAGATTAGCACTCCCTGAACATCTGCACAGATTGGCACTAGTTAGGTCAATCTAAATGAGACATCTGCATGTACCCTTAGATATTGAATTGATGAGTATAATATAAAATCTCAGGTTTCAATGGGAGATCATGATATCCAAATGAAGCAAATTATTGCATCAAAAGCATTTAGTCCCTAAGAAGAGTTTTACCTGGGGTGAAGGCAGATGGTGAGATATTCTCATTCTTTTTCTGTTTTCTTCACTAGCTTATCTCCCAATCATCCCTTCTGTAGCAGTCAGGAACTTCTTTCAGCACATTAATTAACCTAAATTTAGGCTAAAACAAAAAGGCATCATTTAATGTACATTCCTGTCTTCTTTTCAAAGGGTAATATTTACATGGTAAGCATAGTAAGAGACTAGTTTTGTTTTCCAGCGTTTGTTTTTAAATTATTTTGCAAGTGATGACTGGCCAGTTTCAGTTGATTAAATTATATTTCCAACGTAATGTGCTCTCCCCTCCCCACTCCCAATCCCCCAGAAAAGAGAAAAATTGCAAGTTTTGTAGGTGTAATAGTTTGGATCTAAAAATTCTTGACTAATTGTTCATTCTGAAATGCCACAAGATTAATTTAGCAAACATATAAAAACAACAGATGCAGGAGGAAAAGCAAAGTTCCACTCCCACGTTAGTGAGAAATACAAACTTTAATGATTAAATCACTTTAATGAACAGTGTGTGCAAGACTAAGTATGGTTTTTGAAAGCCTCCTACTGGTTATTGTCATTGAATGTAGCAGAATGTAGGATTTGCACAGTATGGTGCCCTATTAGGTTAATAAATGTCAAGAATATACATAAGGATTGTTTATAAAGTAGGAAATCCAAATGTTTGCTCCCATCAGTGTGACTTGTCATTACAAACCTTGTGTACTGTTTTGTTCTTGAAGATGCAACACACAGGTGATAAAGTATTCACAGATGTTTTCCATTGCCTTTTTTGGATGGCACATTCTATTTATTAGATCTTCAAAAATCCTGTGTGTGTATATATATGTGTGTGTGGGGGGGGGGTTAGGGTTTAAATATGGAAGTGGGAATTTTGTATAGGTAGGTGTGCACATTTAAAATATGCATTTATATGAGTGCATATGAAATTATATTTCTTGGTGGCAAATTACAGTGAACTAGAAAGCTGTTTTAGCAGCTTTGCCAAGTGAGTATGGGGGCTGGTGATCAGGTTGCCCACTGGTATGAACCGTAGATGTAGAATCATAGACTTACAAATGTAAATATCATAAAGCATGTTCAAAATCTAAGATGATTTCTTCTTTTTCTAATTTCTAGCATTTCTATAATGAAATCTGTCAATTTTTTAATTCTCTAAACCCACCCAGCTTAATAGAATGGTTATAATTTTCAGAAGGACTAGTAGTATCAGAAAGACAAAGGTGCATTTCCGTTACAGAATTCTGTCATTTTATATTATTTTGCTGAAAGGAAAAAAATATATTTATTCCCTAGTATTCATTCTGTAAGGGTAAACACAGATGTCACTAAACAAATAGATGAGCTGTGTCAGGACTCATTCCACCACAGCTGATCCATTTTATTAGGTCAAACACATGTTGGACATTGTCCTGCATTGGGCCCCTCCCCAAGCAGAACAACAACAACATGTTCTCCTTGCCTAGAGATTCTCCACATCCCTTGCTGCCCAGTGCCTCCTTCCAGGACCCATGCCAGGTCCTGTGCCAACCCATGCCTCGTGCAGAGGCACAGGTCTACATAGGACCCATCATGGAGGCATGGGACACGGGGAATTCCCCAGATTCCATATTGCTCCTCACCTCTATGCTTACCCATGTCAAACAGTGCCTCTATGTGAAGCACAGATCAGCGCGGGACTCAGCATGGGTCCTGGCCCAGAGTGTCAGAGATTCCCCAGGTCACATGCTTCCATGCCAGTTATGCACAAGAGTGGACCCCTGGAGATCCTGGGGTGGGTCTCTATAAGCTTAGAAACCCAATTTTCCCCACTTACAGAGAGAAACCCAGAGATTCCCTGGGGCATGTCTATGTAAATAAAGAAAGCCAGGCAGGTGCTCATGGGGATTGAGGGACACAGTGCCACACAGGACTTCCTGGGGTGCACACAGTCAGACCCCTCAAACTCCCAGAGTACCTGCCTAAAGTGGATGGAGAGTATTGGCAGCACAAATGTGACATTGGGCAATATCTGTTTCTCCCCTAACAGAGGCAATGCTTGAAGGATAGGCAGAGCTTCAGTTCCTCCATTAGCCTAGCTTTAAGTTTCACTCACATAATCTACTCTTCTGCACAGTTAATGGTATTTGTTGAAATTAGAGTTAGTTTTGTCATAGTAAAAGTTCATTCAGTATAAGAAGAGTCAGATCAGCAGAAGAGTTATGATATAGTGCAATATTTTGAATGTGATTGTGTCTGGAATTATAATAGATTTCATAGACATTAGGGCTGGAAGGTACCCCGGAAGATCGAGTCCAGCCCCCAGCCCAAGGGGCAGGAAGTCACCTGGGGTCCTAGGATCCCAGCAACATAAGCATCCAATTTACTCTTGAAGGTGTTCAGTGTAGGTGCATGAACCACCTCCAGTGGCAGGCTATTCCAGACCCTGGGGTCTTGGACAGTGAAGAAGTTCTTCCTCCAGCACTCCAGCTGTGGCCTCACCAAGGCCGAGTACAACAGAAGAATGATGTCCTGGGATTTGCTTGAGAAGCATCTATGGATGCAACCCAGTGTTTTGCTTGCTTTACTGGCTGCAGCATCACACTGCAGGCTTATTTTCATCTTGTGGTCAATCATGACCCCCAATCCCTTTAATCCAAAGTGCTAGCCAGCGTAGCACTGCCAAGCCTATAAGGATGCTGCAGGTTTTTCCTCCCAAGGTGGAAAACCTTTCATTTTTTGGTGTTAAATACCATCAGGTTCTCATCTGCCCATTTCTTGAGCCTGTCTAGGTCAGCCTGGATCGCCCTCCTGTCCTCAGGTGTGGATGCTTTACAGCAGAGTTTGGTATAATCGGTGAACTTGGCCAATCTGCTTGTGACTCCAATGTCCACATCATTAATGAAGAGGTTGAACAATATAGGTCCATGGACGGAGCCGTGGCAACCCCACTGGTCACAGGGCACCATGATGATTGACTTCTGTCAACCACCACCCTCTGGGTCCGACCATGGGGCCAATTCCCCAGCCAGCGGATCATGGTGGACCCGGGGCCACAGTTGGCCAGTTTCAGCAAGAGGTGATCATGGGATACCAGATTGAAGGCTTTTTTGAAGTCAAGTTATATGACGTCAATCTCCTCTCCCTTGTCCAGGTGATAGGTAACCTGTTCATAAAAGGAGATAAGATTGGTCAAGTAAGACCTACCCGCAACAAAGCCATGCTGGCTATCCCTCAGGATGTTGCCGTCAGCCAGTCTGTTGAGAATGACCGCTTTAATAATCTTTTCTAAGACCTTCCCCAGGATAGAGGTCAGGCTGATAGGCCTGCAGTTTGCTGGATCCACTTTCCTCCCTTTCTTGAAGATAGGCAACACAGTGGCCTTCTTCCAATCTTCAGGCACTTCACCAGAGTGCCAGGAGTTCTTGAAGATCTGTGCCAGGGGCTGGGCTATGATGCTAGCCAGCTCCTTGAGTACCCTGGGGTGTAGATTGTCAGGGACAGCTGACTTGAAGGTGTTCAGCTTCTGAAGGTGTTCCTTCATGAGGTCAGCTCTGATAGAGGGCAGGGAATCTTCCTCACCCAGGTCCCCCTGTCCTGTAGTGGGCAGGGGCATCCTGTGGGACTGATGAAAGACTGATGCAAAGTACCCATTTAATAGGTTGGCTTTTTCCTGGGTGTCAGTTGTCAGTTGTCCCATCTGGTTTATGCCATCTGGTTAGCAGTTGTCCCATCTGGTTAGCAGGGGTCCAATGTTGCCCTTGCTTTTCCTCCGGCTCCCCACATATATCTAAAAAAAGATTTTTTATTGTCCTTGATGCTCGAAGCTAGTTGGAGTTCTGTCGCAGCCTTGGCTTTCCTGGTTCGTTCCCTGTAGGACCAGACCAGTGTGAAATATTCTTCCTTGGAGGTGGATCCCGTGCTCCATCCTTTGTAGGCCTGTCTTTTTTGCCACAGGAGGTCTGCTAGTTCCCTAGAGAGCCAGGGGGGCTGCTGTGCCCTTTTGCTGCCTTTCCTCAGAGACGGAATAGCATTAGCTTGTGCATTGAGGATTGCTCCCTTGAGGAGACACCACTCCTCCTGAGCTCCCCTCCCCTTCGGGTCATGGTCCCTTAGGGCCTCACTGACAAGCCTTCTGAGCTTGTCAAAGTCAGCTTTCCTGAAGTCAAGGACTTCTGTATTGCTGCCAGCTTTACAGCAGATGGTGAAGGTGATCGGCTCCAGCTTCTCTTCAATCATTAGGTCGCTGATTAGGTTGTGCCCTGTTGCCAGTACCAGGTTGAGCAGCACTTTACCTCTCATTGGCACGTATACCTCTTGTGTCAGAGCTCATCCACGCACGAGGAAGCTTTGTGACTGCTCAGATTTAGCTGAGCTCTCTTCCCACAAGATGTCTGGGTAGTTGAAGTCTCCCATGACAACCATGGACCTGGAGCATGCAACCTCAGCCAATTCCCTGGCAAACTCCTAGTCAAGCTCATGTACACATATAGTGTATATGAAATAAAAGTGAAGTGATTACACATCACTTTTATTTTGTACACACTATATTTCATTCTAAGATTGAATTTTGAGGGGCAACACATGAGGAGAAGGCTTAGCTACAAATTGGAAAGCACAGGCAGTGGAAGGGGGTGAACAGGGCTTCTGGCAGCTCCAGTAGGAGTGGGGAGGGAGTGAGGCTGGGGCTGGGGCAGGCATTACACAGCTGGGATGGGGTGGGGTGTAGGATGGAGCCACGAGCAGCAACTCCATAGGGTGCAGGGGGGATGGCTTCTGCCACTATGTGTACCCCGGGAGGGCACAGGGGGAAGTGGGCTGCTGCTGCAGGCTGGGGCCAGGGTGGCACTGGGCTCTTCCCAGCAAGGGCTGGGCAGCACTGTGCTTGGGGTGAGCAGTGGTGGCACTGGGAGGAGGGTTGGGGGGGGCTGCAGCCACCCCAAAATTTGCCATAAACCTGACAACCTCCCCTCCCAGCACTGCTGCTGCCTGCCCTGAAAGCAGAGCAGCCTACCCCCCCCCACCAGGAAGAGCCCGGGGCAGCCCCAGCCTGCAGCTGCAGCCTGCCCCACCACGCAGATCAGGGGGCACACAGCAGCAGAAGCTGCCACCCCTTGCCTGCTCTGGGCACCCCCCAGATGAACCGCTCATGACTGCTCTCCAAAACTAAGCTGAATCTTAAATCTTTTTGGCTTAACCTTACACGCACAAATGAAGGGGGAAAACAGAAATCCTTTATTTTTTTTAACTGCGTAAAATATATGCACTTGGTCACCTTTATACACCCTTAAAAATTCCTTGCCAGGTTTCCTCCTGGGATTATTTTTTAGACTTGCAAACAACATATATTGGAATCTCAGTCAGTTCTGTGCAGTTCCTATTGTTAAGGTTGGCTGGGTACTTGGCTAAGGCTAGATCCATAGCTTTACACCACTGGTAACCCTGTCAATTCCTATCTCATATTTTGAGTGCCCCTTGAAACCAATGTTGGAGGTAGTAAGGCATATCTGTGTATACCTCATCTTAGCACTGTCTTTTCAGAGATCCACTTTTTCCAGCCTGCTGTACTGTAACTGCTTCCACTGCATTATTTGCAACAACACCAAACTGTTTGGAACTCTAGGGCAAGAAAGAAGGCTTATTCTTCCATTACTATCTTGCCTTCTCAACTGTGGGACAAAATGATTTAAAAAAAAAATAACTCAATGTTTGAGATGCTATTGTTTCTATATCACAGGGTTTTCAACCTTTTTTTAAACAGGGTACCCCTTCTGGACACAGATCGGGGGGTGGGGTACTGACAGATGGCCACGTGTGGAGCTGGTGGCATGGGAAGCTTGCACATGGCTGCCACCACCAACTACACTTTTCATGTTGCTGCTGGGTGCCACTTTTCTGTGTCCAAGTATCCCCACTTCTCCACACTGGCAGCTTCATTTGCAGCCAGCCATCAGCACCCCCCTGAGGCGTATGGCAGCAGTGTGGGAAGCTTGCACATGGGGCCTGCCCCCACCACCATCTTATACACTGAGCACCACTGCTGTGCACTGGGGGAGACGGGGTGCTGACGGCTAGCTGGACACAAAGCCAGTGGTGTGTAGAAGTGGGGATACTTGGGTATAGGAAAGTGGTGTTAGGCAGGGCCGCCGCTGCCATCCATCACTCTGTGCCACCACCAAGCTCTGCTTTCCTGCACCCAAATCTCCCCACTTCTCCACTCTGCCAGCTTCATGTGTGGCCGGCTGTCAGCACCCCTCCCCCCCAGCACGTGGTGGTGTTGCTGAGTGTATAGATGGTGGTGGGGGTGGCCACCACATGTGAGCTCCCTGCACCGCAGCCTTTCTGTCCCTTTTTATGAGCTGTTTCTGCCTGAGCAAATAAGGGGTGGGCAGCTGGCCCAGAGACATGTGGGTGGGTGGAGATCTAACCAGCACTGGGAAGGCCCCCTCTTACAGGCTATCATCCCTGCTGTTTTCATACAAATCTACCTTAACACAAGTGACACGAGTTTTCTGTCAGAAGTTTGAGGTGCAGTTTCCCACAAACCCTTGCACCTATCTCCTTGAAACTTGGCAGGCTTCATGCCCTCAGAAGGGGCTACCATCCCTGCTGCTTTCATCCAAATATGCCAAAAAATGACAAGGTTATAGGTATTTCAGTGATTCCCCATTATAGTCAATGGCCTAATTACCAAATGTCTCCAGGTCGGCGCCAAATCTTCTGAAGCTGATTCAGCCAAATTGATTCAGGAAAGTGATTGACTGTCCTCTGAATCAGCCGAATATGAATCGAATATTTCCCAATTCTCACAGGTCTACTTCTCACTGTACTGCTTTTTAAAATGTGATCAATCTGTACTATTTAATTTAACTTAGAAAATGTTTTTGCGTTACCATGGGTCTAAAAGATGCTGCATGCTTCATGAATTAAGGATGCATTGTTCTATATTACAATGGACAATAAGCTGAATATAAGCCAACAGTTTGCCCTTGATGTGAAGCAGGCTAACAGCATACTAGGTTGTATTAGTAGGCAGACTGGCTGCGTTGCCAGCAGATTGAGGGGAAGTTATTGTTCCCCCCTATTCAGCTCTGGTGAGGCCACATCTGGAGTACTGTGTCTTGTTTTGGGGCCCCAATACTGAAGGAATGCAAACAAATTGGAGAGAGCCCAGCAGAGGGCAATGCAAATGGTTAGGGGGCTGGAGCATATGAATTCTGAGGAGAGGCTGAGAGAACTGGGCATATTTAGCTTGGAGAAGAGAAGGTTGAGAGGGGATTTAATAACAGCCTTCAACTATCTAAAGAGTGGGTACAAAGAAAATGACTCTAAACTGTTCCCAGTAGTGTCAGATGACAGAACAAGGAGCAGTGGTCTCAAGTTGCAGCAAGAGATGTTTAGATTAGATATTAAGAAGAACTTCCTCACTAGGAGGGTAGCCAAGCACCAGACCAAGCTACCCAGAGAGGTTGTGGCATCTCTAGCTGTAACCATTGTCTTTCCTGCTACTGAAATTTGTGGCCCTAGAGACATAATGGATTCCCTGCACTGCCTCTGAATTTACACATGCCATGACTTGAATTCAGAGGCATCTGCAGATACAGGGTCATGCCTTCCTCGATGCCTCAGCTTCTCACCTTAATGTAGCACCAGGCCTCTCCCATCCTTTAAGCATGTGATGAGATTTCCACTCTCCTTTGGTTTTCTCACTTTTTCTGTCACTGAGCCCTGTCAGTTTGGGTCCAGTTTCTAATTCACTATTATTTTCAACAACAACAAAAACAAAACAAAAGGAATATAGGTAGTCACATCCAGCAAACCCTTTCCTCCCCTACCTGGGGTAACATACAACCAATCCACTAAGGGTTAAAGGAAGGAAAAAGCTACCACTTTGAGATCATCTCTCGCTGTGTCTTAGTTTCTTCTCTGGCTGACCTGTATCACCATTGCCATCAGTTATTCCCAGGCTTGCAGCACCTAGGGCATTGCAGCTTTCACTGCTACCTTAACATCCCTTCCGTGAAGCTACAGCTCTCTGCCAGGGAACACTGGCTCGTTGCCATTGACAGTTCCTTTTGGGTTCACAGGACAGGCCCCACCAGAGCTCCTCATGCCTGGAACACTCAACGCTTCTCCAGGCTCAGTATGGCTCCCTAGGGCTTTCTGTCCAAACCTGCCACTTCCCTTCTCCTGCCTGGCTTCTGGCCTGGTTTAAAATGTCCATGGGCCTCTTTCAGCCTGCTAATCATCAGTCTCCTCTCAGCCACAATGAGTGACTCATCTCTTAATTAGCCACTGCACTAGTCTCTGAGTTTTCTTAGAGGGTCAGTACATTGGATCCCCTGGTGGGGACCTATCTCCAGTATCCGGTACCTTTTTCCCACTATCACTTTGTCACTTGGTGTATTAACAGAGTTATAATTCCCTGTTACACCATCTTTAGAGATTTTGAAGACCTGCATAGACAAAGCCTTGGCTGGGATAATATAGTTGGGAATGGTCCTGCTTTGAGCAGGGAGTAGGAATAGATGACCTCCTGAGGTCTCTTCCATCCCTACTTTTCTATGATTCTGTATTCAAAAGGCCAGACCTCTAGCCTGGGTAAATTAATGCTACTTCACTGGATCTTTACCAACTGACAGTAGCTGAAGATCTAGTCCAACAACTTAATCAGTGAAATATGTAGTGAGTGGTGTTTGAATTCATGGTGTTTCAGTGGTTATGTACAGAATATGGGACACCATCCTTTTGCAAATAAAAGTCATCATTAAAAATAGTTTGACAGCTTATATTAGTACATGTGATATAATGAAGAATTACAATGGTGACATGTTTACTGCCAAGTAGCTCAAAGCTGACAAGCTGTGACAAATTAAATGAGTAAGATAAAAAAAGAGGAATTGAGAATTCAAAGGATTCATAGGTACACATTACAGATTCCTTTATCACTGAAGTGCAAGCCTTCAAAATTGCCTTAAAATAAAGCCAAAGTAAGTGTGTCACTCCAGCTGTGTTCTTGCAATATCATAAAAGTTAGCACCGCAGTCTATCATTGTTGATTACCAAGGAGTGACAATAACATCATCACTTTAGTACTTGCTTTCCTTTCCTTTCCTTTTTTTTTTTTTCAGAATACATTGGCTTTAATTATAACTCCTTTTATTCTCCTTCTTTTGGTACTTCTTATCCATGTACCTGAAGCATCTGTTTCTCCCTTTCTTTTCTGGTTTTACATTCTGGTTTTCCTTAAATTTAACCTTTTCTTTACCAGTGCTATCTTTAATCCATTGACTTGGTACAGCCACATTAAGCAAATATTTTCTCCTTTTAGAAAGAAGTTATCATTAACAGTTAGCAATTGGTACAGGTAGTGGGGGAAAAGAAAGGGTTAGTCCACAGCTGTCTTATATCTGAAGTGTTAAGACAATTTTTATGCTCTGGAAGTTTATCTTCATAATTAAGACAAAATGATTCCTGTTAAGTAAAATAGATTTTACCTGTCATGTCAGGGCTTCCAATCTTTAGGCAGTATCATGCCCTGCCAATTCACTCAGGTTTTATATGCTCAAGCCCAGCAATTTTTGCAGACTAGATAACTAAAAAGGGTCTTTAGACCCTTGGGGCACATCCACACATGCAGGCACATGTGCTTGCAGCAGCTCAAATAGAAGCAGTGCAAATTTGAGCCAGGGCTTTTTGCCTCAGTGCACATGTCCAGACATGTACTTTGGTGTGGGTCAAAATAACCCTGCCAGGCTTCTGGATCCTAGGGGGAGCTAGAGCCTGGGGTCAGCACCTGTGTTGGCCCCAACAGTATAAAACCCTGCTCTGTGCTGGCCCCAGCAATATAAAAACCTGCCCTATCAAGCAGGTCAGGGCTACTCACTCTCAAGAGTTTGAGGTCCAGCTAATTGGTATCTCGGGACACTACCCCTTGTGCCAGATAGACTGCTACAGCAGCATCCCAAATCCAATTTTTAAAATACCCCAAAATCCATGTTCTTCCACAATTAAAAGACCACTCTGCGTGTGTGTATATGTATATGTATGGTGTGTGTGTGTGTGTGTGTGTATATTTATACAGGGAGGGAGGGAGAGAGAGAGAGAGTGATCAGTTGGGCAATGCTTTATTGATATATTTACAATGTTAACGCAGTTTGGAAGCCTACCAGTGTCTCTATCATGATGATGAAATAAATTCTAAATATCTACATGTGTTGATGTGTGCTTTTGGTTTTCGTCTCATGATGGGTGTGTGGTGGGGGGATGTGGGGTTTGCAGGAGCGGGGTGCGAAGGGGTCTGGGAGAAGGCATGTGGGGGGATACAGGATGGTGTGTGAGCAGGTATGGGGCAATAGTGGGGGCTACTGTGGGTGTGTCGGGACCTTGTGGAGGGGCTGATCAGGAGGGGTGGGTCCCCTGGCCCCCACAGGTTGCAGCCCCCCACACAGCACATGGACTGCCCCCCCTGCAGAGCCACAGCTCCTATCTCCTGCAGGATCCCAGGAACCCTGCAGGGCCACAGCACTCTTCCCACCTGCTCCCCAGATTCCTAGTCAACCTGCAGGGCCACAGTGCCCCTGAGCAAAGCCCAGAACTTATTCCCTGCAGCAACAGTGGGAGTGTGGCACTCAGAACTCACTGCTGCCAGCCCTCCCATGGCGTGGAGCAGCCCCAAGCAGCTCAGAGCTGGCGCTGCCTCTGCCACTCATTGGGGCAGTGCCACTCGTAGGGACCGTGTGTTGTGCCAAGCTGGGTCCTGCCACTTTCAAACCAGCCTAGCCTGGCAGCCCCAGTGCCAGCAGGACCCAGCTTGGCTCAGCACACTGTGCCTGCATGCTGTGCTGGGTCCTGCCTCCGGCAGTAGCACTGCTTGCCCTTTGGTGCCTGTGGAGAGGAGACGCACAGCAGGACCCATCCCAGTATGGCTGACTAATCTGGCTTTACACTGGAGTGGGACACATGGCTCCTGGAGACACGGCTCCTGAGCAAATGCACACTAGCTGCGCAGCTTGGCCCGGGTTAAGTAAAGTTGAGCCAGCTGGGCGCATTTCTATGAGGCTCAGGCACCTGAGCTTCATGGAAAACACACCCCGCTGGCCTGATCTGTCCTGGGCTACACAGCTAGCGTGCATTTGCACAGGAGCCACATGTCCTGCTCTGGTGCAAAGCTAGGCTAGCGATCTGGGCTGGGCCGGGTCAGGTCCCGCTGCATGCCACCAGCTCTGCCAGCACTGTGCTCCAGCTACTCGCCACCCCCCACTCCCGCTTACCACCACCAAGCCCTGCATATCAGCCCATGATGGCTCTGGGGGTTGCCACATGCCTGCTCCCTCCACCCAGTGGCTATGACAGTAGTGGCAGCAGGCAAGTGGGGCTGTGTTGGGCTGTGGCTCTGCTGCAGGGACAGCAGACAGTAACAAGGTACTGTGTAACCCAGGCTGCATAGATGCTGAATGGACCTGGCCCAGCCCATCCAAGGCTGTGCACTAGCGAGCTGGGCCAGATCCATTCAGCATGTATGGAGCCTGGGTCACACAGCACCATATCACTGCTGGCTGTGCCAGCAGCAGAATCACAGCCACACTGCCTGCTGCTGCCGGTTCTGTGGGGGCCGTATGGGGGGCAGGCAGGTGGTAGCCCCCACTCAAGCCCCTCCACAAATATACCCACATAAAGGACATTCCTCCCCCCC
>NW_017728992.1:28556136-28561699 GCF_001723915.1 Gavialis gangeticus | reverse complement strand
GCAGGTGGCACCCCCCCCTCAACCCCCTCCAAAAATACCCCCAAAAAAAGGCCATCCCCCCCCCCCGCCACTCCCCACACCCCGCAATATCCCCCTCCACTCTCCATAGCCCCTGACAGCCCCTTCCACTGCCAACACCCCCTGACATCCCCCTGCCACTCCTCACACCCACCCATGCCCATAAACCCCTCACTCCACATCACTAACTTACCCTTAACAGTGCTGGGAGTATCAGGAACACCACAGAGATGCTCTAGCCAGAAATCAGAGCATCTCTCCTGGAAGATGGACTCCTGGGTTGCCTCCAGGCATGGCCTGGGACCATACCTTGCTGCATGATTCTGTGGAGCCTTTTTTTTTACTCCTGAGATCTAATTTTGCCCCACACTGCAAACTTGCAACATGGGGAATGATTTTTCATTCCCTCATGTGCCTCTTGCAGCATGTCAAAGGGCTTTTACTCTGTAAGACATGTGCGCGCTTATGTGAATGCACCCTTGGAGCTTCAGAACAGTGCTAGGATATGAGGCAAACCATCTGGATATGATGGATATGATATAAGCCATCTACTTTACCTAATCACCAGAATCCAGCACTTACACAGTTGGAGAGACCTGATTATGAGCAACAGTCCTGGGCTCAGTGGTCATGTCTAGACAAGACACTACTGAGCAGTCATTACTGCACATTTATTTAGTACTGGTATTAGCAAGTACTAAATAAATGCACAGTAACCAGAGTTACTGCACAGTAACACTAGCAAACATCTTTTAGGTGACGCTACTGCACAGTAGCCTAATAATACTGCACAGTAGTGTATTATCACTGACCTGTGACGTGTTACTGTACAGTATTTTTCAGCTGCTGTGCAGTCAGCATCTCATGTAGATGCACCCAGTAATGTAAATAGACATGCCACAGTAGTCCCAAGCATATTAGGGTTCCTGTTATTCATCTATTCTGCCTAATTCCGAAATTGTGTGTGTGTGTGTGTGTGTGTGTGTGTGTGTGTGTGTGTGTGTGTGTAATGGACGTGTGCAAGTTGAGGATCTCAATTCTTGGCAGCATTCTGAGGCACTGGATATGCTCAAACTGTCTACCATCAAATTGCTGGTGTTGTTTCTCTTAATATGTACTGATGTGATCAGATATAGGCAATCTGATGTAATTGAGAGGAATTTCCATGGGCTAGCACTAAGCCACCGTAAGACAACAAAGTGAGGCAGTGGGGAGAAAAGACTCAATATGCAAATAAAGGGTTCGGGTTGAGAATACAGAAAAAATTATTTGCCATAAATAATTGAAAAGTGGCAAAAACAGTCAGAGAACTATATATCAGCTTTCATTTATTTATTTATTTTTGTTTTCAATTGTTTTCTTTTTCTTTCTTTTTTTAAAAAAAGCTAACATTCTAAATTATTCATTCTTCCTCCATAGTCCATCCAAAATGTTATCCCTCACAGGTATTTCCTCACAGTATCTACTGTCTTGATATCCTTTTACTTTCTTTCCCACATCATACCTTTTCCCATAAATGAATATGTGACTCATAAATTAAATGAAATATAAAAGAAAATGTTTCAGCTATTTATTCTTTTGTGAGTATCACTGAAAAAAGATCTGATAATAGTGGGTTTGCAGACCAGCTTGTTGGATGATTGCCTTTCAAAATATAAATACATGATTGTTTAATGGAAGACATAAAAGGTTTGAGAACTCTCCTGTTTTGATTAATATTGGCATTCTAGTTCAAAAAAGAGTATCATTAAAGTGGGTGTTCAAATGCCTAATTATAAAATAGCATGCTATTTTTAAAAAAATAAGAATTGCAGAATTAACTTTAGTTTATCCATTTTCTATCTTTGTATTCCTTCCTCTGTGCTGAAATCTGGTTGCTTATCCAGAACCTATTTGAGAATACATGGGTGACTGGTGCCACATGAGCAACTGGGGGTGGGGCATCCCCCATGATCACTCTCACCAACCAGGGGCGGAGGGATCCCCTGGGATGAGCGCACAGACTGGGAAGTGACCGAAGCATTCTTGGAAGATTCACTCCCCGGCCAGCACTCACAGGCGGGGCACCAGTACTCCCACCTGCTCCCCCCTCCACCTGTTACCTAAGCAGGGAGTGCAGCCTGTCAGGGGATGCACCAGCACTCTTGGAGGGTGCACGCACACCCCCTATGCATCGCCACTATGAGAATACCTAAACTGATATATATTTCATCCCTCAAATCCATCCAAAGTTAACACATCTCATGTAAACTGTACCCACTACTATATTCCGTATATAAAATAGCATTTGGTGTTATTTAAAGAGAATATAAAATCAGTTAGAAGTGATTTTCAATTTGAAACAAACTTATTTTTTGCAATTTCACATGTTAAGTGGGACATAAAAAGAAGTACATTACTACTCATGTACCAAATCTCTAACCAATTAATTGTCAAGACACCTTCTTTGTATAACTGCAGTACAATTTAATCCCAGCCTTTTTACTTGAAAAAAGGAAGAAATCTCTTTACACAAAGGCACAACGTTGCATTCAAGAAAAACCTAATTAAATGAAGACACACATCTAATGACAAAAAACAAGCCCACACCTTTCAGTGTGGCACAACAAACACAGCTGTGTCACAACACAGGTTTACATGGCTCTCAGCAATATTTAATAAACATTCACATAGAATTTGAATCACATAAAGGTTGCATCTAAATTCAGTTCAGGTAGGAGTATTAAAAGATTTTCAAATATAAGAGAGTTCCATTTACCCTCCCTGGATGGTGCTCTCACCTTCCCTGGAAATCTTCAAGAGGAGACTGGATAGGCACCTGGCTGGGGTCTTATGACCCCTCCCACCCCCAGTACTTATTCCTGCCCATGGCAACGGGTCAGACTCGATGATCTGTCTAGGTCCTTTCCGACTCATTGATTCTATGATTAAATGTGTCCTAAAACAAAGATGTATACTTTTTGCTTGGCCTTCTTTGCATATTGCAAACCATATACGATATGAACAATTTTTAAACACATTTGTGACAAACTTCATATTACAGAAAGATAATTCAATTTCAATCTTTGTTTTCTGTTATTGGAGAAAATAAAAATTTTGCAGAGACAGAAAAGCCAGCATTCAGAAATGACAATGAAATACATAATGGGCACATCTACATGTGTACTTTAATGTGCCGTAGACTATTTTACTGTGCATTAAAGCATCATGTAAAAACAAGACATCACGCTAATGTACAGTAAAATAGTCTACTGCACATAAAGCATCACTAAAAAAGTGTGCAAATGTGCTACTCCACATTAAGCAGCCTAATATATATTAATTTAGTTCATCAAATTGGAGGTACTAAATTTAGCATGCATTAGAAAAAGCACATTAATGCACGTGTAGACATGCCCTGTACTGTCATCTTGGCGTGTGTGAGAAAAAGAGTTTAATGCAAGTATAAGGATAATATGTGTGCTCCAAGAGCAGGTCTGACATTTTTGCTACAAGAAAAATAATAGCATCTGTCGGTCCATTTATTTTTCCTTAAACTTTGACTCTACTTTTTTTTGTTTCTTTTGCCTATGGGTGATTCAGCTCAATATGAGGTGAGGAGGGGAGGATTCTGACTTCATTATCCTATATATATATGTAACTATTTATGGCTACATAAATATATATTATGACTTTTTTTTATGGCTACATAAATATATTATGACTTTTAAAAGATGACCACCTTGTTTATGGAGGAAAAATCAATGATTTCCATATCTTAGCCACGTATTTTTTAAGGTATACAAGCAATTACCTGGGGCAAACAATGTAAATCTTTGTTCAGTACTGAAAGAGTTAATAATTGTGATATTTAAAGTATCATATGTTGCATCTGAGTTACCATTAAAAAAAGAAGACAAGTTCCATTTTTCAGAGCTATTTTCTCGTCTCGTTGCAGATGCAGGCAAATATTCTTGGTTCACTTTAATTAACTTTGGTCAGATTTTATTGTTTAATGTTTCTTTTCAATCATAAGCACCATATAATTATGCTTTTCAATGCAGTCTAATTCTGACTGGACCTGTTTGGGCTCCAGTCCCTGGACACCTAAGCAATCCTTGAAGAAGAGATTGAATGCTAAGACTACCCATTTCCATCTGAGTGCTTTAACCACTGTGCTACACAGTCAGTCTTCCTCTTGATTGCCCTCCTGGTCCTTTAAATCTTCTTCAGTTTTTTCTGCACAGTGGTCCAGATTTCAAAGGAAGCATATAAAGAATTCCACATTAGCATGTATTTTAGGATTAAGGTGGCCTTGTGGGAGGTGGAAGATATAGGTTCTACCCTTGTCAGGCTATGGCATGCTAGAAACCAGATCTCCCACATACTGAGTGAGTGCTTTCATCACTACATTGTTCATTTGATGAAAAGCCATCACTATCTTGTCTCCCTATAGTATGAAAGAGTAAGAAAGCATGGAGGACAGGGGGCGTTGCTAAAAGGAAAAACAGTAAACCCTGCTCAGCTTTTTTTTATTTTAAAGATAGATTGTAGGCAGCTGCCCTCAGGAGAGATCTCTTGACTTGCAATGCTAATTGACCCCTAGGCTAAGTACAGACAGTCAAGAAAGCCTGAAGCTAAATCAGTTCAATCTTGACAGATTAGTTTAAGTGTGGGTGTTTAGCTCCTGATGTCCCAAAGAACATGGGGCAGGGAAACCTTGGGGAACCCTCCTGAGTCATTGGGGGAGAACTAGATGGCCCAGTAAGGGCCAGTTGTGTTCCTTATCTCTTGGCAGAAGCACAGGTGGCGTCAGAAGAGCACCAAAAGTAGCAGATGCAGCAGCAGCCATGCTTTAGAAGTGTGTGCTCACAACTTATAGACAAGCACGCTGCACCTTCCAGTATAACAAGAAGCCTGGTGCCAGCTGGAGCAGAGAATGGGTGCAGTAGGGAGACAGCTGGCACCAGGAGCAAGGATGCTGTGAGACCATGAGCCCAGCATCCTGTGGGCATTCCCTACCCCGGAGGGAAAAAATACCTGAAGTCCAGGCACTTGAAGGAGTACCCAGCTGCTAGTGCCCAGAGTTTTGAACAGCTGACAGAGATCCATAATGGCCAGGAGTGGCAGAGAGGAATGCAGTGTTGAATGTGAAGGGAGATCCTGTAGTATTTGATTGGACCTTGAAGGTGAGTTAAGGAGCCTAGGGGTTCCAAGTGCTTTCTATTTACATTATTGTTGTTTCTTTATCAGTCTGAGTGGATTATTTGCCGACCATAAAGCCCCTATCCGGGCTGGACTGAAATATTGTTGAGCATGATTTAAGGGATAACTGGGTGCCTTGGTACCATATGGGACTCATCAGAAAAACACATGAGCCGGTAGTAAGACTTGAGCAGGGATAATAGTGAGCCAAACCCCAGGGCTCTAAAGCCCTGGCTGGGATATTCCAGTGGCCCTGACAAGTTGTCAGGTGCTTGGAAAGTTTTATTTTCCTTTCTTATGCTTACAATCAGTTTTAACTTCTGGAACATCTGGTTGGCACGTGGATGGAGAAAAGAGGAGG
>NW_017728992.1:28537113-28551136 GCF_001723915.1 Gavialis gangeticus | reverse complement strand
GTCTTTAAGAAGAGGCTGGATGCCTACCTGGCTGGACTCATTTGAGTCCCGTTTCTTGTTTTGGGGTTTTGTTGTTCTCCCACCCTGGCGGGGGGTCGGGCTAGAAGATCTACTAGGTCCCTTCCGACCCTAAATCTATGAAACTATGAACCCCATGAGAGAGACCTGTGGTCCCACACATGTAACTCCATAAACATCGGAAACCATCTGCTTGTTTAATAAGTACAAGACGTGGCAGACAAGAGTGGATGGGCTGCTCATGGGCAGGGGTACATGTTCAGGCCAAGCTGCCATCACATAAGGTCAAGTATGTAGAGAGCTCTGGCTCTCATGTCTGGAGATATCAGGTGTTCCTAAGGCATTGGATACACTAAGCTATATAGATTGAACCAATAATCAAGTGACCAGACATTCATCTGGATTCTGGAAATGCAGCCATACACTTATAGTGGCCCAGACAAGAAGGCAGGGGGAGGTAGGTCAGATCTCCCTGCTTAATTGCAGCAGACAGTTTGGGCTAAGGCTAGCCCACTTACCCTGCAACGGGGGACTTGTGGGGGAAGTGCAAGGCATCCTTGGATGCTGGAGGACTGAGAGTTAACTTGAATATGGAGGGGATCTGGGGCAGAAGTTCAATAAACTGATTTTATTTAAATCAGTAAAGTCTGATACTACATCCATCCAGGTTTATCTTAAACTTGTTTTGGCTACTGTATTTTGAAAGTATGTGCATTGAACTTCTGTTGTGTTACAGGTTGGAACCAATTTCCAATCATTTATACCAGTCTATGTGTAATTTGTGTCCCTAGCCCTAGTCTCCAGAGGGAGATAAACTAAAAATGCTTTGCATAGTATTTCCTAGGTGGCTTCCTGTCCAGCAATAAGGAGCTTTTGGAATCTGCTGCTGTGCCTAACTCTACCCAGACTCAGTACAGAGTAGAATCTATACCCTGGATTTTTTAATTGTATTCTGGGATCAGACACCTAAATTTAGACATTGTAGTATCTAGATTATAGGCTTTTAGGTCTATTATTCAATCTGGCTTTAGAACATAAATAGTCTATCCTGGATTGTTTTTTCCTACCTCTATTCAACTTTGGAATGTATCTTTAAATCTGCAGTTTTGTCAGTTGCCCTCTTTTATTTTGAATACTTGTGCTGGTTGTGCTAAATTATAGGTGGATTAAAGTATGCATTTCAAAAAATAAGAATTGATTATAGATTGGTTAAATAATTTTTCCATCTCACTTAGACAACCAATAGTACTTAATTCTTCAGTATCTGAAGTCTCTCTTTGAAACCTGCTTTAAAATTTTTTTAAAGGCTTTGAAATGAAAAAAAAAGTCTATACAAAATACATTTGCACTGCAAAGACTAAAAATGTTTTTTTTCTCCCTGTGGTAAATAAGGATTTTCTGAGGTAGAGGAGTCTTTGTTTCAACCTAATCTCTATGCCCAGTTACAAAATTTGGACCATGAAACTACATTAATAAAATGCTGTTTTACACAGCTGTCAGCACTGACTAATGTCGCACCTAGAATTTACTGTAAGTTGACATTTAAAAGGTGTGTCTGGGCATTTACTATCCCATTATATAGTCTCTAGTAAAGGAAAGAAAGAACAACAATAAACATGCCTTTATTTGTTGCAAAGAATTCATTTGGAAAAAAATGCTGAAAGAGAGAAAATTAAGTTGTATTACTGGAAACTAATATTGCTAAACATATTACTTTTACCTAGTAATATAAATATGAGAATATGTCTAATTTTTAGGATCATTTCATGTTCATTAAATTAGCATGTTGCTAATTTCTTCTTTACAAAATAGGAAAATCTGATTTGTGTCATTTTCCCCTTAAAAACTGTTACTCAGTCTTATTTTGAATAAAGCACTCATAAAAACCCCTCTATTTCATAATAATCTGAGTTTTCATGAAATATAATGAAACTGTATTAAAGTATTAACTAGTAGAAAGTGAGAAAGTCAAAGTAATGGTTGTATTAGGAAGTAGTACTAGGAAATGGAGTGTCTTATTTAAGAGGAGCCTACTAGTAGGCATAAAAAGAGACCTGTGACTAGGAGAAATAGGTCAAGAGAAGAGTGGCTGTAATGTCTCACATGGGATGAGTTGGAAATTTTAGGGAGTTTATTTTTTATTTCTGTTCTTTAACTCTGTAAGCATAGTTTTTCACAATGTAGAATTCTAAATAAGCAAAGAAAAGATTCATTTCCCTTAGATCACAAAAGAAAAAGGGGAGCCACTTCTCAAAATATTTCAGTACCATTCCTTCTTTTAATTCCAAAAGTTTTCTTCTCATCAGTCATCCTTAGCACCATCTCCAGGCTAAATTTTGAATGGATCACTTAATTGCAACTGTCCCAGGAGGACAAAAGTGGAGGCACCGAAGCAGCCTCCCACAGTGGGACCTGAGGCAGGGTTGACCTGCCTAGAACAAGAGATAGAAAGCCCTGAAAAGCAGAGCCATGCCAAGAAGGACTGCTGGCATGGTTCATCAGCTGCTTTTATTGCCGGCTGGGAATCGTGCTGGTGGATGACATCAGCAAAAACTGCCACCTGGCAGATTTAAAAGCTGGCAGTGGGGAAATGGGGACAGCAACAGAGCCAGAGGGTGAAGCTGCTCCCTGGGTTGCAACTCGGCAAGGCTGGCAGCTCCAAAATGGGCCGGATGGAGACCCGCAGGAGGGGTCTCGACCACATTAAAAGAATTGCGCACGCAGCTCAGTGGCGCAGCCAGGCAAAGGAAGGATGGCATCGGGGGATCTTGAGGACCACAGATGCCAGACCCATGTGTGGGGTGGTCAGAGGCCCACATCTCAATTATCCTCTTTCTTTTTTTTTTGTTTTACTTTATTTTGGAGACCGCACAGAGCCCAGACTGGGAAGGACCCTCCAAGGGACCCTGGGTCAAGAAGGAAGACCAAGGCCACACAGCAGAAACCTCAGAGGGAACACAGACACAAGACAAGTACGATCTCACACCTCGCTGTCATCTGGGGTGGACGAGTCATTTAGGGACAGGCAAGGAGAGAAGGGGATGAGCAAGGACATCAGAAGGGAATAGACCAGCGACCCATCTTCTGGCAATCCTGAGGGCTGGTGCATGTCTGGGGTGTAGGGTAGGTGGAGCCCCAAGAACACCTGCAAAGGGCACCACCCAGTCCATGAGAATCCACGAGGTGGAGCCCCACCACTGAGGAATAGAAGACCAAGTCATGGTAGGTGAGTGTCAGGGCCTCTTTCAGGGTAGAATGTGACCCAACACCCAGGTCCTGAGGACATACCCCCTAGGTGGTATTGGGTTTGTGCTCGAAGGCTGCTAGAGAGTACCTATACAAGACCAGGTGAGTGCAGTAACAAATTACAGATAAATTTGCTTTAAGTGGTTTGGTGGCAGCTACAATAGCACAGAGTCTTATAAAGGGCATCTTAACTGAGCTGAGGCCTCACACTGAGAAAATGGAAGCTGGTGTCTGGTCTTTTAGCATCTTTCCATTTAGACTGACTGAGTGATCCACTATACAGCCTTTCTCCTACACTTATTCACCTCCACTGATGAACTGCTTCCTCATGGCTTGAACCCTTCTCCCAAACTTCTGCTGCTGTCTTCAGATGTCCATACCTTTTTCCCCATGATATATAGAATTCTTAGATGGAATACTATCCCTGGATCATTTGGGAGACAAAGCTAGAACTCAAGCATTTTGGAAGCCTGTTTTTCTATATCTATAACACACAGGTCTTTCCTGTTTTCCTTTTTTTATTTACATGCCCTCTTTTTATTTAAAAGGGACTGAGATTCTGTAAATCATTGGACATCCCAATTTCAATTTGGAAGAATTTTTTGTACTATACTTCTCCTATCTAGTGATAGCTCCCTATATTACCACTGACAGCTGTTTCATGACATAAAACTCCTAATCCTTGTTATTAGATTGGAAAAAATACATTTATAGCCACAGGCATCATCACACTAGATTCAGTATAATGTATAATCAGTTTAAGTCATTTGATGCAATTGGTGAACAATAGCATGTCTACTTGCACACAAACAAAACTCCAACTCATTACCTATCTTCAGAAAGGAACGTTTAAAAAAGAATAAGCTAACATCTATTTGCTTAATAGCTAGTATATAAATGTAATGTAATCCAACAGCAATTGACAGTAAATTTGTTTTGTTTCTCAACATTTATTTTGAACCACATGTGAATAGTAAAATGCATACTGCCTATTTGTTATATTGCCATATTTCTTGCAGAACAAATTATGGGGATATAAAGAGTATAGTCTCAACTATATATTTCACATGTATAACAATAAATTATGAGCATGTGAAAAATTGAAAACAGATATTTTGTGTATGGACTGAACCATGCTAGTGTCTCCTTATAACAATAACAAAGGGAATAAGAATGTATATGAGGTGATGAGCTTGAGATTCTAGTAGTCATTTGGATTTACCTGTAGGCATCTGTAACTGCCAGCAGCACGTGTTACTAGGCCATGCCTGAGTACACCTTGCCCACATATTCCAAACCTACAAGTACCCCAGTGAAGATACTCCAGATCATTCCTTTATTCCCACTATTGGGATCCTCATTTTTAGTATGCTTGAAAGTAACTACTGGTAATGACCTCAGAGTGTTTTTACTGGTGTCTTTCTGCATTTTTAGAATATGAGAGCAGGAGCAGGTGGAAAGGGAATACGCAGTAACATCTTGACCAGGGCATGGTGCCATTGAAGTGTAGACATGCCCTGTAGATCAAGGAAATGCTGTCCAATATATGGGACAGATCTAGAAAGTGTGGACCCTTTAAGTGTGATAGTTTCATTTCTATTCATGTATAGGAATAATCCAGGATAAGCAGCTAGGTACATATCTCCTGTCAAAAACTTCTTAGTATCTACTAAAAAGGGTTTGTAGCAGGGTTTAAGTCTCCTGGGGGTCCTATTCCAGCAATCTTACTCAGAACACATCTACAAACAGACAGCCTCAGGCCCCTCAAAAAAATCTTTTAAAATTCTATCATGGTAGTACCTATGAAAGAGCCTAGTGTTTAGAAAAACAAAGGGATTTCAGGCCCTTCTTAGCCTGAGACCATTCATATCCATATCTTCCACTTCCGAGGAGTGCCCTAACCATCAGGCTACAGGTTAGTCTTAGTGATTATGGGCACTCTTCGCTAGTCTTGTGCACTGTTATTTAGAAAGGAACACTTTACTGATGGTCCTCTTTGGCCTCATGACTATAGCTTACTGGTTAGGGCACTTTTCTTGGAGGTGAGAGGTATAATTTTGAGCCCAGTCATTTCTTCTACTCCCTGGAAAGATGTTCCAACCATTAGGACCATATATAGAAAGTGGACGCCAACAGCTTTTCTAGCTGTTTTTTTCATCCTGTTTTTTAAAAGAAAAAAGGATGTTTTTGTCCATTCTATGAAAGAACTATTGTAGGTTACCCTTCTTTGGAGAGAACTCTGTCCTTGGAATCCTAGCTCAGACACTTGGGTCTAGACACATACTGGGGATTCAGACACACACCTGTCTGCTTAATATTCCTTATGGGCTAGCTCTAAATGTCTCCCCACTCATTCTGAGCTTAATTTGCATTGTTCTTTGGAGGCACTTAACTTTCACCATGCCCAGTATAGAGAGCTTTCTTGATGTCTGGGTTTTGGCTTACAGTTCGGAGGCAAGGTGCCTAAAAAATTAGTTATTAAAGACATTTTTACACATGGTGTGGTGGGGTGGGGGGCACTTTAATTTGAGCAGCTACAAGAGCTGTTGTAATTAAAGAACTCAGAGTATCTTGTGTATCAGTATCCCCAGGCTTCAAAACAGTGGTTGGGGTGCTTTATCGAAAGCTTGTTGAATGAGTTTTAGTGAAAGTACCCCCACTGCCATTTTGAAGCACAGGAATGCTGATACATGAGACATGGAGGCTGGCTGAAGTGCAGTAATTACCAAGCTCTGCTCCAACACGGTGTAATTGCAGCATGTCAGAGCAGCCTCCCAGCTCATGTACAGGCACCCTAAGATTCTAAGCTTTAGGTACCTCAGAATATGTTTACCTTTACTCCATCCTGCTTTTGAAACTACTGCCAAAAAATTAGTGGCCGCTTTCATTCTGTATAGTTCAAACAGCATGGCAATCTTGAGAACAGCAAGGAGCAAGTGCAGGCACATCCTAAGTCTTTTATCTGAACTAGCCTACATGTCTTAACACAATAAAACTATTTAATTTGGTTCAGTGAAATGAGACTGTAAAATAAAGTTTAATGTACAAGATTATAATTTTATTTGACAGTTCTGTAATATGCAAATAAATTCATATTTATCATACTGCCACATACTATATTTTGTTTTCAAAGTATATCTATAAAATTCTTTCAGTTAGCAGTTGAATATCAATAAAACAAATTCAAATGCAGAGTAAATGGACAGTGATGAAACATGAATATATCAGTTGCCATGTATGCCATAATTGTAGCAAAATACCATCCATTAAGTTCACAGAGAACTACAGTTGGGCATTTACAGTAGTAATTCTATAGTTAATATTAATATAGTACCTGATTACTCTGGGCCAAACCATACTGACATTGTAGTAAAATAAACAAAACTCTCATTAATCAGTTCAGCATTAAGCCCTTTGTGCTCCAGTGAACTGTATTTCTGTCTTTCCCCTTAAGCATTTCTACTTAAAGGCTGCATCTACATGAGCAGTGGACTGCACAGTTGTTACTGCGGAGTGATTTAGTACTTGCATTCTTGATTTGACATGTGCCAGATGAACCCTTGGAATCTCAATATTGTGCTGTTAGACAGGAGGGTGTGATGCAAAATTATATACATACATACAAACTACACATGCATCACTATGAGTTCACATATACATACACACACTTCTGTGGCTGTGTGTGAACACCAGGGGGTGTTTGGGGTAACTTAGTGCTCATGCTTACTTATGGTCAGGGTGCCTTTGGGGTTAACTTGGGTGAATTGGGGTTGGAGTTACTTGAGGTCACGGTGCCCCAGGGTTACTTGGGGTCAAGGTGCCCTGGGGTTACTTGTGATTACTGGGGCTTGGGGTTAACTGAGGCCCTCGGATTACTCAGGGTCACCTGGTGCCCGGGTGGAAGTGAGGGGAAAAGCCTGGTGGCATGGAGGAGACAGCTGGGAAACAGAAAGGCAGAAAGCTGGGAGATTGGAGATGAAAGGAGGGTCAGAAAGCTGGGAGGTCAGGGCTGGAAACTGAGAGGCTATGCTAGCAAGTAGGAAATCATTCAAATCAATGCTAGTAGTAGCCTTCATTGTCTAATCCTCCTGAGCTGCTGGAACTGTCAGACCCCAAGGCAGAAAGTAGGCCAGTTCTAACAATGCTGCCTTTTATGCTGTTTTTCTATCCCTCCCCCAGAGCACTGGGTTTGGAAGAGATCTCAGGTAAGGTGCCCCAGAGGCAAGTCAGCCCATTCCCAGATGGTCCCAGGTGGCCAGAAGGCATCACGAATGGTACATAGGGCACTGGAAGCGAACTGAGCCCAAGCTTCCCTGAGCACACTTGGGCTTCCAGCATCCCATGCACTGTTGAATTGGGATGCGTGCTGCCTGTGACCTGGGGCAACACCCACACAGCTAGCACCCCACCTGGGCAGCCCCAGGGAGTGCTGCTTCAACAGAAGGAAGCACTGGGCCCACCCATAGCTCAGGCACTGCATGACCTGGTGGCAGCTCACATGGGCAGGCTCTGCTGAGAAAAAGAAAAAAGCCATGAGGGGCCTGTTGTTTTTTTTTTCTGGTAGAGCGTGCCTACCTCTCCCATGGGTGGGGGCAAGCTGCCAGCAGGTCCTGAGTTGCATGGAGCCCTGGTCCTTTCCTCTGCAGCAGCAGTGCCCCACAAATGGCACCTGCCTGCTAGCAGCCTGCCTAAGCAGCCCTGGAAGGGCACCACCACCTCAAAGGGAAGGACCAGGGCCTGCAAGCAGCTCGCCCCCCAGCCACAGGAAATGTGGGTAGGCTCTAAAAGGAAAAAAAAAGATCAGGCCCCTCATCATTTTTTTTTTTTTTCTGATTACAGCCTGCCTGCATGAGCAGCCGCCAGATTGCACAGCCCCTGAGCTGCAGCGGTGGTGGGAGCAGTCCTTCCCACCATGGTGACAGTGACCCTTGGGGATGCCTAGGCAGTTTCTAGTGGGTGAGTGCCACCCAGGGAGGGTAGCGACCATGGAGGGAAGGACCGGACCTCCCCACAGTGCAGGGCCTGCTAACCGCCTCCACCCCTGGCTGTGGGAGAGGTGGGCAGATTCCAGGGGAAAAAAGAAAAGGATAAGGCCCCTTACTACTTTTTTTTTTTCTGATGGAGCCTGCCCATGGCCAGAGGCCAGAGGTGAGCTGCCAGTGGGCCATCACTGTTCCGTAACAATGACAGAAATCCCTAAATTGAAACGGTGTGGTTTTAATCAACACAATTAAAAATCCACCAATTAAAAACCCACTGTTTCAATTTAGGGAGAGCTAGACCATGTACAAGTGGTCAAGCTCTCTGTCTCAGTCTCACAGGAGAGTCTTCTAAACATAAGTGGACAGCAGCAACATTACCACAATGCCTTTGAATGAGAGAGGCCATGTTCATTGTGCTTTGTGCGGAACTCAAAGCTCTCAATATCTGTTAGATTCATTCAGAGCTCTGAGCGGTTACGTGATGCTTTCTCTAGTTTTTGGTTCTCCATGAGGTTAGTCAACATCTTTATATCTACCTGCTCAGAGGTGGGCAGTTTTGTGTGTGCATTCAGAACTGTAGATGCAGATGTTTTAAGAAAACTTCAGATCAGAAAGAGAGGTCTAATGAGAGCCAGGTAGTTGTTGAATGGGCATCTTTTTAAAAATCTTTACTGAGGTACCTATAGTTTTTTAAGTCCTATTTATGTACCTTTGGGGGGGGGGGTTGTGGAATCTGCTCCCTTTGGACTTTTAAGATTTATGCTCATCTAACATGGGAAGAGAAGCTGCATCATGCTACTAATTTAATTATTTGGTACGATGCAGGAATTATTGAGTGAAACTGGTCTGTATCCAACTACAGAATCATAACGGTGCTTTCTCGCCTCAAATGAATGCATCTGTAAACTAACACAACTTATTGGTTGTGCTGGTTGCTGAATATGCACTACAAACAGTTTAATATTCTGTAGAAATAAAAATAAACATTGGCAGTAAATTTGAATAATGAATATATTTGAGGAAATTGTGACCCACTCACAGGCATCCTGCACTCATTAAAAGGAGCTAAATTTACTATGTAAACCATTCATTGCAAACTATTTCCTCAGCTATAATAAATAATAGTTCCATGCAGAGTAGATCTGCATTTTTTTTGACAGTTTTGCATCACAAAATGCTGATTTAACAGAATTAAAATGTTCTATAGAAACATGTCAATTCCATCCAAACTTTTGATGAAAACCTGTCAGGTAGACTAGCTGCCATCCCACCTGACTGCTTCTCTGATTTACTGCCAGCCTGCCTGCCATGGGTGTGCTTTCAGGCTTCAGGGATTATGTTCTTCCCTATGCAATCTGCTTGGTGCACCACTGGGCAGCGTGTTTCCTTCTCTCCATATAAGATGGATAACTGGAACCAGAATGCCTGGAGGGTGGGATAGTTTACTAGGCAGGGGATTCCAGAGGCTACATTTAGATAAAGTGAAATATAATTGTTGTCTAAATAAGAGGAACATTTCACCATTTCTGAAATTAGATATATTAGCAATTTAGTCCTGTGACAAATGTTGGTTGTTGAGTCTTGGTATATCAATATGGATGTCTATACATGTGCTCCAGAGTGGCATGGGGCCAAGAGCCACTCTAATTAAAGCACCTGCAGCACCATATTTATTCAGCACCCCACACTTCAAAATGGTGGTGAGGGTGCTTTAACTAAAGCTTGTTCAACAAGTTCTAGTTAAAGTGCCCCCACCACCATTCTGAAATGCAAGAATGCTGAATACACATGATGCAGAGGCTGCTGGAGCATGCTAATTGGCACACTCCTGCAGACTTACAGCAGACTCGATTAATCAAGTCTCCTCCGACACATGCTAATTAGAGCAGAGGTCTATCATGTGTATAGGTGCCCTATGAGTCTTGGTAGGTTAATATGAGTCTGCAGTGTGATGCACCTGCACAAAAGGCAAATGCAGTTTTGCGATGCATCAGTAGAAGTATTAAGTGAAAGACCTTAGGTGATAGTGCCTCTCTACTCAACACCGATCAGGTCACATCTGGAGTATTGTGTGGAGTTCTGGGCTCCACATTTTAAAGAGGATGTGGATAAATTAGAGAGGATCTAAAGCTAAGTAACAAAGATGATAAAGGGCTTGGAAAGCAAGTCATACAAGAAGAGGCTGAAGGAGCTAGGCATGTTTGGCTTACAGAAAAGGCACTTAAGAGGAGACATGATAGTCTTCAAATACTTGAAGGGTTGTCATAAAAAGAGGGAAAGCATCTTTTCTCTCTTGCTGCAGAGAGGACACAGATGAATGACTTGAAGTTGCAGCAAAGTTAGTTTAGATGCATATCAGGAAAGAAACTTCTTCACTTAGAATACTGAGGCAGTGGATTAGACTATCGAGAGAAGTTGTGGACTCTCCATCACTGGAGGTGTTCAAGAACAGGTTGGATAGCCACTGGTCACAAATGATCTAGGAATAACTATGCCTCTGTTCCACTATGGGTGTTTCTCATGCTTCTGGCTCTCCTGGTGGTCTCTCCCCCGACCCCCAATACTTCCCACCTTTCTACTACATGCATCAGGGTGTTCTTAAGCTTCCCTCAGAGGCATTGGCTGTTGGGTGAAACTAAGGCTGGGGATTCTGACTATGGTGTGTGCCTGCTGTTAGAAATGGCTAATCTGAGTAAACACCACAGGAGATTGCTAAAACGTGGTATACTTTGTCTTTCTGGGTTATCCACCTTACTGTAGAATATAATTATTCTTAATTTGACATCAGTTAATCCTTGGATATATGATGATGTCTATGTCTGATGTATGATGATGTCTATCTGACAGTCTATTCCATATATATGAGATATGATTCTATGACATTGCTTTATTTCATCTTTTGTCCTCTGTAGGCAGTCTTTCACTTTTGCAATTCATTTGCAATGATTACTTTGGCCAACAGGACTATTGTAATATGGTTGATGGTGACGATGATGATGATGATGTCAGTTCAAGTGCAGGGTAATTTGTATTTCCTAAATTTGTAACCTCTAAAGGCTTTCCTCATTGGTCACAAAAAATAGTTGCAATTTTTGAGTATTCGTATCTGAATATTAGGAAGCTAAGTGAACCACACATATTTGCCAGTGAAAAATAATGTGTCTATTTTCTTGCCCCCAGACTCCTGATCATGGGGGCATGATTTAGCAGGTGTAGCACATATTAAATGTTGAGTCAACTTCACCAGTTATCCTTCCTGAATGGAAAAAGCAAAAGAAATTAAATCAATGTAGAGTTTTTTTCTGCAAAATGCGTAATATAAAGAACATTAAAAATTTGCTAACATCTGCCATTTAGATTGCCAGAATTTTTACATAGTTCATTTGAAATATTCCAGTTGGATTCATAGAAACAATAACTTAATGAATATAATTCTTCCCATGCTTACAAACTCAACTGTTGTTCCAAATTATGGGCTAAATTCTGTTCTTGAATAAAACACTGTGGTGTAATTAGTGTTAATTGTTACAGTTGTTGCTAATTATAAGGTAAATATGTCATCTAACACTGAAACAGGATTTTCTATGATGTATTGCCAATTCTCATGATTTTACTGAGTCACATTTTTAAAATTATTTTTAAAGCTCCAGCTCTTGGAATCATGTGATTACATAATATTTCAGTTTCTAAAATACACTTTCTGAGAATCTCTATTTTTTGTATTCTTTGAGTTAGCAATTATGTATTGCAGTGGTACAATAGCTGCAAATTAAAATAGGCTATATGTATATGTATGTATATGTGTATGTATATATATGTATGTGTGTATATATATGTATTAGGGGTGCACCAATAGAAATTTTTTGGGCCAATGCCAATAGACAATTTTTAGGGAGCCACATCAACCGATACCAATCTGATATGCAGCCAGGCAGCCTGGAGACCAGTGTTGGGCTGGTAAGTCTAGTATAGGGGAAGGGATGGAGGGAGTGAAGGGACGTGGGGGGCAGATCAAGGCCCCCGCAGTGAGGAAGGGAGTGGGGTAGAGACTCGGGCTGAGGCAGGCACTGCTCAGCCAGGGTGGGTGCTGGCAGTCCTGGGAGGGGACTGCAGGGGTGCTGCAGCCACCCAAAAATTGCCATAGCCCCCCAAACCCCACCTCCTAGTGCTGCTGCCCACCCTGAGTACAGCCTGGCCCAGCCCCACCACTGGGAACAGTCCTCATCCCCAGCCTGCAGCAGCAGCTTACCCTTGCCCCTCAAGCAGATCTAGGGGCATATGCCTTCCCGGGGTGTGCACAGTGGCAAGAACCACCTCACCATTGGGACCCCAGATTTTTTGCTCACAGCTCCATCCCGCCCTGGCTGAGCAGCACCTGCCCCAGCCCTAGCCCCACTTCCTCTTCCACCTCCGAGCCCTCAATCTGCCTCCCCACTCTCCTTCCTTCCCCCCACCCTTCCCCCAAAACAAACTTACTAGCCAGATGCTGCTTTCCAAGCCACCGGGCTGCGCTCCTGGCTGCATGCACAGGGTATTTATTGGCCACCTTATCAGCCACATCAGGCAAAAAAAGCCGATTTCTGATGCTGTCAATTTTCCCTATATTGGTGTCAATCTGATATGGGACCGATGTATCAGTGCACCTCTAATTAATATCCTATCTTAAATATATACACATATATATATATTCCTTTCAACTATATTCCTCAATATGAAATGTAACTAGAATACATGAAATAATATTCTGCCTATTAAGAAAACACTAAGTCAAGTCTTTCATATCATTCATAAATAGTTCCTAACATCATGGCCATCCCTTGGCTACAAAAAAAAAATGTATGTGATGTTCAGAGTCTGGCCAAAGTCTGTTTCATTCAGTATCTGTGGTCTAACTCAGCATTATTACGTAACGTGAACCTCTTCACACTGTAGTTAACAGCTCTAAATGGTTCTCATGAGAGCTCCTTAAAGTTACAATTCCCTAGCTAAACATAACCAATTATAGTAATAATAATCAACAGTAACATAATGCAAAATTTAATGTACATATAAACAACCTGGAATGGCCCCCGTAGCAAGGTACTTACCTGTTCCTCTCTGGGCAAAACTTTTAAACTCCCTGCCAAAGTGAGGAATCAAATAATCTGACTGAGTCCCAGCAGGGGCTCTGCTTGTAGAAGGCTGGCCCTAGAAACGCATGTGGCTTCCACAGTTTTTCCAGGGCTCTGTCTCTCTTCTTCATGTATCAGGTAAGTTTTGCCCCCCTCCCTGCCAAGATTTGTCCACCCCACCCCACCCCATGGTTTCAGGCCATTTCCAGCCAAACTGCAGTTTTCTGGGGCTTTGGGGGAAATGCTGCATTTCAGGCTGAAATACGAAGAAGCCGAAATTACAGTGGTCCCTAATGATCACTGAATTAGTAGTAATATATTATAGTAAAGCTGTCTCAGAAGAATAATAGCCTAGGATGAGTGTAGCGTATTGTTTTTGTGCTTTGATAGAACTGGGGTTTTTTTTCCTGTTCACAAACTTGTGCTTTCACTTGACTTGGCTTGTATTTTTCGCATGTACAACAGGCTTTAATAGCATTCTCAATTATCACTTGCTTATAAAACACAGCTTCAATTCTCACATGTTTATAAAACATCTTTGTCCCTTCTCTTGATTTCTAAATTACTTCCATGCATCATTTTAAACATACTTTCTTGTAACACATTTTGCAGTTCTGAGAGATTCCCCTTAAAGTGTCTGGATATATATTGTGCAAGAGGAAGGAT
>NW_017728992.1:28521114-28532113 GCF_001723915.1 Gavialis gangeticus | reverse complement strand
ATGTTTATAAAACATCTTTGTCCCTTCTCTTGATTTCTAAATTACTTCCATGCATCATTTTAAACATACTTTCTTGTAACACATTTTGCAGTTCTGAGAGATTCCCCTTAAAGTGTCTGGATATATATTGTGCAAGCTACCCTGTCCTAATAACCTTAATTACTTTTTGCAGGTTCTCAATCTCAGCTGTAACTGTGGCAATCACTTTTGTACATTTATCTGACACCAGATCATCAGATTGACATGCACATAATCTAGCTCTGGACTTTGCTGAGCTGCACTTTTGTCAAATGCTTTAGAGAATGTCTGTGAAACTATCAAATCTGTCCTCAGATTGTATTCAACTTGTGAATCACAATTTTGTAGCTGGAGAAAAATAATTATTTTCAAGGCCGTGTTTGCCAAGCCCCATTTGGCAATGGCAGTGACTGATTTATGGTCAGTTCAGCCAACACAGGTCTCCCATAAATAAAAATAGATTTTTTTATACCCTTTGCTTGCAGATACAGTCCAAAGTACTCTTTAACACTTCTTGAGTTGTCCTCCATGTTTTGGAGAGTTTCAACTCTGGTGGGCACTGAACTTCCCTGTTCTTCCATTTGCAGTATTTTTCTTAGTTCATTTTATTTATGAAATACCATGTATTTATTAGAAATCAGAGCCAAGGTGTCTGACAGAGGTCTGCTTCATTTGGTGTCCTGAATTCTGACTGCTGAGCCTACTATAACGAGGAGACAGAAAAACACTTTCTGCAGCACACTGGTCCAGGTGTTGTGTTTCAAGGTTGCCTGTTCTGGTCTAGACAAAATCTCCGTAGTGTGTAAATTTGATGATATCACATCTTGAGCTTAAACTTAGCTGCTGACTATTCTTATTTAACTGTCATTCAAACTAGCTTTGTTGGCTGAATATTATAAAATGGCTATGCAGACATCAAATCAGTAAACTATCTCTGCAAAGCAGATCATTCTTGCTGAATTAATATCTTACCGAATAATACAAACCAAACATAACCTTCAGAATAAAATTAACAGTTGTGTAGTTTTAGCTATTTTTAGTGTTCTCATAAATGCCTTACCTAGACATCAGCTTTTTGCTTTATTTTTTTCTTAAAATCAAATTCAAACTTTTTCTTGTGTTTTATTCATCACCTAGACAATCTTAGCAGTACATGCTGAGTTGTTAAGCAATTATTATAATGTTATTTGGTAATGAATATCTATATAGCACTCCGGGCAAAGTAAAGGGAGAGAAAAAAAGAAAGAAATAGAATATCATTTTATAGAGTAGGGTATACCAGCTCCGATTTAATCACAGAAGGACAAGATATATGGAAACAGAGGGAGTACTAAGAAATTATAACTGAAAAAGCTAAATACTGTATGTGGGAATGTAGTTTTGCATGTTATTTAGAGATAGGTAATAGTGAAATGATACAGTGGGTGTTGTGCTTCTGCAATAGTTGAAAGCAAGAGAATGTACAAAGGAATATGGTAAAGAACAGACAAGAAATTCATACTAAAGGAACAGAAAAATAATTGTAGTCAGGATGGTAGGTGGGTAGAAGGTCAAAATAAAGAAAGTTCAAGAGGAGGCTTGAAATTACTATAGCAGTTTTCACTTGGACTTTGAAAATGGATAGAAAATCAAAGAAGATATAAAATCACATGAGTAAAATAGCCACTGTCTTCGTTTCGTGAACACAAAAATAACCTGACCACTGCATTAAAGGTGCTTTAAAATTCAGAGAGTAGGCATTTACTGTAAGACAACTATTTTGAGGAACTCAGCAAGAGTTGTGACAAGAAATAATTAAAGTATAATTAAAGATTTTAGCAGAGATTGGGTCACGATAAGGTCAAATTCTGGCAGAGTTCCAGAAATGATGATAGACAAGGGTTCAAACAAGAAAGATGTGGGAAGAGAAAAGAAGTTGTGGTATTTTCCATATTTTAAAGCATCTACAAAATAGCAAATTAGAATACTGAACAATTATTTAGAATAACATGAAAAATGTATTGTATTTATTTGGAAATAAAGCTAAAATACATTTGAGCCCTTTATAATAGTTTCATAGGTTTATAGTTGATAGGCTCAGAAGGGACCTGAGCAGATCATCAGTCCTACCCCCTGGCATGGCAGGAAAGAGTACTGGGGTCAAACAACCCCGGCAAGGTGATCATCTAGCCTCCTCTTAAAGACCCTCAGGGTAGGAGCCAGCACCACTTCTCTTGAAAGTTGGTTCCAGTTCCTAGCCACCCTGACAGTGAAGTAGCGCCTCCTGATGTCTAGCCTGAATCTGCTCTCTGCTAGCTTGTGACCATTATTTCTTGTCACTCTTGGTAATGCTCAGAGGAACAGGGACTCGCCCAGTGCCTGCTGGTCCCCTCTGACTAGTTTGTAACAGGCCACTAGATCCCCCCTCAGCCTTCTCTTGTGGAGGCTGAACAGGTTCAGGTCCCTTAGCTTCTCCACATAGGGCCTACCCTGCTGCCCCCTGATCATGCAAGTGGCCCTCCTCTGGACCATCTCCATGTTGTCCACATCCCTCCTGAGTGTGGCACCCAAAACTAAATGCAGTATTCCAACTGCAGCCTGACCAGTGTCGCATAGAGGGGGAGGATCATCTCCTTGGACCTGCTTGAGATGCATCTGTGGATGCATGACAAGGTACAGTTGGCCTTCCTGACTGCATCCCCACGCTGTTGGCCCATGTTTATTTTAGCATCAATAATCATTCCAAGAGTTCCTCAGCCTGTAGGTATGCTGCTGGTTTTTCCTCCCCAGGTGCACTACCTTGCACTTCTCAGTGTTGAAACCGATCCTGTTCTCATCCACCCAACTCTGTAACCTGTCTAGGTCCAATAGCATCCTATTCCTCCCTTTTAGCTTGCCCACTTCTCCCCACATCTTAGTGTCATCTGCAAATTTGAACAGGGTGCTTTTTACCCCCTCTTCCAAGTCGGTGATGAAGATGTTGAACAGTGCGGGCCCGAGGACCGAGCCCTCTGGAACCCTACTTCCCTTATCCCTCCAGGTCAAAAATGACCCATCCACCACCACTCTCTGGGTGCAGCCCTCCAGCCAGTTAGTGACCCATCTGACTGTGTAGGCACCAACACCACAGTCCCCTAGTTTTTTAATGAGAATGGGGTGAGAGACCATGTTGAAGGCATTCCTAATGTCCAGAAAGACTACATCCACTGCTACACCTGCATCTAAGGATTTTGTGACCTGGTCATAGAAGGCCACCAGGTTGGTCTGACAGGACTTGCCTCTAATGAACCCATGTTGGTTGCCCCTAAGCATAATCTCCCCTATAATGAATATCATGTAATTTCAGTAACAGTGACTGATCCTACTTTTACCTTTTATAATGCAACTACAATGATGCATACTTCATTTGCTTCTAATATAAAATAATCTATATATATTTTCAAGTGTACTCAGCATTCTGATTCTTTCAATGAGGTATTCATATGTATGACAAGTCAATGAAATAATTGGATTATTACTTTCATATTATTTTATCATTATTTAATCATGTTAATTAATACTGAGAATAATGGGTAAACATATAAGCTGTATGTAAATTGAGATATATGCCTAAAATACTCACAGAGGGTAAATCTGTCTTTTCAATATGTACTTATAACATTCCCAGACCCCAGATGCAGCCAGATGCTTACAATTTCAGGGTTGCACTTCTGTCCCAAACCACTCTTACTTGACCACTGAGACCCAGCTGAGATGTGCCAGGGGCCAAATCCTTGGCATTTGGCACCTTAACCTTACCCTTCTGTCGCAGGTCTTGCCAGCTCTTAGCAAAGAAGATTTTGCCAGCTAGAAGAATTGACATACTTTTTTGGTCATGCACTCAAAAATATATCCCCCCCCCAACACTTCCTTAGAAGAGGTTTGCCTGAATGATCAAATGCTCTGAGATGCAAGTTTACATTGGCAATAGGTGACAAAAGGAGAACAAAATGATTTATTATAAATACAAGAACCAGCATAAGAAATCAGTAATCATAGCTTGAGATAGAGATAAAAGAATAAACACACAAAAAGAAATATCACAGCAATAGCATTTCCTTATCCTGCAACTTAAATCCAAGACTGAAATTCCTACCTGGATTAAGTTAGAAAGCAGTCTATATATACCTCAACTTGCTATACTCAGCCCCTGTCTGAGGACCAACAGCTTTCCCTGTATCCAGGATGACTAGAGACAATACTCTGTTCTTATGGCAGTGCTTAAGTATAGTTTTTTTCTTATCTGGCCATGCACATACTTCATTTATTGGATTCTTTGAGGGCCCACAGTATGACTAAATACAGATGTTCAAAAAGCCTGAGGCAGAATCAATCTAAATTATGTGATTTTCTGTAAGTGGCCTAGGTGAGATCAGTAGTGAACAGTATACATGTTTGCCCTTTGGTAGGGGTCAGCATGTATGCTGCCTGCACTAAGTGAGGCCTGCAGGTTGGGAGCACTCCTGTACACCTCCTAGTATGCCCCATTGGCTCACTGAGGTACTGAAGACTGCCGAGCATAGCCAAGTGCCTGGGAAACCCCTGATTGGCTGTCAGGTATAGGCAAGCATGCCCCCACATATCCCCACCCTAGTATTTTGGGACCTTGTAACTGCTGGCCAAAAATACCTGGGGACATGGAGGTGTACAGAGCTCCTGGGGCTCATTCACAAGACAGACACCTCCCTTCCCCTCTCCATCCACTGCCTGGCTGCAGCTGACAGATGGCCAGAGGCAGGAGGTGGGGCTGGGGAAAAGGTCTGTGCTGGCTCTACTCTAGGGCAGCCTGGAGGTAAATCTCTGAGCACCCAACTGGAGCAGCCAAGTATGGGCCGAGTGCTAGTATGCCTTCTTGCAAGGCAGTGGGGAGGGGATTGTAGTGGTGAAGGACAGAGATCTTACTTGAATCGATAGGGGAATTGGTACAGAAGTTTGATTCACCAGTCTATCCTAGCTCAATTAGATTTGAGTGCACATTGAACTAGGTCTGTCTTAGACCAGGTTCTACCATTTTTAGACAAGTCTATGTACACTAAACTTGTGTACAGTTACAGGTTAGAACAATTTCTGGTCACTTAGACTGGTTGATGAGTAATATCTATATTTGGCCTATGCATAGAACTTCTTGCACTGCAAAGGTGGCAGGAAGTTTACCAAAGCAGAAATATTTCCTGATTTCACTAAGACCAGGACAGTATTTGCATCATTTAAAACATGAGGATCACTAATCCAATATCTTTACCCCAGTGGTTTGAATAACCATGGTTTATTCTTACAGCCCTCTTCTTTTAAAATGTAAATTTGTTACTGCCTGGAATGGCCTGGTTTCTATGCCTCAGAGCAGAGCATGCCACAATGGAGAGGGCTAAACACCTCATGTCATATATTAGTTCTTAGCAATTACCTCTTCCACATTGGCTAGGTGAGGAACACTTAAGTTTATCACTTCTCCACTAAAACAGTTTTGACTATTATACAAAGATTTATAGGAAAAAAAATGCAATGCATATAAACAAAAGGTCAGTAAGGATATGTAATATAGAGCCACAGGCTCCTGTTATGTGAAGGCAGAGGAAGCAGCAGGGATATCCCCAGGTGCTGGTGGAGACTGCATGTTATACATGGGATGCAAGGGAATAGGCAGCCAGGAAATCATAGGTTGTGGTGCCTATTGCCAGATTAGCTGCCCAGAAATAGTGTGATAGGGTAGAGCCCTGCTTGAACAGTAGGAGGGATACTGCTGAGGTACCAAGGGTAGCAGCAGCAAATTCCCTGGAAGGCAGCTGAGTCATCAGACCCAAGATGGAAACCCCTGTGCGTGGCTGAAGCATCACTTAGCAGGACAAGGCAGAGCTTAGGAGGCACATAAAACCAGTGCCTGAGTCCAGGTAGGGGATCTGGCACTACATACCATAGGTGTAGAGCATTTCAGCAAGATGGCTGTTGCTGGGTGACTAACTGAGATCCTGCTACACCTGGAAATAACAAGTAAGGAGCCAAGGCTTGCAGGGAACTAGGACCCAGGAAGAGGAAGGTTTTCTTTTGTAGCCAGTAGGCTTAGAGTTTTAGTTCTAGCTAGGGGCTACAAGAGGAAAGGAAGAGACTACAGCAGGGTTACTGAGGAGCACACTGATATCAGCACACAGTGGTTGTCATGGGCATGCTGGTGTTTTGAGCCCTGCTAGGCTCATCCCCCAGGCTCAGGACATAGAGTAGGTAAAGGTTGGCAGAAGCCTAGAGAAAGGGTGAAACCTAGTAGCACAGGCAGAAGCCAAATAGGACCAGGGGTCCCTGTGCCCAAGAAGAGTGGAACCAGGGTCAGGAGGCCCCATAGAGTCAGAGATTGTAAGGGCTGAGAGGGACCTTGCAAAATCAGTGGGGCCAGATCCCCTGCACTAGGCAGGAAAGAAACTGGGGTCAGGTGATCCCAGCAAGGTGACTGTCCAGTCTTCTCTTGAATATTTCTAGGGTAGGTGATTGCAACATCTCTGGAGGGAGCCTATTCCACAGTCTGGACACCCTAACTATGAAAAAGTTTTTCCTAGTGTTAAGCCTGAAATGGTCTTCCGGGAGTTTGTGACCATAACTCCTCATTTTCCCCAAAGGTGCCCTGGTAAACAATTGTTTGCCGAGCCCCTGATGTACTTCCCTGATGTAGTGGTAAGCTGCTACCAAGTTCCCTCTCAGCCTTCTCTTTTAGGCTGAAGAATCCCAGGTCCCTCAGCTTTTCCTCATATGGCTTGCCATACAAGTCTCTGATGATATGGGTGGCTCTCCTCTGGACTCTCTCAAGCTTTACCACACACTTGTTGAAGTACGGTACCCAGAACTGGATGCAGTACTCCAGCTGTGGTCTCGCCAATGCTGAGTAAAGTGGAAGAATCACTTCCTTGGTTTTGCTTGAGATGATTTGATTGCTGCATGCCAGAGTATTATTTGCTCTGCTGGCTACAGCGTTGCGCTGATGGTTCATATTCATACTGTGGTCTGTTATTACCCCTAGGTCCCTTTCAGTCATGGTGCTGGTCAGTTTGATGACACTGAGCCTGCAGGTATGTTGGGGATTGTTTTCATCCCCAGGTGAAGCACTTTACATTTCTCAATGTTGAACTTCATGTGGTTCTGATCCACCCAACTTCCTAGCCTGTCTGTCTGCTTGTATCTGCAGCCTACCTTCAAGAGTGACCATGTTTCCCCGTAACTTGGTGTTGTGCATGAGCCTGGCCAGTGAGCTCTTAACCCCCACATACAAATCATTGATAAAGATGTTGAAAAGCACTAGACCAAGCACAGAGCCCTGAGGGACAGCCCTGGCCGCTTCTTACCAGGATGACACAGATCCGTTCATTAGAACTCCTACCCAGAAGCCAAGTCTGGCACAGTGGACTGAGCTAAAGAACCGAACTAGAGGAAAGGGGCGGAGGCCAGGAAAACTGAGGTCCCAACAGGGGTGGAGAGGCCTAAAGAGGCCTGATAAGAGTAATTGACTGATAACATCTTCAAGGCATGGGTGGATGGAATTACAAATAGCCCTTAAGGCAACAAGTACTCTGGGGGTATGGATGGGCCAAGAGTGGGTTTGGGACCAGAAGGATCCAAAGGGACCCGCTGGCCAAAAGACAGACAAAGGCTTGATCTGGGAGCTGAGGGCAGTCTCCCTTATTACATATCAACTAATTATATCAATTCATGGCAGGAAAAAGAAAAGGGAGCCAGAGCAGAGCAGGAGGTAGGCAGCCACCAGGGGGTGTCACAGGCACCAGCAAGGGCCTGTTTCTTGCAACAGGGTAATATAACGTGATGCTATCTATCTACAGAGATTACACATGCTGTGTCAGCAAACTCAGGAAAAATATATTCACATGCCAGCCAAAATCACTTCTAAGCTTCTATTTTGGCTTAACTGAAAATCAACTTACATTAGGCAAAAACTATAGAATTCAAAGCCAAAAAGTACATAAGAATTGATGGTGGTTAGGGTTCCATACACTGCTGTTTTGGCATGAAAATATTGTAATGGGGAACTACTGATGCCGATGATTTGGTACCATTTGGAAGCAATCCAGAGAGGTGGTGAAATTGCCAGATGTTCTATAACGTATTTGTTTGGTTTTATTTTGCCAGATGTAATGCAATACTTTATTAAATTTGAAGGTTCTCCATGGACCTCAAAAAACTTCAGAGCAAATATTCATTTAATGCTTTTCATTTAACAGCACTGTTAAGAAATATTTATTTGAGCTTTCCCAGCCAAGTAATGCTTCCAATCAGGTCACAGATTATTATGATTGCTGTTGTCATTCTCATTATTGTAATGAAAATCTGTCTTTGATCAGTCCAATTAATGTGTTTAAAATCCATTGCTAAAAATGTGGTGAATGAAGGAATTATGCAGAAGTGTACCAACTGGCTCTACTTCAGGAGGTGTATTTCTAAAGCAGTCTTTGATTTTATTTTTTTAAAGATTAATGCAAGAGTGTAAATACCATGACAACATATGAATCACTATGCAAAAAATTATTTTGTTATGATTTTTTGCATAGTGATTCATATGTTATCATGGTATCTGAACTAATGCATTAATCTTAAAAAAATCAAAGGGTACTTTAAAACAAAAGAATATTAAAAGAATACGACAAGTTGTAATAAGCTGTGTACATATACCAGGTGTCATTCCCTTGGTCTCAGAGGAGTCATCAATGGAAACTTGTGCCCTCACTTCAATGATAAGAAAAATAATGTCTAAACTCTATAAGCTGCTTAATTCCTTAAAATGTTGGTCTCCTGACTATTTATATTTATACTTCATATTTATTATTTATATTTTGTGTGTTCATGTTATATCATTATGACTGACTTTCTAACTATGAGGGTGGTTTAGCATTGGAACCTAAAGAGATTACGGAGTCTCCATCCTTGGCAATTTTTATAGGAGGTTAGACATACTTTTGGCTGCAATAGTTTATCCAGGGATGATCCTGACTTGGGCAGAGTTGGACTAGATGACCTCCTGAGATTCCTTCCAGCCTTACTTTCCTATGAACCTATCACCATACCTTAAACTAAGAATTAGTAAAGGACATTAAACATAAAGATCAATCACTATTTTCCCTTTCATTGTAGAATGTTAATCACTGGAATAATGGTTACAACATTTAAAATGGAGTGAAAGGACTTGATTTTCTCTAAACCCAATTCAATGTTCACTGTAAGTTTTGAAAGTCAAGATCCATAACCACATGGTAAACTGGGCCAGATTGCATTTCTTTTGGTGTAAAGGCTTAGAAATGCATTAGCTTTATATTAGTGTATAGTCCATATTGGAATCTGCCCTAGAGGTAAGATGGAGATAAAATCAAATTACTATTCAAGCTCTTAACTTTACAAAGATCTATGAAAATGGTGAATATTCCTGGTGAGTTAACTTTTCTGTCACTTTGATCCAAGGCTATGTTCAGGGCAGAAAAAAGTGAGTTTAGAATATAAATATCATAAGACAGATAAGGCTTTTTACATCTACTAAAAATAAATGCTAATAATGATACTTCTGAAGAGATAATGGTACTTATTCCATTATAATTTTTAGTATTTTCTATAGAAGCATGTCAGGAGCAGATGATAACTGAGTGCTTTACAATGTAAGGCTTACAGTGTAAGGCTTACATGAACTAAAAATGTAAATTTGAGGTTGAGCTCTGTTGAGAATCAGTAGTGTAACTAGGACAAGGCAAGCAAGACACCAGCCTCCTGTGCTCATTTAGAGATGACACCTGAAAAGGAACCCCCAGTGATCCTGCCTGGTGACAACAACAGCCCGGGTGTAGGGAGTTCACGTGATGGCAGCTGCTGCTTGGCATCCCTACCGTCCTTTGCCCTTCCCTCCCAAATCATGAAAATAGTTATGCCTCTGATGAAAGTCTTCAAGACCTTTATTGAAAGTTGTTTGTTTTTCCACAGTAAGGGTTAATAAGTTCTGGTTAGAAGTTGTGTAGTAAACAGTGGGACACAGTTCAGTGTTTTTTATTGTGTCTAATCATAGTCCTTTCAATGCTTAGCTCAACTGTATTTGCCCAGAGAATACACACTAGACTCATAATAGTCTCATTGAATCGGATCATAAACTTGGTCACAAGAGATGAAGGGCAGGAAATGAAAAAATATTTTACTGGCCCTGCTAAATCATCTTTAGATATTCTGATGTTATGATACCTACCACAGTGCAGATTAAATGTTTAAAAGACTAGTTAATTATTCTAGAAACCAGGAAATTAATAGAAGATACATTGATGTCAGTGGCTTGTCATGATGTTAGCTGGAAGCTCCAATGAGATATCTGCATTTGGTTCCACTACATACATGTGGAAACAATAAAAAGTGACTAAGGGCCTAATTCAAAACATGTTAAAAATCAATGGAAAGAGGACCCTTTAGTACAGTGAGTCGCGATCAGATTTTGGGTGTGTTTTGCTAAATGTCTTACCCAGGAACTCCTTAACTCCTTCATTTATTTCAAAACTCAGAGTTCCCTGAGTCATTAAATACTACCAAAATTGTTAATTAAAATAGTCTAACTTTCCTCTTACTGGTGTAGCTTCTGGAATGCAGCCTCTGGATGAAGTCTTTAATTTTCCTACTTGATAGTGTAAAATGGAGAGCTGAATTCTGCAATAAGTTAAGCAAATCCCAAATGACAAAACATTGCATGCTAGGGCAAAAGTTTGAAATCACTGTCCAGGTTTAGTGTCATTCAGAAAAAAATATATTTCACAGAGCCATTATGCAACAATTCAATATATTTTAACGGTAAGAAAGAATAAATGAGACATGTTTTCTTAGCCACACTGTACTCCTCCTGTCTAAATAAGGTCATATTTTACCATGGGAAATAGCACATTAATCGTGTGGCAAGGGATCAGATCCCTGATTAATATAAGTACACACTAGTAGAGCTATGCTGAGTTCT
>NW_017728992.1:28511895-28516114 GCF_001723915.1 Gavialis gangeticus | reverse complement strand
GAGACTGTCGTTCTGCCTGTTGAGGATGAAACCCAAAGTTTCAGTCACAATATTTTTGCAGAGATGGGAGATTCTGAGGTAGCATCAATTACTTTTTTTTTTAGTTGACCATGAAAATAGTTTGAGAAATATGTACTAATTGTATGTTTAATTTAGGCTGTTCCCTCACCCTCAGCTTTCATTATGCTCTAGAGTTTTGTATGATAACCTATGACTGCATTGTAGAAGCTAAAGAGGAAATTGGATTCTTCGGCAGCTAGTCAGGGAACAGTTTGAAATTTAAATATCTTGAGGAGGTGTTTGAGGCAATTTGGAGTTGTGAAATTAATTAATTAATATTTCTTCACAAGTGATCATCAGTGAAACAGTTAATAGTGGTGACATTTGAATTGCTGCCTTTGGGTTTTGTGCTGACCACAAAATATTATTAACAGGGCATCTCAGAGCTCTCAGAGCGATTATTTCAGGTTGTCTGCAAAAATAATCTTATCTCAAGAATCCCTGACTGTAACATCCTAGGAGCAATTCTGGATACTGCATCACACCTGGAACTTACATTTAACTAATTATCCACCAGGACTCCAAAATCCTTTATGGAGTCAGTATTTCCCTGGGCCAAGTTCCCCATCCTCTAAGGACAGACTGAATTCTTTGCTTCTAGAAGTGTAACTGAAGCCCAGGTTTGTATGTGGACAGTGTAGCAAGCCATACAGCTCTCTTTACTAATCTTTCTGTCTTCTGCAAAACTTGTTAGTATATTTCATGCTTCCTTCCAATTCATTGAAAGAAGCATTCAGTCTGAGGAACATGCTTAGTATGGAAAATTACAGCCCGAGAAATTGAGCTCCAGTAAAGCTATAGGCAATTGAAATAGGTTCTTGTTTAGACAACAAGTTGTTGGACAATTTTAATAATAGGCGGTGCTACATTCCCATCTGATAACCTTGACTATTATTGTCCCTAGGTCTGTCAAAGAGTTCATTGGAAAACTGACAGCATGAGACTGGGACAGCCATTGATGTTGATATCTGTTAGTGTTTTATTCTCTCACCACATCACAAAATCCATTTGATGCTATTGTAAACACGACACTGAATCAAATATATAATCTGCCATGAAATCCAAAAGTGACTGTGTCATTCTGATACTTAAAGAATTTAGCATGCCTAGGCAATGCTGAGTTAACTTTGTACAATTTAATGTTCTCAGGTTTAAATAATTCAAAACCTGAAAGGTAACTGCTGTTGTAAAATGGTATGATTGCATCATTTTTATGATATATTTTTCTTGTTCCAGAACAAAGAAAAACAATATTTTATGTAAATATGTTCCTGTTAAGTTATTGGGCGTCCAGATTCTTTATGACTTCCCCAATCATATTAAAATCCAGATAAACACAGTAAAACCAAATGGTTTCAGATATGACGTGGGTGATTGGGAAACCCTGCGCTAATACTGGAGTGTCATAAAAAATGTCTGATTATTTTTTTTTAAAGACATACACAATGCTATAAAAAGAACATTTACATTACTAAAGCATGGAGTTATGGACCAACATTTATGTTCAGGTTACTGCGTGCCTAATGAGATGCATCAAAGGGAAAGAACTATGTCTTTATCCCAAGACAGAACTGTGTCTTTATTTCACCTTGTACAAATTATTAAAGTCACCCTTCCACCACATATGGGGAAACAGATGGGTATTTATTTTGATCCCAGTAGAAACATGAAAGTATACAGAACACCTTTTGCTGAAATATGTAGTTACAAAGGGCATAAATATATTTATTTCAGTGCTACATAGATGCAGCAGGATAACTTATCATAGAGCCTGAGGATTAAAATAAGTGCAGATGGGGAGTAGTATGTACAGCCAGCTACAGTGCTCAACATAATGTACATGGCTGATAACCGTGTCCTGAATTGTATTTTATGAATTACTTAAATTGCTTGAAGTAAGAAGCATGTCCACATGTTGAAGATTATCCTAGCATCTAAATTTTACTAAGCATTAATTTTATAGACATTTATAGAAACAAAAAAACATGTAGTCCATCTCCTGACAATTTATTGGTTGATTCCCTATGGTGAATAATATGATAATGCTTTATAAACCTTATATCCCCATGGAGCAAATTTTCACCACTGTGTAACTGAAACTTTTGTGGTACCATATATATTTTTGTCAAGGAACCTGGTTCCTGGGTCCAGAATTGTAACATATTCCACTATACAGGGATGTATGCATTGTGTGGTATAAAGCCTCACATACCTCCCAATCACCCCACCCTTCAGCATTGCGCACAGTCAAAAGCAAAGTGCTTGGAATGGTTTGCTGTTCTAAGACTGCTACAGACACAAATGGATGCCTCAGGGGCCTGGGAGAATGGTAATCTGAAGGGTGTAACACATTTGATGGGTAACTGACTGATTTCTTTCTATTTGCTTCATAAACTATTTCATTTATCCTTTTGTTCCCTTGTGTTTCACATTAGGAGTTCTCCCTGTTTATGTGCTGTCTGGTTCATTGACTCTTTACATTTCTATGTGTTATTATCAATTGAGATTGCTCTCAGAGGCAGAGTGACAACTGTTCTGTTCACATCCTCATGAAAAATGGAGACACATAAAAATACTATGAACTGCTGACATCTGACCCCATTACCGGTACATAGACAATACTACAAACCAGCTGAAACATCACAACCTAAAACACCTCTGTTAATAAATATTGGCTAGTGTCACTGGGTAAGAACGGTTATGAGAGTTGTTAAATTAGTTATTTTTTTGTCTAAGAGAAGCATTCTCCATTTCCATAATATAGGTGCTGGAGTTTCTCTAGTGTCACTGTAAAATATTCCGTATGCCCCTTGACACCGACTTCCCTCCTGTATCCCATGAGACATTGTATAGAGAGACAGATCAAACCTGAAGAAATTCTCGAAGGGATATATGTTTTAAAGTGTGCTTTACCTAATAGAAATTCACATATGCTACAATTCCTGAATGTAATATTTCTTCATACTGTGTAACACTATTAGAAAAGACCAGGAATTTTCTCATGATGTATGGCTTTGGTGGAAAATGCTGATTTGCTTAACCCCAGGTGCTCTACAGGTTACAATAATGTTTAATTTGAAAACTTGTTTTTGTAACAGGTTCCCACCATTCTGCCTAGTTTTTCTACCAGTTCATCCAGTGGGTTACTTGGAAACTTTCAGGGTTCATCGCTCTCTAGATTCTAAACTCTGTAGAGTGCCCTCAGGCTGAATACTCTAGAGCTTCCCAGAACCTATGGCTCTGGGGCCATCTCCGAGTTTAGACTATATCCAGGTCCTGACTATGAATGGGAAGCTTGGAAACCCTAGTTCCAGCCAGTGTTAGTGCCTAGCTCCACAGCAGTGAGTGAAATTGAGGTTTCAGGTTACCTCCTTGCCACCAAAAATATATTCTATAATAGTAGAGAAAGAGGCTAGTATGCATGTATTCTTGCATAAGCAAAAGGCAAGAGACATATCTACATTTTTTTTCTCTTAATTTCATACTTTGGTCTTCTGTCATTATCTCTCAACCCATCATTTTAGGACCATTTTGAGTAATGTCATAGAATCATAGAAGCAGGGTCAGAAGGGACCTTGTAGATCTTCAAGTCTGACCCCCTGCCTGGGCAGGAGAAAAACTGGGCTCAAATGACTCCAGCCAGGTAGGCATCAAGCATCTGCTTAAAGACCCCCAGGGTAGCAGCCAGCACCACTTGCCTTGGAAGTTGGTGCCAAATCCTAGCTGCCCTAACTCTAAAGTAGTTCTTATGGATGTCTAATCTAAACCTACTCTCCAACAACTTGTGGCCGTTATTCCTTGTTATACCAGGGGGCACTAGGGGAAACAAGGTCTCTCCCAAACCCTTCTGGTCCCCCCTAGTGAGTTTATAGATGGTCACCAGGTCCCCCCTCAGCCTTCTCTTGTGAAGGCTGAACAGGTTCAGGTCCTACAGTCTCTCATTGTAAGGTCTGCCCTGTTGTCCCCGGATCATGCGGGTGGCCCTCCTCTGGACCCTTTCGATGTTGTCCACATCCCTCCTGAAGTGGGGCGCACAGAACTGGACACAGTACTCCAGCTGTGGCCTGACCAGTGTTGCATAGAAGGGGAGGATCACCTCCTTGGCCCTACTTGAGATGCACCTGTGGACGCACAACAAGGTCTGGTTAGCCCTGCCAAC
>NW_017728992.1:28511081-28511415 GCF_001723915.1 Gavialis gangeticus | reverse complement strand
CCATCTGACTGTGTAGGCATCAATGTCATAGTTGCCTAGTTTTTTGATGAGGATGGGGTGGGAGACGGTATCAAAGGCCTTGCTAAAGTCCAGAAAGACTACGCCCACGGCGACACCTGCATCCAGTGCTTTTGTGACCTGATCATAAAAGGCAATCAGGTTAGTCTGACATGATCTGCGCCTAATGAAACCATGCTGGTTGCCCGTGAGCACCATCCCTGAAGCCGGCCCATCGCAGATGTGCTCCTTGATGATCTTCTCAAAGAGTTTCCCTAGGATTGAGGTAAGACTGACAGGCCTATAGTTGCCCGGGTCCTCCCTCCTCCCTTTTTTA
>NW_017728992.1:28506674-28510658 GCF_001723915.1 Gavialis gangeticus | reverse complement strand
CCTGCAATAACCCCTGCTAGCTCCCTCAACACCCTGGGGTGGAGAGCATATGGACCTGCTGATTTGAACACGTCCAGCCCCTCCAGAAGCTCTCTAACCCGGTCCTCCCCAACCTGAGGTCTGGAGGTGTTCCCCTCAAGTCCGTCTTGCATCACAGTGGGGAAGTTGCGGTCCCTGCAGAAGAAAACGGAGGTGAAGAATTGGTTAAAGAGGTCTGCTTTCTTCTCTGGTGCAACCACCAGATTGCCCAGTGTATCTTGCAGGGGCCCCACATTTCCTGGTGCCTTCTTCATCCTCCCTATATATTTGAAAAAGGACTTTTTATTATCTTTGATCTTGGACGCTTGTCCTAGCTCTACGTCTGCCTTAGCTTTCCTGACAGACCCCATACAGGCTCGAGCAGAGGAGGTATACTCCTCTTTGGAGATAGCACCCCCCTTCCACCGGGTGTACGCCGCCTTTTTGGCAGTCAGGCATTCCCAGACGCCCTTGGTGAGCCGGGGGGCTTTTGGGCACTCTTGCCCCCCCTTTCTTCTTGTTGGGATGGTCACCCCTTGAGCCCTGAATATCGTCTCCTTAAGGAACGACCACTCATCTTGGGCACTGAGTTCCCCTGCCCTCGAAAACCCCAGCACCTCTCCCACTAATCTCAACTCATAGAAGTTGGCCCTCTTGAAGTCTAGGGCTACTACCTTGCTGCAGGCCCTTGACACCCTGCGCTGGATGGTGAATTCCAGCAAGCGATGATCGCTATCACCCAGGTGGTCAAGAACCTGGAGACCCCTTACCAGGTCATCGCCTGTGACCAGGACCAGGTCCAACAGGGCATTTCCTCTGGTGGGACTGTGCACCTCCTGAATTAAGTGGAGGTCCTGTATCTCGGCCAGGAACCTCCTGGAACGGTCCGACCTGGCTGACTGTTCTTCCCAGCAGATGTCCGGGTAATTTAAATCACCAATGACAACTACATCCTTTGCCTTAAGTGCCTCTGCAAGCTGGCCCGAAAATTCCCAGTCCAGCTCCTCCCGTTGGTTGGGGGGTCTGTAGTAGACCCCCACCATTAAATCCCTCTCCCCATGCCCCCCTTGTATTTTGACCCAGAGCACTTCAGCTTGCCCCTCCTCTGACCCCATTCTGCTGGCAGAGGATGTGTATTGCTTCTTGACGTAGAGCGCCACACCCCCACATTTCCTTTCTTCTCTATCCTGCCAGTAAAGCCTATAGCCCTTAATGCTAACTGCCCAGTCATGGGATGAATCCCATGTTTCTGTAAGCCCTATTATGTCTGGGTTTGAACTGGCTATTCTGAGGGCAAGTTCCCCCTGTTTGTTCCCCATACTATGAGCATTGGTATATAGGCATTTAAGGCCTTGCATAGCTGCATGTGCCACACTCCGATTTGGGAGACTGTCTGGACCCCTGTTCCTTACCTGGGTACTCCTTGCATTTGTCACCTGTCTTGCTCGGGTACTGTCTCCACATCTTCTTGCGGCCCCCTCCCCCGGTGAGGCTAGTTTAAAGCTTGCCATACGAGATCAGCCAACCTGGAAGAGAAGACATGCTTGCCTTTAGGAGGGAGGTGAAGCCCATCCCACCCCAGCAAGTCCCCCGCCTGAAAGCATGGGTCATTATCTAGGAACCCAAGGCCTGCCTGGCACCACCAACTGCATAAGCACCAGTTGACTTCACCAATGCAGGCCTCGTGTCACCGTCCCCGCCTACTCACTGGAAGAAGAGAGGAGAATACCACCTGCGCCCCCATCTCCTTAAGCTTGTCCCCCAGAGCCTTAAATTCCTTTATAATGCAGTCAGGGTTGCCCTGGCTGCATCATTCGTTCCCACGTGGATGACAACTATGGGGTGTACTAGTCTGCAGGTTGGATGTAGGCCGGGATCCTCTCCGTGATGTCCCTAACCCGAGCCCCAGGCGTGAAGTAGACCTCTCATGCCATGAGGTCAGGCTGGAAGATGGGACCTTCCAGTCCTCGTAGGATGGAGTCTCTGATGACAAGGACCCAACGTTTCTTCCTGCTGGTGTTCGATCTCTACCCATTCCTTGTCATGTGAGGAGTGGCATCGTCCTCGCCAGAGGCAATTTCTCTTTCTTCATCACAGCTGCCAGGGTGTCAAACCTGTTCCCTAGGTGAACCTAGGGAGCTTCCACCACTTTAGGCCTAGGAGTTCTGGATTTGGACACCTTCTGCCACTCCTGCGTTGAATGCGTCTCCTGTGGGGGCTGTACAGTGGCCTGCAGAGAACAGAGATAGGCATCATTTTCATTCTCTGCATCCCTGATCCCCCTCAGCCTGCTCACCTCAACCTGGAGCTCCCTCACCTGCTCCTTCAGGGCCCTAAGTTGTGCACAGGAGGGACAGGCAAGGGAACCACCAGCCCCCCCCCGCCATCAGGACCCCACAGACAGGGGGGCAAGGGGCCAAAGACCCCACCATGAGTTCCGTCTGGGTGGAGGCCTCAGAAGAGCCCACGGCAGGAGGCGGCGCCAGGGCGGGGCCCCTGGCAACTGCGCTCCACATCTGCACCATGTCTGCAGAGCTGCGCCTACTGCTTTTGCTCACTGGAGGTGCTGCTCTGGGCAGCTACTTAATGCCTGCCTTAAGTGAACACTGGCGCAAACACCAGCGCACCCTTACAGAGCGCGCCTGTTCGCGCACACTATTTGAGCGCAGCTCCCTGTCCGGTGAGCTAAGAGGGCGCCAAAGGGCTTCCCCTCTGGATCCGCCTCAGCTGTGCTGTACCCTCTGCCCCACTTACCTTAGGGGGAATCAGCTGTTGCTGCCCCAGCCGCTGTCTCCTCCACAGCTCTGCCTCTGCTGCCGAGGTAAGGGGGTACACGTGTGTGTGTGGCACACATGCGCTCTGCTCCTGTTCCCCAACTGCCAGACTTCTGATGAATATTCAAACTATCAGGAAATCTTCCTGGTTGGAATGAATAGTAAAGAAGAATGCATACATACCAGCCTCTGTAAGGGTGTGCTGGTGTTTGCGCCAGCGTTCACTTAAGGCAGGCATGAAGTAGCTCTAAAAAAGACCTAGTATCTTTTATTAGACCAACTCAAATAGTTGGAAAAATTCTTCTTTGCAAGCTTTCGAGTACAGATACCCTTTATCAGGCTGAGTAAGCGTCTGAAGTTGATCTGTGTTGCTTCTGGATGGAATGAATAATAGAGAGGGGTGGTGCCTGCGAAGATGCATTAGCATCCCCGTGGTGCTTATTTATTTTATTCCCATGCCTCAGCTGGTTTTGGCTCAGCAGTGCAGGCAGATAGCATATATGGGATAATCTGCCAGCTCAAAATGATGCCAGACCACACTACCCCTTCGCTTCTGGGGTGCGGGTGCATGCACAGATGCTGCTTTTTTCCCTTCCTCAGCAGGCAGAGGCACAGCAATAGGAGGAGTGGACTCAGCTGAACCTGTTGCCTCCACAATCTCTACCTCAACCTCCTCCAAAATGCCTTCTGGGGAAGGAGACCTGGCGGTAGGGGAAATTTGAGGGTTGTAGAGCACAAACTCAGATGAATCCTCCTGCTTCCCCAGAATTTTTCTTGCTGTGGCGCTCAGATCTAGATCCAGCTCCAGCTCTTCCTCTGGCACTGGAAGGCTCAGGATGAGAAGTGACATAGGGGTGGAAGAGACTGTCATGCTGGTGCTGTTTGTTGTCATGGTGGTGATGGGGGATATGGCTGGTGCTCTTGAAGGGGATGCAGACTCAGATAGTGGAACTGCTCCTCTCTCCTTGCTGTCAGTAGAACTGGAAGCCTCGTGCCTACTAGTTGTAGGAAAGAGGCTGCGTCTCACTTTGGGGGGTGGGAATTTATAGCTCTCCCTCTACCCCGCCTTCCACCCCTCCCTGAAAACTTGGCAGCTGCCTTTCCAGAACATTTCATAGTTTGTTTGGTGTGCTGGAAAATCTGTGTGTTCTCCTGTAATGTAATATGTATTTATGTAATATATGTAGATAAT
>NW_017728992.1:28488832-28506663 GCF_001723915.1 Gavialis gangeticus | reverse complement strand
TCCCACTAATCTCCTCATCTCAATGAAGTTGGCCCTCCTGGCCCTATTTATGTATTTAAGCAATAAATAAAATATATAAATGTATGTACATGTTCATGAATAAATTCTTTATTATAATATGCAATATATGCTGTGCTTCCCTGCACAGTGAATGGAATGCACACTGTGACAAAAAGCACAGATTTCTGGGGGAAAAGAATCAAAATAGATTAAGAAAAACAAAAAGAGGATTTTGGAGGAGGAGTAAATTGAAAGGAATGAATACAATAATAAAAGAATATTAGGAAAGCAAAAGGTATTGGATCCCACTTGCTAGGACCAGGCTAGCAAGTAGGAAGTGATAGCCTTTCTCTGACACTGCTGAGCTGCTAGAAGACACAGCTCAGTTCTTGCCCTGTGGGGTCAGGCCAATGCTCAGGATCTCAATATTGCAGGTAGACAGGAAAGCATGACAAAATTGCACATATACAAACACACAAATCAATTAGGTGCATACACACACACACACACACACCCCCCAACTTAGGCATCTACACATCCAAAATTACCAGTCTAGGCACATGCATAGCTATCACCAATTTAAGCACATACATACTACACACACCAAAAGTTAGATAAAATCAGTTATGAACACCCAATACACGGATCACTCATTCATATATCATGCACACAATGATATATATTCACCAGTTCACACAGATACCACCCACCTACGCATACACACAAGTGAGTTCTTAACTTAGATGGTATGGTGTGTATGTGTGTACTTGAGGGAAGGTTAAGGTGAGTGAGTGAAAGTTGCTGGGAGTGATAGTTGCCAGGACCGGGATTAGAACCAGAAGACTAGAGAGAAGCTGGGCTGAGGAACTGAGGCTTGGGGTTACTTAAGGTCAAGTGGCCCCACGGTTACTCGAGGTCACTGGTGCTGTGGTGGAAGCATGGGAAAAAGCCCAGTGGCAAGAAGGAGACACCCAGGAAAGAGAGAGGCAGAAGGCTGGGAGATTGGGGCTGGAAACTGAGGCAGAAAGCTGGGAGATTGAGGAGGAAGGTTGGGAGGTCACTAAGACAAAAACCCAACTTGGGGTTTCAAAATAACAGGTTTATTAAACAGACACCACACTACACAGCCCCATGAAGTTATTGGTTCCTACACACATACACACATAACGGTAGCAGGAGAGATAAAGTCTTGGTGGAGGGACTGAAGTCAAGGTGTTTAGGGACAGAATCCAGGTCGTCTGCTTAGGGGAGCAAAGTGGGTGATAACTACCTATCCTGGGCTGTGAGTTGATGTTTGATGGCCAGTCGGGGTCTTCTCCAGCAAAGTGTTGTCCAGAGGGGGGGTCGCCAGCAGGGCCTCTGGGTGGATAGGTGGTGTGGCATGGTGCTGGTCCAGATGGAGAGGGCGTCCCAAGGAGTCAGTCTTCACTACCAAGTTTTATAGGGCAGACTATCTATGATGTCCTATGAGGAGGGCATGTCCAGACAAAGTCAGCCCTGTTCCAGAGGATTCCAGATGTTCATGTGCAGCCTTGGCACAATGGTGGGTTGGCTAGTTTCTGCAGCAGTCTTTGTCTGCCAAATCTTGAGCCAAGGAGGGTCAATGGGGGGTGATGGTTGGGTCATCAAGATGATGGTTCGGTCATCCAGAGGGAGCTATTTTTAGACCTACTGCCATTGTGTCCCAAGCACCTTCATTCATCCCCATTCATTCAGGAACCAATTTACATAGGAAGGGTAGATATGAGTAACACAGTTGCAACAGATTTACAATAAGGTATGCCCAGGCAGGGGACACAAGTTGGCGACTTGACATTACTTTACAGACACAGGCCTAAACCATACAGTATTAATATGAAACAATAAAAATCAATGCAAAAATGATAGGAGCAGAACACTATTTACAATATAAAAAGGGGCTTATTACAATAATAGCATACAAGAATTTAGCTTACCTAGTATTACTTGTAATCACTTATAAGGGATAGAGAGGGCACAGAGAACATCATAAATAGTTTGGGGAAGGGGAGCGAGTGCATTTAAAAAAAACCAAACAAACTGGGGGTTTTTCTACACAGTAACTGAAGAAACGAGTCAAAACAGCGTCAGAACAAAACACCCGTCAAAATTTTGTACAGCCCTTAAAGATACCAGATTTACCCAAAGAACCCTGTCTGCTAATGCCCTTACATGAACACAGCTACAACTTATACCCCTGTAGTATAAAAGTGGAATTTACATTCAGCATGTACATGCAGTCTTATTTTAAAGTACAGTGATAAAATACTTTCAAATATCAATTATTAGCAACAATATTTTTTAATCTTTTCCTTTTAAATCTAAATATAAATGTATGTTTAATAATTTTGGCTGAAAGTTATACCTTCTAAAAAAATAAATCTTGCCATTAGTTCTGTGTAAGAAAGGACAGCTGTTGCATGCAGGTATAAGTGTACAGGTTTCCCTTGCTTTATGCTGTACATGGATTCCTGGAAAACAGCATATACATCAACTTAGTAAAGTGGTTCCCTTTATGCAATGTAACATATAGGAATATGTTCCAAAACCTCAACTGTACTGATCTCCAGACCCATTTCTACCACATTTACAAGACAATTTTGGTACTCACCAACAGCAAACAGTACATACAAACACAGGGCACTACCATAATGGGGATAGCAACTACAGAAATGTGTTACAGACAATAAATGAGGAGCACAGATCCACACAGGAGATTATATTTTGGTGTGTGTCACTCCCACAGTGTACCACACAAAGCAGCTGAGTGTGGGCTTCCTCCACACTGATTGCATAAGAGTGAATTTACCCCACATATAACAAAATTTTGGTATAAGAAGTGTCATTGTATAAGAGCAAATTTATAGAACCTGCATAAAGCGAGGGAAACCTGTATATTGTTTTGTTGAGAGACAGCTTCTTCATTATTTATAGTACTCCACTAACATAAGAACTTTCAGGTCAAGATGAATTCTTATTTGTCCTCAGATAAGAGCTTGTATTTCCTACATAATACTTCATGTATTGTATATTATATATATGGTAATATCATTATCAGATTTATCATTTTGTTTTGCGAAAAATTATACAAGAGGATTTCCTTGTACAGTAATGGTTTTGTGTTGCTTCCTGACTTTTCTGACTTTCATATAAGGTTGATTCCTGAGCAGCAACAAAAAGGAACACAAGAGTATTGATATGTACATACTGGTTTCTAGCAAGTGTATTATGTAAGATTGTATGTTGATTTTCATTAGGATTCTTTTCTTTTCTCCTATCTCTAAGAATAGGATTTTATATCTGTTTTGTTTTGGGGAAAGTAGGAAAAGAGATAGGTTTGGAGAGACAGAGAAAGTTACAGGGTGCTCTCTGCTATAAACTTGAAAAAGGAATCAATAATTCCCTTTTTTTTTGGAGTAATAAAGGCCTCTAAGTGTGGACGCATAATTTGTTCACCATTAAAATCATGATAAATTGTGGTCATTTCTTTAGCATATTGAAGTACTAAACCCATAGCATGGGAACTGTCAGAGAACATAGGGTAATATATCATTAGATTTCCTGGTTAATTCCATATAGTCCATAAATATTCATGGTTAAACTATACCATTTACGATTCATGGTTTAATAATGCATATTCATGGTTACACAGGAGAATAATTTATGAATATTCATAAACCATTGGCTCCTTGCGTTGAAACTAGGAAACATTAATACAGAATTCATATGAATGAAGCACAAAAAAGCATTGTGAAGAATAGTTCCATCTTGCAAGCTGTGCAGTCACAGAAGATGTTTTCCTTCTGGGCCTAACAATTTTATTTCTCTTAATAAATTCATATTTTGGCCTTCTGTCATGATCTCTGGACCCATACTTTTAGGACCATTTTGAGCAATGTATCAGACTTTTGATGAATATTTAAATTATCAGGAAATCCCATTTCTTATATTCTCATTGCCCAGGGAATGTTTTTTTTCTTGTGAAAGAGCCCTTTTTTGCTGTCAGAAAGACATGCCTCACTGTAGCTACCAAATTTGTTTACAGGTATTTCTCTTGTCTTTTGCCTTGCCTGACAAGAGCAAAAATATAAATGGAATTTCCCAGCCCTAATGTAAGAGGGTAGAGCAAATAGCTGTTAAACCTAACATATTGGTCTACAATCCAAAGGCCAACTCCAACTTATGAAACTAAGTCTTGTGGTTGAGTTTAGTCTCTAAATTATAAATGCATTATTTTTAAGTGTTATGAGGTTATTGCCTGAGATCTCTGCTCTTTCATACTATGCTCCCTAATTGAAGTTAATTACTATCAACTATCTATTGTACACTATCAACCAATTCTTGACTTGTCATTTACAGAAATACAAATAACTGTGTCCATCTTCCTGCAATACTTTATGTACTACTATGTGTTATTTATGTATAACTATAGATGACAGCATAAACTCTGGCACGTATCACAGAAAAAAGTAATAATAAACACTACATCGATAATAATATTTAGATTTTCCATAATTTTGCATCACTTTCCTTATATTGCAATGGGCACTTAAGGAGCACTAAAATCTTATTCTGTGCAAGACCTTAAAACGTATTTGTGGAAATACTGAATCATTGGCATTTAGCATCCCATCATTTTAGCTGATTAAGATAATGGCCCTTGAGAGCACTTTATCTTATAGTTTTCTCTTTGTTGTTCTTTAGCAGTCATGTCATTCGAGAGTAATAACAACATTTGTCCAGTAATGACCACTGTGCTAGAGAATGAATAGCATATTCCAGCAAGGAGCAAAGAGCTATTTTTACATTGCTGTGCTGATTTATATTATGTAGAATAGGTTTGTTGTTGCTATCAGATTAACACAATCAGAATGTCCGTATGTTGTGTTCAGCTTTATCTATGTTCTCTGAGAAGCATTAATGCAAAGAAGTACCTTTACAGTTTCCAGTTCATAGTAGGCCTTTAAGATTTATTAATATAATAGTGTTAAGTAGCAAGCTCTACAAAGCATTCAGAATTAAATAAGAATATTCAAGAAATTCAATAAAGGAAATAATTAGCAAAAATTAATGAAGTGGTGAGAACAAAATATAACTTGATTGGGAAATTTAATTCAGAAGGAAAATGTAAGTCTTCTTGTAATGTTTTGCTAAGTAAAGTAATTACATCATTGTACCACAAATATGTAACATTCATCATCTTGCATTCCCTGCATTCTTTGTCCCTGTTGAAAATGGTAATTATTTTCCATGCAACAGATGCTCCTATTCAGTTAATTTTATGAAAGGAAGGTAAACAGGTTACACTGTCTACTCAGTAACAATAGACAATTTTAATTAACATGTTCTGTAATTCACTGAAAACTAACAAAATTAATTCAGAGGACAAAAATTACCATTCAGAGTTAGGCAACTGACTTAGAAGAATTGAGTCAAGAACTTTCAGAGGAACAAAAAAAACCCTACATAATATGAGCTCTTTTAAAAGGGAAATAACTTGCAAGTATATTGAGATTGTTCTTTTAATGTGTCATCTGCTTTCTTGAAGCACCTTTTTGTTAATTTTATTCATTTCAAAGGCATACATTTCAGAAGGAAGTAATACACCTGCATAGAAACACAGAACTTGCTAATCATATTGTAGAGTTTTAGCTCATGTTGTCACAGTCACTCAGGTCTCACATCAGGAGTGGTTTTATTATGTTTATTCTTCTGGTTGCTTCTTAACAACAAACTTGGCAGGAAACAAGACTGGCTACAAGGGGACAGATTCATCTCCAATATAAGCAGGCATTAAAAGTATTGTGGCAATGTCAGTGAGGTAATGCTTTCACCTCGGCACCTAGTTATATTCCTATATATTTTTTATAGTTCTAGTACTAAAAAAGGGAAGATTGGAAGGTTTTTATTCAGGAAAATAGAAAGAAACCTCTCTGTATTGAAGTGGTAATGGTATATTTCATGAACCGGCTGTATTTTAAGGTATACATGGAATGCAATGCATGTTTTCTTGAGTTTGATTTATTGATATGGGATGTGTAGCCCAAACATGCAGGTTGTGTCAATCTGTTTTTCGCCTTATTATTACGTCTTCATGAATTGTATTTGATATAAATATATTTTTGATACATCTAAATATTTTGGCCAAGACTGTTTAGTAGGGCAAAGATTTACTTAAGTGTTCTTCGCCTATTCATAGTTGGAAGAAGTAACTGCTGAGAATTAACATCTGACATGAGTTTGTTTACTCATCAGGAAGATCCCGTGGGGACAAGGTCTGAGGCACTTGAAGTAGGACCTTTCAGATAATAACAAATTTACATTTTAAGAGAAGAGACCCATAAAAATATTACCTGAGAGCAGGCTATTCAGGGATGGCATTCTTCACCACGGGGAAGTTAAGGGTCTTGTTATGCCATATGCTTTAAGCCACAGAAATGTTCATTGTTTTAATGTTGTTTCACTTATTGGAATAGTTACACCTTAGAGCAAAAAACCATCTCTGACTGTCTTTCACCTGCACATCTGTGGCTTGCGACTAGAGGCTTGGTGAGAAGAGACAGAACTAGGAGCTGCGCACAGCCCCAGGCAGAGATAGTACCCCATAACATTCCCACAATGTTCCTTGTGTTTTTCTCTGCTTAAAAATTCTTTAAGCTCCATAAATCTGAGCCCATTTCAATCTGGGGGTTAAAAGGTAGTTGGAGGCTTGGGTGCCTGTAGCTGGTGGGCATTACTGACCATGGAGGGGGATCACATGGGAGGCACCACAGCTGCTGAGTGCTCCAGGGCTGTGGTGCTGTCTCTGCCCAGCAGGAGCAGTGAGCCAGTCCAGGCAGGGGTGGGAGATACCACAGCCTTCAGGTGCTCCATGGCTGTGGCATTCACCTTGCCTGACATGCCTGGGGGCCAACGCCTGGACCAGCTTACTGCTTCTGATGAGGAGAGTCATTGCCTCAGCCTTGGAGCATCCTGGCATACTGGAAGACTTCAGCTTGGACCGAGTAGCTGTGTGGAATGGAAGAGGAGCAAGGTTATGAAGATTAGAGATAATCCTATCCTAAGGTGGTGTAACTTTTAAAACACTGATCATTCATTTTAGACATTTAAAGGTGTTAATGTGCAGCCAATCCAGGGGTTAAGAGCTGCAGAAAATTACTGTGTAACAAGGCATAGAAAATAACTTTAGGCCCTTAGCCTGCAGGCTGAATGAAGAAGTCTGATGGGAGAATTTGTAGGAAGCCCTGACACTCAGAGGCAGTATATGCTTTCTAATCTTTTGAGCTGAGTAGAAGCTGCATTCTTAGGCTTAAGATGTAGGGGAAGATCCGATTATTGTTCTGATATTTCCTTGCGTTTGTTTATTCTTGTAACAGGGGCCTGCTCGGGGCCCATCTCTGCGCAGCCCGCCCACCTGTTCTTGGGCTAAACTCCCACTTTCTCGCCCGCCACTTCTTGATCTTAATTGATTAATAAAGTTGTTAATTAAGCAGCAGGCTGCCCATTCTCTGCCCTCCTGCCAGGGGGACACTATCTGCGGCTCCACTCCTCCCCTACACCGCAGCCCAAGCCTCGCAGATGACCTCATGATGTTTTCATACGCACCAGTGATAGGCGTCATACCCCCATGATAGGCCCCAGAATCATAGATTTCATAGACATTAGGGCTGGCAGAGACCTCAGAAGATCATCGAGTCCAGCCCACTGCCCAAAGGGCAGGAAGTCAGCTGGGATCATAGGATCCTAGCAAGATAAGCATCCAATTTACTCCTGAAGGTGTTCAATGTAGGTGCTTGAACCACCTCCAGTGGCAGGCTATTCCAGACCTTGGGGGCTCGGACAGTAAAGAAATTCTTCCTTATGTCCAGCCTGAAACAGTCTTGCAGTAGTTTATGACCGTTCAACCTCGTCATCCCTTGGGTGCTCTGGTGAACAAACGTTCCACCAGATACTGGTGGTCACCCTGATAAACTTATAGGTGGCCATCAGATCACCCCAAGCCTGTGCTTTTCCAGGCTATAGAGCCCCAGGGCTCTCAGCCTGTTGTTGTAGGGTCTGTTTTCCTGACCTCTGATCATGTGTGTGGCTCTTCTCTGGACTCTCTCAAGCTTCTCCACATCCTTTTTGAATTGTGGAGCCCAAAACTGGACACAGTACTCCAGCTGTGGCCTCACCAAGGCCAAGTACAAGGGGAGAATGAAGTCCCAGGATTTGCTTGAGAAGTATCTATGGATGCAAGCAAGCGTTTTGGTCGCTTTATTAGCCACAGCATCTCATTGCAGGCTCATGTTCATCTTGTGGTCAATGATGACCCCCAAGTCTCTTTCTTATGTAGTGCTAGTCAGCATAGTACTGCCAAGCCTATAAGGATCCTGGGTTCCTCCCTTCAGGCGGACTCTGCCGCCATCATACCAGGCCATATATCTCCCTGCCACCAGTTCCCCTTTGGGTGTGGTCCCCTCACTGGGACTTTTGGCTCACACTAGCCCCGGCCCATCCCCAGGCCAGACGGGACCCCAGGACCCTGGCTATTGGGCGTCCTTCTTGGTGGGCCTCCTTGCCCTTCTGTCCCTCCTGGTCCTGGCCTCCGCCTCGGCCAGTCAGGGGAAGCTCTGGCAGGCCTCGAGGTATGACCCATACTCTTTTCCTGAGGTCTCCCTCTCTGGGTACTCCTTCACAGACATGGGGAGCTGGGGTACCTCACACCACTACTGGTGCCTCAGGGTCTCACAGGGGACTCTCACTCCCCGCCCCTGCCCTGGGCAGCAGGTCATGGTGCTCCTACTGGTGTTATATTTGACCCAAACTCTGCCTCCCAACAGTGGAGGACTTACTGGGGTCAGGATTCAGCTCTCTCGTTCTCTGACTGAGCCCCCGTTCTCCCCTCACACTACGGGCTTCTCACACTGCGGGTTTCTCACTGCTAGCAATACCCCCTCTACTTGGGGTCTCAGAGTTTCCGTCCTTGGGGGGGCTCAGGTGGCCATAGCCATGCCTGGCCCCAACTCTCTACTTTCATCCTTGAGGCTTGCACCCTCACAACTACCTCCAGTGGAATGCAACCCCCATGACTACCTCCAATGGAACACAACTTACCCAAAGGTGAGGGCTAGGGGTTACAGTGCCCCGACCTGCCTTCCACTGGGGTGATCACTGGCCTGGCATTTCCTGGGGCTCCCACGCCACTGGAAGCCGCACCAGGCCACTCACTCCCAGCAGGGTGTAGTTTCAGGTCATACCCAGGACCAGGAGCATCCTGCCATCCCCTACAGCTCCTCCCTTACCTCCAGATGAAACTCAGCAGACCTCTGGCCAGGCAGTGTTGTTGCCTGCCCTCCAGCAGCCAAACTGCCTTGTTTATATGGGCAGCCCTGAACACAAAATGGCTGCCCTCAGACACCGGGAGGCTGCCAGCTCCAGGGCCTTAAAGTGGCAGGCACACACAGTGCCCTGCCACAATTCTTATAGCTTTGTATCTCAACATATGGTTACCAATTTCTTATGGTTGCTTGTTTTTATAACGCTTCTTTGTTATTTTTAAGGCATACTTATTGTCAGTGATAGCTGTCCTTTCAGACCAGTTGACCATATAGGCAGGCCTCCTCTACAGAAAGAGATATCTAAAATTTCTGAGTTCATGACCAGACAAAGGTATGATTCTTCTAACTGGCAAAACCTCCTCTGCTAAGAGCTAGCAAGACATAGGTGAGGCAGGTAAGACTACAGTGCCATAGTTCAAGGAGGTGACCTTTGAAGCATCTCAGTCTGTACTCACTGGTCAAGCTGCAGATGGCAGGAAGGGGCTTGGAACTGAGGGGCACGCCTGAAGGAGTGATAACATCCCTGGAGTCTGTCTCAAAGGTGTACCTGACCATATATGGAGATGGGGTTGTCAAAGTGTGTATTAATGATTAATTTTCTGCATTAAAGGCCACAGGAAGTTGTTTCTTAGAACAAGAAATTCTTCAGGAAATTTATCTAACAATGCATCAGAAAAGTAAGTTTGCTTCCATGAAGAAAGTGTTCTATGAATAATTAGCAACGCCTCTGGGTCAAATGCTTATACAATACCTCTGTTCCTGCCATTCTTAATGACATTCCGAGGCAGCTCAAACAACATAAGACTATCCAGAAAAGGTGATACAGCCTAGAAGTATGCCCCTTTTTCTGACTAAATCCCATAATGAAAAAAAGATTGGAAAGACGAAAAGTAACAAAGTTTAGCCCTACCCTAGCCAACTTCTTCCCCATGTTTCTACACCCATTTGGGGCTAAATGAAGGAAATGCTGTAGAGGACAGAGCTGGATGGTCTTGACCACTGTGGCAATCACTGGTTTAAACTATCCTGGTTTTAATTGAATGTTGACCTCTCTCACTTATTTGAACTAATATACAGAGCCTTACTATGTACATTATGGTAATGTATGTATTAGTACCATACTTTACATACAGTTAATCAAAACACTAAAAAGTAAATTACAATTCTTAATGAAAAGTGAAAACTTAAGATATTTAAAAAAACAAAAATCAAAACAATTTTATTCTTGAAGGAAAAAGGATCCTGCTTGTAATATTCTGAAGTACAGGCAAGCCCCATTTAGTGCTCTTAATTGGTTTCTGAAAAAAATGAGTGTTAAATGAAACAAAGTATTTGACTACCCAAGATAGTGACCACAATTGTTTTTAATCATCCAAGATGGTGACCTCAAGTGTTATAATGAAACTCACTGAGCACTAAATGAAATCAGGTATCAATTTAAAATGAGGGTTATAGCAAAATAGTGCTAAGCAAAACAGCATTAAGCGGGGGTTTCCTGTAACATTTAACTTATGAAAACATAAGCAATCAGTATAAAAAAAAAAATCACTGCACTTTATGTTTCATTGTGTTCTTCAATATCCTGTTTCAGGATATAGCAGTTTGTTTGTTTTTTTTAACTACATGCTTTGGTATTAAAACATTTAATAGCATATTGCAAGTCTGCTTGCTTTAATCATAGAATCATACAAAATTAGGGTTGGAAGGGACCTGGGGAGGTAATGTAATCCAAACCCCTGCTCAGAACAGGACCATCACTAACTAGATCATCCCAGCCAAGGCTTTGTCCACCTGGGTTTTTAAAACCTCTAAGGATGGTGTGAAGGAGAGAGAGAACACAAAGAAAAGCCCTGAGGTACCTTACATGCTGGGCAGGGGAGGTCAAGAGAAGAAAAGCAGCTGGCAGCAACAGACAGGGAAAGAGAAAGCAAGCAACACTTACCATATGGAGGGCTACAGCTGGAGACTGGAAAGGAAGAGAAGCAATCACCACACTTTCAAAGCAGCATCTCACTCTGGATTGAAGGAGAGAGGCTCCTCTGAGGTATTTCTGGCCCCAGAGAGGGGCAGAGTGGGGTCAGTTCCCTGCAAGTCACAGTGAGAGGAGCAGTTGAGTGTCCTGGCGGGCAAGTGTTGCAAAACTTGCCAGAGGAACCCTTTGGGTGTGATCCTGAGAAGGAAGCAGGCAGAGGTCTTTCCACACAAGGTTTCTGATAATCCCTGGAGTGGAGTGATAGCTAATGATTTGGGGGAAGAGGCAGAAGAATTCCTGTTCCAGCTTAGAGCCTTGCTGCATATAGGAGAGATCCCACTGGGACTGTGAGTGCTCATGAGTAAGCCAGGGCAGGCCTGTGCAGATCAGTGACTGACTGACTTTTTTAATTTTATTTTTATTTTTTTGTGATTGGGAAATGAGAGCCTGACCCTGGGTGAAGGGGACAGGGACTGAGTCTGGCAAAGAGACTAAGAGAAATTGGGTTTTTTTGCCTTCTCTTTTTTCTTTGGATATTTGAGTGCAAGCCAAGGCCAGCCCTGGAAGGGTATGCACCAAACCAAAGCTGACAGTCACCCTGGTGGTGGAATAATAGACCAACAGGCAGTATTAAGACCTGGTTGCAGAGAACTACCCAGGGCCATCTGGAGAGGCTAGGGTGGCCTGAAGAGGAGGTTTGGAGCCCCACAGAAGAAAACAGGGATTGAGACCAGGTAGCAATTTAAGTTAGGGAATTTAATGTGCCTGGAATCAAAATAACTGGGCAATTTCTTGCAAAACCCACTATCAAGCAACTTCTTGTTCTGCACTTAATTCAGAACGAGTGTGTTAATCCAATGCATTGTGGCTGAAGAGTGTAGGCTAGAAAATGAGGTGTCATCACAATTATTAAATCTAGACTTGATCAACTATGCTATGGTTTCATGGCCTTTATTTTGTATTACAAGCAGACATTTGTGTAACATTTGCATTTGTGGCATGGTTTCTGTGAAGATGGCCAAGCGCAATTGATATTGATTTTAATTGTTGACAAAGGTCCTTTGCCTCTGGGCAACTATCTGGTTAATTGATAATTTTGTCTATACCATCCTGAATGTCACTGTTGTATTCATGTACCGTTTTCATGTAAAACCGTGGGGGGGTTTTTTGTGGGGTTTTTTTTTTTGTGGTTTTTTTTGTTTTTTTTGTTTTCAGAAAATACTTAAGCATGCTACTTGGCTTTTCTATCTTGTTTTTCTTGGCAGTTGGGGAATAAAAGATTCTATACTGTTATCAGTATAACAATGTGGTGCTTTCAGAAGAATTTCTGAACCTCTAAGTTGACTAACAGTAGGCTTCACAGAGTTAGATGTGCCATTTCCTAAAAGATTCCTGAAATAAGATATAAAACCATAGCTTTTACAGATTTTTAATGGAGAACTTGAACTCATTGTTTTGTTTTATTCTTGAGTATGGCTTGGTCCTTCACTCTAAAAGTATGTGCAACTGTACTTGTTAGCTGCTTTAAAAGGGGAGGAGTTGCTGTTCAAGAGTGTGCATCAGCTGTCATGAACTAAAGTTACATCTGTATGATCTTGTAGTGATACAAGGTGTAGTTGCATGTTACAATTAACACCTGCTAACCCCTCTTCAACCTTTCTCCTACCTTTCCCCCTTCTCTTTCTTCTGCCCCTCGTTCCTTCTTTCTCCCTTTCCTTCCCCCTCCACTCACTTGTGGATAACTGTCTGCTGGGACTATCAGTCCGAGGCATAACAGTATGAAAGGATAGCTAACCCATATAAGTGGGGGCTGGAACCAGTGCCACCTGGGGTATTGGAGGATCACAAATTGCTAGTATTAACTTTAACTTTGTGAAGCAGACCAACATTTCTGTACCATAAGCTACCTAGCACAAGCTGAAGATAATTCTTCCCTGAAGAGGAATAACTTTGAGAGGCTCAGAGGATGTTTAGCTCATCTTTTTCCTTCTTTAAGATGTAGACACTCCTTTCTTAAGACCATTTAACAAGCTTGAAATTACATATAACTACATCCTCAATTGGCTGAATAGGCCAAACTTTGAACCTGAGTGAAGCAAAGTTAAAATAGGAGTGGTTTTGCTACACTTGCATTGATATAAAATCATGGAGATTCTTTGAAATTACTAGAAATATTACGTATCTCTATATCTTTACAGCTCTTATAATTGGGTAGAGAGAGCATGTGTGTCTGCATGTATATTACAAGCTTCTCATTTTGATACTCCTGTTCAGATTGGATCAAAGGTTCTGATTTGCAATTAGCTTGTTGAGTTCAGTTCAGTCCAGTCCCTATTAATAGTTCTTGTGCATAACAAGCCATCTCATCCAAACTGATAATGTGTAATATATAATGTAAAAATATTTGTAATATGATATAGAAGCTGCACCAAGATCACTGTTTTGAGTTTGAAAAAGAGTTGTGCACTGTACTTGACTGCTAACTTGTTTTGCTAAACTCTAGCAGTCTTTTAACATGGAAGATTATGACTTCTCTGATGTGCAGAATTTTAGAAGACAGGATTTTTTAGTTCTGTTATTTCTTTGGCTCTTAGATGCTTGTCATACTTCTCCCTTAATTCTGTCTCAAAATGTAGTTGTTAAGTAATAAATATTGTACACCGGTTCCAAGTGATTAAATCTTCCAACATCATCACAGATCATGTTATATATTCTTATTATAAAAACAAGAATATACTCTTCTTCTGTCATCTTGTCCCTACACTATCTAGTAAGTTCTTGACTGTTACTATGGCTGAGTACCATAAGCACCATAAAATACTATTACACTGCTGAGATGTTTTAAACATTATTTTAATTAACACTGAGCTCATTGCGTGCTGTTGCATTTAACTTTAATGCATTACAGGCAAGATCAAGACCAGAATCATTTTCCCTTACGTTTGGTTACTTTGTAAAGTGTTCTACAGATTGGTGTTTTTGTATATATGTTATCTTAATTTTCAGTTTTATTGCATCACTGATGTTTTAAAGAATTCTAAGCTTTTAAGCACTTTAGGGTTGTTAGAAAATTACTACGAGGCTTTGTAAAAAGTTCTGGACCAATATGTGTTAATAATGAGAAACTCCCTTCCATCTTAAATATCCTAATGTAAAATTTAGAATTCTGTAATGTACAAAAATTCAGTATTCCAAGGGCTACCTGTAGATGCCAGTTTGAGGGGGGAACATGGGTACTGATGTATTGCCTGCAAAACAACAACTCAGTAGGTTCCTACATTTGGACATAGTGCAGTTCAGTTTTACACTGTAGAGTTCCGCAGGTGTCTATGTTTGGGTTTCTTCACCCATCCAGAAGATGATATATTTTGACTACCAAGACATATATCCTGTCTAAGATCTGTCGTGTTCCAGTTAAGTGCTGGAGAAATGCTCGAGTCCCCATACAGGCCACACTAGCAAACCCCACACCAACACCACTTAATTTAGTTTTAACAGCAGTTCTGGCAACAGCCATCTTTTGAGCAAGAAACCAGTGGTTAGAAGATTGGCCAGGAAGTGGGAGGCCTAGGATCTGCTCCTTCCTCACTTTGGGGGCATTTGAACCTGCAACTCCTACTTTCAAAAAGCATCCTACCCAGCAGAATATAATAAAGGCTAGAGGAAGGTCACTTCCACAACTCCTATTGAAGATGAGCCTTTTCAGGGAGCTAAGAATGCAGGAGTCCCAGGCCCAGAGTGAAAGTAGGCAAGAACGATCTTTTGTCTATGAACAAGGATTCACTTCTTCAAAATTTCCAATGGCAGATAGCTTTCTAGGATAGGAAGCATACAGGTGTTCAGCCTGCAGTCTCTTCTCTAATTTGTTGTACTGCTATAGGAGAAGCCTTGAGAAACAAGGCAGTGTCACCTGACCCATTCCCCTAACTGGGCAGTTCCTGGTTTACTAACCTATGGGAAGCATTGCCCCACTACTACTCTTCCTTCCAGATCTCTTCTCCCAGATCAAATTGGGAAAAGAGTACACAAGCATTCACTCTTGAAAGAGATTTTTCTCCCTCAAGGGAGATTTTTCAGATTGACACCTGCAAGATCTTTCTCCCAGAAGGGGCATTTTTCCTCCAGGAGAAATTAAATGAATGCTTGTACACCCACCATTTCTATCGGTGATTTTTATTAGTAGAAGTATAATGGCTGTGTGTGGCCTATGTGTATAGCACAGTAATTGTGGAGGAAGAAAATCTGTGTTACAGTTCATACTGTTTTTAACCCAGAAACAAAATGTATAACCAGCCTTGGAAGAAAATAAGCTGGAACATGCTTCTAGCCTACTAGCTGCTGTACTCTTCTGCCAACTTCCTTTTCCTGGCATATAGGGGCTGAAATGCACTTCATCATGAAAGCACTTCATCCCACTGCTTCTGGATCTATTTAATTTTCTCTTGTGGTACTCCAGCCAAATAAGGCAATCTCCAAAGCATTTGTCAACTCAGTCTCAACTGATGTATGTAGACATTCAGCTCCATGTTTAGCCCGGTTTAGGAAAAGTAAGCATAGAACTTTGGAATATGAGGAATATTCTTTCTTTTCTTTTATCTATTTAGATCTTCAGACCTCAGTGTTCTTCATTAAGGGATCTTGTCATTACCCTAAGGGATGAAAGAATTTGAGTTCACTTATACTTGGGAGAAGATTTAAGTTTACTTTAGGTTACTTACTGTTAATAAATAGACCATTTTTCTCAAAGCAGAGACTTTTGATGCACTGTTCTTCGATTCCGACTTTTTATTCCCATTTGATTAGGTAGTCTCTTTTATATGTAAATCTCTTGAATAGGAGGCATGCCAGCATCTTTAGAGCAGTTGATCATTTTAAACAGCTTTTTAAATTTATACTTCACAAAATAAAGGTATGTTTTATATTAATAGATTTTTTTTTTAAATCCAGATGACCCATTATACTAACTTCTTCTTATCTCCTTCAGAAGAAAAGACAAAGAACCTCAACCAATAATTCTGCACCATGTCTCAACTCTTACTGAACTACCGTATATCTCAATATCAATATATAATAGCTAATCTTGATTTGAAAATTGGAAGTGACAAAGAAGCAACTACATCACTATGTTAAATTATTCTAACAGTTATTTATAGTCACTGTAAAAAGTTTGCATCTTAATTGTGGCTTGAATATGAGTTCTGTTCACTTCAGTTTCCAAACACTAGATCTCACCCTAGATCAACCACTAGATCTAACCCTAGTGCTCTGGGTTAGAATATAAGGCAGTCGAGGGGAAAGAGACTTAATGGTGGGGGTCTGCTACAGATCACCCAGCCAAGGGGAAGTGCTAGACCAGGAATTCTTAAGTCAGCTCATGGAGGTAGTTAGGTCAAAGGACGTGGTCATCATGGGTGACCTAAACTTTCTAGACATCTGCTGGGAAGAGCAGTCAGCCAGGTCTGACTGCTCACATAGGTTCCTAGCCAGAGTGAGGACCTCCATCTAACCCAGGAGGTCCACAGCCCAGCCAGGGGAGACGCCTTGTTGGACCTGGTGCTGGCCAAGGGGGATGACCTGGTGAGGGGGCTGCGGGTACTTGACCACCTGAGCGACAGTGATCATCGCCTTCTGGAATTCACTATCCAGCACAAGGTGGCAAAGGCCTGCAGCAAGGCAGCAGCCCTAGATTTTAGAAGGGCGGACTTCAATGAGCTAAGGACAGTAGTTGGGGAAGCACTGAGGTCCCGGAGGAGAGGGGAGCCAGGTATCCAAGAAGAATGGTTGCTCCTTAAGGAGACGGTACTCGAAGCCCAAAGGGAGGTAATCCCAACACAGATCAAAGGGAGCAGGAGGGCACAAAAGCACCCATGGTTCACCAAAAGCATCCGGGAATGTCTTCTAGCTAAAAGGGAGGCATACACCCAATGGAGGGGCCATCACCAGGGAGGACTATACTGTGGTTGCTTGGGGATGCAGGGGGGCAGTTGGGAAGGCCAAGATGGAGATGGAACTGGGACTAGCTTCCCAGATCAAGGACAACAAGAAGCCCTTTTTAAATATGTAGGGGGGAAAAAGAAGGCTCCGGGTAATGTGGGGCCCCTGCAAGACACGCTAGGAAATTTGGTCTTCGCCCTAGACAACAAAGCTAACCTATTTAACGACATCTTTGCCTCCATTTTCCTGAGTACGGACCAGATCAGCCCCCCTCAGGCCCCAGGGGAGGTGCACCTAGGCCAAGGGTCAGGGAGGATCTAGTCAGGGAACTTCTGGAGGGGCTGGATGTATTTAAATCGGCCAGTCTGGACAATCTCCACCCCAGAATGCTGAGAGAATTAGCTGAGCTCATTGCGGGACCCTTGGCATGGGTTTACAAGCACTCATGGTGCTCTGGTGTGGTGCCAGAGGACTGGAAGAGGGCCAATGTGACTCCCATCTTCAAAAAAGGGAGGAAGGAGGACCTGGGGAACTATAGGCCAGTTAGTCTTACCTCGATCCTGGGTAAGCTTTTTGAGAGAATTATT
>NW_017728992.1:28486417-28488546 GCF_001723915.1 Gavialis gangeticus | reverse complement strand
GTGGGCAGTGGGGTTCTGCATGGCTTGGTCCTCAGGCCCGTACTGTTCAACATCTTCATCAGTGACTTGGATGAGGAGGTAAATAGCACCCTGTTCAAATTTTCTGACGACACTAAGATGTGGGGGGGTGTGGGCACGTTAGAAAGAAGGAATAGGCTACGATCAGACCTAGACAGGTTACAGGGATGGGTGGATGAGAATAGGATGGGATTCAACACTGACAAGTGCAAGGGTGCTGCACCTGGGGAGGAAGAACCAGCAGCATACCTGCAGGCTGGGGAACTCCCTTATCATCAGTGTAGAGGCAGAAAAGGATCTTGGAGTTGTCATTGACTCCAAGATGAACATGGGCAGGTAGTGTGGGGATGCAGTCAGGAAGGCCAACTGTACCTTGTCATGCATCCACAGATGCATCTCAAGCAGGTCCAGGGAGGTGATACTCCCCCTCTATGCAGCACTGGTTAAGCCGCAGTTGGAGTACTTAGTCCAATTCTGGGTGCCGCACTCAGGAGGGATGTGGAGAACATTGAGAGGGTCCAGAGGAGGGCCACTCGCATGATCAGGGGGCAGCAGGGCAGGCCCTATAAGGACAGGCTAAGGGACCTGAACCTGTTCAGCCTCCACAAGAGAAGGATGAGGGGGGATCTAGTGGACTGTTACAAACTTGTCAGAGGGGACCAGCAGGCATTGGAAGAGTCCCTGTTCCTACCAGGAGTGACTAGAAATAACGGTCAGAAGCTGGCAGAGGGTAAATTCAGGCTAGACATCAGGAGGCGCTACTTCACTGTCAGGGCGGCTAGGATCTGGAACCAACTTCCAAGAGAAGTGGTGCTGGCTCCTACCCTGGGGGTTTTTAAGACGAGGCTTGACAATCACCTTGCTGGGGTCGTTTGACCCCAGTACTTTTTCCTGCCACGGCAGGGGGTCAGACTTGATGATCTGCTCAGGTCCCTTCCAACCCTACTAACTATGAAACTATGAAATCTTATTATATACTTTTCCATTAAATCAAAATGCCATCTTCTGTAAGAAAACTTCCCTCTATGTAGTCTGAACCAGTTGTCTCTTATCGTACTTCTGAATAAACTAAATCAATTAATAGTCTTAAAACTGTCACTACATCATGATTTCTTGAAATATAATTATTCTTGCAGGTATTTTTTGAACATTTTTCAATAGTGTTTCAAAGTGTAGACACAAGAATTGGACATAATATTCAATACTCTTACAAGTGTAGTAGGCATTGGTAATAACACATTCCAACTTGATATTCCTTTACATAAAGATTCAAAGATAGGTTTTATTCTCTTAAATACAGGATCAAATTGGAAGATAATGTTAAACTGGCTATTTATCATCATTCCTCATCCCTTTTTAGAGTTCTGGTTACCTAGGCACAGAAGCAATCTGTGGGAGGTCTGGGACCCAGAGGCAACTGTGATGCCCCCTCATGGCCAAATGGTTCCTGTCCCACTCCGGCTCCTCAGGTACCCTTCCTTCTCCTCAGAATTACTTTCTGTAGATTATCTTCAGGCCCTGGCCCTCTCAGCCTCCAACCACCTAGGTTGCCCCATCAGGGCCCAGGTCCCACCTTTCTTTTTCCTCTTGCCTCTGCCTTGTGGTCTTGTCCCTGGAAGGCCTCAAAATCTAGTGTGCCCCTAAGGTACCTCTGTGGCCTCCTATCCTCCTCTCCAGACACACCTGGTCCTGTGGTATAAACTAAAACAAAAATCCAAGCAATCACTTCAAACTCAAACCCTCCCCTTCTGGGTCATCATCAGGGATACTGGTTTTCTCTGATTTAAAAAACAAACAAACCAATTTTCAGATTTAAAGAAGTAACCCAAAATCTACATTTTTCTTTGATTTAAAATGAAACACCATATATATGTGTATATATGTGTGTGTATGAGAGAGAGTGGTGTTTCATTTTAATCTCAGAAAAAATTGGATTTTGGGTAATGTTTTTAATCCAAAAATTGGGGATTTTTTTTAATCAGAGAGAACCAGGATCCCTGATCATCATAATACTGTCAAGCCTCCTTCCCTGTCCTAACTTATATAGCCCCTGTGACCTCATTCACCTGGGCCAGCGGAGGTCAGCCCCAGTTGGCTGTCAGGCAACCAAT
>NW_017728992.1:28475337-28481417 GCF_001723915.1 Gavialis gangeticus | reverse complement strand
TCAGAGAGAACCAGGATCCCTGATCATCATAATACTGTCAAGCCTCCTTCCCATTCCTTGGCTTTCTCAGCCTTGTGAATATGTGCCATGGCTTGCAGCTCTCACTCCCCACCAGCCTGACCTAACAGGAGTTCCTGACTGAGTTCAGGGCTGCACTGTCTCTGTGCATAAGGGACCTAGGCTTATATCGCCTGACTCCTCCCCTTCTGCCCAGGTGCTCCCCTGACCAGCTGCAGATGTGACCCCTCAGCCTTCAGGCCCCTGCTGCTTAAACTTGGCTCTGCCCCACTCTCAGACTACTCAGCAGCTAGCCTCACAATATGCATTTGCAACCTATGGGTCCTTGGCTGTCTACTCCCCTACAGCCAGCCCAAAATGTGTGGTCTTCTCCCACCACCTGTGGGCATCCCTGTTCAGCTTCTCCCTTAAAGTTACAGGATCCCATTCCATTGACTGCCCATGCCATTTCTTCTAATGGGATGACTGAGTCATGGATAGAGACAGAGGCAACTTCTAGGCCTGTGTGATTAAGGAAGTATTTGATTCAAATTCGGCTGATTCGGAAGACAGTAATTTGATTTGGATTACTGTCCTAAATCAATTCAGCTGAATCAGCTTCAGAAGATTCAGCACTGATTTGGAGAGATTCAGTGATTCAGATAGGCTGGGGAGAGGCAGGCACAGCCAAGCAGCTCCTTCAGCTATGCCTGTCTTTCCCCAGGTCGGGGAGATGTGGGAGAAGCCTCCATGGCTGTCCTGCCTGGCTCCAGACCCCACCTGACCCCAGGTGAGTCCTGGTACTTCAAAAAAAAATCCCCATATTTTCCAGCTGCAGGAGCAGTGATTGTGGCCTCTGCACACTCATGGCAAAGCCCCCTAGCACAGTGCCAGGCATTGCGGGGCAGCAGGGATTGCACCCCCCCCGGCACCCATGCAGCCCCATGGCATGGGTGCAGTTCAGCTCAGCAGGGTACCACATGCTGCCTGGTAGCTGGGGCTAAGTGCTGCCAGGCTCGAGCTGACACGTGGAGCTACTGCAGCTCCCTGATATTGTAGCTTGGCAGGACGCTGTGCACTGCACCAGCACCATGGGGCAGGTGCTGCGTGGGTGCTAGGGGGCGTGATCCACACTGCCCCCTATTGCTCTGCACTGCATGGGGGAGTTCTGCCATGAGCACCCAGAGGCCCCAGTTGCTGATTCTGCAGCTGGTGAGTGTGGGGCTTTTTATTTTTCTTCTAAAGCTCCACTCTCACTGGCTACAGCAGCAGTGATTAGGGCCTCTGGGCACTCATGGTAGAGACCCCCCATGCAGTGGGGGGCAGCAGGAATCTTCCCCCCCCCATGGCACATGTGCAGCAGCTGTCACATCATGCAGGTACAGCGTGGCTCAGCAGTGTGCTGCGCGCTGCCTGGGAGCTGGGGCCACTGGTGTTAAGTGGTGCCAGGCTCCAGGTGACACTCTAGCTGCTCCAGCTGCCAGACAGTGCATGGCACCCTGCCGTAAACCCTGCTCCCAGCAATACCACACCCAAATTGGCACTGGGAGCAGGGCCTCTGTGCTGTCACCACTTGCCAACCAGCACAAGAAGGCACAGGATGTGGGCACAGCAGCGCTGGGAGCAGGATCTATGCCCTGCTGCCACTTGCCCCCTTCTGCCTGGAGCGAGCCATGCCCACATCCTGCCCCCCCCTTCCCATCGAGGCAAGTGGCAGCAGGGCAGAGCCCCCACTCTCAGCGCTCCCACACCTGCATCCCACACCCCCACCCACGCCTCCTTGAGTAACGCACTCCCAACCCTGGCTGGGCAGCTTGCCCCAGCCCCAATCCCTCCCTCCCCCACGGCTCTTCTCTCCCCCCTTCCCCAACCCCAACAGACTTGTCAGCTGCCTGTTTAGTCTATGGCTGAATCTCTGAATCAGCTGAATTTTTTCTGAAGCTTTTCCAACTCTATTCAGATGCTTCAAATCGATTTGGAGCTTTTACTTTGTCTCCTGATTCAATTTGGATTCAGAGATTTGGTCCCCAAATTGGGCCAAATCTCATCCAAATCAAATCAGCTACTGAAGCTTTCCACAGCCTCAGCAGCTTCTGTAAAGGAGGAAAAAAAATCCAAGGATATATTTTCGCTTGCATTCTTTCCATATCAGATTTCTAGCAGATTTACATGTATGGATCTGATGGTATCCCCCTTTTCTCTAGGTAATTATCGGACATTGTCTCTGTCTCTTCCCTGATCTCATTTCTACAAGATTATAATACAACTGGATGCATGCCTATATTCTGCCATCTTTTTTTTCTTAATAGTGATTGGTTATTTGGGGGGAACAGGAGAAACAAGAACAACGCATCTGCAGCAATGAATGAATGAATAAATAAATAAATAAATAAATAATGATGCAAATTCTTCCTATTGCTTTGGCATGCCTTTGTTGTGTTGCAAGAACTCATCTCAATGTCCTAAGCTCTTCTTCAGGTGTAAAAATAATTTACAGATAGAAATTTCCATTTTATGTTTCTGTAAATAATGACTTTATGCAGAATAAATCTATTTCAAATGGTTTAATAAGGCTTTTTTAAGTCAATTCCATTGTATATGCATTTGTGTCTGCAGATTTCTATAAATATGAGTTCCAGAAGGACAGAAAAAAATGATGATTGAAGGCATTTGTTTAAAAAACTGATTTTTGGTAAGAAAACAAAGTGTATAACTCTCATGGAAACATAAGAGAAATAGCTGTCTTTCTGGGAATGTGGCGATAGAATAAATGTTTATAAAATGGGCTATTCATTTTTAATTGTTAAGTAGTCCATTTATATTTCTTAGTACTATACAAGTAACAAGGAAGATGACTTAAAAGAATAGCGTGGCCTGTTAGGTAAAACACAGGAGAGGAAGTTATCTGCATTCAGCTTGACTTTGCAGTAAAAGTTTTGCATTCTAGGCCAGCCATAAGCTAGGATTAATAACACCTGTTTTTTCTGTTGAAAGTAATTGATCATTGAAGGCAAGGTGCTTTGGCAGAAACATGCTATATTTCTTGCCAGGGCTCTTTAAAATTAAAACTGTAGGATTTGAATATTTGCATTTGATTTACAAGGCAGTTCTAAGGCAAAAAGATAAAGGAAAGGGAATTGGGCTCTTGTCAGTCCTGCTCAAGAAAATGTAAGTAAATCTACAGATGATAAAAGAAAAATATTTGGCTCTTAGATAACGGTCTAATAGAGGTTTCTCTGATTCAGTGCTAAGTATGGTAGGGACTGAATTTTCCTATCTAGATAGTGCCAGTCTTAGCTCTCAGTGAAGATATCAGTTAGGATGTCAATGTTCATTGTGTTGACACGTATCTACGAACTTGTAATTATGTGATTTTAATTACCATTCATTCTGGAGCACTGCAGTTACACTTTCACAAATTATAGTTTGTCTAATGTATGTGTGAAATAAGCATGATGTCTGGTATTTTCAAAATAAGATCACAAAATACTGCATATATCGCTGTCTACACAAGACTGGACATCATGTCTGTCATTTGACTAGACAAATACCCATACTAAGATTATGACTGGAATTTTTTTGACCAAACAAAACATCAAACAATAAATAAAACACATTATTGTTGTTAAAATCAAACAAGTAAAACTGCTCAAACTCTGATTTATTAAAGGTCTAATTAGAGGCTTATATTAAAATCCAAAAGTCACCCACTGATTTCAGCAGGCATTGGATTGATCTATCATTTCCGTTCTCACTAATATTACCATAAAGGCAAGTGAAGTTTTACTGAATATTGACTGATCACAAAAAACAACCTTTCATTCTCACTTTTGCCATTGTGCCATAAAGACTGTATTTCCAGTAAGGAAAACACTGAAGAGTTATTTTAATTTACTTAGTGATATGTTCGCACCAACTTTTATCATCCAATTGCTTCCAGCTAATGGTGCTTGTGGATTTGAATCTGGATTTTGGGAAATTTTTAAGTGGCTTTTCTAATGTAAGATTAGCCTTGGTGGCCTTTACATCCACAAATATTAATGATTGAGTCCCAAGGGGATTGCTCCCCCTTGATTTGTATTAGAAGTGTATTGCAGTATCAAGAATGAAAAAATTCTATAGTAGTTGAAGGGCTGGAATTTAGTTTTCAAAAATGTAACTTTTTCTCACTGCACTAACTTGCAGCCAACTCTAAATGGACAGTGCAATTTCCAAATAAGCATCCATATTAAGGATGGAAGTAACAATGGAATGGAAGCATTTCCAAGAGTCAGCTGTACACATTTACAAGCCCTTTAAAATCAAGGTTTTCAACCACCTGTAAATTTACAGAGGATCTGTAAATAAATAAATAAAACAGCTTAAAATAACCTTTCTGTACATTTGGAAAAAAAAATTTTGCCTCCTTAAAAAATAAGAAATCCTATACTCATTTCAAGCTTCATTGCCTGACTGAAACTATGTTCAAGTCAAGTAGTGATGCTGGACAGAGAACACAACAAACACCTGGGGCATTTTTACACATGTTCTGGGGATAGGAGGGTGCTTTAGCACCCAGAGCGTTTTGTGTATCGGTGTCCATGTGCTTCAAAATGGTGGTGAAGCTCATTGAATAGGCTTTAGTTAAAGCACCCCTGCCATCATTTTGAAGTAGGGATGCTGATGTATGAGACATGGAGGCTAACTGCAGCACAATATTTAGCATGCTTCAGCAGACTTAACTAATCAAGTCTCCTCCAAATTGCTGTAATTACAGCACATCAGAGCAGCCTCCTGGCATGTGTACAGGCCACTCATGATTTAGAGCATGAGATAAGAATTATTCAGTGACATATAGAGTCTGATACCCTGTGACCCTATACTGCTAAAACAGGAGGTTCTGTAATTGGAACAAGATGGTTGCCCATAGTCTAGCAGAAGACAAAAGTTTCTACCCTCTAAGCTGGTTCTGAGGCAAATTCACAATAATATCAAGGATTGGAAAGCCATGTGGTAATTTGTAAAGGCCCCTAAAATTTGAAACCTCACAAAAACATTTCTAAATTTGAAGTACATTATGCGTGTAGAAAGTATGATGTTGTGATTTTCTGTAAATATTTTATTGAGAACCATTGAATGACCTGCATAATTTGATTCTAGCTGGTAGAAATTAAATTTGTAGGCAACTGTTTATACCTGGTACCTTATATTTGTTTACATATATGTATGTATAAAAAGCGTAATGAAATATATTTTATGTGCTGTAAAAAGAACCTATAAAATATTACATAAAATTGCTTTGAAAACAAAAATAGAAATTTAGAAACAAATTCTTAGCTGATGTTAAACTGATTTACAGTGAAGCTTCACAGAAGTATGCTAGCTAAAGACTTAGTTCCATAATTTTTTCTTCACTTGGATTTAAAGCTGCTATATATCATTTCTGTCTCACTGGAGCAATGAGATGAGTGACAGGCTTCAAAACCGATTCAGTTTCAAGGTCAGGTGTTCACTGTAGCTATATTTTATTATGTGTTAATATATGTAAAATGGCTGATGTTATTGGATGGATAACATTGTGCTAGTAGTAATTAGTCAACCATATTTGCAATGGTTTATTCACAATTTCCTTTTTTTTATTATGGAAGGAATTGGCAGCCTTTTACTGTCAGGCCACTTCTTACATCTCAGAATCCTGCTCCAAGCTTCAAATCTCTGTCCCCCAGAATGGCCAAGCTGCTTTCCCTTACCCTCACCAGAAATTTCAGTGGCCAACAGCAATATAAAGGGTCAAATTGAGTGGAGCCATACAACAAAACAGGAAGGGCTGGGTAGTCAGCTGTCATTGTAGAAGGAACAGGGTTTGGATAGAACCCCTAGGGACAGCCCATCTGCTGCCCACACTACAACATGCTGCTGATATCCTAAGCTGCTGTACGCCTGATCCAGTCTCCTTACAGGCCAGGTCCAGCCCACAGGCCATTGATGATCAACCCACAATATTAGGAGATCCCAGGGTAGAAAGAACCCACACAAGTCAGCCAGACTGAGTGGCAGAACTGCTGCTGCTGCAGCCCCAGGAGACCCCAGTGCTGGCCCCAGTG
>NW_017728992.1:28468605-28470337 GCF_001723915.1 Gavialis gangeticus | reverse complement strand
TGCTGCTGATATCCTAAGCTGCTGTACGCCTGATCCAGTCTCCTTACAGGCCAGGTCCAGCCCACAGGCCATTGATGATCAACCCACAATATTAGGAGATCCCAGGGTAGAAAGAACCCACACAAGTCAGCCAGACTGAGTGGCAGAACTGCTGCTGCTGCAGCCCCAGGAGACCCCAGTGCTGGCCCCAGTGTCCCCTACCCCACCTTGGGTAACCTGCAGCATGCCAGAGGACACATGGACAAGCATTCTGCAGGGAAAAGTAGAAGTGGCACAAGGTGTGCTGCTGCTTCGTCTCCATGGGGAAACAAATGACCACCCTCATGTGGAAGCAGCCATAATGTTTATTTTCAGAAAGTGCTTGTGTTGGTCTTACTGAACAGGGCAATAATTTGGTTATGCACTCAATCTACCTTAAGCTGTGACCAAAGAGCGAAGTACCTGAAATACTTTTCTTGTAATTGTTGATAATGATAGACATATGCAGGGGTCAGAAACATAACGTCTGCAGGCTGGATCTGGTCTACTGAGCCACTGGATCTGACCTGTGGACATGGAGGGGTTTTCCCACACCTATGCCAGTGCTGCGTCTCCCAGGCCCTCCCCTGCCCCCGGCTGTGTGTGGTCTTACTTCCATCAGGTGAGGGGGCTGCATCAGAGCTGGGGAGCTGCAAACTCTGATTCTCCTCTCCTATCACCCCTAACTGCAGCAAGGAAACAGGTAGAAGCTGCCTGGCTCCAAAACATCTCCCCATGGACTGGAGGCTGTGCCCACACTGCACCCAGGGTGTGGAGGGTGCAGGGAGAAGTAGCAACAGTATGGTGCAACTGGAAGCTGAATGCCTGCAGAACATCTCCTCTGCCTGTGCTCACACCAAAGCCCCTCAGCAAGGAACTGTGTTGGGGCAGTGTGACTTCTACCTGTACCTGCTGTGCAGCTGGGAGGCAGGGGGGAGGGAGAGAGCAGAGAGGAGCAGCATCAATGTGGACACAGTCCACAGCTCCCCAGGCCCAGCACAGTGCTTTCCTTTGCCTCTCTCTCTCTCTCTATCTCTCCCCCCTTCCCCCCCCCCAGAAGCTGAGCCCATATGCAGCGGGGGGGGGCAGGGCAGGGATGACAGCAGCTCTCCCCACTGTCTGCCTCAGAGCAAATGTAGGGCAAGCGCCCCCACACTCCCTATTACTGGTCACTGCCCTGGTTCCAAAATCACATGACCTGCATTGTACTGGAGCTGGGTTGTTCCACCCCCAGCTTATTAAAGGTTGCTGCCCACTGACCTAATGCACTGTTTCCTTTACTCTTACTTCTTAATGTTTTCCTTTATTTTACAAAAATCTCATTGACTAAATGAAACTGATTCTGAAATATGATTTAATCCATACAGAATGAGTTTGCTCAGATACTGTTAATGTGCTAATTTCTGGCATAAAAACAGCAGGTTGCAAGGCCTCTTATTCATGCTATTAGATATGTCCATGAAGTGATGGAGACACCAAGAGATTATGCTGTTACACTTAGCATAAATGAAGAGGGTTAGTTAAACTGCATGAAACTGCAAAGAGCTATAAACTGCATTGTTGTTTAGAACATCAGTTTTAAAACATACATAAAACTTAAAAGAATACAGCAATATATGATACTTGTGTATTAATAAAAGTAGATATAATAAGTATCCAACTACCACCATTACTACTAATGCCCGTAGGATGGGGAACAAGCAGGAGGAACTCG
>NW_017728992.1:28464337-28468594 GCF_001723915.1 Gavialis gangeticus | reverse complement strand
TCCCTTCCGACCCTAGAAACTATGAAACTATGAAACCATTCTAGATATAAACATATGCAATGAATATTTAAAACTCAGAGGGAGCAATCCATGTAAATTGAATGTTTTTTTGTTTCCTCAAAGCATAACGGCAATAAGAGATACTCTATGAAAGGTTCCATGAGAGGCACACATCAAAATTCATGAGGTAGTTTTTTGTATTGTTCTTCACATTACTGTTAAAAAAAAAATAAAAAATTAAAAAAATATGTGTGTGTAGAAATGTCAGAATTCTTGTCACATTGTTACCCTTTTAAAGAAGATCTCACTTTAGGACACAGATCACTCTGCAATCTGAAAAACTACTTTTCTTGTGTTCCTTTAAAAGGTTTCTATTTTAATTATTTATCTAACCATTTGTTCTCCTTCATAAATATTAATACTATTCCGGAGAGTCACACTTCTTGCAAATGCCATGGCACAATGAGGGTTGTTTGATACTGTGAAATTCTTTATAGATGTTTCTAAACTAACCAAAACATTTCTAATGGGGGAAAAATAGGTTATAGCTAAGGTGAAAATTAACTCTTCATTATGGCAGAGGGAGCAGGTTGTCCTAAGTATTAAGGAAAATGTATCTAAAAATACAAGGTTCAAAATTTAAGGGGGAAAAAAGGAAGGAATAATATATATGGAGAGAGAGAGAAATATATATTCACACACTGATAGATGTATGTATGTATTAGGGGCATGTGAAACAGGCCAAATTCAATTTGGATTTGGCCCAAATCAGGGACAGTGATTCGCTTTGTTGATTCAGATCACTGTCCCGATTTGATTTGGCTGAATCTGAATCTAAAGATTCGATGCTGATTTGGAGAATCAGCGATTCACCCATAGACACAGCTTTAAATGTTTTTTCTACGTACATTGAGATAACATTCACAAGCCGTGCCTGGTACGATGGTCGGGCAGATGGAGCATCCCACAGGAGCACGGAGGGACCCCCGCGTGTTCAGTTGTGAACCTGAAAGGGGACCAAAAATACTTTGAGTCCACTGCCAAGCACACTGGGGAACTCCCCCTCCCCCGTGCCCGACCCCAGCTCAGCAGACCCCAGGTGCCCCCCCAGACCCAAGGAGGCACCAGTCACTGAGCCTGGGGGGGGAGAGTCCCTTGCACACTCCATGGTGGACCCGGAAGTGGACTGGAAGTGCTTCTGGTCCACTTCTGGGTCTGCTACCCAGCACACTGGGGACCTCCACCACACTCATGTGGAACATTCCATCTTCCCCAGCATCTTAGCATTCATGAGATGCCTGGTACGTTGAGGTATGTAGAAAAAAGATTTAAAACTGTGTCTATGTCCAAATCATCAAATATTTTAGAAGCTCTCCAAATCGATTTGGAGCATTCTGATTCAATTTGGAGAGATTAAAGGGTCTCCTGATTCTAGTGAGGATTTGGACTCAGAAAATCGGCCACCAAATTGTGCTTAGTGTCTGCCAAATCGAATCAGTGACTGAAGCTTCACACAGCCCTAGTATGTATCTATGTTTTATTGTTACTAATCATATTTTTGTGTAGGCCTGTGCAAATATGGAAGTATTTGATTTGGATGCAGCTGATTCAGGGGACAGTGATTCGATCTGGAGATTCAAATCACTGTCCTAAATTGATTCAGCTGAACTGGCTTCGGAAGATTTGGTGCTCATTTGGAGATTTGGCCATAGACTATAATGGGGAATCATTGAAATACCTATAACTTTGTCATTTTTTGGCAGAATTTGTTAAAAACAGCAGGGACAGTAGCCACATACGAGGGAATGAAGCCTGACAAGTTTCAAGGAGATAAATGCAGAGGTTTCTGGGAAACTGCACCTCAAACTGCTGAAAGCAAAACTCATGTCACTTGTGTGCATTAAGGCAGATTTGGATGAAAACAGAAGGAACGGTAGCCCCTTCTAAGGGCATGAGGCCTGTCAAGTTTCAAGTAGATAGGTGCAGGGGCTTCTGGGAAACTGCACCTCAAGATGCTGACAAGCAAAATGTGATGTGTGAGTTTGTGTGTATGTTAAGGCACAGTGGGGTGAAAACTACAAGGATGGTAGCCCTGTCTGAGGCCATGAAGCCTGCCAGGTTTCAAGGAGATAGATGCAGGGGTTTCTGGGAAACTACACTTCAAACTGTTCAAAACAAAACTCGTGACGTGTGTGTGTGTTAAGGCACAGCAGGGTGAAAACTGCAGAGATGGTAGCCCCTGTTCTCACCCTCACAACTCCACTGCAACCACTAAGCCCCAGGACTCTCAAAGATCTTACAGGTTTGGGCTTTCCCCAGCCAGGACTGTGCAGTGGCTGGAGGTTATATAAGGTGCCTCCTGCTCCTTCCCACCTTTCACCAGGGAGGTTCGTAGGCCTGGCATTTCCTGGGCTGCTGTGCCACCGGCAGTCCCACCCAGGCCTCCCTACCCTGGCAAGGTGCAGTTTTAGGTCATGCCCAAGATGATGTGGGGCCTTCTCTTGCCCATATAGCCCCAGCCCTTATACCTCCACGTTCTTCCTGGCATGGGAGCTCAGCAGAGAGATGTACTTCTCCTGCTGACTGTGAGAAACTAAACTGCTGCCTCTGGCTCTGAGAGTGGGGCATTAAATGGCTGCCCTGTGCTGCCACACACATCACCCCTCGTGCAGGCATGAGGGAGGTCTGCCATGTTTCAGGCAAAGGAGTGCAAGCGTTCCTGTGAAACTGCAACTCAAACTGCTGAAAGAAAAACTTGTGCCACATGTGTGTGTTGAGGGGTGTAGGTTGTACCTGTGTTGATCTAAGGACATACCACAGACACGATTCTTGGCGTCAATCTGATAGCTTTTCTTAGACCAACTGAATAGTTGGAGAAAATTTTCTTTGCAAGCTTTCCGGTTTCAAAACCCTTCATCAGACTGAGAAACCGTCCAGTTGGTGTGTGTGCTCTTCCTGGTTGGAAGGAGTAGTAAAGAAGCCAGAGGCTGGCATGCAATGCAGACAAGAAAGCCAGTCAGTGAAAATGGAAATGGAGGCATCAGGGGGTAAGAGACAGGTTGGGGTGTGTGTGGAAGGGGGATGTACCAGGTAAAAGTGAAGAGGTACCTGCTATCTGGGGAGTCAGACGTCAGGCATGTTGTAATCTGTGATAAATCCAATATCTATATTCAGTCCATGAGTTTCTCTATCTATGAGGTTGATGAAGTGCAGTTCATAGGCCCGTCTGTGAAAAGTGGTTCCATGTGCCCTTGCCTCTGCCCTTCTGCTTCCCTGACTCATTTCACCAGCACCTCCATCCAGTGATCAAGGGTTTTGGTGCTGCCCATGCTCCCCTTCACCTTCACATGCCCACCAGCACATGGATCATAATGAACCACAAGGGATCCAGCTGTTTTTTGATGCCCTCCCTCAGCTGCTTCACCAGTGCCTTCACCTCTGGTGAAAACGGCTTGCCCCAGCCAGAACACTGATCTCATGGAACTTCTCCACTTGGTTCTCAAGCTCCTTGACTATAGGGCTAAGGAGGGCATTGCCAGTGCTGAGGGTCTTGGCCTTGAGGACCACCAAGATCTGGAAGATGGTATCCCACTTCACTTTGTTAAAGAGGCCGCTGATCCCAATCTCACCGAACAAGGCAATCTCATGGATGGCCTTCTGTTGCTCCACCAGCCTTTCCAGCATCAGGTATGTGGAGTTCTACCAAGTCTCCACATCCTGCATGATTTTGTGCTGTGGGATGTTCAGATCTGCCTGTTTGTCCCACAGCATCTTGCCCCGCTTGATGCTGTAGTGGAAGTAGCCCACCACCTTCCTGCATTTTGAAAGCAGCTTGATAGTAGTGATGGCACCAAAACTGGCAACCCTGTCCTCCTCCAAGGCATCCCTGACTATGAGGTGCAGCTTTTGTGCCACAAGGCAGATACCAACAGGTTGGCATCACGGACCACCTTGACCATATTGGCCCTGTTGTCAGTGACCATGGACATGAAGGTGAGCTCACCAAGCCCAATGAGCCAACTCTGCACCATGCAGTTCATGGCTACCATGATCTCCCTTGCTGTGTAGGACTTACCCATCACCTCCAATTGAAGGAGAGCCCACTGATGGCCTGACTGGTTGCACCAGTGCCCTGTGAGGGAGAGGTAGGTGTGATCTCCACCCCAGCTGCTCCAGATGTCTGAGGTGAAGTGTGAGGCCACCTGTGGATCTGCCTTGCGCAGCTTCTCCCTCAAGTACTCCCTGCATGCCTCATAC
>NW_017728992.1:28454119-28459213 GCF_001723915.1 Gavialis gangeticus | reverse complement strand
AAGGGCTGGCCATCCACAGCAAGCATCTCCCCAATGCTCTGAGTGATCTTGCTCGCCTTTGCAACAGCCCCACCCCCCTTTTCTGCCTGCCTTTTCCCCCACTGTTCCAGGGTGGCCAGCCTCTGCTTTGGGTGGACGGGGGCTTTGTAGTGAGGGTGGGACTTATTTTTGGGCATGCTCTCACTGTTGCCAGGCTGAGGAGGAGTACAAACAAAGGGGTGGTATGTGCGGAGATGCATTAGCATCCCTGTGCTGCTCATATGAACCCTGGCCACTCAACTAAGGAGAAGGGCTGGCCATCCAGAGCAAGCATCTCCCCAATGCTCTGAGTGACCTAGCTCACCCTTGAGATGCGGCCCCCTTTGTCTGTGGCTTTCCCCACCAGTTCAGGGTGGCCTGCCTCTGCTTCACGGGGATGGGGTGTTTGCAGCGAGAGGGGGACTTCCCTTTGGGCATGCTCCCACTGGTGCCAGGCTGAGGAGGAACAAGGGCAAGGAGGTGCTTCCTCCTGAGGTGCCTCAGCATGGGGCCAGTGGGTTAGGGGCAGCAAGGTCTTTAGGGAGCCTGGGAGCAGGCAGGGAGGGAAAAATCCCCCATGTCTGATGCTGCCACCACCAGCAGTGGTGGCTAGAGGAGTGATTGGAGGTGGGCTGGTGGGTGGTTATCTAAGTTCTGGGGGTCCCCCTCCACCCCAGCTATCTTATAGCTACAGAGCTGATGAGCAGGGTAGGCATGGAGCAGACTAGCGGTCCCTAGCCACAGTCCTGCTCACCTTCCCTCTAGAGGCAGGTCTCAGCAATGCATTTTAGAGAGGGTATTACCCTTTAACATGCCACTGATCTGTAGCATGTACTAACCTTAACACCAACCAACATTCCTTACAATTAGCACCTACTAATTCCAATGTGTAATTTCACCCTAAGGTGCAAATCTACCCTGCTTTATTTTTCAACATCACATGCTGTCTTTTGACCATAGCAGAGTTCCCACTGACATCAATTGACTTCTTCTGCAGAATGAAATTAGTACATGCCCAAAATCCCAAAGAAAAAATGGAACTCTGACATGGCAACCATGATGTGATGATGCAGAACAAATGTGACATTTCACTGAGTGGCTACATGGAGAATTAACTGAAATCCATCTAAGGTGAAAATTGCTAAGGTTGTAAAATTTGTTTACAATGGCCTAAATCCTACATTTTAATATAAAAGTAATTTCACAGAAGTACCCAAGCATCTTCTTTAAAGATCAACAGCTCAATCTGTTAATTAAATCTGAAACAATTTTAGATATAGGGAGAAAGTAGCATGAACTAGTAAAATACATGGAAGATAATACATCGAATATAATTTTCATGACTATGTTAAATACATTTTTAAGCATCATAAACAGTTGACACAGGTAAAGAACAGAATAAACAAGGCATGTTTTCTTTTGATAGACTCTCAATAGCCATACAAGGGTAAAATAAAAATTGCATAAAAACTTTTGGAGTCAGCTGCATACGAATCTTAGCTTTTCTCATAGTACCACATGCTCGGAAGTTAATATAGGGTCAGTTTTAGAATTTGTTTTCTATATGGTCTGTAGTTAAAACATACAAATGAGAAATGATACTTTGAAGATACATTTAGTCAGCTAAGGCTGATTACTTTCTTATATTACTGTAGCCCCCCTTGCTTCAGTTTGAGACTTCCATACATTGCAATTTATTTTTGTTCATAGCTTCTTATATATAAATTAGCTTGTAATTAGCTATGACAAAAGTAATTTATTATGAAATAGACATTATTACATGTTTTCAAACTTCCTGTGCTTGTGCTGATGAATATCATATTTCATTTTACTTGAAGTCAAGTCCTTGTCCCTTGTCACTTACTGAGAAAAGCATGTCATTTAATTCATGTTACTTTAAATAATTTGTGACTCAGAGTAGTAATTGCACTTGCATTTGAGTTATCTACCTGAAACTTGTCATGAGATCCTGTCCTGTACAATTTCAAAATCTTTGCTTTTCATTTAATGTATTAAGATTAGCTGCATACATTTAATATAGATAATATGCATTTCGGTTTTCTTAGAACTCAATTGGAGTTTACTTGTTATTATGTAAGATTTGTGTTTGTTTTTGTCTGCTATTTATTATATTTTTTGCCTGTTAATAATATAAAGACACTCTTACACTTCAATGACAACAGTTTGGCTTTGGACCTTAGCTCTGTGGCTGCCACTTGTACATTTATGAGTCACCCATACACTTCTTCTTTCTCAATTGTACTGTCACAATTCTTACATATTTACCTGTCCAAATTCTTGTGAAATCCTTATAGGGTCAAATTCAGCAAAGCTGTTTCACCAGCTGAGCCCATTTTACAAAAATGTAATGGCCTCCTGGATACACTCCAAAAGAAATCTTTTTGATAGGGGCTTTTGAAATAAATAGAAGTGTGCATAGCTTAACAATAAAGGAATAGAAAGGAATATTTAGTGGTTGGCAAGCTAAGCTTCTGCTCAGTTGATTACTTTAATGCTGCTGAGGTTTTTTTGCATTGGTAGTAGTGTCTACAGGGCTGATAGCCTTACAGAAACAACTTTACATTTTTAAAAATTTAAAATAAAAACTTGGGGTGGGGGGAGTCACTTCTCTAGAGATAAATCCTATCTTTATTTTTGCTTTACTCCATAATCTGGATGTTTATTTACCTTTATCTTATCGTTCTAAGATTATTTGATGTGACTGATGCTAATAAATCACTGTTGTTATGTTCTTGTTAAAAAGGAAATAGAACCATAGACAATTACTTTTGGAAGGGACCTCAGGAGGTCATCTAGTCCAACTCCCTGCTCAAAGCAGGACTATCCCCAACTAGATCATCCCCGTAAAGATTTGCCTAGTCAAGTCTTAAAAACCTCCAAGGATGAAGATTCTACCACCTTTCTGGGTAACCTGTTCCAGAGTTTTGCTGCCCTTCTAGTGAGAAAAATCTTCCTAATACTTAACCAAAACTTCCCTTGCTGCAACTTGAGACTATTGCTCCTTGTTCTGTCATCTGCCACAACTGAGAACAGTCTAGATCCATCCTCTTTCAAACCTTAGTTCAGGTAGTTGAAGGCTGCTATTAAATCTCCTCTCAGTCTTCTCCTCTCTAGACTAAATGAGCATAGTTCCTTCAACCTCTCCTCAGAAGGCTCTGCCCCAGCCTCCTCATCATTGATGTTGCCTTCTGCTGGACTCTCCAGTTTGTCCACAACCTTTCCTTAGTGGGGGGCCCAAAACTGAACACAGTACTCCAGACGCAGCCTCACCAGTGCTGAACAGAGGGGAATAATTACTTCCCTGGCTCTCCTGGCTACACTCCTACCGATGCAGCCCAGTATACTATTAGCCTTCTTTGGAACAAGGGCGCACTGCTGGCTCACATTCAGGTTATTGTCTGCTATTCCCTCCAGGTCCTTATGGAATATTAGTTGTAAATTCTTCATTGTGTTTCTGCAACAAGCCATAATTGGGCTCTTATTTACTTATTTGTTTATGGCAAAGCTTGCTCAAACCTAAATGTGAGAAATTCAGCAGAACCTGCCCATGTCTTAGGTTTTCATTGAGTTTGAAACCAGCTTTAGTTATAATAGAATATATTTCTGATGGACCACTTTATCAAAAATCAGATTTTTTTAGTTCATCAGTGTTTCCAAAATATAGCTTGAAAAAAGCTAAATCAACTGAAGAGAATACTTTGATCCATCAGCTTATACTTTATTTAGTTTTATCTTTGCATTCAAATAGCATTGCTTTGAACTCAGTAGCTTGACTGCCAATTGGAGCCCTTCTAAAAGATTCCAAATGGATACATCTTCCATCAAATTATCTATCATTCATACAAAATATTCAGTCTACCAGTCCCTCCTGTGAAAGTGTCAGACAGGTGTGAAACATTATAATGAACCTTGGCCTAATAACCATTGTTTAAAAGTCCCCAATTACTGTTATAATTTGCTCAATAGTAGTAACAAAAGTATTTCTTAAAATATTTTATTTTGATATGAGACTTATCTATATTTAATTGTTCATTATTATTATTATTATCATCATCATCATCAATATGGAAGAAAACTTCAACAGGTGTGCACGATGATAAAATAAAATAAAACATATGTAAATAAATAAATATCTAAATAAATGATAAAATAAAAATAAAATATGGGAACAGCATATTAAAATGCCCAACAACAAGATGATGCCAAGCTGCAAAAAAATCTTTCAAATATTGGCTGTGTTTTAATAACCTGTCTACTTACGTAAGGAAGAAATCCAAATTAGAGTATTATCTCTTTTTGTGGTACTCATAGGATTATATAGTGTTATTATGTAACAGAGTCTTCAGGATTATCAGAATGCAATAATATAAACTGCAAACGGTATGTATTCTGTACTTACAAGATACAAATCTCTAAAAATATTAATAGAAACCTTAATTCATGCTAAAGTTTCTTAAACTGGCATGTGTAGATGCACCTGCTTACTCTGTATCAATGCTGGGAAATACTTAGGAATTAATATATTTAAGAAAGCCCATGGTATTTCACAGTCACTTTCCTCATAATAGATTAGAAAAAATAATCCGTGCCCTTCCTGTGTGGTCAGAAACTTTATTTAGTCAGCTGGATAATATAAGAACAGTGTGGGGTGGAGGGAAACCAGGCTAACAAGGAGACAATGGTGAATTATGAAAAAAAAAATTATAATTGTAAGTGGAGTTCCTCAAGAATTGGTCTTGACACTGGTATTTTTTTATTTTAATTAACCATCTTGGCCCAAAAAGCAAAATATAAAGTTGGGAGACATGGTCAACAAAGAGGAGGATCAGACCAAAAAGAGTTTCTGCTCTAAGCTGGCAGCTTATCAGTTGGAAACAGCTGACAATGACAAAGACCTTTATGCATTGCTTGATGTGAACTACTAATGTGAGCCAGCTGTGAAAAAGGGAAATGTCATAGACCTGAGGAAGAGTATTTAATGCCCAGAAGCTTGTCCACCAGCTCTCCCAACGATACAGTTGAGTCAGTAAAAGATAAATGTATCTAGGAAAGTAA
>NW_017728992.1:28447717-28449119 GCF_001723915.1 Gavialis gangeticus | reverse complement strand
ACAATACAGTTGAGTCAGTAAAAGATAAATGTATCTAGGAAAGTAATAGGAGCTAGATTCTGGAACAGCCCCCTAATAGGAGAGGATCTAACAATTTCAGTGATTTTTTTTTTTTTAAGATAGAGTATGACAACTTTATGAAAGGTATTTTTTGATGGGGGCGCCTGCACTACTATGAGGATTGGTCTCAAAAGCCCAAGAGGATACTTCTTAGCTCATGTTCCTAAAAAAAAATGCCATTTTACATCTCTCCTATTTTAGCAAATCAACATCATTTTGGTGTTATTAGATTTAGTCAGCTTCTCAAGTTCTTTGCTTATGAATGCATTTCCCCCACATACTCAAACTAGAAACCTTTCAAATCAGTGCAGTTGCAATAGAAGTAGAATTTTCTCACTTGAGATTTGAGGGAGTGTTGTTGACTGTCATCACTGTTGCATATCATCACAACAATAGTGAGTGAAAAAAGACATTCCCTCTCAAAAATCTCTTAAAAATCAGCATCTACCATTGGAATTGTAATAAGGTCAGAACAGAAAATCTATGAATGCCATATATGATACTGCTGAATAATATTATGAATGGGAATGTATAAGTAGATTATTTTCCCCAAGTCTCTCAAAGTTTTCACTGACTCCGTATGATTTTCTAGCAATATCAATATCATCGTGGGAGACTATTTTTTAAAAGGCGGAATATAATTGCCTCTGAGAGTGATCTTTCCAAAGGTATTTAGGTGAGTAATGATGCACTAATGGAATCCTTACATTGATTTTCATTACCTCAGTGTGTTAGTCTTCCAAACTGCTTTAAGCACTTTTGTTGTAGTATCATTGTAGCTGTGATGGTGAAAGGAATGTGCAAGTAGTGGGATTCGTTAAGTAATTTCTTTCAGTTAGGACTTACAGTTGGGACTGATGTCAAAGAAATCTTCAGGCACAGAATGCCCTGCCTTATGTCTTAAGCACTTGTGAAAGTCTTACCAGGTGTCTGTCTGCATCTTTTGTTGTATAAATATTTTTGGAAATATGGTTGTAGGTCATAAAATGCATAGATGTTATAAATTGTTTTGCTTTGTATAATTCTCATTTAATTGTAGTGCTTGGTGAAAAACTGGGAGTGAATTTTATTGGTATCAAGGAAAGTAGTGGAAAGAGGCCATTTTATAAAATTTCTCCTTACCTTTTTTAACTGACCTCCACAACTGTGCACCCGTATAGCATTGGTCTTGAGTCAGCAAGGTACTGTAGCACACACTTAACTTCAATTACATGAACAAGTAACACTCTTGACTTTTTAATAGGGCGTCACTTAACTGAAAAACAAATGCTTTTCTAGTTGGGCAGAGTGACTTTGTTTCAAACTCCACACTTCAGTGGAGCTACCCACATACTGAACAATG
>NW_017728992.1:28413722-28442717 GCF_001723915.1 Gavialis gangeticus | reverse complement strand
GTATAACATTGGTCTTGAGTCAGCAAGGTACTGTAGCACACACTTATCTTCAATTACATGAACAAGTAACACCCTTGACTTTTTAATAGGGCGTCACTTAACTGAAAAACAAATGCTTTTCTAGTTGGGCAGAGTGACTTTGTTTCAAACTCCACACTTCAGTGGAGCTACCCACATACTGAACAATGGCCAGATACTTAAGCACCTTTCTGAATCAGAGGCCACACTTTTTAAGTATTAAAGTTTATGGTTTTGTAAACAAAATAAATCAGATTGGTACATGCCTAGTGTAGAGTTTTATTTTAACGTTTACTCTACAAGGACAAGCAAAGCTCTTCTGCAGATCTGTAGACATATCTCTTAACAAATTGTACTTTGATTCTAATTTAGTGCAACTACCATCTAACAATAAATCACACAGAGAGATACCTAGCCTACAGACTCTCTTCTAAAGTGTTGGAATTCCTGCCAATTGTTACTTTGGACTGTCATACTTGGACTAAATCTGAAGCCAAAATAAGGTTAAAGAATAAGACGTAATTTGAGGCAAATTATTTAGTTTTCCTTTTGGCCAAAGAGAGAAAAATATCTGATTATTTCTGGTCCTTTCTAACTTGAACAAAAGCTGAATCAGACTATTTTTTAAATCCTAAATACAGTAATTTGCTACAGTACTAAATGCAAAACAAGCCAGGATTTGAATAATACATATTGCAATATAACTGAAGAAGATTCTGTTTGGCTCCTGTTATGTTGAGAGAAGAAAGCACAAGGAACATGCTGTGGTTCTTTTGTTTAAACAACACCGTAACGCATCTTAAGCTAAAAACATCTTTAATGAGAAATGCCTAAACCAATATACATATCCAGTATAAATTAATTAGAAGGGGCTTTTTTTCACTCACTGAAGTCCAGAAAATGAACACCTAATCACTAATGTAATCTAAAAATAAGGCTATCCCTGCCTGACTTAGCAAAGGAACAGGGCCAGCATAGCAATGATATTCCTTTCCATACCTTTCCCCTGTCTATTCCATCAAGACTGTAAAAATTTCAGTTAGGATTTGCCTAAAGAACAAGTTTTTTGTACCTTATGTCTCTACAACTCTCAGTACCGTAAGGCCCTGAATCAGGACTGGCAGGAAAGAGACAATTTTCTCGCTATTGTAATGGTGTCAATAGTAAATGAAGATTCTTTAATTCTGGAAATGCATAATGACCCTCAGTGTACCGCTTACATTATTTTTCCACAATCCTTGCATGCAAATTGTATTTCTGTACTATAAAAAAAAAATGTTATGCTAGGATATACCATGTAATTTAGCTGTTGATAGGTTAAAAAGACATAATTTGGGATCATTTTTATTGAAAAATACAAAATGATTGTATTTTTTCCTAATCTACCATTATTGGAATTTGAATTATTTTAATTAATCAGAATAAACATACTTATTTTAGGTATTTTCAGTTCTTGAAATGCCTGTTGCTTTTAATCCTTAGGTTTATGTGACGAGTGTTAGCTTTAGCTGTAACTATTTATCCTATTCTCTCTACATAATCCTCTCTTACAAAACATTCATTTTATTAATGTAATGAGAACTGGTTTCAACTGTATTTGAAAAGAGTCACTTAACAGACCAAGAGTTTCATAATACACTTATTCTGTTCAAGTCCTGCATATCAATGTCTTTATGTCTCAGTAATCGAGCACAGGATAATAAGAGATGTCTTTGAAATCATACTTCCAAATACACTCATCTCTTGCATTATAAAAAAATACTCATTCTCTGCAATGTTTATGTTGTCTGTTGCATTCATGATCCTTGAAACAGTAACAAGCATTGTGAGTAATCCCTACAATAGTGTCAGTCCCACAACCCCAACTGGCCTGCTATCTGTGAATTCTCTTTCTTTCTGAAGAGCGGAAATTTTCATCAGAAATTACTTACCATCCTAGATAGTACAAAAAATAAAAAAGAAATGGAAGCACAAGCAGGGAAGGTGTATGAAAACCTATGTTTAAGAAAGGAAATTGTGATTAGAAGAGATTATCTGGACCAGTTGTCTGTGGTGAAAGAGATTTCAGGGCATATCAACAAGAAAAAAAGTTGGGAAGATGTTGCTAGTGGTATTTATCTCTGGGAAATAATAGAACACCTTAGAAATGGGATAAGAAGGAGAACTGGGGTTTGGAAAACTAGAGGGGAAATTCTTAAAGGGAAATGAGAGGGGGTTCTTATATGTTTAGCTGTCTATATGTACTTATAAAAGTAAGTAGTGATTTAAATCAATGAACTAGATTGTGTATGTCATTCCTTTAGCTCCAGAATCTCCACAGAAAAGGGTTTCTTTCACACAGAAAGATGGCAACCATAGATTCATGATAATTTCCCCACTTCCTAGAAACTTTGGAACCTATAAGAATCACCAGAGGTAGGAGGAACAGGAATCATAGGCAGAGCCAGAGACCTGGGTTTCTATGCAGAAATGACTTGTGCAATTTGATGGATCCACTGGTGTTGGAGATAACTCTTCCCTGAGGACAATGTGGGTAGTTCCCACATAAAAAGAAGCTAAATAAAAAAAAAACTTTTCTCCCATTCCACTCCATTAATATGTGAGGGGAATAATCTGATTTAAATTATTTACAAATAGAAAGAAATAAAGCTTTAGGCTATTCTTATTTATGTACTGTGTAGTTCCATAGAAGGGTAGTGCCCAGGAGAAAGTATCATTCATGGTCATTAGGGTTTTCACTGAAATGAATATATTTTGCATTCTAGAGTATGTACCCCATTTGATTAGTAGGAGTCCTCTTTCCCCAGGGTTACAATAGGTCTTTAATAGGATTCGTGTGTCAGGTCTCTTTCACTTATCATAGGTTAGAACAGTAATGATGGTGATATAGAAGAAATATAATTCAGGGTCTAATGGAGTGCCTCTCTTTATCCTTTTCTATAAGGGGCACCCAAAATTAAAACGCATTATATTTAAAACATATAAAGAGAAGTGTTTCTTGAAGTAGAAGTCATTAGCTTTAGAAATTGTCAAGAGTGTAATAGCACAATAAGTTTCAAAATAAATTAGATATTTAAATAAATAAGAATAAGATCTGCTTTTCACTAGTTAGAATAAAATTATCTGCCCCAGTGCTTCTAGGTGCAAATTGATCATTGCATTGGATCTGGAAAATAAATTCAGCCTGTGGTTCTGTATTTCATATATTATTGGCTTCTCCCCCTTTTGCCACATCCTTTTCCCTCCCTGACATCCTCTGAAGGATTCAGTACTAGCCATAGAAATAGAAATGATAAAGAGCTACATAAACTACTAGACTTTTGGTCCAGATACAGACATTACACTTTCACCAGCATAAGTGATCAGATACATTGGTTTTCTGTTCACTACCAATCTAAACTACATCACTTACAGAAAACCACATAACTTAGATTCCATGGGCACGTCCGCACGTGCAAGCACGTGCACTCGCAGCAGCTCAAATAGAAGCGGTGCAAATTTGAGCCGGGGCTTTTTGCCTCAGTGCATGTGCTCAGACATGTGCTTTGTTGTGGAGCAAATTGTGCCACTTCGGGCAAAATAACCCTGCCTGGCTCCTCCTGGATCTGCAGCCCGGAGGAGCTACAGCCTGGGACCAGCACCTGTGCTGTCCCCAGCAGTATAAAAGCCTGCCCTGTCCTGGCACCATCAGTAAAAAAGCTGCCCTGGCAAGTAGCTCAGGGCTACTAACTCTCAGGAGTTTCTGGGGCCCAGCCAATTGGTACCTGGGGACACTACCCCTTGTGCTAGCTGGACTGCTGAAGCAGCCCTGAGAGTTCCCTGCACCCTGAAAGTGGGGGCTGCTGCCTGGCTGTGACCTGCTGCACACCCACCAGGCCCAGATGGGGACTGCACAGCCAATAGAGGCATCTGCCCCTCTAGACCAGCTGCCAGTGGGCTGTGGCTGGAGAGTTGGCCTCTGTGCAGCACTATGGGCATGTGTGCCCCCTACCCAGCCATCTGGGCAGCTATCGCCCAGAAGATGTTCCAGGTGTGGTGGCTTGATTTGAACTGGCAAAGCATGTTGTCCTGACCTCATTTGACCAAGAGGTCAACCACAGCCAGCTAGGTCCAAGGTGCCAGCTCTGAGTAGGCAGGGTCCTGCCACTGGCCTCCCTAGCAGGAATTCTGGTGTTCCCTATTGGAAAACTGGAAAATCCCTGATTAAAAAAAATCCTAAAGTCACTCTGTAAAATCCCCCCAAATCCATGTTCTTCCACAATTAAAATAAAAGACCACTATAAAGACAGAGAGAGAGTGAGACAGAGACAGCAATCAGTTGGGCAATGTTTTATTGATATATCTACAGTGTTAAAGCAATGTGGAAGCCTACCAGTGTCTCCATCATAATAACATGAACTCTAAATACTTCTTTCATGAATTCATGAATGCATGACTACGTATTTTGCTGTCCCCCAACAGGGGTTACAGCCCCTCCAACAGGGGTCAAATGGCCCCTGCAAGGGCTATCACACCCTCTGCAAGGCCCACATGCCCCACCCCAGCTCCTCAATTGCTGCCCTACCTGGTCCCATCCCCTGCCATCTGCAACAGCCCTCCCCAATGGCTTCCCCACCTAACCCCACCTACACTCCCCCAGACCTTACAATGGCTGCCTCATCTGGCCCCATCCCCCACTTGCACCCCCAGGCCCCCATGGCTGCCCTGCCCCACCACAGGCACCATCACTTTAAAAAAAAAGGAAAATAAAATGAAAAGAAAGCCTCTACCTACCCTAGAAGCAGGGGTAATGGGGGCTCTTGGGCCTCCTGACAGAGCCCCTCCAGGCAGCACAGGGCAGCAGGGGGCATGAGGGCCCTGGGCTGGGGCCACTGGGGCTGTTCCTATGACCTGTGCTGTGTGGGTGGGGCCCCAGTGACACAGACAGCAGCTGAACTGCTGGTAAGTGCTGGCGGGGTGGTTATTTTGTTTTCTACCATGCGGATGCTGGGGGAGGCAGGTGTCAGAAGTCTCAGGTTGCTGGGGGGGGATGGGGATGGGCAAGGCAGTGATCAGGAAATCTAGGGGGTAGGCAGGGGATGGGGCCAGGCAGGAAAGGGATTGGGGGCCTCGGGGAGATGTGGGGGATGGGGTCGGGCAGGGCTGGGGGGGCCAGGGGAGTGGATGAGGCCATCGGGGGTCAGCTCCACAGTCCACTTTCCCCTCCTCCAGGTCCCCCAACCCCTTACTTTACTGGCACTGGAGCCCCAGTGCCTGGCAGGCAGCGTGCTTCAGCACCAGGGCGAGGGCCAACCTCAGGGACGTTCTGGCAGCCAGACCATCTCTGTGGAGGACCCAGCCTCCAGTTGCCTCAACATGGTGCTCTGCCCCGCTTTTTTTAACTCCATTTTTTTTAGACCCCTCAGGATCTAATTTTGTCCCTGAGCTGCAAACTTACAGCATGGGGAACATTTTTTCATTCCCATACATGCCTCTTGAGCTGTCTCAAAAGATTTTGAGATGGAGCAAGAGTCACATGCGTGCTTGTCTGGACGTGCGCCACCTCAGGTTTTTTAAATCTGTACCTAGTCTTGCAGGATATCAGATTGTACATCCTACTGAATATACTAAGGATTGATGTTAGCTCTGAGTGGTAAGTGTGCTATGAGTCATAAGCTGTTCTCCCACAGTTTCTTAGTGGAGAGTTGTTCAGATCACCAAACAACAAATCAAACAAATGAATACCCATCTCTCTGAAAAAAAGGTATTATTCTTAAGACATTCTTGAGATATGAGGGTTTTGAATGTATTTAGAAAATTAACTACCTTTTGCTTCAGGACTGAGTTCCATTGATGATACCAGAGGCAAGGAGAAGAAACTTCTCTAGATGGTATATTAAAGAGGAGAAGCTATATATCAGTAATTTAAATATTTTATGGATACTATATTATATTATCAATTTTGGTTCTTGTTCCTATAGAAAAATCTGCTCTGCCTTGCATCATCAAATTCCAAGAAAATCAAATGTGCCTGGTGCCTTGTAAGAATGTAAATTGCCCTTATTTATGCTATCAATTCAAATGCAAGAAAATCCTGTTACTATAAATGTAGATACATTTATACTGTACCATTAGTATAAATAGTATAGTATAGTATATACAGTTCTGAAATACTTTTCAAAACTGAATTGGAGCTCTGAGTCATTTCAGTGACATCTACCATGAATTCAGACATACCTAAAAGGATTAAGGTGATTATATTTATCATAAATAATTTGATGTTAAGGTAGAAGCAGCACCAAGATCAGAGGCTGTTGTGCTATACAGCTAGATAATTAGAAACAATCTCTTTCCAGAAAAGTGTACAGCAGGCACATCTACAAGTACATATTAATGCAAAACAATAAAATCTGGATTACATAGTACCTGAGTTTATTGTTCCCGGGTATCACATTTACACATGTGCTTAGGACCACAGCACATTAAGCAAAGTTAGAGCAGCCCCGGCTGGCAGGGGGCCCCAGGGATCAGTCTGCTATCCTGGGACTGCTCCAACCCAGCTCAGTGTGATGCAGAAGAGCTAGCTGGGGCATGAGGGTGCTTCGGTGCAGGGCTAGCTGGCAGGCAGCTCCTCTACTGAAGCACCTCATGCCCCAACCAGCTGGGTCACCATCTACACATGTGCTGCTTCATACAAAAAAACTCTGCATCAGGATAATATTTGTATTTACAAGTATTAACCTGTTGTAGACCTTATTAGTTTCCTGTAGCCTAATAGAGTCACACATGTAGATGCTGAGATGTTTAATGTGGAGCTAATTAGGGAACTCAGCAGTAAATGTCTCATGTAAACATACCCAGTATAAATAAATATAGGATTTGAGGGGGAAATGTAATGGTGATCCCATTTTAGAAATAGGAAAATGAGGCATATAAATGACATACTGACTTACTGAGCCATATAGAAGGTCTGTGGAAGAGCCAAACATCAACACTGATATTCTGAGTTCCATTTCACTGTCTTAACCATAAAACAGCCCCGCCTGCCTACATGTGCATATCTATGATATGTTGCCTTTTGTATAATGTTCTCTTTTGATAGTTTTATTGTAAAATATGAAATCTCAGTTCTTCTGTATTGTGCATGACTGAGAGCAGCAACTGTTAAAATTTACATAAGCTATTTGACTTCACAGAAATCAGCAATAACCAATACAGTTTATGAACTCTTCTTATCTTGGCTCTTTTGCTAGAAAAATGTTATCATTTTATTCAATGAGGAATGTAAAGTGGCATATAAATAATATATATCCATTCTCTTTATTCAGGAGTTCCTACACACTCCATCATATTTTCATGTTTTCCACACACCAATTTTTTCCCACAGAGAGTTTATCGCATTCAACTTTCTGTATCACACTGTCCTTTCTTTTAGACAAGTATAACTAGACTGAATCCCTTAAGGAGCTGCTCAGTGATTCTCCTTAGGCAAAGATTTGGAAAACGTAAAAAAGTTTCCTGGAAGAGAGCATGGAGAACACCAGCTCTAATTAACTAGACTGTGAAGAGAGACAAGTACTTTTGTGGGTGATATTTTTTAACTGATCAAACCTTCCTGAATTTCTATACAATTCACACTTAGATCAACCTAACTAAGGATCTACGTGCGAAGTCTGCACCGTGGCAAACTAAGTTCAATTTTTAACTTTTTTCAATTTTCAATTTTTAACTAAGTTCAATTTTCAATTCTTTTTTGACATAGTCTAACCTCCCCCAAAATCTGAATGTATCCTATGAAAGCGGGAGAGAAGTTCCTTGTTTTCAGATTTGTCTGGACTTTACAAATGTACACAACATGTACATGGGTAAATGGGTCATAGAATGCTATGAACTTGAAATTTATGCCACCAGAATACTTCCTGCTTACCCCAATGCCTAACAACTGAGCTTTCTTAATGAGGATGACTGTACCTCCTTAAAGGGGAGGACTGACCTGTTACACCTGTCCTCTGTGTTAAGTGAAAACAATGTTTCTTCATGAATTCTGACAAGAATAGATGTTACATTATGTGTAGCCTTTTCACACAGATGCAATGAAGCATGGATTTTAAGGTGATGCCATCCCTATAACTCCAAAATCACCTGTGATAAATGTTTTCGTGATAAACATTTTAAAGAAATGCTATTTGGAGTTAACTTAGGGCATCTTTACACATGCTCCAAGGCTGGGTGGGGGGGGTGCTTTAATTAGAGCAGCTCTCAGGAGCTGCTCTAATTAAAGCGCCCACAGCGTCATGTATTCAACATCCTGTAGTTCAAAATGGCAGTGAGGGCACTTTAACTAAAGATCATTCAACAAGCTTTAGTTAGAGCACCCCACCACCATTTGGAAGTGCTGGGATGCTGAATACATAAGACGCTGAGGCTGCTGGAGCATGCTAATTAATTAACTGAGTCTTCTCTAACATGCTGTAATTATGTGCTGTAATTTGGCCCAGCTCTCTAGTTTCGGGCTTGGCTGCTAGGTACTGAGCCAGAAAGTTGTAAATTCAAGTCTGGGTCTGGGCCCTCTTCTCCCACTGTATGGGGCAGTGAGAATTTAAAAACTAGGGCTGCCAGGCTCTGAAATGGACTCTCTGGAATGGACTCCCAAGGGAAGTGGTGCTCTCTCCTACCTTAAGGGTCTTCAAGAGGAGGCTGGACAGATATTTGGATGGGGTGTTATGACTCCGCACTCGTTCCTGCCCGGGGCATGGGGTTGGTCCCTTCTGACCCTAACCACTATGAAACTACAGTGCACCAGAGCAGGTATCCCATACATATACAGGCATACTTAATGCCTTGAAGAGAGGCTAATGGAAAGCAAAACTTACTGTTTCAAAATTTCCAATGTATTTTTTGGATCAAAGCAGGTAGAAATTAAAATCCAACCTCAGTTTGGCTCCCAAGACCATATCTAAAGTGAAAGAGGCCTTGCAAGTTGATTATCAACAAGGGTGCCATGGTATCCTGGGGTACCTCGAGATTCTATAAAGGATGCCATGGTAGCACTGTTAGGCATTGTAGCAGGGCACTAAGGTGCCTGCTACTGGAAAAGCAGCAGTATGGGCTCAGGTGCTGGTTGCTAGGGGCAACCAGGAGGAGCTAAGGGCCCACACCTGGTGAGTCAGCTGACCGGAAGGGGCAGGGCTGACTACTGTAAGACCCAGACTGGAGGCTGTGAGTGCTCTGTCTCTCAACTGGCAGCCAGACAGAAGGAGTACTGCTTGACTAAGAAAAAAAGCTCAGCCCTGAAGGTGGAAAAGGGAAAAGGCCTGGATGTACAAGCTGCTAGTTACATGGGTGAGAGATGTGGGGTGGTTTGGAGAACATTTTAGCTAGGAGGCTTAGATTTAAGTTATAGCCAAGTGGCTTGTGTTATTGCTTTTGTTGTTGTTGTTGTTGTTGCAACCGGAGGACCGGGTGAGGCTATTAGGGGTTGGAGGAGGCCTCACAGGGGCTCCACGGTAGCGTGGGGACCCCGGTGCCAGAGAGGGCACAACATTCAGGGGTGCACTGACCCCAGCTCTGAGAAGGGGAGCAGAGAATTGGAAGGGGCCAGGTCAGGCCAAGGCTGCCTGAGCCCTAAGGCGAGAAGCTCCAGAGCGGGCAGTTGTGAGAAGCCCCAGAGCGGGCAGTGCGAGACAAGGCAGAGAGCGCCTGTGGGGTGCAGGCTGCGAGACAAGGCAGAGAGTGCCCGTGAGGTGTGGAAAGAAAAATCAACCAAACAATGTCCAGTACATCTGCGAGGCTTGGGGTGTGGTACAGGGCTGGTTGGAGCCACGCATAGCCCATAAGGCTGGGCTGCACTGACTCACCCAAGATAGAACTAAGACTGGGATACATCAGGGCACTGTGTCAGAGAGGACTAAGGGCAGCCTCCCTTAAACATTGTTAACATCAAAGACATGGCGGGCGAGATGGTGATGGTGCTTTAACACCGACTTGGCACGGTAGGGGGTGCTAGGGGAGATCACAGCCACCCCTAGGACTCTGCGCGGTCACAGGCATGAAAACATAATTTAAAAGATAATCCTATATATTTCACAGATGGATTGATAATGTTAAAATGATTCTGACCTGTTGTAGTCTTTCTGAATTCGTTGGGACAGAATAATTACTCTATTAAGTTTCTATAGTCAAAAATGAATGAAAACTAAGAACAGACATTTTCTGAGGGTGCCTTGAGTCTAATGAGAGGTGCCTTGAATCTAAAAAGATTCAGACCATTAGTATACACTATCTTATCCAAGCTCTACTCAGTATACTTGCAGCTTTGATGCAATGAAATTTCCTGAGGCACTCAGAAATTGTACTTATAAATAACATTCACAACTTTTATGAGACTTCAAAATGAATGATGCATGCACAGATTCTTTCATCACCTCCCAGCCCTGAGGCAGACAGACAGTTTAGGTAACAGTATAAGAGTCTTAATGTATACACAGAATACAGCCAGTATTTAGTCCCTGCCACATTAGATTTGGTCCTTATTCATGTATAGAAGTGCATGTGTCTAGGGCTGTTGTTCTCTTTCAGCTGTCAGCTGTGTTTTGCTAGAGACCTTTCATCCACTTCTAAATGTATGAACAACTGTATAATTTGGTTTTGTTTGTTTATGAAGTACCTCCAAATACAGCAGTTGATAGTCATCTTCTACACATCTTATATGCATTTTTAAATCCTTCATCTGAAAACAAGATGCACAAGTGTTAGTGCATACCTCATTGTTTAATTTGGTTTTACAAGTTCACTAAATTGCTGTTTAAACTGTTACAATCTCAGAAGTACTGTACTAACAACAGTTCATATAATCACATTCCATTTGGATCCATTCTCAGATCTGCAAAGCTTCATTAAATCCAAACTGCTGTGTATTTTCAGATAGTCAGTGTCTTGGGAACATCATGTATCAGAAGATGAGATTAAACTGTACAGGGAAATTTCAGTATCCTAATGGTACTGTTGGAGTGATGTTGTAGCTGTGAGGGTCCAGGAAATATGTAATGCATTCTGCTATGACAGACCTGATGAAAATATATTGCACGGCTTCTGCCATGACAGTCTGGTTCTTTGTGCCCCTTCTTTCCTCCAGCTTCTATTTCTTGTCCTCCGTCCCGGTGATATGAAGGTAGAGTGGGAGGGGGTGGGGTGCTGAGTTCTGTGTGTACCTTAAGAGTCATGAGGCCCATGCTGTATGCATGGTGAGGAGGAAGGACTGGGCTGTTCATACGGCAAATGAAGAAGCTGAGCTGTCCACACTATAGGTGGGTTTTATGCATGGCTTGGGGAAAGCCAGGATGCCTGTGTTGCAGGTGGGGGGAGAAGGTGGGCAACCACGAAAATACTTGTCTCTCTCAACAGTCTAGTTAATTAGAGCTGGTATTCTCCATGATCTGTTCCAGAAACCTTCCTTTACGTTTTCCAAATTTTTACCTAAGGAGAATCACTGAGCATCTCCTTAAGGGATCCAGTCAAGTTCTAGTTGTCTGGAAGAAAGGACACTGTGATATAGAAAGCTGAGACTGATCTAATTGAACTTCCGTACAGTTCCCAGCACAGCCCTTGGGCTGGGAAGGCCCAACTGCTGGATCCAGCCCTGGAACTATATTTTTCCTAACCTCCCACCTGGCACCAAGCTATTTTTAGACAACACCCCCCTGCATATCAGACAGCTCCCCCCAAGCCTGACAAATCCCTAATCCCATAAGCTTCTACCAGTGCCAGTTTTACCAGTGTTCACCAGTACCAGAAGCCAAGGAAGTAAATTGGGAGTGTGGAATGGGTGGGCAGGACCTAATAAGGGTTGGCTAACTGGGAGGGGATATTCACCTGCTCATGTTAGGGGTTGGGAAGCTAAAAATAGCCCCTGGTCCTGGTGGAGGGCATAGCTACACATCCCTCCCAAGCCCTCCTGTGGACCCCGTTCATCCCCCTGATCCCACCAAACCCTCCTGGATTGTATCCCCCACTAAAGATCCCACTAGTCGGCCCCAATTCCCTAACCCCCCATGGACCCCACTTGCTCACCAATCCCTCCAAGCCCCTGTTTGCCCTCCCAAATCCCCCTATCCCTCCCCAGAGAACTTGCTTCCCCTCAGTGCCCCTAAACCCTCCTGAAGACCCCATTTTTCCTTCCAATCCCAAACCCCCACCACTAGCCCCACCATCCTGACCTACCTGAGATCAAGTGGCCATTTTTAACTTGATCTAACCTCCCCAAACACCCCCAAATGTCTGTATGTACCCACAGTCAGTTCATTTAGAGAAGTTGAAGAGATTCAATGCTATGGATGAATGAGAATTTCGTGTACAAAACATAGTAGATGCAAATTAGATGTTGAAATTGAGAGGGATTATATAATTACAAGGTTAGGTGATTAGAAGGTTCATATAAATCAAATTCAACACTTAAAAGTAGTTTTAAGACATTTAATCATTTCATGTTTAGAATTTTGTTTTTGAATAGTTATATGTGGTTCCTTTGAGGTTGATTGTAATTGCTTTCATTCAAGGACAGAATTTGCTCCACAACAAAAGGTACTATATTTTGAGAGAAGGATAATTTACTCCATGTTTAAGAAATAAAAAACTAGAAATATTTTAAATTTCAGCAGAATAGCTTTAATACTACAAATTGACTAGAAGCAGCATAAGCTTGTGAATATTCCCATATTACAGGATATTAATAATATTATAATTGTGAAATAATTTACAATTTCTAGTTCATTTATCGATTGATGTCCTGACCTGTTTTTCCAACAAGCTCCATCATAATACAAAGGGAAAGGAGTAGCTTACAGAATAATCTTGATGAATTATGAATACAATTCTTGCTTCTGGATTATATAGGCTTCTTATTTACTGTACATATCAACTTTTAGAATTGCGCTCTCAGATACAGTCCTAATTGTTATGTTTTCACTTAAGAAATACTGAAGTTTATATATATAAAAAAAAAAGTGTGTATTGAAGTGTAACTGGTGAAAAGTAAATGTTTTCCAGTTTTGCTTTGGGTATTGAAAGAATGTACACCTCCAATTGTGATGCTTATCAGAGTAACTGTTTCTATGATTTTTTTTATCTCTTATTTGCCAAGAGATCTAAATCCAGCTTTTAAAGTTTTCTTCATACATAGTCTTTCCTCATGGAAATAATAATATATTCATGAGCAAACACTGCTTACACGCACTCATTTTGAGATGTGTAAAATGTGTTTGCTATATTAGAAGTGATGCTTAGAAAACCTTTAAACTTTATAGCAGATCTCTCAGAGAATGTACCATTGTTATAAAATGGCTTTTGAAAACTGACTAAAGTATGACAAAATGTCCTTCATTTGGGTTTCATGTGGGTTACAGCACATTTTATACTCTTCCCAGAAGTCTACATCAATACTTTTCATGCCATGTGCAAAATAATTATTAATGTATGCCTTTTTATAAAAAATAAATTACATTGATAGAGCACTAATTGATTTTTAAGGACTTTAAGGACTTCATTCAGCATCTCAAAAGAAGATAAGACTTTAAGCATGACACTGAGATTAAAAACTCCAAAATTGCTGGTTGGGGGTGGGATTGAAATAAGAGAACAATGAGTTTATAGCCAAAGGCACAAGTGTGTGTGGAGTGAAAGTGATACACAGCAAGAAAAATTTAATTTTTAGAAAATTAAGTTGGAAGCAGTGCCTTTGTCAAATCATTGTACTCAAAGATTAATACCTTTTTTTTCCACTGTACACTGTGTTATAATTGTTAATTGAAAAGAAAAAACTCTGATTGAAAGGAAAACCAGTGGATACCACTATCCAACAAAAAATAACAGGACATAAATTATCTTCAGCTATACCAGAGTGAAGCTGAAGAAACTTAGGGCCTTGTTGCACTTTGAGGTGCTCAAATGTTGATCAGTGTTAGTGCTAGCTCAAGACTGGAGCAGTCACACCTTAAAGCTAAAAACCTCCTCTGACTGTCCCCTACCAGTACAACTGTGACTTGCCACCAGAGGGCTTGCAAGCAGGGGCATGATTAGCAGCTATAGCTCTGAGTTGCCACTACAGGTTTGATGAGCCATGACAAGCTTTATTTCCTACCTTAAGTAGAGGGGTGTGAGAGACAGGTCACAGGATGTGTGAAACTATGAAACTGGGAGGTGGAGAGTTAATGGGCTGGAGGTGGATAATGAAATGAAAAGTGAAAAATAAATGGGAGTGAAGGAAGTTAGACACTGAAGTATAACATAAAATTTTAAAAAGCAATAAAAAAGAAATAAAGATCTCATGTTTTAATAAATTGGGATTTGGGATTGGAGTGTGGGGATGCAGGTCATGCTTCCCAGAGTGGCTGGGAGGTGAGAGTGATGAGGGAAGGTGTCTGTTGGGGAGCTACTGCCCCTGCCCCAGAAAGGAAGCCCCAGCTCATGGGAACCCAGTCTGGCCCCTTACTTTGCACGCCCTACCCTAACCTCCCTAGAGCCTATTCCAGGTCCTGGCTAACTGGAATGTGCACTGCAGGCTGTTTGCATGGGGTTGCATCCCTGGAGGTCACATCCCCATGGACAGGAGACGGAGCTGGTGCCAGAATTGCCCTCTGGACAAGTGGAGTTCATGGGATGAAAAGTGTGTCCTCACAGAACAAGAGGGTGGGGGAGGGGACAGTGTATCATGGAAACCTACAGGACTGCAACTTGGGGGGGCTCATCTGTGGGGAGTAGCAACACCTTAATGAAACATGAGTTGGGTAACACAAATCAGAGAGAAAACTTCCCTGAAGTAGCAGTAACTCTAAACCACCTAAAGTTTGCTTAAAAGTAGTTTCAGGTGTTAATGTGTGGACAATCCAGGGTTCAAGAGCTCCAGGAGCCATCTAAAATTAACGTGTAGCGAGGCCCTTAACTGATATCAAAAACCTTTTCCATATGCATAGCTAAGGCTCTTGGTGAAATTCTGCACTCACGGTGACACAATGGCAAAACTGCAATATGAGAGGATGTATTCTTTTTTGTCTCCAAAGTCCTCTATCTTGCAGCACTGGACCACTTAAATTTCTAGTTCTTACTCTTTTTTTTTAATTCCTTATCCCTTATGAAATATCCCATTGAGATCAGTGTTCAAAAGTCTCTATAGTATTGAGAGTTTTTATTTTTTCCTAATATATCTTGTTCAGCCTGCCTTTAGAGAGAGATAAAGTGGTAGGATGAGCTGAAGGATAGTTTGACCCTCTGTCCTAGCAGCATGATGGATATCTACATAATTAGAATAGGCATAAACATGAGCAAAGAGTAGTCTACAGAGACACACTATGGCCACGTCTACATGAGATACTGACTGCACAGTAGCTTGTTACTACTGCCAGTAGCATCACATGGCATAAAGTGTGATACAACACTACTGCATGGTAGTAATGAGCTACTACACAGTTAGCATCACCTAAAGGCCATTTGGCGATGCTACTGTGCAGTAACTCCAGTTACTGCGCAGTCATTTAGTACTTGTATACACATATGGAAGAGCTTTTTGATGTCACTGATGGGCCTTGATACATGTTAATTTTAGGTGGCTTCTGCAGCTCTTAATCCCTGGATTGTCCACACATTAACATCTGAAACTACTTTTAAGCAAACTTTGCTTGAATACACAAGTTTTAAATGTCTGTGCAGTAACAACTGTGCAGTCAGTGTCTCATGTACATGCAGCCTATGCCTTCTTCCCTGCTTCACTGTATTCCATGTATAAATTCAGATTTGTTATGCATTTATAGTAGGGTCAGGAAGTTGTTGTAGCCTTGATGGTTCAGGAAATATGTGAGAAAAGAGGAGGTTTTGATGATATCTTTTATTGGAACAACTGAGGAGGGGCATTTTATGTGCAAAAGCTTATGTAATGTCTCTCCCAGCTATACAGTTGGTCCAACAAAAGATAATACCAGAAAAACCTTTCTTTGTACACATTCTTGGATGTTGAAAGATTATTTTAGACAGTTCTCTCTACCTATTTATCACATACTGTCTTACTATTTAAAAAGAAGAAACCAAAATATTTCTTTGTCTTTATCAAAAAATAAATTTAATCTTAGATTCAGTCAGATTTTTGCTCCATCTTTAGTATTTTTTTTATTAATAGGATATCAACTTGTAAGGAGTTTATCAAACCGTTTCTCTTTAAGTAGGATTTAGAAGTATAGATTGTATTTTAGTATTTTATTTTAGTTTTTCAAGTGAACCTTAAATTTAGACTTTTAAAACTGGAAATATGGATTTCTTGATTAGAATATTTTTGACAAATAGTGTTTTGACTAAAAAAAATACCTTTTAATAAATATTATATTGCTCTTTTAAATGCTATACCTAGTTATTGATTATGGATATTGTTCCTTTGACCTGAGTGGTAACAAGCTTTTCATGTTACATCATATGTTGTTATGTTTCAGGTTTGGTTATGTTGTCATGATTCATGTTTAGCTATTCCCCACCCTTCCCTTAACTATCAATGCTATTCTCAGAAAAAGGATGATAATTGACAAATACAATTTAAACTTATCTTTATAATTGAGTCTAGAGGGCACTGTAGTGGGTTTTGGGAGCCTCTCTGAAATGATAGCTTCAACAGTCAGACGAAATCTGTTAAATACATCCACAATATAATTTTTGTCTTTATATCTATGTACCTTTTTGTGGTGCTGAAAGGCACATTTCTTAATAACCTGTTCAATATTCCTGCCAATGACTATAAAATCAATACAAAGTCAACCAGGGCACATCTACATGAGATACTTTACTGTGCAACAGATTCATTTGCTGTGCACTAAAATGTCACTGTCTACACATATGTGGCAATTAGGGCACAGTAGACTAATTTACTGTGTTGCTGGATAGTCTTATCAGATACAGATGGTATCCAGCAGTATTGACAATTACTTCACTTAAATGCATGTGTAGATGATGTCAGGATTCATTTACTCCAGCTCAAATTGTGCCGGAATATATTCAGTCATATTAATTACATGTGTAGACATGTCCACAGGTTAGCACTACCTCTTTCCTATATCACTATTGTTTATGAGGTGCTTTGCCACACTTCCATATGCACAGATTAGTTATAAATCCAGCTAAATTAGTTTATTCACCCACAAAGATCAGTAGGATCCACATATGAAAGGAATATCAAGTTAGCTGTTTCACTAAGTAGGGCAGTTACTTGTGAAATGTGGACTTTGTGAATTAAAAGACACTGGTAATAAATAGTTCTTCTATAGCTTTTTAAGTTTCACATACATCATTAGAACATTTGAACTATCATCCATCCAAGATTATCTGTCCTCATTAGTCACCTTTTAGCAAGGAACAGGGTCCAGTCCTCAAAAGCTCTTGGGGAGAGGGCGGGGGGAAGGGGAGAGAGAGGGAGAGAAAGCCAGAGATTTTACTCTGCAATTTTTCTTCTCAGATAACACCAAAGACATTCTTTTCCTTGAGGTTCCACAAAGTCATGTCTTTGTGTCAGCTGTTGTCTTCCTGTGCAGCTGCAAGAAATCATGACGGCACAGGTGTCAAGGGGCAAACAAGAAACACGCTAAACCAGCCTTGAGCATAGCAGCCACTAAAGAAGAAAATGACTCGTGCTGACAATGCCAGGTGTTTGAAGTTTTTCATTATATGGACATTTGAAAAAAAAATGGAAAAGGGTTTTCTGTTAAGTACAATCCAGTTGAACATAACACCTACTGGTATGTTAACAGTGGCTAGGAGCTGTACAGGCAGAGCAGGGTTAAACAAATAAACTGAAATAAATTTGTTTCCTCCTTTTTGGAATCCTGTGGGTAACTCTTTGTTTCAGTTTCCAGGAGGCTTATTTTATACCACAGAACTTTTGCCTGAGGAATCAAAGATCATAGAGTAATGAAACTTATAGATCATTTGTGATAGGAAGAAAAATCACTGAGTTCAAAGCCTCAAATTGCCTTGTTTTCCAAGCCATGGCTGGGAAGCAATAGGCATTTCTAACCTTTCTTTATCAGCAAAATGAAGAGATGAAAATCAGCTTCTGACAACATTCCAAGAAAACCAATTTAGTATTTCTGCTGAATGATTCCTGTGGGGGTTTTCTTTAGCTTGCTTTTTCTTCCTGAAAGTCCCCAAATATTTTGAGTAAACTAAAAGTGTTCAATTTTGTTTAAACTTTTTAAATTTACATTACCCAAGCTAATATTTTTATTTAATTTTTTAATAATTGGCATCTTTCTTAATGTAATTCATGTGGGTATGCTGCTTTCCAGTTAATCAAAAAGTTCTGTGGGATTGACTCCATCTCTAAGATGGCCACTTTTCATGCTATCCCTCTATCTCATCTGTTCCAAAACTTTTATAGCTCTCATAGTTGGAAACAGTCTTATGACATATTATGATTCTGTCCTTGCATGTTTTATTCCATAGAGTTTAAATTTCACCATAGGGTGAAATTCACACTTGAATCATATATCCCAGAGAGACTTTTATATTCCACAAAAGCTGTGGGTAACTGCAGATGCTGAAGTGGTCTCTGCACTGACCAGTGCATAAGGGAGGGCCAGTGAACAGGAGCCACATGTAAGTGGATTCAGCTATCCCAGCACAAGAAGTTCTGTGGCTGCCATCATAAGGCTTTGTAAAGGAAGTTGTGTGTCCTGGGATGGTTAGCAGATTTCACTTTCTCAGATCATTTGTATTCTTTTTTTTTTATAGACTTGTTTATTTGAGCTTAATGTGGTAGAGTTGGTTTCCCCTTAGAATAAAGTATCACAATAAGACAGGTCCAAATTTAAATGCCTGCTTTTCTCTTGAGATCAATAGGAAATGAAAACAAGAAAGGGGGATATGTATAATGAGTATGAGGGATCAGGGAAAATAATGCCTATCAGCTTTAAAACCAAACAAAACTTAAACAATGAAATTCCTGGTTTGACATAAAAATATCTATATAATTACCTAGAAACTCATAAATAACAAAAAGTGTCCTGAATTTCAGTGGTGCATAACAAACATGTCTCAGATCATACTGCAGCTGGGAAGGTAAATTAAAAAGATGAACATTCCTTGAAAAGTCAGCAAAAAGTCCCCAAAAGAATGACAATTATTAATCAGGAAGGGTGCTGGCTGTTAAATATGATTGGTAGACTTTTCAGCCAAAGGGTTATTGGAATTATTAGTGGCAGCTTTAAAATAGTAATTGACTTAATGCACCTACCTGATAATATATGGAATGTGTCAAAATATGATTCTATATGCAGCCTAATCATTCTACTTCAGTCCTAACCTTAATTAATTCCAGTAAAATCTTTGTAATCAAAAGGGGTCATAGGACACTAAAACTCTTCAAATAACCAGTGGATCTGTTTCAGTAAGGTCACTTATGTTCTGGTTGTGAAAATTAGTCTAATCTTTCTAGATTATAGACATCCAGCTAATACCCAAGACCACTAAGTGGAGCAGGACTACATAGCAATTATATGTGAAAGTACTGGATCTAAAGCTGAGGTGCAGTAATATAGTTCATGAATAGAGCCTTAATTAAGGTATGCTACTCAAAGATTCTTAGCTGAAGTGTATTAGGTGAGGCTAATTGTAGGTGATTGTCTTTCCTCCATATCACCTGAAAATAAAAGTCAATTTTTTAGCAGCTCATGGGATTGATCTTTTAGCTCATTAAAAAGTTGTCTCTGGTGTTTCCTTTTTTCTTCTGTCTCTGTTGGGTACTAGGGGGCCTGTATATTTTAATGTAGTCTCATTACAAAATAGAGCTTTGATTGGACTAGAACACATCTAGATCTCTTGGTGTAAACATATGTTACATTTGATGTGGGCCTGATTGTTCCAGGCTTTGACCCAGATCAGAACAGGAGCTGTACAGTCATTTACCAATCTTACCCTTCCAAGTTGCATTGTTGCTCTTCTACCAGTAGCTGGCCATTTTGTCTCAGGAATAACCTGTGACCTGCAATGTCCTAGAAAAAAGGGATAATACCCTTTAGTCCTGCTTACATTGGTATCAATTGAAGTGGGACAGTGGGCTTATAATCATAGAAATTAAGGGCTGGACAGGACCTCAAAAGATCATCTAGTCCAACCCCCCTGCTCCGGGCAGGATAGTGCTGAGATCAAATGATCCCAGTAACGTGTCTATCTAGTCTCCTCTTGAAAACTTGCAAGGTTGGGGACTACACCACCTCCTTGGGAAGCCTGTTCGAGATTCTGGTTACCTTTACTGTAAAGAAGTTTTTCCTTACATCCAACCTGAAACCATCCTCTAACAATTTATGGCCAGTGCTCCTCATTCTCCCTTGAGGTACTCTAGGGAACAGTTTTTCTCCCAACTCCCAGTATTCACCCCTTACATACTTATAAATGGACCACCAAGTCCCACCCTATCTTCTCTTCCATAAGGTTTGTCTTCCAGGCCCTTAATAATTCTTGTGGCCTTTCTCTGAACTCTTTCAAGATTCTCCATGCTTTGAAGTGTGGTGCCCAGAACTGGACACAGTACTCCACCTGAGGTCTCACCAATGCTGAAGAGAGAGGAAATATCACTAGTAGCCCTGCCTGCAGTGGATCAGCTATTGCATCCCAGTATGCTATTAGCTGTGTTGACTACAGTGATGCACTGGTGGCTCATGTTCATCTTGTGATCAACCATAACCCCAAGGTCCCTTTCAGCCATCATACAGGCCGGGACACCTTCTCCTAGCCCGTATTCATGTCACTGGTTACTTCTTCCCAGATGAAGCGCTCCACATTCATCCTTATTGAACTGAATCTGGTTCCACTCCACCCACCTTTCCAGCTTGTTCAGGTCTGCTTGGATCCATATACTATCCCCTAGCATGACCACTTTTCCCCATAACTTACTATCATCCACAAACTTGGCCAGCATGCTTTCTACATCTTCATCTAAATCATTGATAAAGATATTGAAAGTACAGAGCAAAGAAGCGAACCCTGTGGGACACCACTGGCCACCTCCCGCCAAGACAATACAGACCCATCCACTCGTACTGTCTGGGTTCGACCCCTTATTCAGTTCCTAACCCACATGACCATGGACTGTGCCAGTCATAATTCCCCAGTTTTGTTTTTTTTAGACCATCATGGGAGACCATATCAAAGGCCTTTTTAAAATTCAAGAATATGACATCAACCATGTTTCCCACATCTAAGCAGTTTGTTACTTGATCATAGGAAAAGATAAGTTTGGTCAGATATGACCTGCCCACAGTGAAACCATGCTGGCTATCCTTCAGCATCATGGCTTCTGCCAGTCTATCACAAATGGACTTCTTGATAATTTTGTCAAAAATTTTACCCAATATCAAGGTCAGACTGACTGGCCTATAGTTTCCCAGATCCTCCGTCCTCCCCTTCTTAAAGATTGGCACCACACTGCGCCTTTTTCAGTCTTCCAGGACCTCTCTCGAGCACCATGAGTCTTTAAATACCTTCACTAATGGTCCCACAATGACTCCAGTCAATTTCCTCAGCACTCTCAGGTATAGTCCAATCCAGTCCTGCTGATTTGAAAACATTCAGCCCATGTACGTGCTCCCTTACCAGTTTGACACTGACTATTGGTTGACAATTCCCACTCCCTCACCCCCATACACACACACATCCATCCAGTATTTAACCAGGTGGGCAAGCACCATACAGGAATACCAATGCAAACTATACATTAAAACAGTGGTTTTCAACCTTTTTTAACAAGTGTACTCCTTTGGTCTCAAAGTTTCAGCTCATGCCCCCCTTGGCTCCCCCAACGTGTGGAGCAGTAGGAGCTGCCTGCCCATGCCCCTGAACCAGCCACTGGGCTCCAACTTTCCCACAACCTGGCCTGGCTGGGGCCCCATTCACAGTGAATGAGGCCCTGGCTGGGCCAGGTCATGGGACAATCCCCGCAGTGCAGGAGGGAGTGAGGCAGAGGCAGGGGTGAATGATTCTCCCCTACCCCACTCCATCCTGCACTGTGGGGGTCTTGATCTGCCCACCCCACAAGCCCAGGCCAAGCTGCTCTCAAGGTGGGTGGCAGTGGCACTGGGAAGGGGCTATGGGAGGGGCTGCAGCCACCCCAAAATTCACCGTATCCCCCCTAACCTCCTCTCAGCACACCCTGGCCCATCACCTCTGCCAAGAACAGCCCGGTGCTGCCCCAGCCCCAACCCCAACCCCAGCCCCAGCCCACGTGCTGATCTGGGGGCAGACATCTCCCATGCCCTCCCAGGGGCACACATAGCAGCGGCCAAATGGGGGAGCTCGCATGTGGCTGCCACCAGCACTGCCACATGCTATGCCACTTTGCTGTGGCCAGTCATGGCTCCACAGGCTAATGACTGGCCTTGCATCTGGCCACTTGCATGCCTCCAGAGGTGGGCACAAAACACTTTTCCCCCTTCTCCATTCAGATTCTTGTACCTCTGCTCTGGGGGAAATGGCCAATCTGGAGCATGAGCTTGGGTGTGGGGGCAGGGAGGTGCTGCGGTGTGCTGTGTGGGGCCGTCAGCACATGGTGCATCCCTCCTCCTCCCCTGGGTAAGAACCAAAGTATGGGAACACACTAGGGGAGATGCTCTGGGGTGCGCTCCATCCTAGCCCACCAGCACATACCCCCTACAACCTTTCTAAGTACCCCTGGGGGTACACATACCCTCAGTTGACAATCCCTGCATTAAAGAGCTCATCTTTCTCCTGTCTGTTATCAGCTGTCCTGTTTCATTCTGCAAGGGCCTCACATTTCCCTTGGTCTTCCTCCTGCTCTCTATATACCTAAAGAAGAACGTTTTATTGTCCTTGATTTCAGTTGCTAACCTGATCTATGTTGCCACCCTTGCCTTCCTTATCCTCTCCCTATAAATATGGGCTATACTTGTGTATTCCTCCTTAGTGACTACCCCTTGTTTCCACTGTCTATAATTTTCATAGATTTCATAGATATTAGGGCTGGAAGGGAGCCCAGAGGATCATCAAGTAACCCCCGCGCCCTGGGGCAGAAAGTCAGATATGGTCAAACGATCCCAGCAAGATAAGCGTCCAAACATTTCCTAAAACAGTCCAGAGTAGGTGTTTGTACCACCTCTGGAGGGAGTCTATTCCAGGCCTTTGGGGCTCAGACAGTAAAGAAGTTTTTCCTTATGTCCAGCCTAAAACAGTCTTGGAGGAGTTTGTGACTGTTGGACCTAGTCCCTTGGGGCACTCTGGTGAACAGCCGTTCCCCCAGATCCTGATGCACGCCCCTTATATACTTACAGGCTGCCACCAGGTCACCCCTGAGCCTGTGCTTTTCCAGGCTGAAGAGTCCTATGGCTCTCAGCCTGTCTTCATAAGACCTGTTCTCTCTCCCTCTGATCATGTGTGTGGCTCCCCTCTGGACCTTCTCAAGCTTCTCCACATCCTTCTTGAACTGTGGAGCCCAGAACTGGATGCAGTACTCCAGCTGCAGCCTCACCAAGGCCAAGTAAAGTGAGAGGATGACATCCTAAGATTTGCTTGAAAAGCATCTGTGGGATGCAAGACAGAGTTTTGTTCACTTTACCAGCTGCAACATTGCATTGGTGGCTCATGTTCATCTTGTGGTCAACCAAGACCCCCATGTCCCTTTTGGCCCTGGTGCTAGCAACTGTAGCACTGCTGAGCCTGTAAGTGTGAAGTGTTTTTTTTTCCCGTGAGGTGGGGTTCCTTGCATTTATCCATATTGAATGTCATCAGGTTTTTATCTGCCCACTTTCTAAGCCTATCAAAGTCAGCCTGGATCACCAGCCTATCCTCGGGTGTGGACACTGTATCCCAAAGTTTGGTGTCATCGGCAAACATGGCTGCTTTTTCTTTTTAGCACTTTGTGACTCTTCTGGTAAGCCAAGAGGGCTTCCTAGCCCCTTTACCACCTCTTCTGCATACAGGAATGGACCGTTTCTGCACTCTGAGGATCATTCCTTTGAGGAACAACCACCTTCCTGAACTGCCTTCCCCTCCAGTCCCTCTTCCCATAGGGTCTCTTCCATTGTTTTCCAAAGCTCATTGAAGTCAGCCTTCCTGAAATGAAGCACCTCTACCTACTGGCTGACTTTCCTGCCCTACGTCGGATAGTGAATTCTATCATCTCATGATCACTATCTCCCAGATTATCCTGAATCCTCACATCTCCCAAATCCAACAAAGCCTTCTCCCTAGTTGGTCCATTCACCTTCTGTACTAAATAAAGTTCTTCCATGCAGGTCACAAACCTACATGACCAGTCAGATCTGGCCAAGTGCTCCTTCCAGCCCATGTCAGGGTAATTGAGGTCACCCATGACAACCATGTCCCTTGAACATACAGGGAGCCTCCATCAGTTCTCTGGAAAATTCCAGTTTCAGCTCCTCCTCCTGCTGTGGCAGTCTGTAATAGACTTGTACATGTGTAGGGTCACAGGAAAAAACACCTTCTCCTGGGACAAATGCAATCTCTGATTACAGTCATAGACTCTGGAAGGTAACCATTACCTGATGAAGGGGAATATAACATAGTGCCTGATTAGGTGTGATTATGTCTCATTCATATCTTTATTGAGGAAAAATGTTTGTCACTAAACCTATGTAAAGACATTACACTTAGAAGTTCAAGAGGTTAGATGGGATAAAAAATGACTGCCAGATCTTATTCAGTGATTCCTCACTTGATTCCTCCTCCTTTGCAGAACAGTACAGATATTCCTAATATCTGATCTATAGTCACACAGATTCCTTTAAGCTGTGTGATTGTAGATCAGATGCTGGTTTTATAGACCTTTGTTGGTGCTGGGAGCCCAATCTAAGTCAGTCAGGCTGGGAGAAGGGACAGCTGGGATCAGAGGAGCTAATGGATCCATGGGGGAGGCAGGGAAGGGTTGGCAGGATCAGAGAGGCTAGCAGATCTGGGGTGAGGTGGGCATAATCAGGGGAATGATGAGTCCATGGAGTGATCAGTGCAGTCTGAGGCTATTTGGAGAGATCAAGTGGCTAGCAGTTCCATCGAGGGGTTGCTGGAGTCTGAGGGGAGTTTGCTGAGATAAGGGGGCTAGCAGGTCTGTGGGAGAGTTGGAGGAGTTCAGGAGGAAAGGTTTGGCAGTACTGGGAGGCTGTCAGGTCTGTAGGAGGATGGTGTAGTCTGGGGATGGGGTTTGGCAGGACTGGAGATCTTCTCTGAACCCCTCAGATCCCAAACCCCCAGCAACTTGATCCTGCAAACCACCCCAGTGCCAATTTTACACATGTATCTGTGCTGGGTTAGGGGAAAAGCAGGCAGGATTAGGGAGTTAACAGCACCATGAGGGGTTTTGGGGGTTGGGGTGCTCTAGGTCGACAGGGGTGTTTGTGGGGTCCAGGTGATAGGGTTTGGTGGGTTCAGAGAGGTTCTCCCTGTGAAAAAATATTCCTCGGTCTGCTTCACCTCTGTATTGGGGCAGCTCAGGCTCCTCTGTTTTTTCACACTACCTGGCCACTTAGGGATGTAAAAATTCCTAAAGGAAGGGGGAGTTCACAAATCCTGGAGCAGGCATTTTGGGAAGGATACAGGCAGTCATTTTGGGAACACAGACACAGAAGGATGTGCCTCCATGAGAAACAGGCTCTCTGGAAGATTTGTAAGTTTTCAGCCACATGTTAAAAGGGCCACAAGCCCATATTTGAAAGGCTCAATTAATTCTGGTTTGCTAAAATTGTTTTCTTTTAATATTCCTTTGTCCTGCATCCCCTCCACCACCTTCCCCCTCTCTGATCAATAAAGCTACCTCTTAATCTGTTACAGCTCACCTGGCTTTGTACTCTTGAGGGAAGAGGGGAGAGAGAGTCCTTTTTGCTGTCTTTGCTCGGCTATGCTGAGGGGAATTTGGCTGTTTTATTAACTAATTCAGTCCTACCTGAGAGAATCCTGGAAGGCTCCAGGCTATAAGGAACACCCAGAAACACTTCCAGGTGGGCAAAGCACCCCCAAGGCTGGCTGGGTCTGTGTACCCCAGGCTTCACAGAGCCCTGACAGAGACCAGTGCCTAGGTGGTGACAGCATTACCTCAGGCTTGTGGGTGTGCTCCAGGAAGTGGGATGGCCAGATATAGACACCCCAGGGGAGACTCCTGAAGTGAGGGTTTGGGCTAGGCACAGTGAGGAGGGTGGCTCAGCATAGTAGTAACCCCTACTGTCCTGCCACACTCCCCACCCTGACTGGATTATTTTTAGTGCCCTGACCCACTCCAGCCCCAGGTGAGCAACGCCCCCCTGCAGACCAACCCTCCCCTACTGACCCAGTAAGGCTCCAGATCCTGCCCACACTGACTTAATTAGGTAGGGCTCCCAGCACTGGTGAACATCTATAAAAACTGGCATGGAGACCAGTTTGTGAGATTAGTGGGGGGAGTTGGCAGGGTTTGAGGACTAACAGGTCTGTGGGATGGAATTGGTTGATCTGCAAGGGGGAATGTCTAACTGGAGACAGGAGGCAGGGGTCAGGAGGTTAAAAATAGCTTGACAGAGTAGGAAAAGTGCAGTGCTGGAGCATGACTGGGTTTTCCCAACCTCGGAGCTGTGCTCTAAACATGTAAAGATGTTCAGTAGGTTGGTCTAACCCATGTCTGATCTAACTTAATGCTTCTCTCAGGTAAACTAAGTTAGATCGGGCTGGCCATTTTTTCCTAGTCCAACCTCTAGGAAACATCTGTACAGTTTGACACTTTCAAATTTAAATCATCCTAACTAGGGATCTAAGTGTAAAGTCTGCAGAAGAGCAAACTAAGTTAGTTTGGGTGGCCATTTTTGCCCAGTCTAACCTCCTGAACTTCTAAGTGTAACATCTGTATCTAGCCTAAATCAGCAGGGTTAAATGATTTAGTTTGAGCGGTAGTAAATTGTGGGATTACTGGTAGGATTTACTGTGGTGAAATAAGTGATGCTGCATATTAAAGGATTTGTTTTGACTTAATAGATGTGTGTATAGTCATAAATTTAATATACAGAAAATGAAGTTTTAATGAAACGATTGGCTCTGAAGGACCCAGCTGGTCATCTATTCAGGCTTCACTTAACCTTCTGATAAAACATTGCTTTTCATGTAACTGAGATCCTACTATATAGCTGCAAGAGATTATTTGCCATTCCATTCTTTCTCTGAGACCAGCAGAAACAAACCATGTATTTGAATAATATGTCCACTTTTTTTCCTAGGGATTTTATTAAGATTATCAATTCAGCCATCAACATCTTCAGCAGATTCAGGATTTTAGAAAGAAGGCTGCAAAAGCAGGGACCAGTGTTGCAGGGGTGGCTGAACTCCCCAATTCTCAGTCTCTTCTATCCCCTCCTCCCCACTGGGGCAGGACTTTACGTCCAAAAAAAGACAAACGTTGCCCTCCTAGTTTTCTCCATGTTCAAAAGGACGTCCTTTCCTTTTCCCCTCTCCTCTCCCATTCCCTGCTCCTGCACCTGCTGCTCAAGTATCTCTGCTGTCTGTACTGTCCTGGGGGTAAGAGGAGCTCCTGTTCTGCTCCAGCTAGGCTGCACAGGTGCTGAGCCAAGCCCAGGACAATAGTGGTGGGTGGGCAGGTGGATGGGTTCTCCTTTCCTGTTCCTGACTGTAAGGGAACACCAGGGGAAAGCAAGCAGAGAGGGAGAACGCACCCGCATGCCTGCCACCACCTCCACCACTGCCACTTGTGTCTTACACTATGCCCAGCCCCCTGGCAACCTGGTTAGAGTGCGACAGGTGGTCTCCTCAGCCCTGGAACAGTGGAGATTTTAGCAGCAACAGGCAGAAGAGGGGCAGAGTTGGGATATGCCTCTGAGCACAAAAAGGAAGGCAGGTGGGGAATTCTTACTTTCTTCAGGACTTAAAGTTCCAGGATGCTGCTTCTGCCATGTGGTCCAAAAGCAGGTTGTGGTTGTATCACTTTACCCACTTTGGATCTGCCCCTGAGTCTACAACTGGAATAAGGCATAGCAGCTGATTAACAATGACACAGCTACAAAGCCAACAGATGGTAACAAATTGGAGTCTTTTCACTGTGAACCAAACAAATGAGCTAGACATCCTATTGCCATTCCCCTGAGTCTTGTGTGCTGTTGAAATAAATTGCCATGACTGGGTGCTGTGCCCTTTTGAAAGTGATGCCTTCTCTAAAACAAATGCTGGCAGTGCTACCAGATGTCATGACTCGATTGTAAGTCTTTTGGTATTTGCTATCATTCTGAAAACACAGTCTCTTGAAAGCAATAAATTATCTGAGAATCTCAGTTTATTCTTTTTAAGGAAAAGTTTCTACCTATGTCACTTGTAGAGTAAAGCTTTAAAAGATACTGACTGCTTTTCCCAATTACATAAAGTAAATGTACCTTAAATGTTCAAAAAGGAGAAAACATGTGGGGGAAAAAATCCAGAATGGTTATTTAAAAAAAAAAAATCCTCATGCTGAACCATAAGCTGATATTATGGTTTGGGAACCTAACCAATGTTTGAAGTTCGCAATAATGCTCTGAAGACAATGTGATTTGGAACTAACAAATTAGGTTTTTATGTCTCTGCCTGTTCACATCCAGAACTAATTATAAGTATGTTGTGAGAAAATTCTATAGGAGTGGAAAAGGAGAAAGCTCTTGCAGCAACAGTGTCGTGAAGAAGGTAAAGTAGGGTGGCACCTTTAGAGAGACTGTCTTATTCTGCTGTATCTTATGCCTGACCTCAGTAACAGTGTTGAGACCATGCAACTGAAAAGAAAGGAGCTTGGTGCTAAATGAGTGAAATTCAGCTATAAGAGAACTATGCAAATATAAAATAGGTCAGAGCAAATTGCTACAAAGTTTTAAAAGTACAAAGAGCAAGGTTGAACTGGATGCTAAAGTAAATTAAAGGGAAAATGGAGGATCTAGAATATATGACTTGGCTTTTCTCCATGTAGAATAACCACCATCAGCTTCTTTAGATATGTTGTATTTGAGCCAC
>NW_017728992.1:28394606-28408722 GCF_001723915.1 Gavialis gangeticus | reverse complement strand
AGTGAAATTCGGCTATAAGAGAACTATGCAAATATAAAATAGGTCAGAGCAAATTGCTACAAAGTTTTAAAAGTACAAAGAGCAAGGTTGAACTGGATGCTAAAGTAAATTAAAGGGAAAATGGAGGATCTAGAATATATGACTTGGCTTTTCTCCATGTAGAATAACCACCATCAGCTTCTTTAGATATGTTGTATTTGAGCCACTGCAAACTTGAAAACATGGGCTAGGTAGTCACAATAGTAAAGCTTAGGTATTTTCATGCTAAAAGTGGAGAGTTTTTTTAAGGACAATTGCCCAGTACTTGTGTCTACTTCATCACTTAACTGTGCACTGAGTTTTTATAAGGGGTAATTAAACGTTTATTCTAAAAAAATCCAACAGTAATTTAGCCAAATTTCCCTCTATCTACTTTATCAGAAACATGACATGGTAATTGTAGTGTAGCTAAAGCAGAAGTCACATGAATTAAACAGTAAAGTGAAAATGATTCATCTGAGCAAACAATATGCTCATGATGTTGGTACATTGTTCTCTTACTGTTAATTATATTAATTACTGAAGATCACTTTGCAGTTGAAATCTCGATTGTCAAATCTAATTTGATTTCATCTGGTGACAACTCTGACAGTTAATTCTTGTGATTGCAAATACTGTAGATGAGTTTTGTCTCAAGTAGAACATTTTAGCAGCATTGATGGTTAATTATCCTGTAATGTACGGATATCAGCAATGATAACTACTTGATATTATTCTTTTATTTTTATTTCTGTAAACAGAAAATTCTCTTCTAGTTTGAAAGAGTCTTAGGATGTCTTGATAATAAAAAAATTTTCTTTAGGACAGGAGATTTTAAGTTGACAAGATTTATGAGGTTTGGATCCCACTTGCATAGTGAATTACAGTCTAACATCTTAGCCCAAGTAAGAGGCAATGAGTAGTATCCTAGTAATAATAGTGTCCTAGTAATAATAAATTAAATATCTAGAGGTTGCTCTCAACCTTTTTACACTCAAAGCACCCCTTGTTAGACCCAAGGCACTCCTCAGAAAATGGCAGCTCTTAGTTTTTACTCATTTTTTACTCTAAAATATTAATAGACCATTTTTTCTATCCCAAGGAACTCAGAAAGACCACAACAGGTCAAAATAATTTTAATAATGTGGATTCCTATTTGAAATCTCTGGATTGATCTTATGAATCAGATCTCAAGGCATGCCAGGGTAGTGCAGCACCCTGGTTGAGAATCACTGATCCTGGGTCAAATTTGGGTCTTATTTGTGCCTTAGAAAAATGTGATGCAAAAACACCCTTTTAACCATCTTTCATTTATGATAGATCTATAACCTGAGGCTAATGTTGCATCAAGCCATGACTCTTCCTATTCCCTGTTTTCTCTAGGGGAAGTCTCTGGAGGAAGTTGCTTTTTCCCTTGTAGCCTCTAATGATATGGATACCTGTGGAAGGTCTTTAGAAATCCTTGTTACCTTATTTCCCTATATAAAAAAAGGTCTGCCAGAGCCTAGCAGTCTATTAGGTTAGGGTGTTTAAGGCTCACTAGTGATAAAGATGATAAAGGAGATGTAAACTATATTTTCTATGACTGTAGAGGACAGGACTAGCATCAATGGCTTCAAATTGCAGCAAAGGAAATTTAGGTTGAAGATGAAGGGAACTTTCTCACCAGGAGGGTGTTTAAGCATTGGAACAACAGTCTCCATTCTTGGATGTTTTTAAGAGCAAATCAAAACAACCACTTGACTAGGATGGTTTAGTCAGGGACTGGGCCTTAAGGGAACTGGCCTCCTGAGTTTCCTTCCTGCTTTCCTGATCATAAGGGTTTGAAATACCTTATGAGGAAAGGCTGAAAGGAACTAGGTGTGTTTAGATATTGCTGGTGGGAGGTTGTTGAGAGGGCAGGACATGATAGTATCTTTTAAAATATTTGGAAAGTTTTCTGTCTTGCTACAGAAATGCTTTAAGCTACAGTAAAACAGATCTATATAAAGTCTAATGAAAATGCATTCTTAATGTGAAAACAGTAGGACAATGGAACAAATGCATAAGAAATTTGTTGGGTTTTGGTTGTAGCTGTGTTCATCTAAGGATTTAGGCAGGTAAAGTTCTTTGAGTCGGTGTGATATCTTTTATTAGATCAACTGAGTAGTTGGGGAAAAGTTCTTAGCCAGCTTTTGGGCACAGTCACCCTTCTTCAGGCATCGGAAGTCTCTGCTCTTCTGAGACCTGGGAATCTCAGAGAACCTTCCCTGCCTAAGAAAGTTGTAGAATTTCAATAATTAAGGGGGAAAATGCTGTTTAATAATCTATCTGGAATGGTTTTGTAACAAGACATTCTCCATGTCTTCAGGAGGTTGAATTAAATGATTCCTGAGGTCTGTTCCAACCTACCGTTCTCTGAGTGAAGGTAAGTATTCAAACTGTGAACTGGTTTAGAGTGAACCATTTTTGGGACAGGATTAATTATTTTTTCTAAATTTATAATTCAGTCAAAAATAAAAATTTGAGATTTAGAACAAAGCTAGATGACAGTGTCAGACCTACAGAAATTAGGTGTGGACAACTGAATAGTGAAGACACACAACAGATGGAAATGGATGAAGATAGCAGACCCGGCCAGTGGCCCCTAGGGCCTATAGTGATAAATTACATACATTCTAGTTCCAAACTCTTTTTGTAGCAAAACAAAATTCTTATTCTTGACATTGTATTTATGTGTGTGTGTGTGCCATAGACATTCAGGCTGAAAGGCACCCCAGAAGATCATCCAGTCCAGCCCCCTGCCCCAGGGGCAGAAAGTTAGCTGGGGTCACAGGATCCCAGCCAGATAAACATCCAATTTTCTTTTGAAGGCATTCAGAGAAGGTGTTTAAACGACCTCTGATGGCAGGCTATTCCAGACCTTGGGGGCTTGGACAGTAAAGTCCCACGGCTCTCAGCCTCTCTTCATAAGGCTTATTCTCGTGCCATCTGATCATGTGTGTGGCTCTCCTCTGGACCTTCTCAAGCTTCTCCACAGCCTTCTTGAATTGTGGAGCCCAGAATTGGATTTAGTACTCCAGCTGCGGCCTCACCAAGGCCAAGTACAATGGAAGAATGATGTCCTGGGATTTGCTTGAGAAGCATCTATGGCTGTAAGCCAGGGTTTTTCTTGCTTTACTAGCCACAGCATCACATTGAAGGCTCATGTTTATCTTGTGGTCATTCATGACCCCCAAGTCCTTTTCATCTGTAGAGCTAGTCAGCGTAGCACTGCCAAGCTTATAAGGATGCTACAGGTTTTTCCTCCCAAGGTGGAGAACCTTACATTTTTCGGTATTAAACACCATCAGGTTCCCATCTACCCATTTCCTGACCCTGTCAAGGTCAGCCTGGATCACCCTCCTGTCCTCAGGTGTGGATGCTTTACCCCATAGTTGGGTATCATTAGCAAACTTGGCCAGTCCGCTTCTGACTCCAATGTCCAAATCATTAATGAAGATGTTGAACAATATAGGCCCAAGGACAGAGCCTTGAGGAACCCCACTAGTCACCGGGCACCATGACAATTGACTTCTGTCAACCACCACCCTCTGGTCTGACCACAGAGACAATTCCCCAGTCAGTGGATCATGGTGGACCCGAGGCCACAGTTGGCCAGTTTTGGCAAGAGGTGATCATGGGGTACCAGATTGAAGGCTTTTTTGAAGTCAAGATATACAACATTAATCTCCTGTCTGTTGTCCAAGTGATAGGTTACCTGGTCATAAAAGGAAATAAGATTGGTCGAGCAAGACCTATCCGCAACCAACCCATGCTGGCAACAGCCTGAGGGATAGCCAAATCAGCCAGTTCATTAAGAATGGCCTCTTTGATGATTTTTTCCTAAAACTTTCCCAGGCATAGAGGTCAGGATCATGGGCCTGTAGTGTGCCAGATCCACTTTCCTCCCTTTCTTGAAGATAGGCACCACATTGGCCTTCTTCCAGTCTTTAGGCACTTCACCAGAGCACCAGGAGTTCTCAAAGATCTATGCCAGGTGCCGAGCTATGATGCTAGCCAGCTTCTTGAGTGCCCTGGGGTGTAAACATTCAGGGCCGACTGACTTGAAGGTATCCAGCCTCTCAAGGCGTTCCTTCACAAGGTCAGCATTGATGGAGGGCAAGGAATCTCTCTCACCCAGGCCTCCCTGTCCCGTAATGGGCAGGGGCATCCCGTGGGATTGATGAAAGATCAATGCAAAGTACCCATTTAGTGGGTTGGCTTTTTCCTGGGCATCGGTTGTCAGTTGTCCCTTCTGGTTTAGCACGGGTCCAATGTTGCCCTTGCTTTTCCTCCAGCTCCCCACATATCTAAAAAATGACTTTTTATTATGCTTAATCCTAGTAGCCAGTTTGTAGACAAGGTTCTTTGGGTAAATCTGATATATTTTATTAGACCAACTAAAATGTATGCACACATGTACTTCAGGATCTACGTTATAAATAATTTAAATATTTATAAACAATTTTCTCTTTGCAAAATAAAATACAAAATAATGGGATGGAGCTGTAGAGGATTATGCACAATTTAATTGCATATCCAAATTCAATTGCATGTCCTTTAAACCTAAAACAGTGCATTATTAATACATTGAAAAGGAGAGCACGAGCATTCTGTTGAGAAAACTTGTGATAAAGGAAGCCATATATATCAAAACAGGTTGTGACAAAAAGAGAAGCAAGTAATCCATATGAAAATTAATTGATCAAGTTTGTTTTATTATGGTCTTTTTCATTTTGGAGGAAATGAAACAGCTTCATTCATCTACTCTAGAGCAGTGTGCAGGCTTGAGGATTATTATGCCTATTCTATTACTATGCCTATTAAACATGTTCCAAAATAAGGAGTAAATAAGCAAGGAATTTGAAGTAATCCTGCTTTTAGTGTTGTCTTCAAAATGGTTATATCCTTACCACGCTAAATACCATGAATAAATTCAAAGTTTGTACTTTTCTTCCTGATGAGATGACCAACTTTCTCCCATAATAGCAAGCTGTGGTAGCAGGACAGACTTTTTAATAGCCCACACTTGACAGACTCACATCTTGAATTGTCAATAACTAATAGGTTTTACAGACATCTGGAGAACCTGAATTTTGCTTATAGTACTAGAAAAAAGAGGGAGAAGGAATGATTGGTGGATTGGTCTCTGAATAGGAAGTCACCTCCACAGAAGACCTTTATGATTACAGCAGCCTATTCTGAAGTCAAAACAAAGGAAGCAGAAGCATTTCTGTCTTCATTGTTAGGGCTAATAATAAAATCAAGATTGAGATTTGAGTTAAAAAGAGAACAAGCATGTACTGGAGAACAGTGAGGTGACTGAACAAAAATCTAATTAAGGGCAAAATGACTTGGGCAAGGAGTTCTGGGGCAACTGGCAGCATTTCTGAATTACAACAAACTTACCTAAATTTCCTCTAGCGTTTTCATATATCAAGGCTAAATTTTGTGCCCATTGGCTCCTGGAATAATCCCTTACTTTTTTCGTAAGATTCTGGTCAGATTTTTTGACTGGATCTGGATGTTATTGAAGTAACTTATATGTGATTCCTAAACAGGAATATTGCAATATGTTTTTAATCAAACACAACTCAGGTTTAAGTTTGGTTGGAAAATGGAGATCAGGTGAACAGAATTAGAAAAAAATTAGTAATTTTTTTAAAATATTATTTCTCTAGTCAAAATTTGGAACATTAATATCAAATTTTCAAGTAAAGTTAACTTTTAGAAAATTTCAACTACTCAGAAGGTAGCAGTAGCCATAGAATGCAGCAACTCAGAGGCTTGCTGTACAAGGAACTTATTTCATGTGTTTTTCATAAGCATCACTTTGTTCATTTGGGATGAAATTCATCCTTGTACAGAGGGTCAGCTCAGAGCAGATTTACTACTGAAGTCTCAGATAAGACCTCAGTCGTGTTACTCGAAGCAATGATTAGGTTCATATCTAATAACAAATACTAGCAAGAGTTTGAGCTCATTTTAGAGTTTTTATGGTTTGGTTTGGTTTTTTTTTTAAAGATTAAATGGATGTCTTTTGAAAAGAATTTCAAATAGGAGAGTAATTATCTTGACCTAGAAAAGAGTGAGCTTACTCCAAACAAGGGATAACATGAACAATGAATATTGTCTTAATTTTGTCGTCTTATGTAAAGATATTTTGCTATATTTGTATCAAATGACTAAAATGCCAGTTATGCAGGCACTATTGGTAAGCATTTTTTCTTTTCATTTTCTTTATATGTTTTATATATTGTTCTCTTGCAATTATACTTCAAAATGAAAATGAAAATGAGTTCCTGATATTGAATATTTTTCTATAAAATAATTCTAAAAATAAATTATCATGAAGTCAAACATCAAAGATGATAAATTTTCATCTGAACTACCACATTTCATTAAAGTAGGGCTATTCATTGAAGCAATGAGCAAATGATAAGTACTGTTGTTTCCACTGGAGAAAAAAAAAGATGATTATTTCAGTGGCTCCAGTAATGAAAAGTAATGAGAACCATGTAAAGCTATAAAGCCAGCTTATTATTGCTGACATTCTGGACAGCATAGGACAGTTGAAGGATGAACTCACAAAATTACAGCTTCTATACACACACTTACATGCTTGAGAGTGTCATCGTGCACACATGCATACAAATACATTAAGGATTTGTAACTTAAATTGATATCATGGATGGCAAAAAAGGGAATATGTGATTACACTCAAAATTACACTCCTAAGCTCCAGCCAGATGTTACATTTCTTGTGTGACTAACATGTTAATCCCATGGTAAATTGTAACATGCCACACATTCAGGGAGTTTTTTGTGGGATAAAATGGTAAGCCAGCCATTAAAGGTAGAATGTCTTTGTGGATGATTTGAATCTAGCTGTAAATTGAAAAATGTGGCATGTCCTGGATCTCTTACCCAATGACAGAGATCAATTGATGGTCATATTGGATTATCTGGTCCATTTGGCACAGCTGTTCCATGTATCAAGCAGAGGGCAGCTCCAGGTCCTGGGGACCCAGAGCTTTCCTCTGCCTCATCCCATTGAGATAACCCTGGTTCTCACACAAAGGGATTCCTTCTGCCAGATCCTGAAGAGGTAGTCTGAATCCTGTGAAAATCCTTGTGTCTGAGGTACAAGGCTGCCCCATGCCATTTAGTAACGGCTTTACATTACCCAGTACGGGGGGAGCTCATTGGATCCCAGCACTCACAGACATTTAAAAGGTCCACTATGACACAGGCTTTGAAATCACCAAGGGCGAGATAGAGTTTGGCCAGACAGCCTAACTTTGGAAAGGAACAACTGGAAAAAAGGGATGGAGGAAGTCAATTCAAATGTAATTCTTCTCCTGAACAAGTGTCTGGAATGTAATCTCATCATTACAAAATCCCTAGTCTGTCAAAGCAGCCAAGATATGGATGCAGTCCCACTCAAAACACTATCACCTGATTAACTATGTTGTGTGCCTGGAACCATCACAACATCTGTATGGACCTCTTCCATCAGAAATGGACCCCTTCACTATTGGAACTGGAGGCAAGCAAGGATGCATGATTGCACATAGACTCTTTTTCATCCATATCACAACTAATCCACATTTCATTGCTGACAGACTTCCACCTGGAATTAGCATCCAGTATCACATGGATAAGAATCTCTTTACCATCAAGCTGTTACATTCCAAATCCAAGTTAACCAATATCTCCATTACTGATCTTCAACAATCTATAGATTGTGTCATGTGTGCCCACTCAATTGAAGAACTACCGATCATTCTTGATTACTTCTGTGAAGCATATGAAATTCTTGGGCTCATTTTCAGTTTCACAAAAACCAATATAGCTTACCAAACCATCTTGAGCCAACCAGATGCTCCTCCAAGTATTACAGCAAGAGGACAGTCCTTGAAGAGTGACCCATTTCCCCTAGCAGGGTACCCATATTTTCAGTTAGCAAACAGAGAAAACAATATTCAACACCAGCTAAAAATCTGCCATTGCAACATCTGTTCTATATCATCAGTGCTATGACCAGTGCACATGACTGCTAGAAAGATCGACATTTGATACACTCTATCACATCCATTCATATCTCCCCAAAATCCTACAGATCAGCTGGAAGGACAGAAGAATGAATGCCAGCATTTTGGTTCATATAAATATGACCAGCATTGAAGCAATGTTTATATGCTCACAAAGATGCCTGAACACCAGCTCCCAAAATGGGTCCTATCCTCCCAGCCCACCAATGGGTACCACTCTAGAGGTGGGCAAAATATGAGATTCAAGGACACCTTGAAAGCCAATCTAAAGAAATGCAATATTAACATCAATACCTAGGAAACTCAAACATTGAATTAGCCCCACTGGTGCCATGATATATGACAAGGCATTGATCATTTTGAGCAAACTCACCTTACCATGGAGGCAGAGAGATGAGAGCGACAAAGGAAAAAAGCTGTAGCCCAACATCACCACTTTCATTGCCACTGGAACTATTTCCCATGTCTGCAGTCAAGCCTATGGATCTTGGATCAGCCTCTTCAGTCATCTCTGGATGCACCTATGATTTTGCTATTTAGTGAATGACTTTTGTCTTTTTATTGAGGGGATGCAGATGATGGTACAGGCAGCTGGCATCAAGGGAACTGTCAGTACCCAGCTGCACACTCTAACAGTTTCAATAGTTGTGTAATTGGGATCTGAGGAATTTTTTGCCCAATTCTAGACATCATTATATTCTGCCATGCACCTCTGACATACAACTTTTGGGACAGGGTTTAAAATTCCTCTAATTCAAAATGTGCAATCAGTTTAATGTCTGTCTGGAGCCCTAAATAGAGATTTCCACTTTATATATGTTTTAAAATAGTGTTTAGACTCGAACCTAATTGTTGTATGTGAGTAACATACACAGATGTGGAGAAAGGTTAGTACACCTTTTATTGCAGTTAAGCACATTTGTTCCCAAAGCTTACTTCATATAACATAATAGCACTTTGTGTGACTGGTGGTAGTGCATATATCTGTTTGCTCTGTAAAACAAATTTTAATGGACATGAGATAACATAATCCAGTGTGAGCCAGTATAATTTCATGTGTTTATTAATAACAAAATAATACTGAAAACATGCAGTTTATATGCTCAGACCACATGATATGTTTTACTGAGCTATATAAAATCCAAAAATCTAAATTAACTTAATTTCTTTTAAGTATTATTTAATACTCTGGAAAAATGTAGAAAGAAAGAGAAAAGGATATACCGTCATGGCTAGGCTCAGTTACAGCTCCCTTTTCTGTACTATATAAATCCACATAACACATAAAAAGGGGTGACAAACTTGCATGGCTTTGTGCATGCTTAATTTAGCCTGTATAGGACAATCATTGAATAAAAAGTACACAGGCAGAGACCTTAACTTTGCATCACAAGGATTTAAAAACCATGGAAGAAATAGTTCATTAGAAAGAAGGGGTTCAAAAGATATTTAAGACATAAATAAAAGCATTTGAGCTGCATGTATGCATACTAATGCAGAAGTTGCAGCAGGATATATACTGACAATGTTCATTGCCATATTATTTACCTGCAAATTTACAATTTGCCTGTAAATTACAAATGTTATAAATGGGGACAGGTCCACCTTGATATATAGATGATATGGCAAGGTATAGATCTAGGCTTTTGATTTACTCGGGTATATAAGTAGAATGTTAATAACTTTGATTTCCCTCCATTATGGGAAGCCATTGATTTTCATTTTGTGATGAAAAGAGCCTGATTTTCTTCATTTAAAAATGGCATTCAGAAAATTCTTTATTAGATTATGATTTTATTATATAGTATTATTGAACAGTGTAGACTGTGACTACTTTACCATGTTTCTGTAACTGTGATCCATTACTACTCAGCAATATATTCCAGGTAGATACATTGCAATATTTTCCATTCAGATCTTTTAAACACTGTAAAGCCAATGTGATGCTACTTACTGTTTTTGTTTGATTCTATGAGTCAGACAGCCACCTTGTTTAACTCTATCACTGCCATATGGGCCACATGTATAGAAAAATCAAGTATGCTCACAATTAGCTTTCTCTCTTCTATTATTAGAATTGCATGATGTAAACCCTATCTACACACCGAGGCTGGATCTTACTCTGATTCAAGTCAGTAAGTTCATTGACTTGAATGGTGCAGGATGGTGAATGGTGATTTGCATGGTACAAACCCTTCTAGGGTACAAATTGTTAGCAATTGCTGACCTCCCCTTTGTGGCAGAATGCCACCTCTGTCTCTCCGCATACTCTGCTATCAGGCTTTTTACCTATCTGACAATTTGGTTACCATGGTCACTGCAGAGGGCAGGTACCCTAGCCCTCATCTGCTTCAGGTAACCCTGAGTTGTAACCCAAGCTGGATACATTCCTGAGGGAGGGCGGCTTAAGCCCCCTACTGTGCTCTAAGCAATGACATCGTTACTGGGAGGGGGGCTAGAGACCCTGCCAGTCTACCCAGCACCTGGTGATTATTTCAAATTGGTTGGCTGGCAGACAACAACTGCTGGCCTTCATTGGATCAGGTAAATGAGGTCATAAGGTCTATATAAGGAGGGGCAGCAACCATGATGAAGACACAGGGATGAGCTGGACATCTGCAGCTCTCTCTCTCTCAGAACACATGGGCACACCAGGAACTGCCTGCCTCCAGAGGAAAGCTCTGTCAGCCTCTGGATAATACTTGTGAGTAAGCTACTTGAAATCTAACTAGATATATAGCTTGCAGGAACTCAGATGCATGATCAAAGGCTACCATGCCACTGTTTGCTCTAAGGCTTATTCTTTGATATTGCTCTACCCTGTACCCTATTCTAAGCTTACTCCTTGTAATCAATAAAGTTCTCCCCTGTACCTAGCATAGGAGACTTATTGGTAGTGGGTCTAGATTATGCCTCAGGGTCTCCTTGGTCTGGCTGACTAAGGGAGACCACTATTTGTACTTCAGATTAAGGGAAACACCCCAAGTTCTTGAAGTGAGTCCAATACCCGCTTCAGGTCTATGAAGCCTGTGTACCCCATGAGGCACAGAGACACTAGCAGACTGAGACTCATGAGTGGTGGCAGCATTAGCCCCAGGCTTGCAGGTGTGCTCCAGGAAGCAGGTCGGCCAGATGCGAGGCACCCCAGGGAGGCACTTAGAGCTTGGTAGGTGGTCAGGTGCAGTGAGGTGGGTGAATCAACACAAGAGCACCCCCCTACTGGCCTGCCACACTATTTACTTGCTTTGGAGGTAAATATAGTCCTCACTAATAATGAACTGGTTTGGACCTTGTGCAATCATATATCTGGACAATGCCATATCCATTTTTAGAGTGGTAATTGTTCCTATAAGCACTATCCCTGTATTCAAACCGTAAACCATGTAAAACTACTAATTTTTCACAGCATTTAAATGAGATTTTCATGAATGCATTAGATTTCATCTCAGATTATTATTAGTAGTAGTAGTATTGCTAATGTTGTTATTACCATTAAACACTACCATTTTGTATCACAGTATGGTAGACAGTATAAAATTATGAATTTCATCTACCATAGAAAATGATGGCATTCATAAAAAAAAGGTTATCCTTCTATTATTGGATTACTTTTGGTGGAAAATTGGCCATTTCTGAAAATAAAGGAAAGTATTTTTCATTATTTCTGTTGCATCTACTTTAAGCTCAATTTAAATAAGGTATAGAAGGTGCCCAATGAATACTATTTTAGTCTAGTGACTTTTCCATGGGTGGGGGGAAGGCATAACAGGTTTTAAATATTAAATTTCTAGCTACACAAATGAAGAAGTATGTATGCTTTTCAAATGCCTTAATGAGTAGCAAGTATTCTGCTTTAAAATGTCTAGTTATAACTAACTTACTGTCACCTGAATCAAGAAACAAAGATATAATGGAAGACAGTTATATTAAATATAAATATTTACTTTTTGTTTCCATATCATCTTTCAAACACCTCTCTTCTGAGCAATGAAAAATAAGCCACAGGAGATAAGTATTATAATTACTTCCCTTAGCTGTAGGGAATGTGTACATGAGACACTGACTGCACAGTAGCCTAATAATACTATGCAATAGTGCATCACAGCACGGACATTGCTAATATGCTACTGTGCCGTATTATTAGGCTACTTAGCAGTAGCATCACTTAAAAGACACTTGCTGGTGCTAGTATGCAGTAACTTCAGTAACCACTGCACAATAGTGTCTCGTGTAGATGCCCCATGCCTTTCTTAATGTCTAAGTACAGGCAGTCAAAAAGCCTGAGGCTGAATTAATTCAGTCTTTGCAGATTCATTTAGACTACAGAGATTAAACTAAGAAACAACTGGACACACACTTGCTTCTGATTCAGGAAACAGCCAGATGCCTTCAGTGGCTCAAGCCAGAAGTTGGGGGTGAGGGGCACTACAGCACACCTGTAGCCACCGTGGACTGGGGGTCTGCTTTCTCTTCCTACTGCCCCTGAGGTTTCTGGGATTTGCAGTCCAGACTCACAGTAGCAGAACTGTCCAGGGTTGCTCATCACTTTGTCTTCCTATTTTTAGGTGCTTCTGGGATTTGTAGTCTACAGTCGTAGCCAGAAGTAAGTTTCATTAAGTTTAGCAGCGGGGAAGCTATGCACTTGGGGGAAGGTGAGTTTAACTCCCCCCCCGGCCGCAGATCCCAGCCAGAGTTTGCCTGGGGAAGGGCCACCCCTGTCTCCCACTCAACCCTTCTCTGTCTACACCAGATAGTATGGACTACCATATTTCTTCTAGCATAACATCACAAATGGCTTATTCAGTCATCAGCCAACTTCTAAATAACATGCCTTTAAGCCCAGTGTTATGCCAAACAACTTGGTCAAAATAACTGAAAATCCCTAGAGAGAAACCATCATAGAAAATATGCTGAAGAGAGTGATTACATGATGAAGCAATTAGCAATGATCATAATTTTAAGAAACACTCGAGCTAATTTAATTATTTCAAGCTACTGCATTTCAGATCAGTCTTAGATTTTTCATGAAAAGGTGTCATCAGAATATCATAGTAGTTAGGGGTCAGAAGGGACCTGAATAGATTATCTAATCTAACCCCCCACCACTGGTTGGACCACACTCTTGGATCACATGACCCCAGACAGGTCGTCATCCAACCTCTTTTTGAATTTACCCAAGGTAGGAGCGAGGACCACTTCCCTAGGAAGTTGATTCCAGATCCTAGTTACCCTGACAGTGAAATAGTGTCTTCTAATTTCTAACCTGAACCTATTCTCCAGCAGCTTCTGGCCGTTGTTCCTCATCACCCCAGGTGCTGCTGGGGGGAATAGGACCCTTTCTATTTGCTGCTTATCTCCCTTAATGAGTTTGTAGGCAGCCACCAATTCCCCCCTCAGCCTCCACTTGCAAAGGCTGAACAGGTTCAGGTCCTTCAGCCTCTCCTCATAGGGCCTGCCCTGTTGCCCTCTAACCAAGTGGGTGGCCCTCCTCCGAACCCTCTCAAGGCAGGCCACATCCTTCTTAAAATGCGGTGCCCAGAACTGGACGCAGTACTCCAATTGAGGCCGGACCAATGTCACGTAGAGGGGGAGTATCACCTCTCTGGACTGGCTTGAGATGCATCTTTGGATGCACGACAAGGTACAGTTGGCTTTGCTGGCTGCGGTCTGGCATTGGCAGCTCATGTTCATCTTGGAGTCAATAATGACTCCAAGATCCCTTTCTGCCTCTGTGCTTACAAGGGGAAGCTCCCCAGCTTGTTTGTATGCTGTGGATTTCGTCTCCCCAGGTGCAGCACCCTGCATTTATCAACATTGAAGCCCATCCTATTACCATTCGCCCACTTTTGTTGTCTAAGTCTAATTGCAGCCTCTCTCCCCCTTCAAGTGTGCCTACCTCTCCCCACATCTTGGTGTCATCAACAAGCTTGGACAACATGTTTTCTACCCTTCGTCCAAGTCACTGATGAAGATGTTAAACAGTGTAGGCCCCAAGACTGAGCCCTGGGGGACCCCACTGTTCA
>NW_017728992.1:28386933-28389606 GCF_001723915.1 Gavialis gangeticus | reverse complement strand
ATTCATTTAGACTACAGAGATTAAACTAAGAAACAACTGGACACACACTTGCTTCTGATTCAGGAAACAGCCAGATGCCTTCAGTGGCTCAAGCCAGAAGTTGGGGGTGAGGGGCACTACAGCACACCTGTAGCCACCGTGGACTGGGGGTCTGCTTTCTCTTCCTACTGCCCCTGAGGTTTCTGGGATTTGCAGTCCAGACTCACAGTAGCAGAACTGTCCAGGGTTGCTCATCACTTTGTCTTCCTATTTTTAGGTGCTTCTGGGATTTGTAGTCTACAGTCGTAGCCAGAAGTAAGTTTCATTAAGTTTAGCAGCGGGGAAGCTATGCACTTGGGGGAAGGTGAGTTTAACTCCCCCCCCGGCCGCAGATCCCAGCCAGAGTTTGCCTGGGGAAGGGCCACCCCTGTCTCCCACTCAACCCTTCTCTGTCTACACCAGATAGTATGGACTACCATATTTCTTCTAGCATAACATCACAAATGGCTTATTCAGTCATCAGCCAACTTCTAAATAACATGCCTTTAAGCCCAGTGTTATGCCAAACAACTTGGTCAAAATAACTGAAAATCCCTAGAGAGAAACCATCATAGAAAATATGCTGAAGAGAGTGATTACATGATGAAGCAATTAGCAATGATCATAATTTTAAGAAACACTCGAGCTAATTTAATTATTTCAAGCTACTGCATTTCAGATCAGTCTTAGATTTTTCATGAAAAGGTGTCATCAGAATATCATAGTAGTTAGGGGTCAGAAGGGACCTGAATAGATTATCTAATCTAACCCCCCACCACTGGTTGGACCACACTCTTGGATCACATGACCCCAGACAGGTCGTCATCCAACCTCTTTTTGAATTTACCCAAGGTAGGAGCGAGGACCACTTCCCTAGGAAGTTGATTCCAGATCCTAGTTACCCTGACAGTGAAATAGTGTCTTCTAATTTCTAACCTGAACCTATTCTCCAGCAGCTTCTGGCCGTTGTTCCTCATCACCCCAGGTGCTGCTGGGGGGAATAGGACCCTTTCTATTTGCTGCTTATCTCCCTTAATGAGTTTGTAGGCAGCCACCAATTCCCCCCTCAGCCTCCACTTGCAAAGGCTGAACAGGTTCAGGTCCTTCAGCCTCTCCTCATAGGGCCTGCCCTGTTGCCCTCTAACCAAGTGGGTGGCCCTCCTCCGAACCCTCTCAAGGCAGGCCACATCCTTCTTAAAATGCGGTGCCCAGAACTGGACGCAGTACTCCAATTGAGGCCGGACCAATGTCACGTAGAGGGGGAGTATCACCTCTCTGGACTGGCTTGAGATGCATCTTTGGATGCACGACAAGGTACAGTTGGCTTTGCTGGCTGCGGTCTGGCATTGGCAGCTCATGTTCATCTTGGAGTCAATAATGACTCCAAGATCCCTTTCTGCCTCTGTGCTTACAAGGGGAAGCTCCCCAGCTTGTTTGTATGCTGTGGATTTCGTCTCCCCAGGTGCAGCACCCTGCATTTATCAACATTGAAGCCCATCCTATTACCATTCGCCCACTTTTGTTGTCTAAGTCTAATTGCAGCCTCTCTCCCCCTTCAAGTGTGCCTACCTCTCCCCACATCTTGGTGTCATCAACAAGCTTGGACAACATGTTTTCTACCCTTCGTCCAAGTCACTGATGAAGATGTTAAACAGTGTAGGCCCCAAGACTGAGCCCTGGGGGACCCCACTGTTCACATCTCACCAGTTTGAGTACAACCCATCTACCACCACTCTCTGGGTGCACCCCATCAGCCAAGTTTTGACCCATCCAACTGTGTAGGCATCAATGCCACAGTCACTCAGTTTATTAATGAGAATGGGGTGAGAGACAGTGTGAAAGGCCTTCTTAAATTCCAGGAAGACTATGTCCATGGTGACACCATCATCCAGGGATTTAGTTATCTGGTCATAAAAGGCTGTCAGGTTGGTCTGGCAGGACCTACCTTTGATGAACCCATGTTGATTTCCCCTGGGCATGATCTCCCCTGCTGGCCCCTCACAGATGCGCTCCTTGATAATTTTTTCCAGGATTTTCCCCAAGACCGAGGTGGGGCTTCTGGGCCTACAGTTTCCTCGGTCCTTCTTTCTCCCTTTCTTATAGATGGGGACCACATTAGCTAGTTTCCAATCTCCAGGCACCTGGCCCGTGGACAACGATCGCTCATACAGCCGAGCCAAGGGCACAGCAATGACCCCCGCCAGCTCCCTCAACACCCATGGGTGGAGGGCATCAGGGCCCACAGATTTAAAAACATCCAGCCCTTCCAAAAGATCCCTAACTACTTCTGCGCAGACCTGAGGCCTGGCAGTGCTATCCTCAAGATTGCCCCTACCTGTGGTGGGAGAGCTGGCTTGGTCCCTGTCCAAGAAAACAGAAGCGAAGAACTTGTTAAAGATTTCGGCTTTCTCGTCTGGCATAGCCACAAGATTACCATTTGAGTCTAACAGGGGCCCTACATTACCCAGTGCCCACTTCTTACTCCCAATGTATTTAAAGAAGGACTTTTGGTTGTCCTTAATCCTGGTCACTAGCCTGAGCTCCACACCCACCTTGGCCTTCCTAATGGCCCTCCTACACACACGGGCCAAGGAGGAGTATTCCTTCTTGGTGATAGCCCCTCTCTTCCAGCGGGTGTACGCCTCCCTTTTGGCC
>NW_017728992.1:28376987-28381933 GCF_001723915.1 Gavialis gangeticus | reverse complement strand
TGCTGCTTATCTCCCTTAATGAGTTTGTAGGCAGCCACCAATTCCCCCCTCAGCCTCCACTTGCAAAGGCTGAACAGGTTCAGGTCCTTCAGCCTCTCCTCATAGGGCCTGCCCTGTTGCCCTCTAACCAAGTGGGTGGCCCTCCTCCGAACCCTCTCAAGGCAGGCCACATCCTTCTTAAAATGCGGTGCCCAGAACTGGACGCAGTACTCCAATTGAGGCCGGACCAATGTCACGTAGAGGGGGAGTATCACCTCTCTGGACTGGCTTGAGATGCATCTTTGGATGCACGACAAGGTACAGTTGGCTTTGCTGGCTGCGGTCTGGCATTGGCAGCTCATGTTCATCTTGGAGTCAATAATGACTCCAAGATCCCTTTCTGCCTCTGTGCTTACAAGGGGAAGCTCCCCAGCTTGTCTGTATGCTGTGGATTTCTTCTCCCCAGGTGCAGCACCCTGCATTTATCAACATTGAAGCCCATCCTATTACCATTCGCCCACTTTTGTTGTCTAAGTCTAATTGCAGCCTCTCTCCCCCTTCAAGTGTGCCTACCTCTCCCCACATCTTGGTGTCATCAACAAGCTTGGACAACATGTTTTCTACCCTTCGTCCAAGTCACTGATGAAGATGTTAAACAGTGTAGGCCCCAAGACTGAGCCCTGGGGGACCCCACTGTTCACATCTCACCAGTTTGAGTACAACCCATCTACCACCACTCTCTGGGTGCACCCCATCAGCCAAGTTTTGACCCATCCAACTGTGTAGGCATCAATGCCACAGTCACTCAGTTTATTAATGAGAATGGGGTGAGAGACAGTGTGAAAGGCCTTCTTAAATTCCAGGAAGACTATGTCCATGGTGACACCATCATCCAGGGATTTAGTTATCTGGTCATAAAAGGCTGTCAGGTTGGTCTGGCAGGACCTACCTTTGATGAACCCATGTTGATTTCCCCTGGGCATGATCTCCCCTGCTGGCCCCTCACAGATGCGCTCCTTGATAATTTTTTCCAGGATTTTCCCCAAGACCGAGGTGGGGCTTCTGGGCCTACAGTTTCCTCGGTCCTTCTTTCTCCCTTTCTTATAGATGGGGACCACATTAGCTAGTTTCCAATCTCCAGGCACCTGGCCCGTGGACAACGATCGCTCATACAGCCGAGCCAAGGGCACAGCAATGACCCCCGCCAGCTCCCTCAACACCCATGGGTGGAGGGCATCAGGGCCCACAGATTTAAAAACATCCAGCCCTTCCAAAAGATCCCTAACTACTTCTGCGCAGACCTGAGGCCTGGCAGTGCTATCCTCAAGATTGCCCCTACCTGTGGTGGGAGAGCTGGCTTGGTCCCTGTCCAAGAAAACAGAAGCGAAGAACTTGTTAAAGATTTCGGCTTTCTCGTCTGGCATAGCCACAAGATTACCATTTGAGTCTAACAGGGGCCCTACATTACCCAGTGCCCACTTCTTACTCCCAATGTATTTAAAGAAGGACTTTTGGTTGTCCTTAATCCTGGTCACTAGCCTGAGCTCCACACCCACCTTGGCCTTCCTAATGGCCCTCCTACACACACGGGCCAAGGAGGAGTATTCCTTCTTGGTGATAGCCCCTCTCTTCCAGCGGGTGTACGCCTCCCTTTTGGCCCTCAGGCATTCTCGAATGGCTTTGCTGAGCCATGGGGGTTTCAGAGCACTCTTACCCCCCCTCTTTCTCTTGGGGACTGTCACACTCTGAGCCTGGAGGATCGTCCTCTAAGGGTACGCCCATCCCTCATGGATTCCCATATCCTCTACCTTTTGGGCCCTCAGTGCCTCCCCCACTAATCTCCTAAATTCATTGAAGTTGGACCTTCTGAAGTCAGGGGCTTTAGTCTTGGTGTGAGCCCTCAACACCCTGTGCTGGTTGGTGAATTCCAGAAGGTGATGATCACTGTCACCCAGGTGGTCAAGAACCTGCAGTCCCCTCACCAGGTCATCCCCAGTGGCCAAGACCAGGTCCAGCAAGGCATCTCTCCTAGTGGGCCTGTGCACCTCCTGGATAAGGTGGAGGTCCTGTATTTCAGCTAGGAACCTATGTGAACAGTCAGACCTGGCTGACTGCTCCTCCCAACAAATATCTGGGTAGTTAGGTCCCTCATGACAACAACATCTCTAGACCCAACTGCCTCCATAAGCTGTACTGAGAAATCCTGGTCCAACTCAACCCCTTGGCAGCGTGGTCAATAGTAGACACCCACCATAAGATCCCTTTCACCTTGCCCCCCTTGAAGTTTGACCCACAGTGCCTCTGCCTGACCTTCCTCTGCCCCAAGGCTAATTCTTGATGATGTGAGTTGCTCTTTGACATAGAGAGCAACCCTCCCATCTTTCCTCCCAGTCCTGTCCCTTCTATATGGTGTATATCCCTCGATGCCCACCGCCCAGTCATGGGTAGGATCCCACCAGGTTTCTGTGAGCCCCACTAAGTCTGGATTTTTCCCTGCTATCAGAAGACAAAGTTCCTCCTGCTTGCCCCCCATACTACGTGCATTAGTGTGCAGACATGTGAGGCCTCCTGAGAGTGCATGTACCGCCCCCCTGCTCCCAGGACTGCTGTGCCCATTGTTGCTTCCCTGGGTTTCTGTTTCTCTTGTCACCTTGCTAGTTGGCAAAACATCCTTTTCTCCTTGGGCAGCTCCTTCCCCCAATGAAGCTAGTTTAAAGCTCACTGAACAAGATCAGCCAATCTAGAGGAGAAAATGTGTTTACCTTTGGGTGAGAGATGTAGTCCATCCCACCCCAGCATACCCTCAGCCCAGAAACATAGATCATTGTCCAGAAATTCAAAGCCCGCTTCATAGCACCAGCTCCAAAGACACTTGTTAACTACGCCGATAGAGGCATCGTGGCGTTTACTCTGTCCACTTACCAGGAGAATAAAGGAAAATACCACCTAGGCTCCCATGTCCTTGAGTAGATGACCCATGGCCTTGTTGTCTTCCATGATGGAGTCAGTCTTACTCTTAGATGTATCATTAGTCCCCACATGGACCACAACTAGAGGGTAATAGTCCGAGGGCTTAATGATCTTTGGGATGGTCTCTGTGACAACCCAAATCCTTGTGCCGGGCATGCAGCAGACTCCCTGTGACCAGGGGTCGGAGCGAAAGATTGGGCCATCAGTTCCCTTAAGGATGGAGTCCCCGATGACCAGAACTCTGTGTCTCTTCTTTCTTGGGGGCTGCCTCTTCACCGCCTGTGAAGTAGGTGCAGTAGCCTCAATGGCTCTGGGGATATGTTCTTCTAACCTCTCCTCCAGGGTGGCCAGGGCTGCATACCTGTTCACAAGGAGGATCTGAGCAGGCACAGTGATAGTATGAGCCACCTTGGCCCTGGACTTGACAGGAACCTACTGCCATCTTTTAGTTGGGCATTTTGCACGGGGTCTCTCCCATGGATTCCTGGTCCTGTAGTGAATGAAAATAAATATCAATTTCATCCTCTGCTGCCTGAATCCCCCGCAGCCTGCGCACCTCAGCCTGGAGCTCCACCACCTGCCCCTCCAGAGCCTGAAGATGGTCATAGGAGGGGCAGGCAGGGAAGTCACCAGACTTCATCCCTACCACCGGGGTCCCCACCCAGCTGCTCCCACAGAACGGGGGGATAAGTGGACACCAGGCCCCCCATGGGCTCCATCTGGGTGGCAGCCTCGGAGGAGCCCCATGCTCATATCTACATGTGTTCCCACTGTAATATGCACTGACCTTCCTCTTGTTTGTTTCATGAGTGTCATCTTCCAGCACTGTATCTCACTTACTCCTGAAAGCCTTTCTGCATACAGCTTCCAAATTCCCACTAATATTACATGAACCATGGCAGGAGAGGAAGAGGATAGGGTCCTAACTTTTCCCAAGGCAGAAGGATTATGGTCTGGGTACATACTCTTAGAATACTTTTTGTCCATAAGAAAAGGATCACAAGAAGGGGCAAGTTGTAGCAAAAAGCAAATGTTAGAGCCGTGAGAAGACTGTTTGGCAACATCCGTTTCACACAGTTTTGCCACAGCAAAGTGGAAAGGAAAAAGATCAGTGCTGTTTAAAAAGTGAATCAAATAAACCATGGCCTTGAAAACTGCTCCTTAAAGCACACAAAGGAACACATGTAAATACATAAGATTTTCTAACTTTGCAGGTTATTGCTTCTTATTTTTCTTTCCATTATTCCTTCTTTTAGATTATTTCTTTTCCTGTTTCACTCTTTAGTGCCCTTTCCATACCTTTCTTCATTCACTTCCTCCCTGACTAGGGACTGATATTCAAAAAGCCAGAGCTTGAATTGATTCAATATTTGCAGGTTAATGTAACCTGCCTAGGTTGAACCACTTTGCAACTGTACAGACATGCCCTCTGGACTGGGGAAATGCAAGCTCATGCCTGCAGTGACTCAGGCTAGAAGCTGGAGGGGTGCTAGAGCAGCCCTCTCTCACTTCCACAATGCTGAGCTGAGGTGGGACATGGCCAGGCCCCGGCAGGATGCTCTGATTAGGGAGGGGTATAAACTCCCACTCTGCCTGTACCATCCCGGGCTTTTCCCCATTCGCTGCTGAAGGAGAGGGAGTGTTGCCAGACCCCAGCCCCAGGCTAGCACTCTGAGGCAAAGGGGGGTGTGCAGTGCATGCATCTGTTGATGATCCTGAGCTTTTCAATCTTCCTCTCCATGCCAGCAAACCTCTTTGCAAACCTGACAGGGCTGCAAACCAGCAGGGGGCTGATAAAACCACAGTGGTTATCAGCCCATCAGCAAAACAAAAGCTTCTCTGATTAGCTTTTTCCAAGGAAGGAATATAAGGACATTACCAGTTGACCTGTTGATTAGCTCCAAAAAGCCTTAAGTGGACACTGTCTGCCTTTGTCCTGTCCCAGTGAAATTAGACACACACACACACACACACACACACACACACACACACACACA
>NW_017728992.1:28364388-28376663 GCF_001723915.1 Gavialis gangeticus | reverse complement strand
TTAAACCAGTTTCAAGCCATTTTGAAACTGGTTTATGTGCATTGAACTTATGTTCTGTTACAGGTTTAAACTAGTTTCTGATCACTTAAACTGGTTTATGTGTAATGCCTGTCCCTACTCTCATTTTCACTTTTCCTGACATGTCTCCTACCTCCTTTATTCTGATTGACACATACAGATTTTATTTTTTATATCAGCCACAAGCCTAGGTATAGACATTCAAAAAGCCTGAGGTAGAATCAAGCTAAATTGCATGGTTTTCTGCAAGTGGCATAGTTGAGATAGGTAGCAAACAGAACACACATTTGCCCTTTGGTCGGGTGGACAAATCTTAGACCATGTTCTGCCATTTTTAAACCAGTCTATGTACACTGAACATCTTTTACACCAGTAAAAGTGTAATGTCTGTACCTGACCCAAGAACCTTATTTCCATCCTCTTCCTTCTTCAGATTTCTATCTTGTCTTTTCTTATTGTTGCCTACATTTCCCTTTTTGCCTATTACATACTTACCTCTCTGAATCTTAGTCTCCCTCACTTTCCCTTACCTCATTCTTTAAACAACTTTTTAAAATCCTTTTTAAAACCTTGATGCATGTCTTTCTCCTTTTTCCAAATTTGTGTAATACTCTTTCATCTAGTATGTCAGTCAAATGTACTTTTGTCTGGATCTGGATCCCCCTAAAGATGAAATAAACAAGCCTTTGGCATGAGATAAACCTTGGGCAAGTAGTACTTATTGTATTTCCTTAGCAGTTTTTCCAACCATGCTTTCTAACTGCATCTGAGCAACATTTTTAGTCAAAAAAATGTTTTTGAAAAAAAGAATTCATGTAACTATTTCACCAACTTGTGTTGAATTCATGGAATTCCTTTGTCTGAAAACATGAACATAAATGAAAAATATTAAAATATTTCAATTGTACATCTTGGAAAACATTTAGATTTTTAGATTGTTCATTTTGGAAGGATATTTCCTTTACTAGATTTACTTCATTTTTTTTTAAATAAATACCCTAAAACAGACAGACAAAAAAATACAGATAAGCTTTTTGTTTGTTGTTCAGATTTTGTATGTGGTTGCCTCAAAGAAGGTTTTAAAAATATTTTAGGGTTCAGTCAGTGAACTGATAAAACAATTGGTCACACAGCTGTACTTGTAGCACCATATTTTGGATAGGAATTATGCTGTGCTGCAGAACTGAAAGACTGATGGGGAGATTAGTTCCTATTTGGCACTTTGTGTGTTTATACATATACATATTAGTGTTGTTATAAAAGCATAGAGATAGCTAGAGAAAAGGTCAAGAGTGATCTTAAGAGGAAGTGAACATTGTTAGACATCATTGAAGTGCAAAAGATTTTTTTGTGCCTCTTCAAATCTGATATGGTTATGTCGCAGGACAATAAGATGTGTCCACTCATTTCAGGGCAGAAGCAGCCTAGCAAAGGGGCCCTTCAGGCTAGGCAGAGTTCCACAGCTGCAGGTTGCCTGAGTAACTGGCTAATGAGGTAATTAGCTGGCATCTTAGGTGGTCAGCTGACTAGAAGGAGGTAGGGCCCTGGGAGAATATAAGCTCAGGGCTGGCAGAGTTGACTCTCTCTGGCAACTGCCAAGAGAAGGAGTTCCTGCACAAGAAAGCTGTCTGGGACATTTTGCTGCCCACTTTCCTATCCTCAAGTGCAGTAAGACTCCAAGAGCCCATAAGGTACCCAGGGCTAGGAGGCACACTATAGAAGGGGAGACATTTGCCTTCTTAAAGAGGCAGAGTGTGGTCTCTTTTAGTTATGGTTATGTTATAGCTCAGGGGCTTATACTTATGTTATTGTTTGAACCAGTGATTTGGGATGAGGCTGGAAGGGGAGGTATGGAGGCCTCATCTTGAGCCCTGCCAGAATCAGGCACAGGGCTTGAACAGTTAGGAAAGCCCACAATGGGCAGAGAGTGCAAGGCACAGGGCACAGATGGCCTGGTACCAGAAGGGTGAAGCCAGAAAGGGGCTATAGACGTGGTGCCCAAGGGGTTCAGCTACATGGGCCAGGGGGCCCAGCAACAGAGGGGCCCAGCAGACAGGGCGGGGGAACCCAGTGCCATAGGGGCACATTTAAATGGGGGCGGGGGCCAAATGACCCAAAGAGAGTGAGCAGAGCTAGTGCCTCAAAACCAGGTCTGACCCAGTGGGCCTAGGCTAGAAGGCCTAACCAGATTAAAGGGGCAATAGCCAAACAGGCTGAGGCACCAACAGAGATGACAACTGTTGTAACACACAATTAGCCCATAAGGCCTGAGGTGCCTCTGCAGCACAGTACTGAAGAGAGGTCTGGCAAAGGTCTCAAGGACCAGGGAGTTCTGGTGAGGTTCAGCGGACTGGCGCCACGCGAAAGCCCGTAAGCAGCCTCCCGATTTATTTTACCAGTAAGATGTGGTAAGTGAGATGAAAGCACCCTCAGGGCAGAGCTGGCACTGTCATGGAGCCATCAGCAGCATCACAGTCACCCCTGGGGTTCTTGCCTTGTGACTGGTATGGAGCAGCTATTAGACCTATATCCAAACTATAACTGGATTTTCTTGTGGCCAGTGAGAGAGCAAGAATCTGCCTGTGTTCAACTTTTGTTGCTTGAAAAGGTGCACTTTACAATCCTGTATTTTTTAACAAATCAGATTTCTACACAGACCAGGCCCAACTTAGCTGCATCTGATCAGGAAGGCAGAAGGTAGAGTTTAAAAGAGAATCTGTAACTCATTGAATGTACCTATGAATTTATAGTTTTCCTGAAGTGTCTGATCTAGGTATTTTTGTTATATTGGCAAACACATATACTGGTTACAGGTGATATCAAGCACTCAATCCAAACTATACTGAAAGTAAAGTATTTATGATTGCATAGGGAATTATTCTGGTTTGGTAGATATAACCCTTGTTTCATCCAAAAATGAAAAATATGATTTATAGGTCTCTGTCCTGTTGTTTCTCAATGTGGCCTGTGCTTTATATTCTATGGAGTTGCTTCCAAAAGCTCTGCTCATTGCTATTGGTAGTACTCCTATTTTAGTGGTGAGAGTTTTCAATTAGCAGGAAATATCTCAGGACTCTCCTACAGTTCTCAGAGCATATTGTTCACCAACTATATAGAGGAAAATAGGTAATTTTAAATGCTTTTCTTCTAAGTACTTCTGCACGGAAGAGCATAGGGAATGAAAAATATTTGAACCCTGCCATGATCTTTATCCAATTCCAGCTGATGGCATTTCATCTGTGAATGGCAAGTATCTGATGGAGCTGAAAGGGACCTTCTGGGTCCAATCCTCTGCTATCACAGGTCACCATGACACACATTCATGTGCATTATGCAAACCCCTTCATATTATTAGGTAGGTGTTTTGCCTGCACTACTTCTGTTAGGGCCTTGTTGTACAGTAATTTTGGGCAGCTCCTAGAGATCTTAACACCTGAATTTTCCATGCATTAACACCTGAAACTAGTTTTAGGCATCTCAAAAGCAGGATCATCTCTGATCCATATTAACCAACTCACATTACACTACACTAGAGTGTAGCCACTCTAGGCTACACCTTAGTATAAACACCCCATCCACCCTCCCACTGGCCCAAATTAGGTCCCCTGCTCCCTAGCACCCCTGATCCATGCTCACTGCCTCCTGCTTACTTGGTCCTACTTGGGCTATCTGTCCCAGGGGAAAAGGCGGGGAAGGGTTAACCACTGCCACTATCGCTGCTGCTCTCTAGGCCAGGCTCAATCTAGAAAAGAGCTACAGCAGTTAGCAGCTGGACAGACAGGTTAACTCTTCCCTCCAAGCTTCCCTGAGACAGTGTGGGCAGAAGCAAGTAAGTGGGGAATAGGACAGGAGATGGAGCCCCAGGCATGGGGGAAACTAGCGGGGATCAGAGGGTAGGGTTAAAGCTTGGAATGGGAGTGGGGGAGGGATTCTTGCATTCCAGTCCCCTAGGCCAGTAGTTCCCAACTTTTTTTTGTCTGTGGACAAGCATAGGAGTGGGACAGGGTGCACAGAGCTGGCTGCCTCCCTACCAGGACTGCCCTGCCACCTAGCTTTAACCCCTCACGAGACTGCTGACAGCAGAAGCTGCTCACCCTGGCAGACAGATGCGGGCCAGGCAGGGGGTTCATGCCATGACCCAGCAGCCAATCCTTTATGGCCCGGTATCAGGCTGTGGCCCTGTGGTTGGGAACATCTGCCCTAGGCCCCTGCTGGCTTGAAGTGTGACTACTCCAAACTTGAGCTAGCATTAACACTGATCAACATTTGTGCAGCTTACAGTGTAAGGTGTAACAAGACCAGAGAAAGTGGTTCTAGAACCTCACGTCGCTAATGATTAGAAAGTCAAAATCTGATGACTCCTGCCTAAATGCCTCCATAGCCAGGTTATACCCATTTGCTTTTTTTCCAAGATTTTCTTTTGGCATAATTAGTTCTTTACTCCACTTTAATTTTTACTATCTGGGCACTTGTACACATGGTGGTGGGGCCATGTACACATGACAAAAAGTGACAAGAAATCATCATTTGTCTAATGTAATGGTGTCACCAGGTACACTTGCACAATTTTTTCATACAAAACTTTCTTTGAACATGGCAACTTAGACCACCTCCAATATATTTTAGTTTGATAAGGGCAAATTGTCCCATTGTGGATAAAATCATGCACATGTACATGTCACATGAGTGTGCTGGTGGCTGGAGAAGGTAGTGAGGATGGTGCATGGGGTACTGGAAGTTCAGGCATGCTTGGGGAAACTCAGGTTTGGTGGGCTTCCAGTGCCTCGTATACCATCCCTGCTGCATTTTCTGGCTGCCAACATACCTAGCCATCCTCCTGCCCCCTTTCCACACTGCCCCAGGGGCAAGCCAGCCCATTCTTGGTTGGTCCCAGATGGTGGGAAGGTAGCAGAGACAGTGCACGGGGCATTAGAAGCCTGCCAACCCTAAGCTTCCTGTCAGGTTTCTGCACTGTAACTCTGGTTGTGTGAGCCTTCTTGGCCCCATGCAAGGATCCCCTACTCACCTGCCATGTCTTGCTGGAAAATTACTTCAAGGAGGAGTTCAGTGGTATACCTTCCTTCCCAGTATGGGTAGTACTCATGCATCCAGTTCAGTCGATCTAGGGGCTCCACCTTCCCTACACCTCTTCCATTCACCAGCCATGCAATAGAAGTGACACTGTCAGCTGTCACCTCCTCAGGCTTCTGGACCAGCTCACTGAGGCTTGGCTGTGCATCATATTTTTCCACCCAGGCTTATCCCAGTGTCTGGTTCACTGCTGAATGCTCGTGCTACAGTGCAGAGTTTTTTCCTCCCACTCTCTGTGTCAGCATTGATAGCAAAATGACAATAATCAAAATACTAAAAAAAGCCTCTTAGACTCAGTCCTGGACAGCTCCAACCACCTGGTCAGGCATTGAGTCTGGGTTCTGGCACTGTTCTCCTGCCAGCTCCTCCTCCACCCTGTCACCTCATCTTTGAGAATGACAAGATCTCAAAATGAAGGCCAAAAATAAAATTTAAAAAATAGAAAGGTAGCCTATCCAGAGCAGCCTTGCTGCTTGGGCCCATCCAGCTCCTAGGTGCTATTCTGCTCCAGCTTCCATGGGGCTTGTCTCACCTGTAATTGCCCTGGAGTCATGGCTTCCCAGGTTACTCCACTCCCAGAGTGGTCCCACCCTGTGGCTATGCTCCTCTTTGGCTGGCCCTTACCAGGCCTTTTAAACTTCCTGCGGTGGCACCAAAGGCTGATGTCATCAGCCCAGCACCGCTAAACTTGATTGCCAGATAAAATAAACAAGCAACACTTTCTTTGGCCTACTCTCATGAAACAGTTTCCACTGCCCTGATCATCCTAGGAGCCCTTATTTGCATCTACTGCAGGCTGAATGGGTGCTTTCTTGAGCAAGGGTTTTAGGCCTTATAAGTGCTGTCCATAATGGCATCAATACTTTTGTAGCTCTACTGGGATACTCTAATCTTTATTTTATTGTAAATTCTACTGAGTTCAAATATGTGAATGGTACCAAAGCTGTAAGGGTAATAAGGACAGAAGAAAAAAAAATTAAATTGCAGATGGAGCTGGAGGCTTCAGTTTAGCAGAAAACTGTAGGAAACTAGAGGAATCAGTAAGTTCTATGATAGAGTGTTGGTATCAGATGTGGACAGTATGTTTAAGAGAGCCACCTCTTGCACAAATGTAATATAATCTGCCTGTAACATCAATTGTGGATAGCCAAATATTAGGTAGGCACTAGAACTAATTATTTTCCTGTTTAAAGCTCTTACTAGGGGGTATTTAAGGTCTACAAGATGATATTACACAAAGGAATAGGTCATATGTGTCCCAAGTCCTTATTAAATCCTAAATCTTACAATACTTTCAGCAATTCATGGAGTTTAGGGTCATCAGCAGAAGAGAGTGAAGAATAGATTTCATTAATGGAGCTAGTTTTGTTAATGGTCCAGGATTGCACTCACATTCTGGTTTTTGCACAGATTCAGATCAAGGAGCATGCTCATTGTATAAATTTATTGTCAGCTTGTAATTCTATGATAACATCAAGGTAAATGGTCCTACTTTTATATCAGTTTCAATCAGAGATTGTTGAGATTCTCTGCAGGTACTCTAATAGGACTTGAGATAACAATAATCAAGAAGACTATTGTTCTGCTTTTTATTAATCTGTTTGCTGCACTATGCTGTATGTATACTCAATCCATTTGTTATTTTGCATTGTTTCATGACAGATTTCTTTTTCCTAATAGTTGAGTGAGAGAAAGAGGTCCCTCTGTGTAGAAAACATGTCCAGACTCCTTTTCTTTAGCTTCCGTTCTCCAGGACTCCCAGAGCTATTTGGGACTGGTTACATATAAATTGTTAAAGCTCCACTGGAATTAAGGAAGAGTTCATTCTAATTATTCAGGCTATGCTTAGCTTTGAGCCTGGTTTCATTAGGTGTCCTCTGTTGCTAAAAATGTTTGAGCCCAGCACAGGGCCCTCTGACTCTCTCATTTCTGCTTCAAAGGGGAAGCAGGAACCTTTGAAATGAATGGGTTTCTGTTTCAAGGACAGAGTATGTGAGTGTTGAAATAGAACATCTCACATTTTGTTTAAAATGTTGCTGCTTTAAGCTGTATATGTAATTAAGCAGGTAAAAGCTAGGGGGCAGAGGAGGGGGAGATTTAATGCTGGGTACTTCTGGGAAAGTGGGTCATAGATCACTGCATTGATTTCAAAGGACCTTGGACTCGCTCCCTTCAAAGAGTGAAACAGCTGCAGCAACAAAACAATTCTTTGAAGGGGAATTGGCTCGATGAATCAAGCAGGTTGCCTAGAACAGGTTCAAAATGCATAGAAGTAGCAGGGAGGAGAAGATATGAACAATTAAAATGGGAGTTCCAAGGTCTCAGAACAACTTGAAGTACTATTTAAAAGCAACACTGGGATTTCTCCCTGATCAAGTAGCAGCAACAGTAGAACGATGGCTGTAATGGGACAGCTCTAACCCCAGTACTAGAGACTGAGAGTAGCTCTAAGAATAGAAAAGGTAGATTGTTTGGATGCCAGAAGGGGTTGGTCCTGGGGCTATCAGTTCAAGGGAAGAAAGTAAAGCAGTCATTCAGACTACACACTGCTGGTGGAGGAACCTCCCTGCTACAACTATAGAAGCTGAACTGCAGACTGTGAGAAGTGAGTAGGCCCAGGAGGGCTGGAGCTGGTCTTATCCTAGCAGGATAGAAGAGAAACTTTGGGAAGAGACCTAAAAAAGCACCCCAGAACTGGATTCTGTTTGGACTTCTGCAAAGCAGATCCCTGGCTGTAGGAATCTAAGTTATGAAGCCTACAGGGGAAGACAGAAGGCCATTGAAGGCACTTTGAAGGAATGTGTAGTCTATTTATGGGTTGTTTTGGGATAGCATGCCCTGGAGAAACTTCTAATTGGTGCCAGAGAGGTCTGGAGACTTCCTGTTTACACACTGGTGAGTCTGAGGGGCTAGTCAGAGCTTAGAAGTTTGCAGAGCTGGTCAGGGGATGTGGCATGGTCCTCTAATCCCAAACAATGTACAGGGTGAACAGGGGAGGCCCTGTGATATGACCATAGCTGCAGGGGCACTGAAAGTTACTCTTTTCATCTGAACTGAGGGGCCACTCTTCAATAATCCTTACCATCAGAGTCATGCCAGGTGAGAGAAAATGAGGCATTTGGGACGTTGAGGGGGAGGGAGGTGAGAGCCAAATGTCAGGTGTTAGTATATCAACTTGAGTACCTGCTCCAATGGCCCCATCATGATTATATGGGATTTACCCAAACTAGACCCCAAACAGAAAGGAAAAAGTCTTACTGTCTCTCAAATTTTGGTTCTCCACTTTTGTATAAAAAAAGATTTCTTCATTTAGTTGAGCAATGAAGAACCATGTAACAGCTATAGGATCAGACAAAGGTAAAAAGATAGCTATGTAAATGCAACACTTTTCAAATGTTAAGTTTTCACAAGAAGGAAAAGATACTAACAATAGAAAGGAAAAATAGGGAGCTAAATTACAATGGCATACAAATATCATTGCCTCCCGTCTTAAGAATCAATATGGAAATGTAAAAACCATCTATTTTGATAAGGATGGGTACCTTAAACAAAGTTTTAAATATAATATTTAAATGCATATCAGATAGCTGATTCACTATTTAAAATGTTGGAGTACTGTAAAAAATAGAATAGTGGCATCTCTTATTTCCAGTAAGCTATTTTGTGTGCGTTTTTTATTGGACAATTATTTTGGAACAGGTTAAATAAAACAGTAAACATTCCAAATATCAATCAATAATATAGGTCAATAAAGAAAAGTGCATAGCTCATTTCCAATATAAAAATGAATTAAGTTATTTGTTTCTAGAGGGATAAATATAACTCAATAGCTTAACAGTAAATCCATTTTTACAAAGATACAAATCCTCTCCTGCTGGGCTCTTTGCAGCCCTGTCTAACTCTGTGCCCACACTGGTGCTGGGCTCTCCACAGCCCCGACCACTGCACCCTCTAGTCCCAGGACCTGTTCACCCCTGAACACTGCACCCTCTCTGGTGCTGGGGTCTCCACGCTGTAGTGGACCCCCAATGAAGTCTCCCTCTTCCCCAATAGCCTCACCCAAACCACCAGTGTTATAAACAAAATTAAAAATGCAAGCCCCAAAATGCTCGCCTACACCATAACTCAAGCCGCACAGGGTGTGCTCTGTCCCTTAACATTAACAGGAGCAGAACTTAGGCATTTTCCCTTTGCTTCCTCTAGGAGAACTCCTTCCCCCTTGGCCGCTGGCAGAGAACTGCCTTCCTGGTCCCAGACCTGGGGTTTATATATGTGCCAGGCCCTGCCCCTTCTGGTCAGCTGACCGCTAGCAGGTGTGGGCCAACTATCTCATTCTGGCTGCCCTGGTAACCAGCAGCTGGGGCTCCCTACTGACTGCTAGGACTCTCTCCCTAGCAGTTTCAGCCCTTAAAGGAGCAGGACACCTTAGTGTCCTGTGACAGTCCCTCACTTAATATTAAATATGTACTTATAAAATTATTTGTTTTCATGATTGGAATCGCCATCCAAATGTTTGAGCCTTTTTTCTTCACAAAACTTTTTTTCTACATTACACTAGTACATTAAATTATAGTTTAAAGGCTTTAGTTTCTACACAGGGAAGAAAGATGGCTGTCTAAATAATTAAGTAGATATAATTTATGTAATAAATTAGATGTCAGCCTTATGATTTCTTGCTTATTATGATAACCCTTGGGATGCCTGAAATTTGTATTTGTATGAGCTATGATAGGATAAATTAGCTCAACAGGAACAGAGGTGGAAGGACAATGTATTAGAATTATTTAGTGCATAATGCAGGACATAATCAAAACTTGTGTTTCATATATCATGGGGACCTGAACAGGAGTATTACTGAATCATGAGTTTCTATCCTCTCCATTCGTCTAGAATGGTGGGTAGTTAAATTATTCATCTGTTTCTCCAGTGTGTCTTAATTCAATTTAGTCTAATCATATCATCAGTGGGTGTGTCTACATGTGCCAGAGTTTTTTGCTCCTGGGCATGCTGTTTGAATATGGCTCTGGGACCACAGCATGTTGAGCTGGGTCAGAGAAGTCCCAGCTGGCAGGAGGCCTGGGGATGCTCCAACCCAGTTCAATGTGCTGCAGAGGGGCTGGCTAGGGTACAAGGGTACTCCAGTGTGGGGCTAACTAGCAGGCAGCCCCCACACTGAAGCATGCTCATGCTTTGTCCATCCATGTCAGTGCTTGCTCTGAAGTAAAAAAAAACTATTCAGCAGGATAGTACTAGTATTTACAAGTAGTACCCTGCTGAGGTAGGCCCAGTAGGGCCATAGGTGTAGATTGAGACATTTTACTATGGAGCTAACTAGTGTACTTCTCAATAAACACTTATGTAGACACGCCCTGTATGAGATAACATTTATCATCACATTCTTCTTTGTCTCAGTAGTATTTTCATGGCAAAATAAAGAGTTCATTTTTCATATTTCTAGGAACACCATTCCTGGTATATCTTGCTCTGTTGCAAGATAATGTGTTGTGTGTTTGGATGGAAAACAGCTTTGTAATGGTGGCAACTAGTCTTCCTTTTGCAAAAAATCAATAAAGACCATTTTAAGATATACACAAAGACTATGCAGGCTTAATTGGGTAGTTACAGATCAGAAAGCTACCAATTAAACCCAAATGTTAATTGCAAGTGAAAAATTATAAGCAAATATATTTCCTGTTCAGAATTAGCCACTTAAGTTACTGTGTTTTCTTTAGTTCAAAGAAGAGAATTAAAAGATAAAAGATGGACAAACTTTTAGCCAAGCCAGTTGGAATACTACGTCCAGTTCTGGGTGCCACACTTTAAGAGGGATGTGGCTAACCTTGAGAGGGTCCAGAGGAGGGCCACTTGCATGGTCAGGGGGCTGCAGGCCAGGCCCTACAAAGATAGACTATCTTTGTGAATCTATTCAGCCTTCACAAGAGAAGACTGAGAGGGGATCTGGTGGCCATCTATAAATTCACCAGGGGGACCAGCGGAAAATAGGTGAGGCTTTGTTCCCCTGGGCACCACCTAGGATAACAAGGAATAACAGCCACAAATTGATCGAAAGCAGGTTCAGGCTTGATATCAGGAGGCATTACTTTATGGATAGGGCCTCCAGGCTCTTGAATGGACTCCCAAGGGAGGTCTTCAAGAGGAGGTTGGATAGATACCTAGTTGGGTTATGATCCCAGAACTTTTTCCTGCCCAGAGCAAGGGGTCATAGTTTCATAGTTCATAGTTGATAGGGTCAGAAGGGACCTGAGCAGATCATCAAGTCTGACCCCCTGCCATGGCAGGAAAAAGTACTGGGGTCAAATGACCCCAGCAAGGTGTTTGTCTAGCCTCCTCTTAAAGACCTCCAGCATAGGAGCCAGCACCGCTTTGCTTGGAAGTTGGTTCCAGATCCTAGCCGACCTGACAGTGAAGTAGTGCCTCCTGATGTCTAGTCTGCATCTACCCTCTGCCAGCTTGTGACCATTATTTCTAGTCACTCCTGGTAGTGTTCTGGGGAACAGGGACTCCCCCAGTGCCTGCTGGTCCCCTCTGACTAGTTTGTAACAGGCCACTAGATCCCCCCTCAGCCTTCTCTTGTGGAGGCTGAACAGGTTCAGGTCCCGTAGCCTCTCCTCATAAGGCCTGCCCTGTTGCCCCCGATCATGCGAGTGGCCCTCCTCTGGACCCTCTCCATGTTGTCCACATCCCTCCTGAAGTGCAGCGCCCAGAACTGGATGCGGTACTCCAACTGCGGCCTGACCAGTGTCGCATAGAGGGGGAGGATCATCTCCTTGGACCTGCTAGAAATGCATCTGTGGATGCATGACAAGGTATGGCTGGCCTTCCTGACTTCTTCCCCACACTGCTGGCCCATGTTCATCTTGGCATCAATAGTGATTCCAAGATCCTTTTCTGCCTCTGCACTGATGAGAAGGGAGTTCCCTAGCCTGTAGGTATGCTGCTGGTTCTTCCTCCCCAGGTGCAGTACCTTGCACTTGTCAGTGTTGAAACCCATCCTGTTCTCATCCTCCAACCCCTGTAACCTGTCTAGGTCTGATTGCAGCCTAGTCCTCCCTTCTAGCATGCCCACTTCCCCCCACACCTTGGTGTCATCAGCAAATTTGAACAGGGTGCTTTTTACCCCCTCGTCCAAGTCACTGATGAAGATG
>NW_017728992.1:28356985-28359388 GCF_001723915.1 Gavialis gangeticus | reverse complement strand
TGGCCTGGGTGCGCCTCCCCTGGGGCCTGAGGGGGTCAGACTTGATGATCTGTTCAAGTCCCTTCTGACCCTAGAAACTATGAAACTATCAGCGGTTTTTGCCAAGTCTTTATTTGTTGATAGGAATCTTAATCTTGGAGTGTTTACTGATGTGATGAAAAGGTCATGATTTGAAAGCTTGTCTATCTCAACTATGCAGATGCTCTAAGAATTCTTTGCATCATGGGGGAAAAAAAGGATATTGTGTGTGCCCTACTGGGATAATATTTTATATCCAAACTATATGGATCCTCCCTCTCATATCCTCCCACCCCCAACATTTTCATTTTAAAATAAATAAATGCCACTGCTCCTCACTCCCTACCCACAACCTCCCAGATCAACTGGTGCCCTTCATTTCCCATCTACAGCCCCCTGGCCCTACCATTATGCCTCGTTCCCCAAACTGCAGTGCCCACACCCATTCTGGTGCCCCTCACTCATGACCTGCAGTCCCCTGCCCACAGCTGCCTGGGCTACAGGACCAAGGATCTGGGTCCACAGCCCCCACCCCCACCAGCAGCACCGAAGCCCTAGCTGCTGCCTGTGGAAGGCAACAACTGCTGTGGCCAGAGAGAAGTGCAGAGCCCAGCTCCCCCTCCCCCATGGGTGGCACAGCTGAAGCAGAGCCCATGGAAGGAGGCAATTGTGGGCTGCCCATTGCAGGCTTGAGGCTCCCTGCCCTGCTGCTATCCCCCTGAGGGCTCTGTGGTCCAGCAGCTGGGACCTCAGAGATCAGGGCAGGGTGGGGAGGCTTGGTGCCACCACCAGGAGTCTCATGGCACTATGGCACGGTGCTCCCTGCCCACCCAGCATCAGCAGGGGGCACAACACTGCATACCACACCTACTGCTGCTGGGTGGGGAGGGAGTGCCTCACCATGGCATTGTGGGGCTCCTGGCAGCAGCACTGAGTTTCCCCAACCTGCTTTGCCCTGCTGCACTGGGTCCCGCCCACTGGGCAGTGGAGGCCTCCAGGGGAAGAGCAGCAGGGCAGGGAACCCTGAGCCTGCAGCTGCCAGCCAGCATCTGCCCCCTGCACAAATCTGGGGGGCTTCTGCTCCCCATGCCCCCCCAAGAGTGTCCACAGCAGAAGGAAGCTAACCCCCTTCCCCACACTACTGCCCAGACAAGCCACCCATGACTCCATCCTGCTCCCTAGCCAGGCTGTGCAGCCACACATTTCCTCACTGGGCCCCACTCACCGCCTTTAGCTGGGCAGCACTCCCAGCCCTGCCTAACCCCCTTCTTTTTTCCTTCCCTCCCTCACTATGGTGGCCTCAATTACCACCTCCCGTACCCACCCCCCACAAACCTACCTGCAGGGAGCTGCGGGAGATGCTCTCCATACTTCCTAGCTGCCACATGCATGTATATGTGTACGTATGCATATGGTGCCCCCTCGTCTTCCTCCCACTTGCCCCATCCCCTTGCAGGCTGGAACTCTGCCAACCTGCAAAGGAAAGCCCACTGTTTCCCATGTTTTTTCCCCTTTTAAAGGAAAAAATTGTATTTTTCTCTTTAAAAATAGAAAATCCATGGGGGGGGTTTCTTAAAATTTGAAAATCCACATTTCACCATGTTTTTCCATGGCAAATGGAAAACCCAGATCCCGGTAATTAGATAAATTAGATTAATAAAAGGAAATTTAAGTATATAAATATACTGCAAAAGTTTTAAGTATGAGGAGAAGGAAGTATACTTTCTTAGTAAAACTTTGTATTTCTAATGTTATGTTCTTGTTCATAGTATTATTCAATTATGATAATTAGATGTTGATCAACAATAATGATTTATGCTTTCATCCTTATTCCAATTTAAGAAAAATTAGTAAAACAACTACTTGTAGTTTGACAGGAACAAGCCAGTTTGGGGTTGTGCTCATCTAATAGAACAATCCGTTTTAACTCCAGAGTTACTTAATATCAAAGCTGTTGTAGATCTGATTTTTGAATTTTTGGGGAAGAAAACTAATTTCCATTTCCATTACATTGAAGAATGACTCACTTAAACACTTTTATGTATGTATTTTTTCTGAATAAAATAAAGAAAAAATAGTACCATTTGGTAGCTAGGTCAATTTTCCTTTGAATTCATTGCAAGTTTTACCTGTGTAAGAATTCCATAAAGGAATCCAAGGCCCTTAGGGTGAGAGTCTGATAGGCACAGGGTAGACTGTACACTCATGGTTTCTCCTGGGAAAGCAATGACTCCCAAGAGAAACTGAATATTTGTATGTCACTTTGGTCTTCGCATCAGGTTCTCACTTTCCTTTATCATGAGACAGTTAAAGCATTGTTTTTTTTACTATTACCAATGGTCATAAGGTCTTCACACACACACACACACACACACACACACACAC
>NW_017728992.1:28356652-28356974 GCF_001723915.1 Gavialis gangeticus | reverse complement strand
CAATTTGTCTAGGTCACTCTGAATCCTAGCCCTACCCTGGAGCATATCTACTACTCCCCCCAACTTGATGTCAACTGCAAACTTGCTAAGGGTGCACACGATGCCAACTTCCAGGTTGTTGATGAAAAGATTGAACAAAACTTGCCCCTGGACCGACTCCTGGGCCACTCCACTTGATACCAGTTGCCAACTAGACATAGAGCCATTGATTACTACTCTCTGAGCTCGATGCTCCAGCCAGTTTTCTATCCACCAGTTTTCTTACAGTCCATTCATCCAGCCCATGCTTCCTTAGCTTGCCTGCAAGAATGTTGTGGGAGCC
>NW_017728992.1:28334524-28351652 GCF_001723915.1 Gavialis gangeticus | reverse complement strand
ACACACACACACACACACACACACACACACACACACACAAAATTAAAGAAGTGCAAAGCAATTTCCTATCATGGAAAATACTCCCCATACCAAGCTCACCCAATAGCTTTCTGTATGGCATGGTTTATTAGTAAAGAGACCTTCCCTTGTAATTTCTATTTATACCATCCCAAAGGAAGAATACCTTACTACTTTAGTCATAAAGTGATGCATATCATGTAGTTCAGCTCCACAAACAATATTTCAGCTAACTGAAAATGGTAGGCAGTATACATTATAAGGATACACATTATAATGGTAAAGTCTCTATCCAAGAACTGTGTCACAAAGGAGACATAAAACACTCATGTTGTGGAGAAAAATAGTTAGCTATATTAGACTGAATGTATGAACAAGACAGGGCAAGGTGGCACCTTATAGACTAATTAATTCAAAGCATATGCTTTCATAGGCAATAGCCTACTTCTTCCAATGTTATTTGGTCAATAAATCTAAAAATGAGAAGTGAAAAAAAAAGTGATTTTTCCATAAGAATAGAACACTGTGTCAGAATGTTTCAGATATATATTTCAAATAGTTCTTATGTTTTTCTTTTTGCATATTATTATCATTAAACATTCATTTCCCCCATTGACTTTTATTTTAACACAGTAATAACATTTACTCAGTCAAATACTTTAATTTCACTTTTTTTTGTTCCAAATCAGTTTCTTATATTAATTTTCTTTCCCATGTCCTTAAATACCCTGACAAAGAATGCTTTTAATTCTCTGTGCATTTCTGAGTGAAAAGTTTTGAATATATTTGCAAATTATAAGTAAGCATATTTTGGTAATCCATGTTTTTTTTTATCCACACTGTTAATGAAAAAAATCAGGGGGAAATAGATAAAGTTACAGACTGTGCTTTCAGTGTTTATTTAAGTAAAGTCAATAGTTTGAAAAATGTTCAAAAGAAAGCACAGTTCCATCTTTCCTCCTGAACCTTGATGACCTCTGCTAAATGAAGTACCCCTCTGATATTGTAAGTCAAAGTAAAAACACAAGAACACTTTGTTTCACAACATTCATTGTGTTATTATTTCAAAGTACTCATTTTTCTTTTAGGGTTTATAAAGTTCTAAATTTCATATTGGAGAACAAAGTCACTCCAAGGCCCAAAATGACAAGCATAATGAGGGAAAGTTCAAATTAGGTGAGCTGATTTTTTTTTTCTTTATTTCATTTTAAGTTTCCTAACAGGTCAGCTTCTTTAAGGCAAATCCTAATACACCTTGTTCCATTAGGTTTTTGTTACCTATACTTTTTACCACTTTGGAAAATGACAGATTTAATAGTAATACTGGCAGTTAAAAATCTGATTAGAACATTACCCAAGCTTAATGTTCATGTTTATATTAGAATTAAGGTGAGAGTTGGAAATTTAATTTCCATTTTTTGAACTTCAGCTCTTGTTAGATCTGTTGTCACTGCTAATAATGCTTGTGACTAAATTCAGATGTATTTTTAGTCACTTCTGTTTCTTCACTGTGTTTTGAAGTAATAAATTTATTTAATGAAAAATGATAATACCAGAAAAAAGAAGGATAACTTGATCATTCTTAACAAGAAAGTGGGGGAAAAGTAGAGCAAAAAATATTTTTTTGATTGAAATATTTAGCATAATTCTCTTTCTTATCAAATGTTATTACTGGGAGAGTAAGAGGAGGAAAACAAAGGACTTTCCCTAAGCAGAAGTATCCTTATGACAAATCAAAATGTTAATGGAAAAGGAGAACCAAAGACATTGCTTGTCCACAGTCAGCAATATCTTTGAACTATTTAGTAATGAATAGTAAGGAACTGTTTGACCGTTTTTTTTAACCAGAAACAGAGTAGCTCACGTTGCTAAATAGTGCAGTTAGTAGTTAGTTACAAATGTCAGCTAAAACATGGTAGGGCAGTTGCTTTTTTAATTGGCATGCATACTTTCCATAGCATTAATTATAGTTGCTGAGAAATGGAAATCATGCCTCTTCATTGCAGAGAAAATGGAACCTTAGTGGCACAGTGAATAGAGATGTTCTACACACGATGCTAGAATAAATATCAGATGCAGCAACTGTGTGATGTTGAAAAATGGACAATAGTTGCTCCTTCCCAGGAGTTGTTACAGAACTTGCTCTTGCACCTAGAATGAAAGGAATGACCTTGGGTGATAGTGTTCCAGTACAAAGTGTGTGGGCTCAGAGTTGGTTGGCTGACCATCAGCTAGGGAAGGAAAGAGGACAGTATGCCAATGGTAGGTGAAATCTCCTTAGCTGAAGGCAGTAATACATGATATCTCTCCCTGTATCTCGTGGTGTGTTCACCTAGAATGGAATGGCTTGGAATGGTTTTAAGTGAAGGATTTGGCATTGAATGACAAGCAACCTTTACCTCAGATCAGGAGTGTCAGACTTACCATGTGCCTCAGGCTGGATCTGGACCTGAGAATGTCGAGGCAAGTGGCAGCAGAGGCAGCAGCTGGGCCAGCAGCAGGGCAAGCTGGTGGTGGAGGCAGTGGGACAAGCAACCATGGCCAAGCAGCCATGGGGTGAATGGTAGAGGGCCAAGTGACAGCAGTATAGTCCTTACTGCCCACCCCTTGCACCAGCAGTCATGTCCAATGGAGCCCTGCAGGCTGGATGTTTGATTCCTATGCATTAGACAAATCAAGTTTATATAGAACAAATTGTACAGTTATACTGACTATGCAGTGTGTGTGACAGTAGTGACAAACTTGGACATAACTTCTGCTCGGAACTTCTCTCCACATTCCAACCAAACTGAAAAGTTATACAACACCACAAAAAATTCAAAATTTTCATACATCTTCAGGTTCTGAGTAAAACATCAAAACCCAAACATTTCAAACTTGGGCATACAAATAAACTCTAAGTCCATATCTATACACCTAAATATAAATGAAATGGCAAGAGTTTCTAAGGTTCTCAACACCCGACGTTTTATTAATATAAATCAGACTTATAGGTACGCAAAATATTAAGCAGTTAAGTCACTTAAATTGTAATTAAGTATTTAACTTCAGGCAACCCAGTCTGAACAACTTGGTATTAGACTTTCATATGCTACCTGAAAAAATCTGATTTTTCTTGCAAAAATGTTTGTCTTATCCATGAATACAAATTAAGCTGATTCTGTGAAATTTAGCAGAATAATCACTGTTAGTATTTTATTCAGTAAATATTTTTAATTCCATCAGAGAATACAAACCATCATTCTATAGGCAAAACAGCCTTTGTCACAGGTCTGTATTTCATTTCCATGAGCAGTAGTGTACTCACTGACTCCCCCCACCTGAAATGTTAGTTCATTTAGCTGACACTCATCCAGAATCAGCAGCAAACATTTGTTTCAAGCTCTATCATTAGAGTTACATTTTTGCTTTAGTTTCAGATGCGCACACACACACATGCACTCACCAAAAAAAAATAAACTTAACTATGAAGAGTTCTTTGAAGATTTCCTATGGGATTTAAAGAGTAGCATAAGAGAAGAAAAATCCCTTTGAACTCTATGCTTCATTTTACAGTAATGTAGTATTTTGTGTTAAGTCAATTGAAGGTTTGTTTTCAGGATTCATGGTGTGTCAATTTATTTTCTGTTTTTACTGTAAGTTTCAATTTCATTCACATGGTTTGACAAATATTTGAAGTTTTAAACAGGTTCTGATTTTTTTACCTATAGAAGGACTGAAGAGAATGGCCATTTTGTTAAAAGTTATGGCAAGTCAATATAATGGTTAGAAATGCTGAACTATAATATCAGTAATAAAAATTATTACTATTTTTATTTGTGTTATGGTAGAGGCTAGAGTCCCCTACCATTAATCAGAGATCCATTGTACTAGGTACTGTATCAAACCAAATGTAAGAGGCATTCCTGATCTGAAAAGATTACGGTTTAAATAGAAAAGACAGGTAGGCTAGGCCAAAGGGATTAAAAATATATATGCATAGTAAATAGAGTAAGGAGACATTGTAGTATGTGGCTTTTTTGGCATGGGGCAGGGGATATGTGTCTGCACATGGACAAATGCTTTTAGGTGAGGTTTTGAATATATTAACTTTTATTTTAAGATGTATTTTAGAAATACTAGAGAAAAAGAGTGAGTGAGAAAGGAAGACAGGAAAAGATAAGAGGTGAGAAAGGTTGAAGAGCAGCATGAAGAAGGGTTTGTGGGGGCAACTGAAATGACATTAATGTCAACAGTGAAGGGAATGATTGGAGCAATTAGAGCAATGAGAAAGGATACTCAGAGTGAAAATGGAAGAAAGCTGTAACTTTCTTTCCACCAACTTGTCAGCTAAGGGAGAGAAGTTTAGGGCTGCACACATCCTGCTGTCTATAATGCAAGAATTTCACCACAACCATCTGTCTGATGTACATTGCAGTATAAAGGTTTTGCGTATCTTTACCTAGAAGCAGACATTAACTGGTTTGCAATGTTCTCCAGAAAGGACAGCTGTAAAGTCAAAATGATAAGTGAGTTAAACGCACACATCACTGCTCATTTGGTCTGATCATGGAATTACAGCGCACCTTATTCCCATTACCTCCAATTCTAGTTTTCAGAATTAATTCCAGTGCCCCTACTAACTCGACCTATATAAAGCAAAAACAGCTGTAAACCAGAGCTCCTCAAAATCAAAAATTTCCTTTTGTGAAAACATTTGTTTTCCCCAAATGCAGTGAGAAGCAAGGTGACTCGTGGCATTTGTGTGAGTCAGAATGCCACCAGGCTGGCCATCGAGTGCATGTTGAACATAAAATAAAAGTACAAATCAGTTGTCAACAATAAGAGTCAACAGTAAGAAGTTTAGCCTTAGATTCTCATAAGCACATTCCATTATCTCCAAAAAACTTCCCAGTTCTTAATTCACTAATGATTACCACTGAGTCTGATAGACAAAAGGTCTCATCCACTTCATAGGCATCTGCAATATCACACAGTTAGAGGATTTCATCAAATGGGAAACTTAAAAATTTGTTTCTCTGCTGAGTCCGCCTCTCACCCACCATAAGGTTAATAGGAGAAAGTCAGTACCCTGATGTGTACTAGATCTAAGTTTTGGGTTTAATTTGCAGTACCCCTTTCATAATCAAACTCACAGAGTCTGAAACTACTTTTTTTAAAAGTGTACTTAGCTGTATTAAAGGATAGTTAAAAAGGAACAATTAGTTTAACTGTTCACAGATTTCATCTTCGGTGCTTGTTGATACAATCAATAGCAATTCTGCATTTTACGTTATCTTTGGTGTGCCAGAAATGTGTAGCATACCATAACATTCTTGTGCAAAAATGCTAGTAAGTCAAAAATCACTTGAAATATTGCTATAGCCAGCTAACTTCTCTTTGTGTCACTCTGGTATTCCAGAGAACTTGAAGTCTGTCTCCCAAGGCAGGTGAGAATTCTTCCACACCCTAGCAAACCTCTGTTCTGGAATTGAATCATAGAAAAGTAGGGTTGGAAGGAACCTCAGGAGGTCATCTAGTCCAACCACCTGCTCAAAGCAGGACCATCCCCAACTAGATCATCCCTGCCAAAGCTTTGTCCAGCTGGGTCCTAAAAACTTCCAAGGATGGAGATTCCACCACCTCTCTGGGTAACTTGTTCCACTGTTTTACCACCCTCCTAGCAAGAACATTTTTCCTTATATCTAACCTAAACTTCTCTTGCTAAAACTTGAGACCTGTTGTTCCTTGTTCTGTCACCTGCCACCACTGAGAAGAGTCTCACTCCATCCTCTTTGGAACCACCCTTCAGGTAGTTGAAGGTTTCTATTAAATCCCCTCCCAGTATTGTCTTCTCTAGACTAAATAAGCCCAGTTCCCTCAGACTCTACTTATAAGACATGTGCCCAAGCCTCCTCACCATTTTGTTGCCCTCTGCTAGACTCTCTCCAATTTCTCCACACCCTTTTTGCGGGGCCTAAAACTGGACACAGTACTCCAGATGTGTTCAGAAGGGGAATAATAACCCTCTTTTGACCTGCTGGCAATATACCTACCAATGCAGCCCAGTATACTGTTGACCTTCTTTGCAACAAGGACACACTGTTGGCTCATAGTCAGCTTATTGTCCACTGTAACCTCAGGTCCTTTTCCACAAAGCTGCTGCCCAGCCAGTGAGCCCCCAGCCTGTACTGGTGCATGGGAGTGTTCCATCCTAAGTGCGGGACTTCGCACTTGTCCTTGTTGAACCTCATGAGATTCCTTTTGGCCCAATCTTCCAATGTGTATAGGTCATTCCAGTTTGTCTAGGTCCAGCCATTTATTGAGCCTGATGCTCCAGCCAGTTTTCTATCCACCTTAAAGTCCATTCATCCAGCCTGTACTTCCGTAGCTTGCCTGCAAGAATGTTGTGGGAGACCATATCAAGGTAAAATCAAGGTATACCACATCCACTGGTCTCCCTATGTCCACAGAGCCAGTGATCTCATTATAGAAATCAATCAGGTTGGTCAGGCATGACTTGCCCTTGGTGAATCCATGCTGACTGTTTCTAATCACCTTCTTCTTCTCCAAGTGCTTAGAAATTGATTCCTTGAGGAACAGCTCCATGATTTTTCCAGGGACTGAGGTGAGGCTGACTAGTCTGTAGTTCCCTGGATCCTCCTTTTCCCTTTTTTAAATATGGGCACTATATTTGCCCTCTTCTGATCATCTGGGACCTCTCCTGATTGCCATGAGTTTTCAATAGAGGATATGCTAAGGGGTGGAGTGGGCTTGATCAGTGATCTGAAGTGCCATTACAGCCCTATCAGAACGTTAAGGTTGCTTTAACTTTCATCAGTGGCTAAGTGGAAACCATTAGCCACCAGGATGGTGTAAGGCCAGATAAAGGTGGCCTGACACTGACTTTGAACTTCCTTACATGTGCTTAACTCTGCTGTTGTGGAACTAACACTTGACATTGCCAGTTTGTCTTTTTCTGACATAAAACTACATAAACACTTATAAAATAGACACAGCCCATGCTTTTGCTATGATGCAGTTATTTAAAAGAGGTGGCATATATAAATTTACTCCAAACCATTTTCTTCCAGCAAAGATCTCCTGAGCAGTAGAATGAAAGTGCAATTTTTATTACACTGAAATACTGCAATAGGGCCTCACAAGGGAATAGCACATGATCCCTCCATAATAAAACTATTTGGGTAACTGCTTCCATGTCCCATTTCCTGTAGTAAACAAAGTCTTTACTGCTTTCCACTGTGTACAATTATTTTTTATAGCTTCACAAAATGGTATTAAATACTCTTTTATACCGTGTTGCCCAAAGAGAGGTAGTAAGTTGTGTTGGTCTGAAGTTGGACAGAAGACAGGATAGAGTGACACCTAATAAATTAACTGGAACTTATGTATAAGCACAAGTATAACTAACTGTTTAAGCACTGACCAATGAGAAATCCAACCCTACATGTTCCGTGGCTTTCTGAATGCTGATGGAGCACTTTGAAAGTACCTTAGCCACTAACTGGTAATTCTTAATCTAGTGGTTTATGAAGCTGAAGTTAGTGGACAGCAATATTAAATCAGTTCCTCAAATCTAAACCCCTTTATACAAATATGCAAAAGTTTATCCTTATTGTGAATTGAACCAAAAAGTTGCAGACTGAAAGTAGTAGGTGGACCACTTTAGACAAACAGCAAATTGCTAGCAAAGCATCTTTCTCATATCTTCTCTGCAGGGTCCTAGATACTTGGACAGATGAGTTTTGTAATAGCTGCTTCTAATTAACACGTTACACTTTAGCAGCAGCATTTCAGCTCTCCAGAAGTACCTTTGTAGTACCACTTAGAAGCTAGTAAGTCACAGAAACAACATAACAGGCCTGGGAGGGTGAAAGCAACACTTTAACAGGGTTTTACTGCTTCATTATATTTTCCCAAAACACCTTCTCAGTAGCTACATGCATGTCTACAATTAAAAGAAGTGCACTATTATTGACAAAAAACCCCTCTCATCTGCTTTCATTTCTTACTAGTCCTTTTATATTATTTAAAGTTATGATGTGTTACTATCTCCATATGCACATAGTCCAACATGGAAAATAATATTTAGTGTTTAGGCTTCTGTGATGTGTTTCTTAACAAGAATACGAATACTAAGAGTATAAACAATGCAATAATGACTGTCAGCATAAATTGTAGCCATTAGGAACCCAAGCCAAGTGTCAGAGAACTTTCTGGAAGTTCTTTTTTTACCTCTACTCAGAGATGGATTGGGACTTTCTTATGACTTTCCCAATATTCATCCATGCTGATATGTTAGTACTGATTCCAGTGTTTCACACTTCACTCTTTAGGAGTGCAATGCCCTCAGTGCATTTGTACAAGTTGAATTAAAATTACCCTGTAACAGGGAAGCTTAACTCCAAAGTGTTAATATGTTAGTTCATATGATGTAGAGTTTATGTATAAAGTAATATGCAAATTTGTATATTTACTTATCATTTCATTTGTTGATGCATGTGGTTGTTTGGAAAGATTTCTTTAAAAGTAAATCAATTGTGTGATATTCAGTTGTTTAGGGAAGCAACTTTATAAATACTTATAGAGAGATTTGGGACATTTTATTGTTGGTAGTTTGCATACCTTTAAGGCCTTCCTGCTCTGATTACTGTAGCTGCACACATAGAGGGGGGCTTTTCTTGTGGTGTAAGAAGAACACAACCTCAGTGACATAATCTCTTCAATTTTGTGCCCTGTATGATGCCCTCTACAGGAGCTTTGTATTGAATGAATGATTTCTTTAGAGCCCAGGCTAAGTCCACGAATAGGAAATGATTGAGGAGTTGGATATGCTTATGGAAGTCCTTTATTAATGGACATTACCAAAAGTCTGCAAACAGTAAATTAATAATTTGAAAGAATATGTGGCTACATTCCAAATGTGCAACTAGAGATTGTGTTCCGCAGTACTTCCCCTTTTACACCTACACACGCATTTTCTATACAGTGAGATGCAGTCAGATTGAAAGCCCCCTGTAGTCATCAGTTTTCCAATGTTTCTGACCCCAGTTAGGTGTGGGGTGTGTTGCTTAAGCCTTTGGCCCCCAAATCCCTACTGCACAGTAGTGAGATAAAGAAAAAAGATAATTTACATTTGACATATGTTAGAAGTAAATTGCTTTGGTTGCCCCAACATTCTAAGACTGCCTGAAATCCATTTCTGCTGTCCCCATGTCAAAAAGAATTGCAAGGTTTGGAAAAGAAGGATATAATTGTAATGATATGATCAATGTATTGATTGTAACGATTATAATTGTGGATTGTAAATTGATTGTAATTGTGAATTGTAATGATGCAATCCTTACAATAATGTACAATGTCCAGAAAACCTGCCTCTTACAGTGAATGACTAATTTTATCTTGATTGTGGACTATAGGAACCTACATAAAAAAGAGCTTTCTGGTAGTAGAAAATCCTTTAAGTTAAAAGAAAATGGCATATCAAGATCTAAGGTTTGAAATCTAAAGCTAGACAGATTCAGAGGAGAACTGAAGTGGTCATTTTTAAATGCAGATAATCAGTCCAGGAACAACTCTCCTAGGAAGTGTTAGATTCTCCTTCATTTGAAGTCTGTACATGAAAACTGAGTACTTTTACAAGACATGTTCCAACTTAAACAGCAGTTATAGGCTTGAGGAGCAAATTATTGTGTGAGGTGCTAGTATCAGATGATCCCAATAACTTCTTCTGGTTTTAAAATCTACTGATTTCTTTCTGAAACTAGAAGCAAGACAGACACTATTAATTCAAAACCTATTTCTGCAAACTATTTCTGCAACTGTGTCCCTGTCAGAAGGAAAACTTTTGAGCATGACACACCAACCTGCTCCTGTTCATTTGTGCAATACATGGAATTTCAGCAGTGAAACCACTCTTGGGACATCCGTCCCTGCAGATTTTCTTGAGAAATCTGTCTCTAATATGTGCCACATGGCTGCAGGGAGCATCCCCACAGCAGATTTACTGCAACATTTCCAAGTTTGGCATGTAAGAGCAGGTGAGACTAGACAAATGTAATCAAGAGCAATGCTCCTTGCAAATATCAGGGACAAAGTGTAGATGTGCCTTTAATTCCCTGAAATAGTACTTACATGAGTTGATGCATTTATTTATATGTATGCATCCCCAGAGTAAGTGTACTTAACACTAAGATTTGTGTCACATAGATGCTGTGCTGTGGATAAAACCTCACATAAAAATAAAATTGATGATGATGTTATGGGAGCTGGGGGAAGAGTATCCTATCTGAGTTGGTCCCTTAAACAATCTTGGAAGCACTTCACTGTGGGGTTGGAAGATGATAGAATGGATACAGTTCACAACAGTTCCATGATCTCCAAAACCTGTGGACATGTATTTCATTTTAAATGAGAAATAATAGATTTTTGTCTGTAATCTTACTAAAGCAAATCCTTCTTTGGCTTTGGAGATCAACCTTCTTTCCCAAAGGCAACTGGTAAAGATGATTCAGTATGTCTTCCACTTGCGCTGCACACTAATTAGAAGCACACAAAAGTTTCATTTTAAGTCATTGACTACATTATCTCTGAATTAGAGAGAATATGACTGTAAATTAATGTTAGTTCTTCACTTTATGCAGTTGACCCTTCATGGCCTGATAACCATTTTGATCACAGACTGCTTTTGAAATGAAATAATGGGTAAAACACAGTCTACATTTAACTAGAGTTGGAATGTATTAATATTTTTTGTTTCTAAAACCTTTCTGGAATAATAAACATTAGCACAACAAGTTATTAGATTATAAGAATGGTGAATATAGTGTGGTATTTTCAGTGTAAAGCCTAGAGCCTAGGCTCTCCAGATCACTGTCATGTCCTCTACATCCCTATCTTAGGTCTTGCTATCCCAAAAGCAGAACAGCAGCCTGAATTCTATCAATACAGCCAATGAAATTTATTCTAGGGTAAACCTGACAATAGCCTGTACTAGGAAATATTTTTGCTTTGTTTTAAAAGCAAAGGGCCCAGTTAATATTCAGCAATGTGAAGCAGAAGCATTCTTTTAAAGTGAGCAATTATAAAGCTACACACTCACAACTTGGCTTAAACTGGGTCAGTACCATGACTTCCAGCTTAGGTTGTAACAGCTTTACATCCTCTATGACTCCAGGCTTATAGACAAAGTGAGGGATGGACATATAATGCATACTCACCACCAAGTGACACAACCAGACAGAAATGTGAAGCTTTGTCGTCTTCTTCAAATTAACTATAATAGAGAATTGCAGAGTGTTTTATACAGTGTAGCACTGTGGTTTCAACCTGTGGTCCACTGACCCCTGGGTATGGACCTTAGGCATCCTAAGGATGCCCTTAGGCATCCTATGTCTAAGTGGTCTGTGAAAGATAACTACGATCAATCAAAGTATATGAATATCCAGAAGGCACAGACAGAAATGTTCCTCCCTGGTCCAACTTCTGGTGTATCACAGAAAGCTCCATAAGTATGACTGATTATCCCAAGCCAACAGACATGAGTTGTTGGATCAGGAGGGTGAAGGATCAGCTCCAATTCGGAGCTGATCAAGGGAAAAAGAATCCATGTCTGCAACCTCTATCCTATTCTGTCTCAGGATGGGAGGAGGAGAAGGCAAGGGTCCATTCTGGGGGTCTCCCAGCATGCTGCAGTGGAGGGGCAGGTGGATTGGAGCCCCCCAATCCTCCCGCCCCTCCACTCCAGCATGGCTGGGGATCCCTCAAAATAGATCTCCCTCCCCAGACTTCTCCTTCTTCCCATTCTGAAAACAACACCAGGAGCAGTGCTAAGCTTTGTCCAGGCATTAACAGACAGAAGTTACTAAGTGTTCCATTTTGAAGCATCTTCCTCTGAACCCTCATTTAATCTGAGCCAACATACACACCTCAATCGGGCCTTTTTAAAGCACTCTGCAGCCATGCACTTCTGTTTGGTCAGAGCTGTAGACCTTTTCCAGGGGCCAGATTGGGCAAAAATTGTCCCTTCTGTCTTCACCTAGACTTACAATTAAAAGGGGTCTGTACCTCCATTGAGAATTTTTTAGGGGTCCACAAATGAAAAAAGGTTGAAAACTACTGATGTAGCACAAAAGAACCATGGTCTAATTTGAGGCCTCTCACTACTATAATACAAATATTAGTGGTAGAGAAGTGTATATTCCTACTGCACAGTAATAACTAGACAAAATAGGGTCTTCATTTTATATTCTGGAATACATCCACACTAATACATTAAGGACTCAGTTGTGCAAAGGGGCTGGGGACAGACTATGTTGTTGTGCTAAGTACACATATGTAATTGCATTAATACCACTGTTGGCTCTGATAGAGGGTAACATGAGAACACAGGTCCATATTTCTTACTCACCCACAGAAGCCAGTAGACCCCCTCTCCTCCATAATGAATGGGAAAAACTCAAGCCCTCTCTTTCAGAGTCTCATGGTGGTGTAAAAGGTTACCTTTGAACCATCATGAAGGAATTTAAAATAGGAGCATTCATCCATTAAAGGGTTTTAAACATTTTAAAAATATGCCCCTTTGGTGTGAGTTTTATTTTTTAGCTGTTCTGTGCTACTCAACATAAGATATTGTTAGTCATCTTCCCGGAGATAAAGCAAGTCATAAATGGTGCCTCTCCCTAATCTGTACTCCGTTGACAAATGAAGTGAAAATGTGGGGAGGAACTATTCTGCTTGACAAATATTTCAATTTTATTTGCATAAAATAGTGGAAAGGCATTTAAATAGAAAGATTAGCTTTAACTCTTTACATTATGTTACCCTTGTCCTGCATTGAGGAGAATGGAGGCAGCCTGGGAGAGGGATAAACCTCTACTTCTTCCCCTCTTCCTTTTGTAAATTGGGGGGATTAATAGAGGTTTCCTGTGTTTGGTAGAGGAACCTTGAAGAGACTACTTTAAAGTCATGGGGGAGGAGCCTCTTGTTTTCCTCATCAGATTCTGTTGCTCTTTCGCTTATGGATTTGGCTGGAAATTCCAGAAGTTTCCTAATTGTATCTTCAGGCTCTTCTGTAAAAGCGTTCTTGCCTCATCAGCAAGGAAAGGAAAGTTTCTCCAATCAAAGATGAAAGACAGATAAGTAGAATAAATCCCTCTGTTTTTAATTTATAAATGATCCCCATTGTTTACCTAATCTGAATTTCTAAGACAATCTATTCATTAAAAAACAATGCTCCCCAGAGAGGTGGAGACACTCGGCTCACTGAAAAACAAATCCACCTTTGGCATCTCAATTTTTCCATCTGTAATGGATAAGAAGTGCCATCAGACAGATCTGCAGCTTATTCCATAGGAAATGAATTGACTGAATTTTTATGTCTTGTTATTCCTCAGTGTCTTTTTTATGTCTTTTTGATTTATGCATTACAAAGAACACACTTGGCAGTACAAGAGTCCAAGAAAGCATTATGCTAAATCAGTTGTACTAAATCTGCAAATTTAACCTAAACAATAAGAATTTTGTGACAATAATGCAATCGCCATTTTTGTTTCTTAATATCGAGAACAGGTGAGATCATCCATTTTGCTAGTTTGTACATCTATGTTTGCAGTGTAGCTCTATAAGCTTTGTGTTCTCTTCTTTGCACACACAAAACTCACAATTATAGTCCAATTCACAGACACAGATATCACACACTAATATTAATGAATCAATGTTATGTTTGAAGGGATTTGGATCGTGACAAGTAATTTCATAAAAGGTATAAAAAGATCACAATCACAGATTAAATTACCTTGTACATCTGGGAAGTCTAAGAAATAACAGGGGTTGAATAGAAATGAATCAAGCTTTCACACCTTAGATGTGTCCCCCATTGAGTGGTATCACAAGATATTTACAGGATGCTATGTACAATCTTGGACGATCGCTGCACTTTAAAACTTGCTCTGTAGATACACATGGGACTTCAGTCTTCACAAATTTCACAGATCTCATAGAATTGTAAGGCAAGAAGGGACAAGTATGGTCATATAATTTAACTTCCTATCTAAGACTGACCATAAATTTCTCTCAGAAATGTATCCAGTCTTGATTTACAGACATCAAGTAATGGAATATTGACCCTATGCTTTGATAATCTGTTCTGGTATATAATAACCCTGGTTAATAACCTATACATGTAAAAGTTGCTTTACTTGTTTTAGGATTTCCTCAACTTTATCTTCTTGCTGTTGGATCTTATTATGCCTATTTCAGCAAAAAAAAAATGCTTGCCTTCTAATGTCATGAATCTTCTGCCTTTGTGAATGCTTTGTAGTGAAGTAGGCCATAAATGTCTGTTTTGTGGCACATATGGAATAAGGGGGAATAAGCAAGGTACTCTTGAAAGAAACTCAGGGGAAGCAGTGTTAATGTACCCTTGTTGTGATGAAGTCTATCTCATTGCCTGAACAATGGAGAAGGTAGAGACATTTTCATGTACAGGTGCAAATCCAGATATTCTTATTTCCCACTGTACTCTTACACTTTTCTCAGGATCTATAATCTCTTGTAAACTCAGTGATGCAATCATAACACAGAAGCCTGCACAGGTAGGGAGCAATAGTAAGAATGATACAGCTATTTTGCACAGTTCAGTACTAAAACTACCTAGATTGAGACCTAAGCAAGATGGTAAAAGATAGTTGAAAAGATTATCTCATCCCTCCCTTGTTCCTTGCAGTTATGATAAATTTCATGCAGTAAAATAATTTCCTGTATACTTGAAATGAACCTGAAGGAATTAGGCAGCCAAATCATATTTAAATTCAGTGACATTTAAGCACTTACTTCTTTAAAAATCCCAGCTCTTAACAGTATCAGTACAGTGCCACATATTGCCATGATTCTATATGAATATTAGTCAATTTGTATGGGAAGATGAACTATTTACTGCATGGTAAAAAAAGGTCAGGAATTCCATAGCTCAGATTGTCTGTGGTAGCAGCCTATTTCTGTCTTGGGGATGAAACTGCAATGATTTAACTTTTACCAAATGTTGGGTAAATGTCTATAAGGGTAGTTACTGCAGAGCAGCAGCATGGTAAATTTCTTCTGCCTCTAATCCAGGATCAATAGTTTATCTGCCTGTACCCAATAATAGCTTTTAAAATGCAGTGTGTATGTTTTTCAGCCTTTGTGATACTCATTGTTGAGACTGCAACCTGTTGTATTGTTAAATTTACTTGCTCTTGGAATGTTAATGGAGAGAGAAAGAGTTTATTGAGTAAGGCTCTTCTGTGGTTACACTGAAGAACTATAGTTTATATCCATGCTTGCCTGGGAATAAGGTACTGAAAATAAAATTTATGTGACTACCTTATTGCTTCTTCTAGATGCATTTTCACAGCAGTTCATGGGGATTTAGCTGCATGATTCCCATTATCTTCAACAGAGGTTTCATGGTAAACTGGCATACACTATGATGAAAGTGTACTTCTTCATGTTTCCGTGGTCTTGCCAGTCTATATTTGCGTTTGTTTTTGCCTATGTTAGCAGGGTCCTTAATCTTATGTTTTCAAATAACAGGTGCGAGAACATCAATTGTTTATTTCAGATAGAGTTTACTCCCCATGGTAAAGACCTTAAATAAAGAATAGAAAATAACCTTTTTGGAACAATTCTAGAGAATTCTATGCCTGCTGTAGCATTAAAAGAATAGTTTTGAAGACAGAGAAAAGCTCTATACTTATAGAAGGTATATAATATTCTATTAAATTCTACAGTTTTTCAGAGGAATGTGAATAGTAAATTAAAGCCTGATTCTGCAAACCATATTCACAAGACCAGAAAGATTTCACTATAAAATATGAATATTTCCTTGGCAACTGTGGTAGCAACATATAAGAAAATAGTTTTTAAAAACAGGGGGTCCCCCCCGCAACTTCAAATTTGTCTAGTTTTTTTCCATTGTAGGGACTCAGAAATGCTTCATAAATGTCAATTTAATTCAATAAAAGATTTACAGTGTGGTTATACACATTTTGTAGGTGGGGAAACTAAGATACAGAATATTTATTGAAAATGCTCAGGATTCTAGGGCAAATGAGTGACATAATATAAACCATCAGAGTTCTGTCACTTCAGGAATATGCTCTAATTATGCTTATTTTCTTATTTTCTCTTACTGGTTATTTTTATAAATTGAGCATATGATATAAGATAAATGTTTCCAAAAGGGTGAGAAAGGGCCAGCTCTTCACTATGCTGGAAGCCCAAGCTATTACCCCATAGTACTTGGGACCCCAGCCAGCTTTTGCCTGGGGGGAGGGGGTAGTGAGCCAGCAGCCAGTGAAGCCAGTGAGCGAGCCCTCACTGCTCCAGCTAAGGAGAGGGGTGGGGCCAGCCCTGTTCGCTGGAGCAGATAGCAGAGCCCAGCCAGGACTGCAAAGCCTGCTGCGATGCTGGAGGACTCTGATTTAACTTGAGCCAGGAAGGTGTCTGGGACAGAAGCTTCATAAACTGTTTTGACCTAAATCAGTTACTTCTGATACTATCTTGAACCCATTTTATATTAAAACAGTTTCAGCCATTCTGAAATGGGTTTATGTGCACTGAACTTCTGTTCTGTTACAGGTTTAATCCAGTTTCTGATCACTTAAATCAGTTTATGTGTAACTTCTGTCCCTAGCCTAGGAGGGTAGTAAAACTGGAATAGGTTACTCAGAGAAACTGTGGAACCTCCACCCTTTGCGGTTTTTAAGACTTGGCTACACAAACTCCTGGCTGGGATGATCTAGTTGGGGATGGCCCTGCTTTGAGCAGGGGGTTGGAGTAAATGACCTCCTGAGGTCCCTTCCTACCCTAATTTTCTATTATTCTAAGTCAATTTTCTTGAGAAATAGCCAATGTATTAATTCTCTTCTGGTATACTCTGACAACTACACATACCACATAAAATATTGTATGGTAAGGATGTTGGTTGACTCATTAAAGGTATGGAACCCAGTGGCAAGGGATCAGTAGATAATAATTTGCTAGCCTGAGAGTCTTGGGGCCGATATGAAGTGATGAGCAGCTAATGAGCATAGAGCTACAAACTGTAAGAGATGAGTTCTTCAGGAGATGA
>NW_017728992.1:28317624-28329524 GCF_001723915.1 Gavialis gangeticus | reverse complement strand
ATAAATCTTGTATTTATTTCCCTTTTCCAATCAAAGCAAGAACACTTCTACCATTATTCCGGGATGCCACTGGACGCAGGATATTGGTCTTCCTTAAGAGGGTAAGTTGCTTTCTGGGAAGAAGCCCAGAGTTAACATGTCTTCTTTTTCCTAATGTCTGGAAAGAAGAGAGGGTTTGGGATTATTTTGTGTTTAGCTGTAGGCTGTTTTAATGAAAAATAAGACTAGTCTCAGAAGCTAAGAGTGAAGCTGATTGGTCTAAGGCAGCAGAGTAAGTGACCCACTTACCCGTTCTTAGTACACTGTGGCTACAGACAGAAGTGCAGCTCCTAGCTATCATTGAGAACGCTATGCAGGAAGTGTTCTGACTTACAACAATCCCCTAGACCAAAAAGAAGTTCAGTGTTGGTTCTGGAGGGGAGGGGAATCTAGCTGCTGTCTGCAGCCTAAATACAGTTTTCCCTAGTAACAGTCCCTCTTCCCTGCCAGCCATGCTGTTTTCAGAATGGGAGGGGGAAAAGGGAGCGGAGGGACCCTGTTTGAGGGGTTCCCCAGTCTGCATTGGAGGGTGGAGTAGTTGAATTGGAGACCCCCCAACATGTGGGGGAGCTGACAAAACCTCGGACCAAACTCCCTCTGCTCCCTCATGCAATGAGGGTTCAGATTTTCATCCAACTGGTTGTTTTTAAAGCGGTCTGCAGCCAACGGGGGGAATATGGTGGAAGGCCCCTTTTAAAGGAGACATACAGCCAACTGGGGGGGCACCCTTACAGAAGCATAAGAGAAGAGCTGAGGGGGGAGGGATGCAGGGCAGGCCTAAGCTCAGCTCATCCCCTTTAGAAGTCTTCACCCAGGAAACAGATGCTAGGAGTAGGCTTGGGTTATAAGCTGGACCAGATAAGGATAAGAACAAGATCAAGGAGGCCAGAAAATAAACTAGTCTAGTGAAACCTTATTAGAAAGTCTATAAAGGAGCCTAAGGAAAGGCTGGTCCAGGGAGAGGCCCAGCAGAGACTGCATAGGTGTAAGGGACTTAAATGTGTTCTGACAGGACTAATGGCAAACTCAAGGGACATTGTAAGGGGATGTCTAAGTATGTAATATGTAATTTAATATTAACATGTCACAGGTGAGGCAAGCAGAAATAGAGAGGAACCATAAGGACCACGCCGAGAAGAAAGAGGCCTTAATGAGCAGTCACACTTACTGTGTAATTGGATGTCCTACATCATAACTACTGTAACAGTAATTGGGTTGAATAAACATAAGCCCCTAGCACATGTTCATTTAATGGCACAGTCTGATTCCACATGTTCGTGATAGGAGGCACAATTGTTTGTTTGGATCAGGAATCAGATCTCAGTTGTGGCATTACTCCTTGCTGTTACAGCGGTGGGGGGAGAAGGGGGCACAGGATCATAAACATAACCCCAGGCTCCCCGTACACTGGCAAGTTGAAGGAAGAGTGCCAACAGGTGCAGCTGGGGCTGAAAATCAGATAATTGTCAGCTCTAGCAGCAGGACTGCACCAGGAACTAGAACCAGCTCTGGTATGCCTGTGGCTTGGACACCAAAGGTATCTGGGTCAGGCCAACAATTAGCTGTTTGTCAAAAACCTATGCCTGGCATCTCTGGTCAGGCTGCCAGGTATGAGAGATCAGAGGCTCCTGGCAGAGGTGATGGGAGCTGAAGAGATTTTTTCTCACCAGGATCTGGAAAGCCTGCTGTGATCCTCTGATCCCATGTACCCCAACAGCCAAGCCAAAGCTTCTGTAATGGAAACTTGAAATCACCAGGCAAAGAGGATGCCTCAGCATGCTTTTTAAAGCTCCCTGTGCACCATGACCTATGGTGTGGGACACGGGGATCTGGGAGCTCCTAGCTTCCTATGCCCCACACTGTAAAGTCATGCCTACATCTAGGAGCAGGGAGGTGCGCAGTAGACATGCAGTGTGGGGCGCATCGGCATACTTGTTTTCTAATGCGCAGCGAATATGAGATTGGGAAATGCTTCCTGATGTTGAGCTCACAGCACCTGCTCTGTCTCTGTCGTCTTTTCCAGATCCAGGACCCAGGGTTGCCCACATCCTGATCCCATTGACTGAGTAGGGGATGGCTGTCTTGAATCTGGCGCTGCCTCATGTCAAGTTCCCAAGCTCAGCTGAGCTTTGGGATCGGTCATGGTTCAGCCCCAACATGCAACACCTTCAATTTAAGGTGTGATACAAACAAGACACAAAGATGTTTCATGTTATATGTGGAATGTATTTCTGGTGCATTTGCTATATTATCATGCCATAAATTGGCTTTAATGTGTGGCTGGGTTACTACTATTCACATATTACTCATCTAAATGTAACATGTGCCAGGACCCACAGGTGTACATAAGTGAAAAGGACTGAACAGCAAACTTTAATTGTGGCGTAGTAGGCAACCCTTGCAAACTCTTTGTCTATAATTGACTAGATAGTTGCTCTCTATTTGAGGGGCCATCTCCCAATTCCCAAATCCTACAATCTCCTGTTAACATCTGTAAATTAGAACTTTTATCACTGGTACAAAAATTAGAATTTCCTGAGTTGTAGTATGTAACAGTGTTACATGGTCTGGAATGTGTGAGAGCAGAGTCACTATTTACAGTAAACAAGAATACACATGTAAAAACTCAAAAGCATTTTGTTCTGCATTTTTAGCTTTAGCTATAGTGTATATATCTTCAATCTTTTGATCTGATTGGCTGGTGGTGCAGTAAAATCCTACCATGGTTTAGGGAATGGGGGACAGCTAATGTATCATGGCTTCAATTTAAATGAGCACAAATGCTTCCATAATTGCAGGGTCACCTTTTAAAGGAAACCTTGGCTTGGTCTCCAAATTCTGAACTGCCAAGTTGTCAACACGATTAATTACCATCAAATTTAGCTTGTTTGATCTTACTCTTAAAATCATGACACAATGGAACATCTAAATACTATGTAGAAAAAACTATTTTCCAATTCTGAAAAACTTAATTGATCTAAAATACTTTAAAAATGCTAGTTACTTGTAGAAAACAGTATAATATCAGTAAGTATTCTCAGTAGCAATCTTTCCCATGAATCAGTCTGTTTCTTATGCATTTGCCTTTGAGTAATGCTGTTTTATGCCAAAATGCTTTTAAATTATGAATGACAGTGCATGATGAAGTTTTCATTAGATTATTATTTGTGGCTAGATGCAGTCATCTTCAACCCCCTCCCCTCCACACGCGCGCGCGCGCACACACACACACACACACATCAAATACTCAATTATGAGTCAGCTTAGGTTTCTCTGTAATAAAAGAGAAACTGTTACAGAGATCATAGGAAAGTGGGGCTGGAAGGGACCTCACAATGTCATCTAGTCCAGCCTCTTGCTCAAAATGGGATCATCTCTGACTAAACCAAGCCAAAGGATTAACTTGCTCTTAAAAGCCTCCAGAGATGGAGATTCCACAAATTCTCTGGGTAGCCTGTTCCAATGCTGGACTGCCCTCCATAATCAAAAGTACTTCCTAATCTCCAACTTAAATTTCCCCTGCTGCTACTTAAGGCTATTGCTCCTGTAATGTACTTTAATGTTATAAAGTGAACTACAGCTCCCAAAAACCTCCAGGGGACTCTGGTGTGAACTTCAATTCCCAGAAGGCTCCAGGGGACTGAGAACATGAACTGTGTGAACTTCAACTCCCAGAAGGCTGCACGAGATGAGAGGAAGCAGAAGAAGCAACATAGGTGTGGGGGGTGGGGGTAGAATAGGCATGTAGCGTGAAAGCAGGAAGCTGCTAGGACTGTGAAGTGCAGCAGACATGAAGCCCAGATAAATGGCAATTAAGTGTTTTGGGACCAGAAACTGGTTTGAAGTCCCTCCAGGGTTGTAGAGAAGGTTTAAGGTTGTTCACGTATATATACCATGGTGTTAGTGTTCTCTATCTGTTACCTGTTATCTGTTCCTGGGTAGTTCCACCCAGTGACATTATTTATTATCTGTTTACTTACCTGTGCTTTTCCCAATATCCTTAGCCCAAGGTGGGCAAAGTCTGGCCTGCGGGCCAGATTCAGTCTGGCAACTAATTGGATCCAGCTGATGGGCAGGTGCCCACCAATTAATTGTATTGGCCTGCAGTTGCTCCCATGGAACTCTGCATGGGGCCGAGTCCTGCCCGCTCTTACCCGGGGCAGTCTGTTCTCCTCCTCCTGTCCCTGCCCACTGAGGGCAGGCTTTGTCACAGCTTCCCAGCAGGGCTTCAGCTGCCCAGATACTTCTCAGGTCTCCCCACCTCCAGCAGCTCCTCCTCTTCCTGCCCCACTGCATTCACTGTGGGCAGCAGGTAGTATGGGGAAGGGCAGCAGCCATGGGGATGTGGTCCAGACACCACACGCCTAGCCAGTTGGGGAGGGGGGGGAGTTGCAGCTGGGCAGCTCCTACCCCAGTGCATAGGGCTCCAACTCCCACTCACTTTCCACCCACTCAGCTGCCTGCAGGTGGCTGCTCATCATGCCAAACAGGAGGAGAAGATAAAAGACAGCTGGGAGCTGGAGCCAGAGTCCTGCATGCTGGGGCAGAAGCCTCCCAGCTTCAGCTTCCTCCCTGCCTGGCTAGGCATCTGCTGGCCTTGCAGGTGTTCCCATGGATTCCAAACTTTACCTGCTGCCCAGAGCAGCACAGAAGGGGCAGGAGAAGGAGGAAGGGTTGCTAGCAGTGGGGGGTGGGGAGCCAAGCAGTACCTGGGCAGCTTCTGGAGAAGCCCCACTGGAAAACTGTACGTGCTGGCCTGGGCCGGGGCAGTACCATATGGAGAGCATAGGCAAGAATGTGGAGCAGGGAGAGCTTGGCCCCTTGAGGAGCACTATGGGGGCAGCCACAGGCCAGATGTAGTTGGGGGTAACACATCTGCACTGCCTGGGCAAGCTCTGCTGGACACACACCCTGCCCCACCCTTCCCTCCACCCACTCCTGGCTGGCCCCCAGGACCTAGTGCACAGGCACTCCCCACCCCCATCCTCCCCACACACAATATACAAAAGCAAGACTATATTTTGAGCTGTTATTCAACTATCTCTCTATACACTGCTCCAAAAACCATAAATCAGGACAATTATTTTTTAAATAAAATTAAAATATGCTATAGTAGATGCTTATTTTTAGTATATTATTTGTTTTTTATCTATAGTTTGTTAAAAGGATATCTTCTGAAAGATTTTATGTGTGCAGCCCTCTATAGCTTGTCAAAACTTGTTAAGTAGTCTCTCAGCCAAGATAATTCGCCACCTTGCCTTAGCCTATTAGCTTGTGACCCTAATTCCCAGCATCCCTGTATAAAAGTGGAAACCTCCCTTGGTGGTTCTCTGTGTCACTTCCTGGGGTTTGGGGGTTTGGTATACTTCTAATCCTGTCCCCCAGGACAGCAAAGAAAAGCCCATATCTATCCACTGTGTTATCATCCTTCAGGTATTTGAAGTTGTTGTTAAATCTCTCCTAAGCCTTCTCTTACTAAATAATACTACTTCTTTAAGCCTTTCCTCATATATCTTGCTTCCCATACTTCTAATCACTTTTGTTGCCCACATCTGGATGCTTTCCAATCTGTCCATGTCCTTATTGACTATTAATGACCATGATTACCATTAAAAAAGGAGAAATTAAAGACAATACTGTACAGCTCTATAAATGCTAGATAGAATGACAGACACTCAAAATGGGGGTTGGGGGAAGGATTTTTGCTGTAGAAGCACTGTTATTTCTTCTGCACAGGTTTCTTGGGAGTGGATGGAGTGTTGGCGCTATGTATCCATTGCACCAGCAAGCACAGAGCATGAAACAGGCTGCACCAGGAAAAGGGTATATGCAATTTAACATCCGCCATGCAGAATGGAAGGAGCTAAAGCAGAACTGTGACCTGTATCTGAGGCTGTGGATGGATGTTGTTTGTAGTGCTACAACAGTATTTGTTGTGTTACAAATGTTTGCAGTGCTCCAAAGTGCTGTGACAGTTGTAACACAGATGCACATTTGTCCTTGGCCTGAGTCACAGCACTACCTTGACTCTGTTCCTTGGCAGATTGTAAGGAAAGAGAAAGATAGAGGACATAAAAGTATCCTGTTTCATATCAATAGAAGATAGAAGACAACCAGACTGTCCTCTATGATGGCCACCCTAAGCACAGGTTGTGCTTGTCATTCAAAAGGGTTTGGGCAGGCAGTAAGCAGCCTGCAAGTGGGAGCAGGCCCAATCAGGTGGTTATATGTTAGGCTGGAGGCAACCTGATTTGCGGAAAGGACTGGGAGCCTGGGTATATGGCTAGGTCCCAGAGCAGAGTGGGCAGCTGCTGCAGAGGCCAAAGAAGCAACATCACCCAGCCAGCTCCTGCTTCCAGAACAGCTTGGAGGTTCAAGGTAGGAACTATGGGGATGGTGGAGGTTCCTGGTCCTGGGCATGACCTAAAACTACATTCTGTTGAGGAGGATGGTGTGGTGGAAATGCTTGTGGCAGGGCAGTTTCCAGGAAATGGAACACCTGTGCATCCCCAGTGAAGGGCGCACATGGGGCACCAGCCTCAGTCCCAGCTCTCTTGTGGGTGACCCCATGGAGGGGAAAGGCTAGGGGAGCACACCCTATCAGACAGGCAAAGGGCCAAGGCCCACTGAGTGGAGCCTGAGGCGAGGTCCAGGCCATGAGAATGGGGCCTGAGACAGGGCCAGGTCCACTGAGTGGGGCTGAGGCTCATGAAGGAGCCAGGTGTTGAGGCTCTAGGGGCATGGGATGAGGCCCCAGCATGGGGATGTCCAGTGTGGGGCGTGGGATGAGACCCTAGTGTGGGGGCATGGGAGGGACCAAGGAGGTCCAGAGTAGGACAGGGAGCCCAAGAGGGTGTGCAGGGCTAGGAGCCCAGAATCTTTATGATTGAGGCCCCAGTGTGGGTGGTATGAGGTTTAGGTGAGTCTGAGGATGCCTGAGGCCCAGGTTAGGCTGGGTGAGGCCAGTTAAGAGGCTGGGGGAGTTTGTGAACATGGATACCAGCTGCAAGGCATGGGACACAGTGTAAGGGGAAGTATGAAGCAGCGTATATACCCCCGGCATCAGGGCAATTTAATGGGCAGCCTCCTGCCTGGGAACATCATAAAGATGCATCAAATGTGTGGCAGGAGAAGCAGGTATGTGGATTGCCTTAAACAAGTGGGTGGGCCAACATCTAGACAGGCCCCGGGATGGTCCACTTTTTACAGTTGGAAATTATATTCTCTCAGAATAAGGACCAAACGTCTTCATAAATCAGAAGTGAAACAGTGAGATTGGCTAATAGTTGGATGAATGAGAGAGATCATGGGACAGATTGGTTGAAATTATAATTATCCTAACTGATCTGAGGGGATATGTTAATCTATCATTAAAGATGCCATAGACCAGCATTTTCAAACTGAGGTGTACAGAGCCCTGAGGAGTATGTGGTGAACTTCTAGAGGGTATGCCCAAAGAGAAATTGGGAAGGTAGAAGGGAAAATGATAACATAAATAGAAGGAAAATGAAGAAAACTCTACTATCTCTCTGTTTCCTGGACAGGTTAGAGTGAGGCTGTAGGGATCTAAAGAGTTCACTCTTTTTCATAATCCGTAACACTGAATCATGAGGATTCACAGCGTTCACAACTTAAAAGGGTATGTAGCCCAAGAAAAGGTTAAGCAGAGATATCAAACTATTTCCATTTTGATATTTTTTATTCCCTTTTTATTCTTTTCACATAATATTTTTATTGACCCATTTATTCCCTTAATCCTCAGTTTGTTTTCCTCTTGAACTCTTGCATACATGGTACTAAAGAAACTATTGTATTCCTATGCTGTAATACATATAATCTTCTAATAAAGCAGAGTCTATAGTCAACATCTTCTGGGCACTGACCTTATCTAGTAAGTGTTATCTTTTGTGGTGTACAGTTAATTTTCATATCTTTTCAAGTACTGGGGTGGTGCCTGCTATCTCTGAAAGTACATAAAGTAGAGAAAGCTTTCAAGAATTCCTGTCTAGAAGTGGGCAGAAGTATTAAACTTTACATGGAAATTGTATACCACTAGATAATATCTTTTGGTCAGTGTTAGAACTTTGCTATGTTTGTTCTTCATGCTGGAAAGAAAGCCAGTTTACATGTTAAAAGATATGGAAATAGACAATTTGACTTGAAGTTTTCCTGAAGATGGGTAATGGGTATCAGTCTACTAAGAACTGAATTTTACCTGACTTATGCTCTGTGCAACTGCATGAATATGAGTGAGGCTATAAAACTGAGTGTAGAATTTGATCTGTTTTATTATTACTGTTCTGTTGAAATAAATTAGTTTAAATTAGAAATTTTTTTAGTAAGTTTAACAATGGAAATGTTTTACTAATGGTCCCATCACAAAAATCTCACTAATGAAAATTTAATTGAAAGCATGAACTGAAAGCTACTTTAGGGATAAAGCTGAACTAACTCTTGATAACATTTCTACAGAGGATAATTAAAATTAGTATTTGGGTTTTAGGGAACTGTTCTTTCATGTTATTAAGTATTTTATAAAAGATAATTTAGGAAGACAACAAAGGGAAATCTTGTAGATGCCATTAAAAGCATTTCTTTTAGATCTTCTTTATTTTGGGTAGAAGAAGAATAAAACCAAATACTATAATCCAGTGTCCCCAGATTTTGAAAATTTAAATATTTGGATAAATCTGAACAGCTTTGGCTGATGTGCAACTCAAACATCTAATTTAAGAATATATTAAAATGAGTGCCAACTCAAAGAACATGTATTTGAAGACAGAAACAATATCCTAAATATGATAACTTCATACATGAAGAATTTAGATCTTAATTTCAAGGTATTTCAGCTATATGTTTATTAACAGTGGTTTCTAAAATTATTAATCAGATTATAAAATCATCTGGAGCAGAGAAGTTTTACCAAGGGTGGTAACTTTCCTTTTCACTTAGAATAAAATATTATCATCTTTTTTTCTTACCTTGGAAAGCAACACATGAGGTTCAGCAAATACTTTTTATCAAATTGCTTTATCTCTACTAATTCTACCCAGAGCTATCACAGGACTGAAGGATGGCTCCCACCTGCCCCTCTGCCTTTTTTTTCCAGCCCACAGAACTCTGAATTTAAGTAAAACCCCATGATAGATATCTAAGAGTATATAAAGTTGCTATGGAGTCATTTTGTGTGTAATAGGGCCCTTTTGTGTGCTTTTTCTGCATCTTTTTGACTACCAGAAATAGAGAAATTCTGAACCCATTGATTTTTATTTTCCACTCCTCTCATTGAAAAAGGTTCAGAAAAAATAGCAAAAGACAGCATTTTTATCTTTATTGATCACAGAATTATTGAGCCTGTTAAACAATAAAGGTGTTTAGTCAATTTAAGCTTGGTTCATTCTGTAAGTCTGTATATACCATAACAAAGGTCCTAATACAATTGGTTTCCAAGAACTACATTTACTTCACTAGAACAGAATAGTGAAATATTTATAGTTTAAACTTTCAGGCTAACATTCAACTCCTTTTTCTCCTGGCTGTGTGTGTGTGTGTATGTACATACACACATTTTACTATTTAAATACATTTTTATTATAAACAAAATTTTGAGGTTTTACTCCCCCCTTGGAAGGTGTCGGGGAACAGCAGCCCCAAGGTCACAGTGGGCTGAGGGTTTCGATACGAAACAGGCGGGATTGGCGGCAAGGAGTCTGAGCAGTACGGGACATGGTGCGGTTTCAAACAAAGTTGATTTATTTACTTACGCTTTTAGAGCGTAGGTGGAAATCGTGCTTTTTCAGTTACAGCATTAACGAGAACAAATAACAAAGGGGTCTGTTGGCCCACGGGGTTCTCGAGTGAGCCCTTGCTTTTTAGCCGGATGTTGGGTCGGCTGCCCAACTCGATAGTCCCAGGGCTGGTCAACAGCTCATTGATCGGGATAACAAATAACAGAACTGTAACAACGAATGCTGTGACGCCAGTCCAGTGTGGACGAACAGGTGGTCAGTGGTCGAAGACGATGCCGAGACAAGATGGTGATGTCGTAGCCAGTGGTCGAGATGCAGGATCGTGGTCGAGGTAGAAGCCGGAAATTAGTTCGTTAGCCAGAGATCAATATGGAATAATCAGATCAAGACGAATCGAATAAATCGCAAAATCATAGCTGTGAGACCAGTGGGCCCAAAGCCCTCCTGAGGAGCAGTCCCTGCAGCCGCAGCCTCTGCTCTCAGAATCGGTTTGAGCTCTTCCTGTGGGACAGTCTCTGCTAAGGCAGTATCTGTTCGCAGGTCGAGCGTGGTCTCCCTCCTGAGGAGAAGTCCCTGCATTAGCAGCCTCTGCTCTCAGGGTTCGGACAGGAGACCAGTGGGCTTAAAGCCCTCCTGAGGAGCAGTTCCTGTCAGGCCAGCCTCTGCTCTCAGGACAAATCTTCCCTGTCGGCACTGATGTCAGAACCCCCCAAAACTCTCTCTCATTCTCTCTTTTGCTAACTAACCCCCCCTTGAGGAGGAGCCCCCAAGTCTGTATGACAACCAGGTAGTCAATCAGGTTGTCTTCTCTAAAGAAATTTCTAGTCTGATTACGTCATGCAGTCTGTAGACTGAGCATGCGTCTGGTCAGATTACTTCATCTGCTGAGCAGAACTGAGCATGTGTGTTGTTACAAAACTAGGTCAGCTTTGATTGACAAGCCAAGCGTCGCATAGGGGGCACATGCTGGGCACACTGTGGAATTTTTCCATAGGCCTTGTCTGCTTGTCTGCACATGATCAAACTTAACTCTTGTGTTGCCAGCATACACTTAAAATTTGGTCCGGACAGAAGGCAGGTAAGGGCTTCCATTTTTGGGATATTAGGGGGCCACAACCTCTGGAGCCCCTCTTGCCGTAGAAGCAGCCTGACACCCTTCTCCCTTTTTCCCCATTCCATAGGCCATGCGTACAACCCCACTCTCTGGACTGCACATGCAGCCCAAGGAGCAGAAGAATGCAATATCCAGAGGAAGAAAACATGGACAATGCCATGGCTGGGTGGGAACGCAGGGGTCACCAGTTGGACAACCCTAATGTATATCATAAAAGAAGCATCTGCGGGAGAGGCCATCCCAACTTTTATCCCAACAGTGTGATGGTGAGAGTGGGGAACCCAGGATCTCAGGCCTCGCTCAACTAAAGACAGCTGAACCTTCAACACAGCTTTAATCAAAGTTTCCTTATCTCTAGGCTATACACTGGCCTGCTGGATAATCAGCTGAACTGGAAAATATATTTGCATAGTTACATGCCTTTCTGAGGGGATTTAGGATAACAACAGAGAGTATAAATTGCCAGACTGGATCCCTTCTAGCTTGCTAAGAAGGCAAGATGATTTGCAAAGGGAAGTAGGATCTAAAATTCAGTAATTCCACATATGCAGGTAATGTTTACCACATAAGTGTTACTTAGCCACATAATGGGGGAGGGGAGGTGTATGGTAGATTTAAGTCTTAACCTAAGGGACCATTCATGTTAAGAAATACATTTTGATCAAGTTGCTGTTCACTTTTTCCCCCTCTTACAGCTAAAGACATACGTTTCTGTGTGTTAAAAGAATCCCCTATGGAAATAAAAAGATCATGCAAACTTTCAAGCTCTTTAATATGTTGTTTGATGTGTTTGTTTGCAAACTTAAATAATTGCTATTTTGTGACCATGCATCTGCTTTTTCTTTCCCAGCTCCATGATCATATCTTTTTTTAGGCATGTAAAGATATTTTCTAGGTGAATTTTGGTTATCTTCATGCAAATACAAGCAACAACTAACCCTATACTCAGGTTGGTTTTCTTCCATTCCTCAGGGAATCCTGGGGAAACACTAGATCAT
>NW_017728992.1:28310964-28312624 GCF_001723915.1 Gavialis gangeticus | reverse complement strand
AATGGAAGAAAACCAACCTGAGTATAGGGTTAGTTGTTGCTTGTATTTGCCACTGGGAGGCATGCTGGGCTGGGTACTCACTACCATGGGGGATGGTGTTTTAGAAACACTGCAGTGCCTGAACTGTGGCCATTATAATTCGAACGCTTGGCAGTACATGTACAGTAGCCTCTAAACTGAGGCTTCTCAACAATGGATGTGGTATACCTTGATTTTAGCAAGGCTTCCACAACATTCTCACAGGCAAGCTAAGGAAGTACGGGCTGAATGAATGGACGGTAAGATGAATAGAAAACTGGCTGGAATATTGGGTTCAGAAGGTAATAATCAATGGCTCAATGTCTAGTTGGCAGCCAGTATTAAGAGGAGTGCCCTAAGCGCCGGTCCTGGGGCAGGTTTTGTTCAGTGTCTTAATCAACGACCTGGAAGAATGCACCCGCAGCAAGTTTGCAGATGACACCAAGCTGGGAGGAGTAATAGATACACTGGAGGGTATGGCTAGGATTCAAAGTGACCTAAACAAATTGGAGGATTGGGCCAAAAGAAAACTCATGAGGTTCAAAAAGGACAAGTGCAAAGCTCTGCACTTAGGACAGAAAAGTCCCATGCACCACTATAAGCTGGGGGCTGACTGCCTGGGCAGCAGCTCTGCAGAAAAGGACCCGGGGGCTACAGTGGACAATAAGCTGAATATGAGCCAGGCATGCGCCCTTGTTGCAAAGATGGCTAACAGCATACTGGGCTGCATTGGTAGGTATGTTTCCAGCAGGTCAAGGGAAGTGATAATTCCCCTCTATTCAGCACTGGTGAGGCCACGTCTGGAGTACTGTGTTCAGTTTTGGGCCTTCAACTGCAGAAATGATGTGGTCAATTTGGAGAGAGTCCAGCAGAGGGCAACACAAATGGTGAGGGGGCTGGGAGACATGACTTATGAGGAAAGACTGAGGGAACTGAGTGTATTTAGTCTCAGAAGAGAAGACTAAGAGGGGATTTAATAGCAGCCTTCAACTTCCAGAAGGGGGGTTCAAAAGAGGATGGAGTGAGGCTGTTCTCAGTGGTAGCAAATGACAGATCAAGGAGCAATAGTCTCAAGTTGCAGCAAAGGAAGTTTTGGTTAGATATTCAGATTTTTCTTACTAGAGGTTAGTAAAACACTGGAAGAGGTTACCCAGAGAGGTGGTGGAATCTCCATCCTTTGAAGTTTTTAGGACCCAGCTAGACAGAGCTTTGGCTGGGATGATCTAGTTGGGGATGGTCCTGCTTTGAGCAGGGGGTTGGAGTAGATGACCTCCTGAGATCTCTCCTAACCCTAATTACCTGTTATTCTAAACTAGGACATTGGTTCCCAATCAGTGACATTCTTGAAATGGTTCAAGTGTTATATTTGTTCTCACCCTACAAGTCCCCAGTAATTCTGACATAGTTTCTAATAGGTCTGGCACTGTTTTTTTCAGGGGGTGGGGGTTGCTGAGCAAATGTTAATAGGTGATAATCCATACCTCATTGGTGCCATTCAGCATTTACAAGTATGAATTGCTGATCACAATTTCCTTTGCAAAGCTTTTAAATAAGCTCCTTTTCTTATTTCAACACAATTTTCCACCAAAATATTCAGAAAGAGCTAGTTGGAACTAATGAGGGTACAGCTACACCCAGACTT
>NW_017728992.1:28308871-28310953 GCF_001723915.1 Gavialis gangeticus | reverse complement strand
TCCTGCTTTGAGCAGGGGGTTGGAGTAGATGACCTCCTGAGATCTCTCCTAACCCTAATTACCTGTTATTCTAAACTAGGACATTGGTTCCCAATCAGTGACATTCTTGAAATGGTTCAAGTGTTATATTTGTTCTCACCCTACAAGTCCCCAGTAATTCTGACATAGTTTCTAATAGGTCTGGCACTGTTTTTTTCAGGGGGTGGGGGTTGCTGAGCAAATGTTAATAGGTGATAATCCATACCTCATTGGTGCCATTCAGCATTTACAAGTATGAATTGCTGATCACAATTTCCTTTGCAAAGCTTTTAAATAAGCTCCTTTTCTTATTTCAACACAATTTTCCACCAAAATATTCAGAAAGAGCTAGTTGGAACTAATGAGGGTACAGCTACACCCAGACTTATCTGCAAACTGCTTACATTCAAACTCACTAACTCGGGTTTGATAATCAGATATTACCATGACAAGTATACCATATCCAGTGAAAATGGATTACATATAAATGAGGAGTCATTTAGCTTCTTATATGGGTCTTTTGGGGCAATGAGACTAATGGCTTAGGACAAATACATAGTGTTTCAGCCAGCAGAAACAAATCTATGCTTACTTTCTTCAAGGAAAGCAATTTTTTCCAGTGCCACCACATGCTTTTTTTCATTTGACTCTATAATGATCACAATTCTATAAACATAGATGTACAATGCAAAGAACTAACAATAACTACTATTTGTGGAGCTGTAGTCAAGCTTCTGCAGTTCTTTGATTTCTCTTACAAATGAGCTACTCAACTGAGGGACCATCTTGGAATTACCAACTTCCTGTAAATTAAGGAGTGTCTCAATCATAACTTGTATCACTACAGGCTTGGTCAGTTTTTTGACATAAGCAAAAGCCTTAACTTCCTAAATGTCACTGTCAACTTGAACCCAGTATAGAACTATAGGACTCTTCTCTTAAACTGTTTTAATACCTTAAAGAACTTCCATGGTTTTTTATTTTAACATTTTTCTGTAACATCTTTGCACTTTATTAAAAAAACAATCCCTCAAGTAATATCTCTTACAGTGATATTAGGGGCTGGAAATATATTGCCCCAGCCACCATGTGCCTATATCCTGAATCACTTTTGAAGTGCTTCATCTGCAGTAACTCTGGAAATGACAGGTCACACTCAATCTGTGACTGAAGATCTTTTATTTTTGTTTATCAGACAAACAGGTATATTGTCTAGGTCTGGACTTCTGTTTTCCTACAGTTTTGGCAAGTGCATTTGTCCATTACTCTATAGATTGATATTCTGCAACCACCAAATCTTTTTTTATATTCAGTTTGCAAATCATGTTTGTAGATTAAAAAAATAAGCTCTATTCTGGAGGGCACATCAGGTTGTTTGCCAGGTCCTTTTTGAATATAGCAGTGTACAGTCAGTCATACTACATGTGCCCCCGACTGTGGATTTGGTACTGCGCAGTCTTTTAGCACTTGCTTTAGCACCCACTCATACTGTGCAGTCCTGGCACTGCACAATTATTTTTAGACGCTACATTGCTGTAGGGATCAGCTACAGCAACATAGCTCATCCCTACAGCGGTGTAGCATCAGTGTCATAGTTTGTGCCTGCCAATGCTCCATCGTTGTAGTGATGAGCTATGTTGCTGTAGCTCGTCCTTATGGCAACATAGTGCCTCATGCCAGACATGCCCTGCTTCAAATAGCAACAGTCACAAAAGTTGACTTAACTAAATAAGGTTTAATCTTCTTCCTGTATTTGAATGTTTAGACCTCTAGGTATTACTCAGGTTTTTTCTTAATTTTAGTACTATGACTCATTCAGAAATTGTTCAGAGCTACGGAATTTGATATGTCTAACAGACCAGCAATACATAACTTGAATCCCTGCACTATATAACAATTGGTTCCAAACAGCTTTTGCAAAGGAGTATGTCAATGGCTTGGTGAGCAACTGCTCACCGGGGCACCCCAGTGGAAAACCAGGTGTAATGGCCACAGACTCCCGGAAGATCAATTCAGGCTCAACTGTAGGAAAAATTTCTTCACAGTCAGGGTGTCCAGACTGTG
>NW_017728992.1:28305768-28308860 GCF_001723915.1 Gavialis gangeticus | reverse complement strand
TGTGCCCCCGACTGTGGATTTGGTACTGCGCAGTCTTTTAGCACTTGCTTTAGCACCCACTCATACTGTGCAGTCCTGGCACTGCACAATTATTTTTAGACGCTACATTGCTGTAGGGATCAGCTACAGCAACATAGCTCATCCCTACAGCGGTGTAGCATCAGTGTCATAGTTTGTGCCTGCCAATGCTCCATCGTTGTAGTGATGAGCTATGTTGCTGTAGCTCGTCCTTATGGCAACATAGTGCCTCATGCCAGACATGCCCTGCTTCAAATAGCAACAGTCACAAAAGTTGACTTAACTAAATAAGGTTTAATCTTCTTCCTGTATTTGAATGTTTAGACCTCTAGGTATTACTCAGGTTTTTTCTTAATTTTAGTACTATGACTCATTCAGAAATTGTTCAGAGCTACGGAATTTGATATGTCTAACAGACCAGCAATACATAACTTGAATCCCTGCACTATATAACAATTGGTTCCAAACAGCTTTTGCAAAGGAGTATGTCAATGGCTTGGTGAGCAACTGCTCACCGGGGCACCCCAGTGGAAAACCAGGTGTAATGGCCACAGACTCCCGGAAGATCAATTCAGGCTCAACTGTAGGAAAAATTTCTTCACAGTCAGGGTGTCCAGACTGTGGAATAAGCTCCCTCCAGAGGTGGTGTAATCACCTACCCTGGAAATCTTCAAGAGGAGACTAGGCAGTCATCTTAACTGGGGATCAGGTGACCCCAGCATTTTTCCTGCTTGGTGCAGGGGACTGGACCCGATGATCTTCCGAGGTCCCTTCCAGCCTTATAATCTATGAATCTATGAATAAAAGATGCTACATTTCCTCTGGGAAAACACAGGTCCCAAAGCCTAGGACAAAGTTAAATGAGGCCTGGGGAAAAGTGTTCTTTGTCAAAGGGACCTAGTTTTGGGATTGCTCTCTAGTAGAGATAAGTCAAACAGAGTTGGACCGTTTTTAGCAAATGCTACAAAAACTTCCTTTAAAAAAAAAGAAAAGAAAAAAGTAGAACTTTTCTACTCAGTAAGCCTCTTCTAACTACCTTCCCCACAAAAAGGACATTAACATTTCCCAAAATAGAAACTTCACCTAAAGCAGAATTGTGTTGCCTCCAAAAAATCCAAAAGTGAGACGTACCAAAAAGTATGAAACTGAAGGCTATGTTTTTCTCATTGATTTTATGTGGCTGGAGATCAGATACTTTAGGCTTGTGTGACAGAAAATAACCCTAAGATAGATATCATAGACTAAGATATAAGGTGAGAGAAAAAAAGTTGAAAAATACATAAATAAAAATTATTCTCCTGCTGAGATTTGACTCCAAATTTTATCTTTTCCCTAAAATGCTTCCAGTATAATTCTTTACTCAAACTTACATTCATATGTAGAAAAAGAAATAATAGTGGGAACACCTTCAAAGAGAGTTTTTGTTTTTGTTTCCATTTATGTGCCTTAACAGTTTCTTTCATTTGTTAGTATTTATTAGCACAAATATCTTCCTGCCTTAGCTTTTGTCATCTTAGGACTCAGGGGTGGGCAAAATGCAGCCCGGGGGCCAGATAGAGCCCACCAGGCCATTCTATCCAGCCTGCGGGGCCCCTAAAAAATTTACAAAATTAATATTTATCTGCCCTGGGCTGCCTGTCATGCGGCCCTCTGTGGCTTGCCAAAACTCAGTAAGCGGCCCTCTGCCCAAAATAATTGCCTGCCCCCATCTTAGGTCCTGAGTATGACCGTAAACTTCTTCCAAATGGAGGGCTTAGTGGCTACGTGATGGGGCTACTCATGGAGGGGTATCTCCTATAAAATACTACAGTGTTGCAATCTCCAGAGTAAGATGAGTATAGGGTGCCTCAAAAACCTAGCTCTCACTGCCTTGTGGTTACTCCTTAGTTGGAGAAAGGCTAAGGGACATCACCCTGATGGAAACGTTTCCTTGCTGAGGCATTGGGCAATCTATAGCACCTCTAATCTGTTCCTTTTTGGCAGAAGCTACAGCTATTGAGGCACTGAACATCTAGACTTGGTCTGTCCTTTGAAATCTGTCTCAATGGTCTAAAGAGGGTCTAGGACAACCTCCACTCCTCCATACTCTTGCCTAGGTGTACACACGGAAAGTATAGGTGTGATGGTTGCATAGACCTCTTCCACATACACTAGGATTCAGAGGATCGGTTGCCAAAAAACATGTTGCACTTTTTGCTGCTCAAATGTTGATTGATGATAGTGCTAGCTCGAGTTTAGAGAAGATCACAGTTTAAGGCTAAAAACCTTTTCTCACTATCTCTCAACTTCACAGGTGTGACTTGCCACTAGAGGGCTGGCAAGTAGGGGCCTAACTAGCAACTCCAGCTGTAAGTTTCCACTACAGGGCTGATAAGCCAGGATTGGCTTCTAGTCCTGCTCTGGGTAGGGGTATGTGAGAAATGGGTTGGGCAGGAACATGACCAAAGGATGAAAAGTAGAATTTCAGAAATGTAGCAAAGAAATATGGTACTAATGAGGATGAAAATGACATGGGGAGCAGGTATATATAAATACCAGTTATTTTGTATATACTTAATACAGGTTCATATTTCTATATAAGTAGTGGGTTTTTTTAGATTCATAGACATTAGGGGCTGGAAGGGACCTTGTGAGATCATTGAGGCCAACCCCCCTGCCATAGGCAGGAAGTCAGCTGTGATCAAGTGATCCCAGCAAAAAAATATCCAGATGTTTTTTGAAAGAGTCCAGAGTAGGTGCTTTCACCACCTCTGTTCCAGACCCTGGACGCTCACACCGTAAAGATCTTTTTTCTTATGTCTAGTCTAAATCAGCCTTCCTGGAGTTCATGGCCGTTAGACCGTGTTATCCCTTGGGGAGCTCTGGTGAACAGCAGTTTTTATCTGTTTTAGATGCTAGTAATTTTTTCCAACTATTTAATGATGAGGGACCCTAGTTTCCTCTGTTTAAAAAATCAAAAATTTTATAATTTAGAAACCCCCAAATCTGTTTTTCTGCAATTAAAATGAAATGCCATTATATATCTATCTATATAGATATCAGTTGAACACAATGTTTTCTTGATACATTTACAA
>NW_017728992.1:28296482-28305734 GCF_001723915.1 Gavialis gangeticus | reverse complement strand
TATATGTATGTGTGTGTGTGTGTATATATATATATATATATATATATATATATATATATATAGGTACCAGTTGAATACAATGTTTTACTGATATATTTAAAAATTTAAATCATTTTGGAAGCCTACCAGTGCCTCAATCATTACAATAAAATAAATTCTAAATACCTATATATTCTGGTGTTTGATTTTGGTTTTTTTATCATAGAAAATCAGAGGTCCCCTGCCCTCTTTGCTCAGAATGTCAGTCCAACTGCAGCTATCCACCCCTGCTGGTCTGTGGTGCTAAGCAGTCCTGATATGCCAGTGCCCCTCACTCCCAAGCCACAGCACCTCCCCAGCCTTGCTGGCACCCCCTCACTCCTGACCCTTAGCCTCTGCCTACTCCTTACTTGCTCCCAGCAGCAGCCCCCAACCCCCTGCATCAGGACATGAGTTCAACTGCAACTGTCCCCTGTGTTGCTTTGTTGTGCTGAGCAGACCTGACATGTTGGTGCCATGCTGTTGCCCCTCACTCCCAAGCCACCGCTCTCCGAGCTCCGCCAGTGCCCCTTATTTCCAATCTGCAGCCTCCTGCCTCCCAAGCCCTGCCAGAGGGGGCCCCAACTGTTCCCTGTTTCCAGGCCCCAAAGGCTGCAGGAGACAAAGTGATTCTGAACCAGCCCTGACTAGTGTCAGATTCTCAGGCCCTGTCCCTGACCCCTCTTCCTCCTCTCCCACACCCTCTCCTTCTCCCCTGCTCCACACAGGGCTTAGGGTTTCACAGTCTTTTTGCAAGCAGCTCATTACAGACTGCAACTCTTCCAGCCTGCAGAAAGCTGTTTGCAAAAAGGGAAATCCATGGTTTCCCGCTTCAAACGAGAGAATCTATGTTTTTCTTGTTTAAAGGGGAAAGCCTGCATTTTTCTGCAAGAAATTTAAAACCCAGATCCCTGCTAATGTCCCATGATTTCTATTTTTAAGAAAAAAGGTCTGAAAATGATACTTGTAGGTGATAAATATTGTGCTATTAGAAAATACTGTTAGATGCATCTGGTACTCGCTGCATTGTATTGCTTCAAGTTTGTGTTTTACCACGCAGTGTTTACAATGCACTGCTCACACATTTCACAGATACCTATAACTATGGATAATTGTGTATTTAAAATGTACCTAGAGGCTTAAAACTCCTCTGGGTATATGGTGAATTTTGTGACAATAAAACCAAAATGTAATAATCTCCATTATTTTGTTCAGTCTTCCTGGGTAAATCAAATATTGTGATGACACTCAAGAGTGGGAGGAATGATATTTCTATAACCATTTATTTCTGCACTTTACATAGCTTTATACTATTATTCCTAGGAGTACTTTTTATTTTCTTTACTCTTTTGGAAGTTTGGGATAAATGATGTAGACACATTTTTATTTTAGGAAATTATAAAATCAAAGTTATGTACACATCTATTGAAAATCTTTTAAAGCTTGCCTGTTAGGAACATTTTATATAGTGCCCTATTTATGTGACTTCTTGCTAATTATATTTTTAAGAGAATGTCTCCCTGTACAAATGACATTCAGTTTTCTAATTTGCTTTTAATAAGGCAGTCCTTTTCTGAGATGTATTTGCTTAAGATAATGAAGTAGGATTACTGAGGAATTAACAGCAATGCTATTAACATTTTTTTCCTTTGGTATAGCCTTATGCTTTCAGTTTGAAAGTAAGCTGAGATTTGTTTCCTAGGCTAGTACAACAAATGCAAGAACGGAACACAAAAAGCATCTGAGATAGTAATTCTTTGGAAAAATTAAGACACCTATGTCTTTAAGGTATGTTTGATAAATAATTTATACAGTTTATAAATCTTGCTACATGTGTTTAAAAATAATTGCAAGTGCTTTTGAACATGGGTATCACGTTTCAGAAGGTTTTGTTTTCACTTAAAAGGTTGCTCAGGAATATTTGCTATTATTTTTTGTAATTCTAGTTTGTTTTGTTTACAAATCTGTTTCTATTTTCTCTACTTCTTTTAATACAATAGGAATAGCAAGCTGCCTGTAGAGGCAAATCCTCACCTTCCCCGCCAGTAAAGCTAAATAACTGAAGAACTCTTCCTTTTTTTGGAGGCTACATTTTTGCTACTTTTCTCTATGTGACATTGCAGATGTAATGTTCTGAAGGAAATTACAGGCACTTCCCATGCTGTGTGGTAAGGGTATCTGTAGGATACTACAGTTGCTCCTATATAGTTGATATTTTTTTGAATGAATGAAGTGGATCCAAGGGACGCCTCCACAAGTTGCATGTGCCAAAATGATACAGTACAGCAGGAGGACAGCCGAAGGTCATTAGTAGGTATCTCAGGCAATGGAATCTATGCTGAATAAATCCAGCATCTGCTTTGAGAGGATTAAAAGTAGTTGTGTTTAACCCTGTCACCCAAGGACTAAAGAAATGTCAGTGATTTTGAGGTAGCAACTGTATATTTAACATAACTCTTAATGATCCACTTGCTTAGCACTAATAAAAATGATATTTTACATCTAGTTATATCTAGTTATCAAAACTTTCCCCATTGCCTGCAGTTTTTGCAGTAGCCTGCTCTGTATGTGATTTATTTCAAATACATTTGGCTATCTGTTTGTTGGCTGGGAGTCATTGATGCTTTTCTTAAATTGTTGAAAAAGCTTTAGTTGGGCTACATCTAAAGATGCCTCAAATTTTTAGCTAGCATCACATCCAACTCTTCTGTTTACTCAGTGATGTAATCATATGATAGCAGTGTTATATAGTGTGCTTAGGCTGAAAATGTATTTCCCTGCATCGATCAAGGTGTGTATTTTGGCCTCAGAAAGCTGTTTTATGGTTTAATTCCACTTTACCTTAAAAGCCAAAATCTCTCTTCTTCCTTGAAAAGTGAGATTATTTTGTCTGGGTTTCCTAGTAGGATACTCTTCAGAAAAGGTTAGCAGCTCAAGAATTCTGTAGAGTCTGATTTTTGACCTTGGGGACCTAATATTTTTTTTTTGGGGTGGGTCTTTAAACCTTTCCTTGTAGAGGTTGCTTAGTGAGGTTGGGGAATCATTTGGGGATAACAATCTTGATAAGCCTTTTAAATTGTACTTTAAAATGTTTTCAACAGACAACAGCAATCAACAAACCTGTGACATTTTATTATTTTGTTAACAATACAATTCATTGTGTTCATAATGTAGATGCATATAGAGAAAAAAAAACATATTTAATATATCTAGACCAGAGGTATCAAACTTATACAGTTCCCCAGGCTGGATCTGGACTGCAGGCCCTCTTGCAGGCCAGATCTAGCCCAGTGCATTAGGAAGTGGCAACACAATGGCAGCTCTGGCTCTGAGTCAGAGCACGTAGTGGGAGCAGTTACAGCAGCTCAAGCTCCAATCCAGGGCACACAGCAGTAACAATAGTTCTGGACCCTACCATGTATCCCACGTTGGAGCTGCTGCCACTGTATGGACTGTGCTGTGGCAGCAACTTCAGCCCATGGGATACATGGTGGGGGCTGTGTACCAAGAAGATAAGTTCACAGCAGTGGTGACATGCAACATGGCCAGAAGGCAGTCAGGACTGCTCGCTTCCTGCTCACTACATTTATAGGGGCCCAACGGCTCCACGTTCTGCAGCAGGTCACTCCCTCCCAGCCATGCCCCCTAACTTCTGGGTTAGGGACAGGCACTCAAAAAGCCAGAGCCTGAACTGATTCAACCTCTGTGGGTTAGTCTAACCTGACTAGGCTGAACTGGTTTCCAACCATACAGACAATCCCTCTGGTTTGAGAAAATTTAGGCACATGCCTGCACTGGCTCAGGCTGGAAACCCGGGGGTGCTAGAACAGCCCCCCCTTCCCTTCCAGAGCTGAGCTGAGGGGGGTGTGGCCAGGTCCCAGTAGGAGGCTCTGATTAGGGAGGGGTGTAAACCTCCAGCCTGCCTGCAGTCTCAGGCTTTTCCTGGCTTGCTGCTCAAGGGGCAGGATTGTTGCCAACCCCCAGCCCCCAGCTAGCACTGAGGCAAAGGGGATGTGTGGAGTGCATGCATCTGTTGATGATACACAGCTTTTCAATCTCCCTCCCTGCTTCTGTATACATCTGCAGCAAATTGACAGGCCAGCAAGCCAGGAGTTAGGGGGTCTGATAACAGTGTCATCCCTATTTCAATGTTTATTGCCCCATTAAGAAAACATTACCAGCTACCTGTTGAGCACAGACCCAGCATGTGGTCTGCTAACTAATACACAGATACCTTCTCTGCAAGGCAGAGGGGAGGGGGGAATTCCTGCTTAGCGTGGAGTGGTGAGGGGAAGCAGGGAGCAAACAGTTTTTAAACAGCTTTTCCAAGGAAGGACATTAAGCCAGCTATTGAATAGCTCCAAAAAGCTTGTCTGTCTCAGTCGTCTCCCACTGCACAGACTGTAGCCAGCATGTGGTCTGCTACCTAATGCTGAAGTGTCTGTGAAGAAGGAGGAATGTCTGCTTAGCACGGAGTGGGGAGCAGAAGCCAGGCAGATGCCTGCAGAGACTGCCAAGCTCCAGCAAGGCAGCAGAGGGGAGGGGCCAGCCCTGCTGGGCAGCAGAGAGCCCTGCTTGAGAGCATGACGGGATGTTGGGGGACTCTGATTTATCTTAAACTAGCAATGGGTCTGGGACAGACATTGCATAAACCAGTTTGAGCCAAATCTGTCTGATACTACATTCAACCAGGTTTATCTCAAACAGGTTTCAGCCATTTTCAAACTGGTGTACGTGCGTTGAACACCTGTTACAGGTTTAAACTGGTTTCTGATCACTTAAACCAGTTTATGTGTAATGTCTGTCCCTAGCCCTGGTGGCTGGCTGCTAGCCCAGCAGCCTGGACAAAATCACCCCTTGAGCAAGATCTGACGAGCAGGCCATATATTTGACACTCCTGATCTAGACAATTTTAAAAATACTTTACCTTCACAAAACTGAACATTCCCCAGATATCAGAACTTTTACTCTGTTCTTGTATTTAGAAGCACAAATATCTCTCTTCCAGTGATCCCTCTTTCTTGCTACCTGGAGGCAGCAGTGTTTTGTGGTTTTTTTCTTTTGTAGTATTGTAGTAAGTGAACAGAGAGAAGTCAGCGAATGTAAGTAGATAATGCACATTTTCTTGTAGAATTTTATTATCTGGGTTTTTCTCCCAAATTCCTATAGGATATGTTGACAAAGGAAATGACATTATTGCTGAACCTTATATGACCCACTGAGTATTTGCTGGTGACATGCTAGAACAATGCTCTGATAAACTTGCATAACCTCTACCATCTTCTCATGACTCCCATCATGTTCCAGGCTTCTACCCCAGGGCACACATTGTCTCACAGATTGAATTTAATTTGTATTCTTAAAGCTAAAACTCAGTGTGAAGTGGTCAATTTATGTTGCTTTTAGAAGAAAGGTAAGGGAATAGCATTGTATGCAGCCATTGGATTCTTCTTAATAAAAAGATTATTTTGTTACTATTGTTGCTGGATATAGTGAAGCAGGGCCAGAGATAAAATATTTAACAATGTCTCATTTCTATGACTCAGCTTAAGATGCATTACTGAGCTCATGTTTATGCACCCAGTCTGCCCTCTCCATTTTTCTGTGTTTCATTTTCTGTTTGTATTAAGTTATCTGTAACACCATTAAATAATCTGCCTCCAAGGAATGTCTATTGTATGGGGGGAAGAGAATAAAGTAGTGGAACACAAGGGAATATAAAAAGGACGTTTTGTTTGTTTTTTTTCGTTTTTCCATTTGAATAAAATACTGCCACACTGCATTGCCATTACTTTATGTTGCTAGGTAATGGGTGGCAATCAGGTGCACCACAGCTTAGTTACAAAATGGTACCTCCCAGGAATAAGCTAATATTGCTAATCCTTTCTTTACCCTTGGCTGCAAAGAGGATACGGAGGTAAAAGTGCTTCTGGGTTCTCTTTTTTTAGTGTAATAATTAGGGGAATGGATGATGCTATTTCTTCAACCTACAAATGGCCTTTCTTCTCCTCCCCCATCCCCCAATCTCACATCCTTGCATTTCTATAATGGTCTTGATAACAGCTTGATAATAATTATTAGAGAATACACTTCTTTCAGTGCCTCCCAACTTAATAACTTTGGGGGCCTTTTCACCCCCAGTATCAGCTGATAATACCATGTAAACAACTAAACAAAATGTAAAACCCCACAAACTTAAAAAAAAATCTAAGATAATAGTATCTTATTGCCATCATAAACAGAAATGGAAGATCTACATATTCATATTTTATTGTAATACATTTGGCTCCTTGAAGACATTTTAGATTACATGTATACCCAACATTATAGAATAATAGGGATGGTGAATATGAGACAATGTTATCAAGATTAATAAGAATGTTATCAAAATGCCTTATACCCCCTTTACCCAGTACAGGCATTGTGCAGTTAACTGGTTAATTGTTAAATTAAATTAAGACCAGCTACATGTGCAAAGTACCTATCATACAATAGAAGCTCCAACCAGCTATAAAGTTAGACCTCAAAAATGTGTACTAACTTTATAGCTGGTTGCCATCAAGCTTTAATTTGCAGGTTTAGCAGGGTCTCCCCTGCAGCTGGGAGCCCCATCAGTTGATAGGGCTCCCAGTCACAGGTGTGCCCCAGACCCAAAATGAAAATGCAGGCCCTGGGGATCAGGGTGTAAGGCATTCTCCCACCATGGCTGGGAGCCCCTCAGTTGAGGGAGCTCCCAGCTACAGGAGCTTGCTCCTTGCTGGTGCAGGGGGAGCCCAAGATCGGGCAATAAGGTGTGACAGGAGTGGCATGGCAGGAGGTGCAGTTATGTGTATCATGCATTAGATCCCATCACCACTTTACCTGTATGTGTAGATGGGGCCTTTGAGATTGCTATACAAATAGTTTTGTAAGTAATTAGGGATGTCAGAATTTTGTCTGTACAAATTTTTGAGGCTCTCTTCACCACAGATGGTCTTTAGTTCTTAGGCCCTAACAGTAATCTTGAGATTTGAATTTGCTTTCCCAGTTATGGAAAGTATGCAGTCAGCTGTGAGTCACTCTTCTGAGGACATTGTTGCATGGGGCACTTAACATGTTTTATTTAGCATTTAAACTTAGAATGTGTTCTGAGTGGTGGCATGGTAATGTGTATTGCAATCTCAGCCAGCTCCTGACAAAGCTGGAGCTGGATGTGCCCTAATTCCTGATGCTTATCCCAGCACTGGGTGCTACAGCTCACACACCCACTCATGAGAATGTGCAATTGTCATGCCTGCAGCCTACCCATGACTCGCTGGCTCATCCTAAGTCTCTGCTGCTGGCAGCAGGTAGAAAAAGACCAGGGGTGCTGAGCCTAGGAGAGGGTGCTGCTCCTGCCACTGGATCTGAACCTACCACTGCATCTGTGGGACGAGCTGCGTCTCTGCTGCTGGCAGTCCTGAATGAGCCTCAGTGCAATGCTAGCTCTGGGACTGACGATCAGCTGATTATGAATCCCAGCCCCAGCACCACATGGGAATCTTGATCTGGCTCCAGTGCAGTGCTGAGGCTGGGACCAACAATAGCAGTCTGATGATACAATTGGGAGATGCTCCTCCAGCAAAAATTCATAACTTTGGTATAATACTGTTACACTTAGCATGTGTCTTACTGCTTGAATGCGTGGATGCTCACATTTTAAGTGCAGTTAACATGCCCTAAGTGCAATGTGTGATATGGCCTTGCATCACTAATTTGGAGGCCTAAAAAATCAGCACTGACATTATACATAAAAGCACAACTCCTTTCTGATTTCATTCTCCCGCTCCCCCACCCAAACCCACTCCATTAAGAAGTGGGATAGCCATTTTTGGTTTCTGACTACATCTTCTGTATATCTATTTGCCCAATCTAGCATGGACAATGGAAGTGAAAGCTTTTCCATATTGCCGTATCTACGTTGCATCTTTGACCAACTGTCCATAATATGCACTGATTTCTAGCATCACTGCTGAAATAAGGTACCTCATATTCAATTGTGTTATGTGGAAATCTGAATCAAAATGAAGCCAGCAAATTAATTTCTAAGATAAACTTATAAAAAACATTTACTCAATTCCATATTTTGGTTTCTTGGATGGTGGTGTGAATAATTGATTTTTCAGGTTTCTAGCAATTAAAAAAAGTTTAAAAAAAAAGAAAATGCTTTGGATTTTCAGTCATTTGAAAAGTAAAGAAAAATTTAGTTCCAGGATAACTAAAAATGTTTGTATGGTCCAGAATGAAGTGTTTCATTTTAGATTTCAGGTTTTAATTTTTTTAATTGAAAACATTTTAAAACAAAGTTGGTCAAATTAAAAAATAAATGAATAAATGAAAGGCTTTTATTTAGAAAGGACAACAATGAAATGTTTTCACTAATTTTTTTCTGGGCACAGAGAATTTGACAAAACTGAGATGAATCTGGGGGAAGATTAAGTGGGCACGTCTACACGAGATGCTGAATACACAGTAGCTTGTTACTACTGCACAGTAGTGTTGCATGGCACAAAGTGTGATATGATGCTGCTGCACAGTAGTAACAAGTTACTGCACAGTCAGCATTACCTAAAATCGGTTCAGGAACGCTACTGCACTGTAATTCCAGTTACTGCACAATCACTTAGTACTTGTGTATACTGCACAGTCGTTACTGTGCAGTCATTTAGTACTTCTATACACAACTACTAAACGACTGTGAAGTAACAACTGTGCAGTCAGGATCTCATAGTTTCATAGTTAGCAGGGTCGGAAAGGACCTGAGTAGATCATGAAGTCCGACCCCCTGCCATGGCAGGAAAGAGTACTGGGATCAAACGACCCCAGCAAGGTGATTGTCAAGCCTTGTCTTAAAGACCCCCAGGGTAGGAGCCAGCACCACTTCTCTTGGAAGTTGGTTCCAGATCCTAGCCGCCCTGACAGTGAAGTAGCTCCTCCTGATGTCTAATCTGAATTTACCCTCTGCCAGCTTGTGACCATTATTTCTAGTCACTCCTGGTAGTGCTCGAGGAAACACGGACTCCCCCAATGCCTGCTGGTCCCCCCGACTAGTTTGTAACAGGCCACTAGATCCCCCCTCAGCCTTCTCTTGTGGAGGCTGAACAGGTTCAGGTCCCATAGTCTGTCCTTGTAGGGCCTGCCCTGCTGCCCCCTGATCATGCAAGTGGCCCTCCTCTGGACCCTTTCCATGTTGTTCACATCCCTCTTGAAGTGCGG
>NW_017728992.1:28295167-28295389 GCF_001723915.1 Gavialis gangeticus | reverse complement strand
TGGCCCCTCATGGACATGTGCCAGAATAATACTCTCAAAAAGCTTACCCAGGATCGAGGTAAGACTAACTGGCCTATAGTTCCCCATGTCCTCCTTTCTCCCTTTTTTGAAGATGGAAACCACATTGGCCCCCTTCCAGTCCCCTGGCAGCACACCAGAGCACCATGAGTGCTTGTAAATATGTGCCAGGGGTCCCGCAATGAGCTCAGCTAATTCCCTCAG
>NW_017728992.1:28290280-28291901 GCF_001723915.1 Gavialis gangeticus | reverse complement strand
CGTCATGATGTGCGGGTCGTTGTCAAGGAAGCCAAAGCCTGACTCAAGACGCCATTCCCAAAGCTGCCAATTGGTCTCTGTGATGCGCATCTCATGCCATCTTCCACGTCTGCTCACTGGTAGAGCAGAAGAGAATACCACCTGCACACCTATCTCTTTCAGCACGCCCCCCAGAGCGGGGTAGTCTGCCATCAGGGCTTCTCCTGGCCGCATCATTAGTACCTACATGGATTAGGACCATGGGGTAGTAATCGGTGGGCTGGATCATGGCTTGGATCATGCCCATTATGTCATGAATCTTTGCTCCGGGTAGGCAGTAGACCTCGCATGTCGAGGGGTCCTGGTGACAGATGGGGCCCTCTGTACCTCTCAGGATGGAGTCGCCTATGATGATCACTTGACGCTTTCTCCTCCAGGACTGCTTAGCTCCTTTGGCCTGTTCGGAGCATGGAGAGTGTGGAGTTGCCTACTCTCCAGTTGCCTCCTCTCCCTCCTTCTCCTCCAGTGTTGCCAGGGCCTCGTACCTGTTCTCCAGCCGGACTGGAGGAACTGGTACTGCTGTGTTACAAGCAGCCCTGCTTCTGGAGGTGACCATCTGCCACTCTGCAGTGGAGGACACTTCCTGAGGTGCTTCTTCCTTGGATGTGTGGCCCTGCAGGGAAAGGAAATAGCTGTCAATTTCTTCCTCCACCTCCCCGATTCCCCTCAGCCTGCTTAACTCCTCCTGGAGCTCCCTTACCTGCACCTCCAGGGCCCTAAGGCGGCTACCTGCAGGACAGGTTTGGGGGTCCTCAATCCCTGCTCCCCTGGGCCTTGCTGGGCAACCCTCGCAGGCCAGAAGGTGGGGGGACGCCAGCTCCCCCATGAGCTCTGTCTGGGTGGAGGCCTCAGACAAGCCCCAGGTAGGCTGCTCCCCCCGGGCAGGGGCGCTGGGGCCATGTCAACACCATCATAGGAGTTGCTGCTTGTTTTTAGCTTAGTACATTGCTTCACCCTGCCCTAGTAGGAGTCTCCCTCCTGGCCCTTCCTGCTCGCCCGCCAGTGCAAACGCCGACACAAATGCCGGTGCGGTCTTACAGAGCGTGCCTGTTTGCGCGCTCTGTTCATGCGGCACAGTTCGGGAGCACGGCTCCCTACCGGCTCAGCTAAGAGGGATCCAGGGGGCTTCCCCTCTGGATCTGGCTCAGCTGTGTCCAGTCCCTCTGCCCACTTACCTTAGGGGGATCAGCTGCTGCTGCCCGCACTGCTGGCTCCACTGCTGCTGTGTCTGCCTCTGCCTCGGGTCTGGTAAGGGGGCACACATGCGTGCGGGACACACGTGTGCCTGGATCCCTCCTCTCCCCACTGCTCCTGGCTCCCGACTGGCTCTCGTGTGGACATGGCCAGTTTCATCTAATCTGACTTTTCAATATGTAAAATGTCTTAGCCACAAATGTGATCCATCTCATGTCTCTTCTATCTGGTAAATAAAAATAAAGAGTGAGAGCAGGCAACTTGAAATTGCCAAACTGTTTTGTATTTGGACTATGTGCATGAAAGAGAAATAGTTCTGCATCTTCTGAAATTGATTATTTTCTTTACGTGTGTGTGTGTGTGTGTGTGTGTGTGTGTGTGTGTGTGT
>NW_017728992.1:28275942-28285280 GCF_001723915.1 Gavialis gangeticus | reverse complement strand
GTGTGTGTGTGTGTGTGTGTGTGTGTGTGTGTGTGTTACTTATTTTTCTTAAATAAGCTGCAATAGCAAATTACTTCAGGAAGCTAGTGCTGCTAGTAACACAACTCTTGTTTATAAGAGGATTATTACGACATAGTATAGTCTTCAAAATGTAAATCTAGAAATAATTTGCCAGCACCTATTAACAGATATTTACAAACAGCACATTTATTTTAACAGTCAGTTTCAATTAAGATAAAACTTTATAAAATACTTTCTTGGTAGAAATCTGTTTCTCGCTTATGTGTCACAAATTTCCTCTTTCAAAGATATACCTGATTTGTTTTTAATATATTCTTTGCATCTTTTGTTACATTTATCCTGACCATCATTCTCTGTCATGTACATGGCCTCTTTTTTACAACAGCAAGTAAAATCTTTGACTACTTAATTTGATTGGTTTCTCCTATGAGTTTAACACCTATAAATATTTATGTGCCATTGAGATAATAGAACTATATTTTAGGACTGCATATTAAATGAAATTGCATGAGGAATTCATAGATACAAGAAAAGAAAAAATCTAATTATGTTTATATTTTATTAAAATGTTCCACTAAGGATTCTTAATCAAAGTTGCAGTGCTGCAGTTGCCAAACTATAGGACTAAAATCTTCATTATGATGTGCTGGCTCTGAGTGGATTCTACTGCAGAGAGAACCTAATTTTAAGTAGCTTTGATGGTAGCTGTGTCACTAGCTACATACAAAGTATGTTTTGTATCTGTTCTAATCAAGACAGATCAGTCATTTATCATAATGAAAACTGATTATAATTGGCCATAGAGTTAGTCATACTATTCTTTATATTTGCATTGTACCTGCTTGTCATTTGTATATTTTAGATTTCGTAGGAAATGCAACAAAGATTGGCAACTATGGAGCCCCACTATAAATGATCTGACTAATCTGGTCCCCACAAAAATATCTTGTCACCTGTTATTGCTTTTAAACCATATCTATCCTTAACTTTCAAATGAAGATCTGAAAAATCAGCACTGACATTGTACGTAGAAGCACGGCTCCTTACATGCCTTAATATTTTTTTCAAAAAGACATATATTCTTAATTTTGTCACTAAACAGGAAAGCATTGCTCTTCATTTTATGGGACTAGTTTCAAACAATTTTATAAACCAACTAATCACAAAAAGTCTCTGCTTAATTTTGTTGTAATAAATCTATATTTTTATTTCATTCTTGCTAGTTGCATTTGAGTTTTCAAAAAGTAGTACTGTATACCTTTTTCCAATGAACTCTATGGGGAAAAAGGTACCTTAGGAAGAAAAAAAAAAAAGAGTAATTGTGACCTTTATTTGTTATAATGGAATAAGATTCTCTTTGGAAGATAGAGAAAGTCAAGCAAAATTATTCTTTAGATTAGGTCGAGGTGGTCATATAATATTGTTGGGACACATTCTTTCCATTACCATCATAAATATGGAGTAGCTGTAGTTATTCTAAAAGAGTTACCTCAGATTTATTTTGGCCAACAGGATGGCCTGACTCCATCATAATAACTGTCAGGAAAAACTAGAGTAGCTCAGCCTAGAAGCCCAAAGCAGGTGCTTTGTTGGGTGTCTGGAAGCAAGGCAGATGTCGGATGCCAGAGGTCAAAAGTGAATAGATACCACATCCAGAGAAACAGGCAGATCCAAACCAAAATCTGGTGCATAAGGTGCAGCCATAATGTTAGGTCAAGGAAACAGAAACTAGAGGCTGAAACCCTGAGCACAATACAGAGTAAGAACCCAGGGCCAGGAGACAAGGACAATGAATTGGGGAGTAAGGGCTGGCACTTAACATAGGATCAAGAGACACGGCTAGCAGATATGTACAGGTGCTGCACAGAGGCTCCTTGCAAACTAGAAGCATAGCATAGTGTGCATAAAGTCAGGAGCTAGGGCAGACCCTTAAATGAGGATCTGGAACCTCTTAGGTTTCTGATCAACAGCTGTCTTAGAACTCAGCTGGAAAGCCAACTCATTGAGTGGTGGTGGCAAAAAGAAACGCAGGGAGGTGTGGTGGGGCAGTTGTACCCTTCTTCACTGCTGAGTAGATTCCCAGTAATTTTTTAAGTGATTTATTTCCCAGAGAGACCATAAAGAAAGTTTCTCAATCTGCAAATTATCTAAGCAAAACTATTCCCTTATGTCCATGTGACAGGAGTATCTCGCTGGAGCCTTCCTGTCTTGGGCTAACCACCTGCTTACTCTTCTGCCATGCCTTGATCTTAATTGATTGAGTGATGCAATTAGCTGGAGGCTGCCCACTTTATATGCCCGGTGTCACGGGGCATTTTCTGCGGCTCCTTTTCCTTCCCTACACCGCAGCCCAAGCCTCGCAGATGGTACTTGACATGGTTTGCCCTATGCCTTGGCCCTCTTCTTTACTTCTGGGGCTCCTCACCACCCCCTCTCACTCCTGGGGCTCCTCACCGCCCCCTCTCGCTCCCACTCTGGGACTGGGGTCAATGCACCCCCAAACGCTGCACCCTCTATAGCGCCAGGGTCCCCACACTACTGTGGAGCTCCTATGAGGCTTCCTCCATCCCCTAATAGCTTCACTCGGTCCTCCGGTAAAACAGTAAACACAAATCACAAAGCCTCTGGGCTATAACGTAAAACTAAACCATCCAGTCAAAACCACATTCTATCCCTACTGGGAAAATACTCCAACCCATAGCCACAACCAGGGGATGCTCGTGCAGTCTATCTTCTCCTTTCTGCACTGGCCGAGCTCCCCCGTCCTTGGCCGCTGGAGGGGAACTGCTCTCCTGGCCTCATGCTTGGGCTTAAGAAGGGGCCAAGCCCTGCCCCTTCCTTTCAGCTGATTCCCTTGGTTCCCCTAGCAACCAGCACCTGTGCTGCCCTGGTGACTGGCAGTTGAGCCTCCCCCTTCTCAACACTAGGGGTCTCTCCTGAGCCATTTCTGCTTTTCGGCACAGGACACCCGAGTGCTCTGCGACAGTCCATTAAATGAAAGGGGAAGAGGTGTGGCACAAAAGAAAAGGATGGAGGTATCAAATGGTGAGAGGGGGGCACAGAGTATTCCTGGCTCAACGATGTAAATGGGAGATACTTAAATTAGAGGGGCATGGAAGGTGGCACATATGGAGGTTTCAGATGGCTTCCTCCTGTCCTCTCTTTCTATGAATATAAAGAGCTTTAGTCACTACCAAGGCAATCAGATTTTTGATTTTTGCAATTTTTACACACTATACTTTCCAGTTTGGATATACGAATTACAGGATGAGCCAGAGCAACCTCCTTTATCTAAAAAAGGGAAGATTGACTTCCACACATTGAACAATAATACCAGACAGTGACTCATAGATTTGAAAGTCAATATCTGATGCCATACGAAAAGGAGAGAAAGAAACTTCTTATGCAGCTCAGCCAATACAGGCAACACAGTGTGCAAGCCTCTAGCATACTCTGAAGCACAGCTCAATTGTTTTATAACAACTGCTGAGTAACTGGCTTAATACACAATGTGGCATATTGCACTTGTATGGAAAGCCTCATAGCCCAACAATAAGCTTTAGCTAATCTTTATGAAATATGGTCCAGATGACTTGACATGCTATGCAGCTGAGTGTGATTGATGGAGCATGAAGCTATCAACACACAGTTGCACAATTGACTTAAGGGTTCCTATTCATTTTTTGAATTTTCAGGACTTTCTGAATCATTTTGTCTTGCTGGGATATTATTAGTTTGGCACCAGTTTTGATTTACAAGATAGAATGCATATGAAACACATAAAACCTTATCTAGAGAACTGAGGAGTTGTGTTTTATAGACTTCATCTCAAAAACATGATTGCAAGATCTAGTTTTTGTTGAAACATAGAAAAAACAGAACTCAAAGTTTAACTCTCCCTCTACCAGCCATTTATTATACATCTCAACCTCCACTTGGCTGTGCAGCACATACACAGTAAACTCACTGATCTATTAGCTCCCTAACCTATTAGTATGGCTCCTGGCCAGAACCACTGCTTTGTTGTAACTACAGGACCCAGATGTGAAAGCCATACCACCCTGCCACACCTTCACCCACTACAGAAATTATTGGTTGGTAGGGGAAAGGAGGGAACAGCAGCAGTAGTGTTCATGTCCTGAGTCCCAGAGCCATGCCAAAATGGCATGCCTGGCCAGTAGCCTTGTTAACAAGCTGGCTGCACAAACACTACATAGTTGACAAGGGGTTTGGTTACATCCTGCTGTCCCCTCCCCTAACCCGCACCTCTCCCCCAGCCCACACCCCTCCCCCTGCCCCCCATCCTGGATCTGCCCATGCCCAAGATTTAAATAGCTTTTGTGGGGAAGAAGGAGGCTGGGGGTAAAGGGAAATGGTGACATCTATCAAAAGTTTGGACACTTATAAATCTGTCCTGACTTAGAACCTTTGCAACTCCAGTGTAATGGGGCTATATAGAGTAAACATGAAGGCAAATCAGAGACATGAGCATATGCTTATTTTAAAAAAAGTAGGAAAGATGGCCATTTAAATATTATATGGTTATGCTGACCATTTAAAATATCCTTTAAAATAAAATCACTAAGGGAAGTAGGACATGTATTCTGATGCCATTTTGCACAATCATTCAGTATACCCACATTCACTTCGCATTTGTCCGAGTTGTTATAATTGAGCTTCCATGTAATGCCTTGTCAAGCTACAGCTTCTGTTAACTCCAAACCAGTTTGCATTGAGAGTCCTTAGTATCCAACTTATTATAAGAGATATTAAGGATATCCTAGCAAACAGAATATCCAGGTTTTGTGTACTCCTCCTGGCAGTAAGAAAACAAAGCACATAGCTTTGATTTAGAAGCACTAAAATAGGCTTAAACCAATCCAAAGTGATACAGAAGCTGTCATGAACAAAATGAAGAGCTTACTGGCACCTGATCTGACAGAGAAAACCAGAAATAGACTTTAATTCTAAACAAGGGACTGCATTCATCTGATTGCTAAGGCTGAAATCATCAGATCTTTGTTCCTCAGTGTCTCTTGCTTTTTTTCTTGATTATCTTTAATGTTTAGCTAACCCTTAATTGTATGTTAATCTAGAGACCCAGTGAAAGATTTGCTGTAACAGATGTCATAAATTGCTATCACAGTTTGCCTGAAGTAGAGGGAGAGCAAGCAGAAATCACCAATAGCAACACAGTAACATTTTGCAAAATAGTTTTTTGTAATCGTGTGTGCTCCTCTGAGCAATGTTTGTCCAGAAGTAGTTTGATATTAGGGGGGAAAACAGTGGATACCAGCAACCCTTGACAGATCATTTTGTAGGTCATTAGCCAGAAGACATATCCTGCTGACTTCCAGAGCTCAAACTATGTTCAGGAACTGGGATGTGAGCATGAAAATTGCTGCCTCCCTGAAGTCCCTGCCATAAACGAGCTTTAGAGGGATAATACTGAAGTAGGCTCCAGATTTAATATACTTCAGTGGAAAAAATACAGGTAGTTTAGACCTTTCTGCTTCAGTTACTTGTGGACTTTCAATAAGAGAGCTTTCCCTGTGTGGGATTACATAATATCTTTGGCCATAACAACTATGCTTTCTGGAGGTTTTTAATAAAGAGTAAAACACTGAAGAACTGGATGAGTATGCTTCTCTTTGGTTCTCACAGGCATACAGACACTAGTCACGCCCTGAATACTTTTGTATGAGGCTTAAAGATAAAATAACTTTTTTTTTTAAGTAAATGTTGGTAATCTGGTATGGATTGAAGAGAAATGCCTATTCCTAGTCCTAATTTTAATCAGTTTTATGAGATTATTAAAAGCTCTTTACTGAAGAAGTAAACTTGAAAGTATGTTATTGGATGACAAAATTTGCTTAGATATTGATTCTAGAGTCATGTGTTTTGTAACCTTTCCCATTGGAGAAAATGCTGGCAGAGAAGAACTCATTTCCCACAACGGATGGGATGTATATACTTATCTATGTGGGTCAATCATATTTTCCTGCTATGCAGAGTCCTTTACTGTGGTGGTGTTGCAACTTTTTATAGATATTGTTTCTGGCTTTATGCATTTTTTTTCTGCAGATCAAAGCATGAATATAATATTCCTTACATGTAGGGCACTTTTTAAAACTTCTCTTCACACCAGGAAAGCTATAAACTCATTTGTTTTTATGAAAGCTTAGATCAGTGGTTCCCAACGCGGTGCCCACAGATGCCATGGCACCCCCTGAGGTTTATTCAGGTGCCCATGCACATTTTCATGGGCAGTAAAAGTCATTATTCCAACAACAAATGCTGTCACTGTCGAATGAACTCCATCTGTATGCAATAGCCACCAAAATGAGACTGAGTCAGTCTGACTGACGCAGTGATGGAGTGGTGCTTTCTACTCCCTCCCCAAATGAAACTATGCACATGCGCATATCCAGGATTCTAAATACTAAACTTTAATATTTATATTGGCACCCACTGCTTTTTCTTTTAAATTCGAACGTGTCCTTAGGCACATAAACATCGGGAACCCCTGGCTTAGATGCTAATATAACCATAGGACTCCAACAGCTTGGGCATTAGGTATGCCCTTAAGGTAGCATTCTATTTTGGGGCATGAACATAGTCACTTACATATACTGTTACTTGTACAGTAATAGAGTGCTATATGTGTGCCTAAGTGGCAGTTTTTGGACTAAGATCTGCAAACAATCAGATCCCGCCATCTAAGCAACTAGAAAGAATAGATGTTATCCCAGGCCATGTCCATACATGCAGGCACTTGCGTTTGCAGCAGCTCAAATAGGAGCAGTACATATTTGAGCCAGGGATTTTTGTCTCAGTGCATGTACCCAGACATGCACTTTGATGTAGGGCAAGATGGGACACTTGGGGCAAAATAACCCTGTCGGCTCCTCCCAGATCTGTAGCCAGGGGGAGCTAGAGCCTGGGGCCAGCACCTGTGTAAAAATCTGCCCTGTGCTGGCCCCAGCATTATAAAAACCTGTCCTGGTGAGCAGCTCATAGCTAAATGCCCTCAGGAACTTCTGAAGCCTGACCACTTGGTATCTGGGGACAGTGCCCACTGTGCCAGCTGGACTGCCTTAACCTGGAGTGGCCCCTGCACCCTTTACCCACTGCAGCAGTCTGGCAGTCAGGGCTGCTCCCAGGCTGTGACCTGCTGCCATCTGTGACAGCATTCACCCCCTGAGACCTGCAGCCCTAAGGCTGCGCCCCTGCCAGACCCGGATGGGATACCTCCACTTTTCTATCTGGGGAGCTATTGCCCAAAAGATGTGCTCCTTGTGGTGGCCTGCTTTGAACTGTTAAAACGTGTCCTCTTAGCCCCAAATAGCCAAGAGGTCAGCCACCTAATCTGCCCTCCAGCTGGGTCCCCAGTACTGGCCCTGGACAGGCTCCTCTGCACGGCTCTCATCACTTCTCACCAGCAGAGATCCTGGTGTTCCCTGTTTATAAATTGCAAATATTCTGACAAGAAAACCAAATTCTCTCATTAAAATTCCCAAGATAGTGTTCTTCCACTATTAAAATGAAATGGCACTATATAGAGAGAGTTGGGCAGTGTTGTATTAATATATTTACAAGTGTCAAACAATTGGTGGGGGTGTTGGGTGAGTTTTTAAGTAGGAGTAGTGTTTGTGGGGGTGAAGTTTGGGGAGGGATGGGGCTTGTGCAGGGGTTTGGGGTTTGTGGCTGGGTATGTAGGTGAGGGGTTTGTGGGGGTGGATTGGGGATGTTAGTGTTGCAGGGAGGCTGTGTGGTGGGGCTGCTCAGGAGGGTTGGATCCCCTCACCCCACACACAGTGCAGCCCTCCCACGCAGAATGTGGCGTGCCACCCCCCATAGGGCCCACATGCCTCCCTTGCTTGGTCCTCATGCTCCCCCCACAGGGCCCCAACCCCCACTGCAGGGTCCACAGCTCACCCCCTGCAGCAGCAGCAGTTGTGGGGCACTCAGGGCAAGATGTGACCAGGGCCCCCAGCAGTGCAGCATGGCTCTGATCACTTCAGAGCTGCTGCTCCCTGTGCCACCTGTCATGCGGCTGTGCAGCTTCAGGCAGCACTGGGGCCACTCAAGCTATCACCCGGGACCTGGCCCTGCTCACAGGAACCATATGTCATGCCGGACTGGGTCCTGCCTCCATGGGCCCTGTGTGCCATTGGGCTGGGCTGGTTCCATGGAGGCAGGACCTGGCCTGGTGTGACACATGGTCCCTGTGAAGAAGGTCAGGCCCTGGGTGACAGCCTGAGCGTCCCCATGTTGCCTGAAGCCTCACGGCCCCAAAACAGGCCAGCCCTGCAACAAGCAGCACAGGAAGTGCCAGCTCTGGGAACATGCCTCTGGGGGCTCTGACCACAGCAGGCCCTGAGCACCCCATGGCTGCTGCTGCTGTGGGGGGAGGGCGGGGGCCCTACAGGGATCCCCACACAACCGCCACACATGCACAGTCCCCCCCCAACAATTCCTCCCTCCCAGTCCCTATTTACCAGAGACAGCACCTGGGTCACAGCCTTGTGCTGCTCCTGCTTGCCCTGGCACATGAACGCAGCTTGCTAGGGCAGCCAGGGACACCATAGAGATGCTATGACCGGTTGCCAGAGCATCTCTGGAGGTCTGAGCCTCAGCTTGCCTCAGGGCACTGTCAGGTAGGGTGGCCATCATAGAGGACATTCCAGTTTTCTGCTACTCTGTCCTCTATTGATACAAAACCTAATGCCTTTATGTCCTCTATTTATCTCTTCAAGAGAAAAATAGAGGGCATAAGGGCATCCAGTTTTGTATCAATAGAGGACAGAGGACAGCCGGACTGTCCTCTATGATGGCCACCCTACTGTGGAGAACCATGCCCTGCACCGCTTTTTTCTAGGGTGTTTTTAATTGATACCTGGAAATCCAGGTATCAGTTAAATTTGAGCCTGCACTGCAAATATGCCCAAACTGGTTTGAGGCACTACAAGAGGCACATGCTGTGGCGGGTGCCAAGATCCCACCTCAGGAACACAGCTGGGTATTCATATCCTTCCGCTGTTTCCACCACGTGAGGCGGGCCAGTAGGGGGTGCTCCTGTGTTGAGCCACCCATCTCCCTGCGCCCGACCACCTTCCAGGCTCCGAATGCCTCCCTAGGGGCGCCTTATGTCCGGCCGACCCCTCTCCCGGAGCACACTCGCTAGTCTGGGGGTAACGTGCCTCCACCACCCCAAGAATGGACTGTCTCGCGGCCCTGTGTCCTTGGGGTAACACAGGCCTAAAGTCCCACGGGTACTCAACCCAGTACAGGCACTTGGGGTACTTCCCCAAGTC
>NW_017728992.1:28267112-28275923 GCF_001723915.1 Gavialis gangeticus | reverse complement strand
GGAGCCTGGAAGGTGGTCGGGCGCAGGGAGATGGGTGGCTCAATGCAGGAGCACCCCCTACTGGCCCGCCTCACGTGGTGGAAACAGCGGAGGGATACAAATACCCAGCTGTGTTCCTGAGGTGGGATCTAGGCACCTGCCACACATGCATCCTCATCTGGATGCACCCCCAGGGGCTATCAAGTCACACACTTAAGTGGCATTTTGGGGGCTTAGATAGATAACCGAATCTTGTTACCTAGGCATCCAGACAAGAATAGAATGCTTATGTCTACACTTAGGCTTGTTTGTGCCAAACCATACAAAATGAATTTAGAAGGTGAAATACATTCACATAAACTATTCATTGAACAATTTGAAACAAACCAGTGGAAAAGCTCATACTGTGATCTATTTGTGGAAGGTTTGCAAACAAAATACATGGGCTACAACTTGCATGGAAGAAGTCATCCAGTTTACTCTATTTCTTTGTCAATTACAGCTCTTAAAAGAAACAGCAGAAACTAAATGGCAACACTGTGCTGTCCTGTTATTCACTTCTTGGCAACAACAAAATGCAATTTGGTATCTGACTGGTAGAAACTAATGACCCAGTTGCAAAAATACATATTATATTGCTGTTTACACTGTGCAGGCAGCAAGCTCATTTAGTGGCTGAGTGGGGGATAGGACATTGTTGACCTGGGTTGGGGGTGTGGAAGGGAAGTCTTACCTGCCCAGACTCTCTGCACAGGAACAGCCACTGCTGTTACTGTAGCCAATGTTGTTACAGCAGCATTGGCAGCAGTAGCAGGTGCCTTCCCTGTGCAGAGAGCTGAGGCAGCAGTGGCCAAGAGAGAGAGTTCAGCAGCTGCAGCCCCATGACATGGACTCCATGGGAGCCACCCTTGAGGCCCCATTCTCTTCCCCTCATTCAAGATATGATGCTGGGTGCAGAGCTGCCCCTTGCTGTGAAAAAGCTGCCCATGGAGAGGGGAAGGATGCACTATGCACCACTGGGTGTGGGGTGACAGTGCCTAGTTCTGCAGGGCTGCCCCACCCTGCAGAAAGTAAAGTGGTAGATACAGAGGGGTTCTACCACTCTTAATAGTCGGTTGCCTCCCACCTCCATTTTATGCTACTGTGTACAGGGTCTCATTGAACTTAACCAGACTCCACATAGGACTAAGGTGACATAGAAGAGTAGTTGTTTGTGAAACCAGCACCATATATTATCTGTATTTCAGAAAAATAAATTATGCATTAAGAGCTTAATATTCTGTTCTGCCATTGATACACATGTGCAGTCCCCATTAACAAGATTTATTCTGCACATTGGCAGCTGATAAGATCCCATAGTGTAAATTTAAATTGCTAAATGTGCAATATTAGAATTATTGTGACTAGGATATGCCAACCTCAGTGCAATGTCTAAGCCTTTAAAATGTAGATACTTAGGGATAAATTTGAAAAGCAAGCATCATTTACCAATAGGGAGTAAGAGGATTGCTGATTAATTTGTGCAAATGAAAAAAGTTGCTAAAGTTGCTCCATTTGGAAACTTCATAATAGCCTTGCAATGGGGTTTGAAGTGAGCAAAATATGTCTTAGGGAAGTGTTTCTTACATGTCAGATACCTAGACAACACATCAGGAAAACTACTCTGGCTGTGAGTAACACAACCATGAATAGTTAAAGGCCTATGCATTTTGGGCACTGACAGACATGGTGGGGGAAAAAAACACACTCAACCAGAAGCAGCAGTATGTTACTTCAATCTGGCTCTGCAGTGTTTGTATAGATCAGACCCTTCAGCAGGACTTTTTGGTACTTTTAGCTAAAGCTGAATAATCAGCTATTCAATAAAAATGCCAAAAAGGCCCCACTAAAGTGCCCAGTCTCTACAGACATAGGGAAATCTGGGTGCAACTTACACAATGCCTCTTATGGGCATGTGCTGGGGTCAGTGTGGGAGCACACCAAGTTGAAATAAAGTGGTTTGGTGGGAGGGTTCCCATGTCTGCAAGCACCTCATAATTTAAATAGCTTGCTTCCCTAGGTAATCATTCACATTCTTTTTTGGAAGGTGCCTGTGTAAACCCCTTGTACTAAACGAGGGAACTTTTTCAAAACTTGTCTATCTTGGGAAGGACAGTGAAACACTTTTGAGTGTACCACTGTGATGCACTGTTCTATCAACTAGCTTTGTGCATGTGGCAGGTGGGAGCCCACCAGTGTATTCTGGGGGAATTCTCTGTGAATATTGTCGAAGTCTATTTGACAATAACAGGGTGCACCTACATGAGATATTTACTGCTCAGTAGACTAATTAGCTATGCAGTGAATGTCTCAGCATCTACACATGCACCCCTATTAAGTTAGTATACTTACTCTATAGCAGGTTAGTACTAGTAAATACAAATACTTGTAAATACAAGTACTATCCTGCTGCAGAGTAAAAAAACTCCACAGCAGCACACATGTAGACACCACCCCATTGGGTGCAGCATGGGGGTGCTTCAGTGCAGGAGCTGCCTGGTGGCTAGCCCTGAACTGAAGCTCCCTTGTACATCAGCCAGTCCGTCCACAGCATGTTGAGTCAGGGGGAGCAACCTTGGGCTGGCAGGTTTGTCCTAGAACCCCTGTCAGCTGAGGCTGCTCTGACCAGGCTCCACATGCTGCACATGAATAAACTGTGGAATTTATTGCTTCTCAATTAATTGGTCCCTAGAATGCCATTTGAATGTGCACCTGGGAGCAATTAAATGTGCTTCAGTAAGCTCCAAAGTTGATTCATGTGTTGTAACTACACATGTAGACATGCCCACTGACTGTCATTTTGAAAACACTGACTGATCAGGACTGGGTCAGCTCTGGTTCCTTCTAGAGGAAGGGCAAAAAATTGGTCCACCATCCCAGAAACTGAAGGAGATTGAGGGGACATTTGGATGACTTGTGTTAGCTCTGAGTACCTTCTGGGAAGAAGAAATAACACAACTCTGTTGTATCCACCTAGAGGCTACAGAAAAGGTAGATTCAATCTGCACTAAGTGAATTCAGAATACAAGGAGTGAGAGACAATAAAGCTGGGTAGCAGTTTATTCACTACCAAGGATTAATATAGTTAATATAATGCGTGTGTACATGATAGTGATGTTTAATGCTTGTCTTTGTAAGGTTTTTATTTATTGTTTCTTATTAAATGTTACTATAGTAAAAAGATAAATGTGTAGTAAAAAGTTCAATTTAAATTACATTAAATTACAATTTAAAATGTAATTCTTTCTTAAATGTGTTATTGTTCATAGAGGAAAATTTGGTGCCAAGTATCCCACACCAGGTGTTACTGGTTTTGTACTTATATGTCTGTGTGTCTATACATGTGTTCATTTCTAGAGGAGTACCAGCTAAATTTTTTTTAAACGTTTTATTTTAGAATCAGTATTTTTATGTTGTCCATCTTTGTCTAGGATCTTCCAATCCAATAGTCAGCTATTGAGGTTTACTAGATATATTGGGTTTTGTATAATTGTAGAGTGTTTTTCCTTTAGCCTTCCATAAACAAAAATTCCACTAATAGTGATTGAAAAGCGATAGACAAGATCAGATGCCCACCCAGGCATATGCAGAGTAAGGTCAAATTAATTAAAAATGCCACATACTACAACATTTTTATGTTGTCTATCATCTAAAGAAGTCTGGAGTACTTCTTGAAAGCTACACCATTGCTAATTAATTCTAAAGTTATTTACTACAAAAATGAGAGAGAGGCAGAAAGCAATACACACAGGTGCCAAAGATCGTTGATCAAACTTGAATGAGCTTAATGAAAATATTCCGTATAATTTATAAGACCATCCGTACATTGTTGGAAACCCTTCTGGCTTTCATTTTAGTAATATATTTTGGAACAAGATAACATCAGCTCGCAACTAGTAACCTGATCGTCCTCAGATGATATTTGATATAAAAGTACTGTTGCATGTGGTATTTTTCTAATTGTCTTGGCCTTTTTGATCTGTATGCACTACATAGTCAACTGTCTATAAACTCCTAGAGTAGAGCAAAAAGCAATTTGGCCACACTTCCATAGCATCTCCCACACTGTAATGATCTTCCATCACTGTGTTCCTGGATAGTCTAACACTGCAATTCTAGAGACACAAGCCTGTGCCTGCTTGGCACTTATTATTCATCTTTGGCATTGAGGGTTTCCAAGCAGTGCCAAAGTTATCTTGAGAGCTCATTTGCACTCTATTTCATTTAATAATCAGTGCTCCCTATAATTAAATGCAAAGTCATGTAATTTAGTAGTAGAGGAGAGAATTTCATTAAGATTCCTGATTAGGACAAGACTGCTAACAGAGCTATAAAGGTTATACAAATTTAGCCCCTGCTTAAGGTAAATTAAGTACAGAAACACATTTAAATAATGTGAAGGTCTTGCTTAAACTGTCCAATGCCAAGGAATTTCTAAGGTCAGCTGGATATTGTGACCTTACTCGGAGCAACTGGGGCAGTTTCTTCCAGAAAATAAATACAATGAGGGTTTGTCTATATTACAAGGATGGCTGTACACTTACCTAAGGTGGAAGACCAACCCAATAGATATGTATTTACCAACCAAAGGGAGCGTTTCTGATACCAGACTTCCACTAACTCCCTGAATGGCAGAAGCTTGTCTACATGACTCTTCTTCTGCTAGCATACCTGTGTCTGTAGTTAGGGATGAGAGCGGAGATTCCAGCATACGTTGGTGGAAGGATATGATCTTGTAATAAACTAAACCAAATGGGCCTATATTTTAAAAAGTGACAAAAGTAGTTTTGGGTGTGTCACTGCTGAGGTTCCAAAAGTTAGTCATCAGGGCTAGTGACAGACATTCAAAAAGCCTGAGCCTGAACTGATTCAACCTTTGCAGGTTAGTCTAACCTGGGTAGGCTAAACCAGTTTGTAACCACTCAGACATCCCCTCTCAACTGAAAAAATGCAGGCACATGCCTGCAGTGGATCAGGCTAGAAGCCAGGAGGTGTTAGAGCAGCCCTCCCCCCCTTCCATAGTGTTGAGCTGTGAAGGGTGTGGCCAGGCAACGGCAGGACATTCTGATTAAGAAGGGGTCCCCCCCACACTCCTGACCAGCCCAGCAAGGAATTGATAACACAATGTTTATCATCCCATTAAGAAAACAACAGAGGAACATTACTAGCTACCTGTCAATTCTGCCTTTTTCCCATCTGCCACAGCAGGGACCACAGCCAGCATGTGGTCTGCTAGCTAATGCTGTGTGTCTGTGTAAGGCAGAGGGGATGGTGGAATCCCTGCTTAGAGAGAAGGTAGGGAGCAGAAGCCAGGCAGATGCCTGCAGTCTCTGCCAGAACTGCAGCCAAGGGGCAGAGGGGAGTGGCTAGCCCTGCTGTGGAGCAGAGAGCCCCACCCAGCCCAGAGACCATTTCAGGATGCTGGGGGAGTCTGATTTAACTTAAATCTGCAAGGGGTCTGGAACAGACATTGCATAAACCAGTTTGAGCCAAATCAATTAAGTCTGATACTACATTCAACCAGGTTTATTTCAAATCAGTCTCAATCATTTTCAAACTGGTTTATGTGCACTGAACATCTGTTCTGTTACAGGTTTAAACCATTTTCTGATCACTTAAACCAAGTTATGTGTAATCATGGTCCCTAGCCCTGGAAGGGGCCTGATTCAGAAGGTGACTAAGCATTTTCAAGAATCCAAGCCCATGGGGGCATCTTAGTCTGGATACCCAGGAACTGATATGCCACAAATTACCAATCACTTTTTTTAGAATGACGAAAAATACATGGTGTCAATGGGCATTGTTACTGACCACAATGGAGCTAGCTTTTTGGTGATGCTTCTGAAGGAAATATAAGAGGCTGCATTGACCCTCGTCTCACAAGTACGTATACATTTCTTCTTTATGACCCTAGTTCTCTAACGCATTTAGTGGCATGCTTAATTCTAAGCATATATTTAAATATTTTTACTGAATTGGGGCCAGGCAACCAGCATGCATATTTATTTAATCCAGATTTCCACATCCTGGAAAAATGCATATTTCCACATGCATAAAAAAAAAATCTAAAACTTTTCTCCAAAAGAGTTTTGTGGCTGATTTCTTGACTTAACACAATTTTTGAGATATCATTATAAAAATAATGCTATTTCTAATTAAATACTGTCTGCCAATTTGTATCCATGTTTAATTTTTTTTCCAGTTACCTTCTGGGTAACTAAGGGTTTCTTCTTGCACAGTGTTGCTAACAGCATAGTCTTCCATGTATACAATTACCAGCATGTAGTTTCACTGACAGTTGCATTTTGTTCTAATGCTAATGGAGGGGGAAAAGAAAGAAATGCACAGTTAAGTGACTCATCCCAATGGCCTTTACTTCATGGTTATTTTATTATTTTTACAAGCCTTTTCTTTATTAGTGACAGAACCCCATTCTGAAGTTACTTTTTATTTATGGGAAGACTAATTTCAAGTGCATCAATCAAATGCTTCTAATTACACTGTGAAAATTGTAAGACTACTCATAGGTGTATGATATGCTTTTATTCTCTTTACTGAAATAGGAATTAGCTTTTCAAGGTATATCTGTAAGATGCCTCTATTTACATGGCACTGCTTCTGCATAGGCTAGAAACACAAATGTGACTTTGCTGTCATGACATTTTTTATGGCAGCGCAAATCAGAGGCAAACTTCCAGACCCTTTTTCAAACACCAAAAACCTTTGCTTGAAGTTGCAACAAAAGGTAATAATAATTTGTGCCACTTTGTCACAGTGGACATCTTTACTTTACAGCAGGAAAGTGTGGGCAACGCCAGCATGTCAGCTGTCCAGCATCTTGGACAGGTGTTCGTAGGGCTTGCGGGACCTGCTCCTGCATGTGCCAGGAATTCCTGAGCAAGATTGGGCTCCTCAAGTCCTTTCCACTTACAGGGCACATCTATATGTGTATTAAAACACTTTACTTAATGCACATTAAATCTAATACCTCCAGGTGCCTGTACATGAGTGCAGAAGCTGCTCCAATGTGCTGTAATTACAGCTAATCAGAGCAGACTCAATTAATTGAGTCATTGAGTCTGCTAATTACTGCACTTCAGCTGCCTCCCGAGTCTTGTCTATCACTGTCCCTGTGCTTAAAAATAGGGTGGGGGGAGGTGCTTGAACTAAAGCTCATCAACTGAGCTTTAGTTCAAGTGCCCTTGCCACCATTTTTAAGCATGGCAGTGCTGATATATGAGATGCTGTGGTGCTTTAATTGGAACGGCTCTCAAAGCCGCTCTAATTAAGGGGCTACCCCTGCACCTGCCCCCCCCCCACCCCCCGGAACATGTGTAAAAATGCCCTCCATTGTGAGCTACTAGGAAATTGCAGTAGCCTGTCTTAATACACATTAAATAAAAGCATGGTTTTTAAGTGACGCTTTAATGTGCGTTAAATATGCTAATGTGCACTAAAGTACACATGTAGATGCACCACAGAGATGAATCCCCAGGAATCTCCATAGTACATCTCTGAAAGTGGGGAAAGCTAGGATTCTGGGAGATTCCTGGCCACACATTTCTAAAAACCTGAACCCCCGGGATGGCAAATATAATCTGCTTCATTGAATGACATCTAATTTTAGCCACAGAGTATTTCATGAATTATGTTTGCAGAAAATCAAATAAGCCACAGATATTACTACTTTTCTCTTGACTTACTACTAATGCGCATATGCTAGGAGGCTAAGTGGTGCTGAACATCTATAGAAAAATTGGTATGATGGGGGACAGGGCACCCACCAAAAAATTTTTAGTACTCCTCCCCTTTTAGGGCCATCTGCCCACGCTTGCCCACCATGCCTTTTTTGTAATATTATATATGTGAATTTCAGGAGGCTACCATGATCTTTGTGGTGCATGTTGTCTTGGTGGCCTCGGTTTTATGGGCCACCACCCACAGCTCCGACCTTCCCTACAATGTGTCCCATGCCTCCAGGTGACACTATTATAGCCCTGCCCAGTGCTGATCCACTGCTTGTTCACCATCTGAGCTGACCTCCACCTCAGCCCAGGACTTTGTGGCCCTTTAACTCATTCTATTCTATCATCACTTAGTCTCATCCAGCATGGTTTGTTATTGCTAACTCATCCTATTCCATCACTTGGTCACATCTGGTATATACCCAGGCCCTGTACAGGCCCTCTCCACTCAGGCTGGCCTAATATTGGTGGCTAAGGCCCTGTGCAGGTTCTCTATGCTCCTACTGGCCTACTGCTGTATACTTAGGCCTGTCACGCCCAGAAGCCGGTGCACCCTTGACCTGCGAGCCTGGGTCGGTATGACTGGCTTGGCGCGAGGGGGGATTTATGACCGGACAGGCGGGTGTTAATGGTGAGCAGGAGTCAGAGGATTTAGATGGTTTAAAGCGCATTGGTTATAAGTAAAGTTTATTTTACTTATGCTACTGATGACTTGCAGCGTAGGCAGAAGCAGTTGATTTCTTAGTTACAGCATGCAGATGTTCTGTCACCCAGCGATTACAGTGGATTGCAGACTTGCTGAGTACAGGTTTCAAACAGTTTATACAAATTACTACGGTCTGCAGATTACCGAGAGCTCTTGACGAGAGGGACGTACGAAAGATAAGATAAGACGAGCGAAAAAGATAAGACGACACGAGCCGGCAAAATGGGGGTACACCAGAAAGATACGTAGGCGGAGAGATAATATTTGTAACTGATCAGGTTACAAACTGTGTCTCTTGGGAATGCTCCGAGATCTCCCTTCTTGAGTGTATACGCAGTTCTC
>NW_017728992.1:28258699-28266804 GCF_001723915.1 Gavialis gangeticus | reverse complement strand
AAAAGGGGGGCTATATTTTTGCTTGGGTGGTACTGGTCCTGTTTGGTCACAAGAGGGCAAGTGTAGCATATTATTTAATTTTACAATTCCATTAAACTCAGCCAATTTGGTATCTCATTACTATGGGTACGATATCTTTTTTGACGTCATAGCGCTGAGTTGTATACAATCCAAGGTTAGTTTCTCTCTCGTATGAAAAGCTCAAGTGATTTGAATTGAGGCACAGACAGGGGTGTGAATATGCAGCACTGTTACAAACTAAAAAATAATAGTGTGAGACTACAATTACAGAGTTTGTCGTGTAAGCCTCTGACCTTTTGCCATCTGATCTTTTGCTCTTTTGCCATCGGCATCCGGAATCAAAGACTTTGATCTTTGACAAGGCCTTGTGCAGGTCCTCTGTAATCATGTTGGTGTGCTCTTATTTGTTTAGCCCCTATCCACTCGGGCTGGCCTATTGCTACCAACTCAAGCTCTGTGCAGGTCCTCTACATTCCTGCTGGCCAGTCGTTATCCCATCAGACTCAGAGCTGAACTTCTTCCCTCATGCAGGCCTGTTGTTCTATGCTTAGGCCCTATGCAGGCCTTTTCCACATATGCTGGCCTGTAGCCATCTACTCATATCCTGTGCAGGCCCTCCCTGCTCAAGCTGGCCTGCTGCTCTCTGTATGGGCACTATCCAGATCCTATCCCCTCATACTGACCTGTAATTCTCCACCCAGGCCCTGGACAGGCCCTCTCTCCTCTTGCTGGCCTGTTGACAGATCCTCAAGCCCCTTTCCAGTCTCCTAGGCCTGATGTCACCTAATGCAGGCCCCTTTCCTCAACCTAGCCTACTGTTCACTACTCAGACTCTATGTTCTCCTATGATCAAACTGGTCATCTCCACTCATCTTTAGCCCATGGCAGCTTAGGCTCTCCCCACCCACAAGTGGCCTGGTCTCTCTATTCAGGCTCCCTTTATCATGGACTGGTCTCTATACTCAGGATTTCTTCATCATAGCCTGACCTCCTCACCCAGGCCTCCTCTACAACATCTCTGGAGTTCAGCCTCTCTGCTTAGGCCTCCTCCACACTCTCAAGGACCTGACCTTCTCCACTCAGCCTGTCTTATCTTAGATAGCCTGAGCCTTCTGATCAGAACTATCCTTCTGTTTGTTAGCCTAGTCCTACTGGCTCAGGCCTACCCTATACCTTAGACCTGGCTCGGATTTGTTCAGGTCCTTCTCTTAGGTCTGGCATGACCCACTCAGACCTCCAGTAGTCTGGCCTCAGTTTGCTTAGGCTACAGCCTGGCCTACTGGCTGGGGCTTCTTTGCCATATCCTGGCCTACCTGCTCAGGCTCTCCTCCTCCCAGGGACCTCTAGGCCCTCCTGGCCCCCATGTTCTTCCCAAGCCTCTTGCTTTTTTGTCAGGGTATGCTCCCTTAGCCTTTCCACAAGGTATTCACAAGGCAGCAGGGACTAAGACTTTCTGGTGCCCTTTCCTCACTTTTCACTGGGGAGGCACAGGTATGGAATTTCCTGGAGACTGCTTCACTACAGGCAGTCCCACCACAGCATCCAACCTCAGCAGGGTGTAGTTTTTGGTCATGTCCAGGACATTATGTAAATTTGTACATAATTAAGTTTCAGATAGTTCTGGCCTGGCTCTTATAGGAACAGAGAGAAACTGGTTCAGTCTGCTGTTTCCTGCCACTGCATACCTGCCCTGCTTCCAATCCTCTTCAGTTGGAGAAAGGGGTACATACTTGAGTACTCCCAGGCTACACAGACAGAAAATGCTTGCTTCTTTATTAGAATTGGAAAATGCAAGATGACAAATCAGCAAATATATTTGTAGCATGTAGGCACATTTTCAGCTTCAAATTAATGCTTTAAATTGTTACCATTTGAAGTGAAATTTGGGCATGCTGTATGATATTGTACAAATGTAATTTGAAATATTGCCTCCCACATCAGCTTAATAAAACTGATCATTTAAGTTATGGTATTTTTATTAACAGTACTGTTTATCAAAAGTAAAAAATAATTAGGATGTATCAGAGTACATGAAATATTATTTTGAATTAAGCTGGTTCCCTACTTTTGTAGTCTCTTTTAGCTGTTGTATCTGTCAAGTTTAGGGTGTTTTGTAATTCTGTCATTGTTAGCTGACATCTATGGGCATTATTCGAGTCTGCTGGAGCGTTCTAATCTCAATGCTCCAGCGTGATACACGTTTTGTGTATTCAGCATCCCCACATTTCAAAATGGCAGCAGGGGTGCTTTAAGTATAACTTGTCAAATAAGCTTTAGTTAAAGTGCCTCCACCACCATTTTGTAACATGGAACACTGAATACATGACATGCTGTGGGCATTTTAATTAGAGCAACTCCTGAGAGCTGCTCTAATTAAAATGCCCCTCCCCCGCATGTAAAAACGCTCTATATTTTGGATCTGATAGTCATTTTAGTTCTATTAGGAGAGTTGACTCACTGATTTTTCTTGTTCTACTGAGGGTACTTCACCTCCTACATAGATATTTTTGGGGAAATGATGATGCAGAAGAGGTTACTTGATCACTCCCACTGATCCCACTATCATGTATGGTAGCACGTTGAGTGATTCAAGGTTATGGCTAAAATGACGTATTTGTTTTCAGTCCTCTAGGGACTTAAAGCTATTTCTGAGTTCCCTGACCACATAATATCAAAGCTGAGGTTAAGACCTATTTTAGCTAATTTTCAGAAAGCTTTAATTAAATATAACTCCCCCACACACACACCGCCAATAATTAAGATAGACAATTTTTATTTTAAAGGTGGAAAAGCTTCCTTTGGCATCAGGAATTCTTGTGGTTGTTCTTTGAAAATCATGACCAAGCATCATCAAACTGGATACTTGCTATTGCTGGATAGTTCAAAATTTAATATAGGCTGAAGAGTAATTTAGTGTCTGAAACAAGTCAATCTTTTCTATCATTGTTTAGTCAGTGACCTCATAAGAAAAAGCAGTCAGGCCAGTGTACTGACAGTTTCTTCCAGTGACATAATTCACTAGTCTGGCCTGAGTCACAAGTTCCTGGCTTCAAATCAATTGGATTACTGGCTCAGACTATAGCAGACTTGTGGATTTAGTTCACTCTTCCAAAATATATTTGGAGCTCTTTCTTATTTAAAATGATCATTATTTTTGCTCTGTTTCTTTAGCAAGTATCTTTCAGGCAGCCTGACTGAACTGCATATTTGTTCTTTCTTAAACATTTTGCAAGCTATACATTTGTGTGTAATGCTGTGGCAGTTGCATTCACACTTGCATCCTATGATTTATAGTAAGTGATAGAGAAGGAAATTGGAAATACTGGCTCAATTATGTTTATCCTCTAGTATGTATAAGCTCTATTGGGTCTCATGAAAATCTCCTTAAAATGTCATTTCAAATAATGTACCATGACATGGGCTGATAATTGTGTTAGAAAAAATCAGATAAAAAGAGAAAATGAGGTTTACATACAGATTCTTCATCATTTTGAGAGGTATTTCTATGGAACAAAGTAGCTAATACAAATAAGAGAACTTGACAATTTATCAAAAACTCATGGAGTGTAGAGTTCTTTAACCATACTAAGTAGAATAATTGTGGACCCATTTTCTTCAGAGAAGCTAGGAAAGTCAAGTTATAATTACACATCAGAGAAACATTTTGGACCTTGTTACACAGTAATTTTGGGTGGCTCCTGGAGTTTTTAACTAGATTGTCCACACCTTAACACTTGGAACTAGTTTTAAGCACCTGTTATGCAGCTCAAAATTACACTCATTCAGGGCAGGATTATCTCTGATTATCTCAGTTCCATGTTACCCAGCCTGTGTTACACTAAGGTGTAGCCACTTCAGGCTACACCTTAGTGCAAACACCCCACCTGCCCCCTTTTCCCACTGGCCCAGATTGGGCTCACTACCTTCCCCAACATCCCATATCTCTGCTCACTTCCCCTCCCCCGTCCCCATTTGTTTGTTGCTACCCATGCTGTCTGACCAGGGAGCAGGCAGAGAAGGGCTTAATTTCCCTGCCCAGTTGCCATCACCACTACTGTTAGTTTCTGGGCCAGGTACAGCCCAGAGAAGAGCAGTAGCAGTAGTTGCCAGGCAGGAAGGTTAACCCTTCCCTGTCTGCTCCCCAAGACAGACAGTGCAGGCAGTCGCAAGTTAGTGGAGTGGTGGGAGGCAGGAGGAAACCCTGGGGGACAAGAGCAGCGTGGATACCTAGAATGGGGGTGGGGTTTACCTTGCAGTCTTCCAGGCCTTTGCTGGCCTGAAGCGTTACTGCTCCAAATTCAAGCTAGCATTGACACCAATCAACATTTGTGCGGCTCAAATATAAAATGTAACAAGGCCCATTCTCTAATGCCAGTCCTTTGTCTAATCACTCTTGAAGCATGTCTTTCTATTAGTCACATTACTGTGCACAGACATTTCCAGATTCTTAATCTTTATTTAAAATCATACAACAAAGACATGAAATATACCAGTATAATTTAAACAACATAAGATTTCACAATGGAGTTAATATGGTGGATTGCCTTTTCTTTTTGTTTTCTGGTTGTAAGACAAAAATTATAACACTTGATTTTGTTCTAAAATGCCTTCAGATCAGATTTTAAATCTTTCCATTCACCTTTGAAATGATGCAGATGTTCCTTTACATAACTTGAGAACATTTTTAGAAAGTATCTTATCAAGCTATAGTTCACTTTCATAAATAGGGAAGAATGTATTCAGTTTCTACTCTAACCTACATCAATGCATTATTAATGCTAAAGTTGAAGGCAGAATTAGTCTTCCAAAAAAAAGCCACATTTTTTTAGATTCCTCTAAGAACATGTCATTATTATACATGCCATAACAATTATGTGGACAATGGTTTTTTGCACTGACATTTGCTAAAAACTGGGCATATTCATGAATTTAAAGTTTCCCCACTGGATTTAGGCTCTGATAGAGTGCAATTGCTGAAAAGAAAAAAAAAGGAAATACAATAACTTTAAATAAAAGAAGATATGTAGAGTTTGTATAATTTCCATTGTGTTAGCGGAGTTCCTTATGGGAAATGTGCCTTTGACAAAACACTCACATTGTGATCAGCAAGTCACTTAAACATGGGTTTAAATATGTGAATTGTTGGTGTTTAAGTGACTTGTCGAATTGGGGCCTAAATATACCAGCTATATTAACTTCAATGTGAGATTTGCTTCAGTAATGACTCCAGGATAAGGTTCAGTAAAATTTATATTGCCATGCATGCTAATGGGTGATGTTGGAACCAGAATATGTTTATTGGCTTGGCTTCTCCCAGTAGAGTTATAAGTAGAACCAAACTTATATCCATGTGGAAATATAGTGTGGTTACAATTTTAGAGTCCCATTTTAAGTGAAGTGTGTTGCCATAGTCTATGATGGTTTCATAGACTATCATAGATTTTGAATGATATCAAATAGTAGTATGTCACTAATTCAGGGTATAAACATTGTAACAGAAAATTCCATAGAAAACACCTAGGAAAAATAAGATGACATTTTTTTCTCTCATAAAACGTTTTACATTAAAAACATTTCAAGTAATTTGCTAGTCCTGTACCTTACATGAGAGCTAAGAAAAATGTGATTCACTGCCTGCCTGCCTGTCCTAGTAATTCACACAGTAAGCATTCTCAAGTAGTAAATTAATTTCCGAAATAAAATTCTCTAGATCAGTCAATTTACTATCTTTTTATTGAAAATTCATCCTATTAATTTGATTTTGTATGAAAGGAAATGATCTACTCCATTAGAAAATGTGGCATCATTTACTTTTTTAACTACCCTAGATTTTAGGTTAGCTTATATGAAATAAAATAGTATGGTATGGCACAGTGACTCAAGAGCTAACATATAAAAGAGCATGATTCAAATAATACGTCTTTATTATTAGTAGATGCAGTTACAAAAGTAGATTATCTTTGTACGGTATATGTTATGTGGCTACAGGCCTGTTGTTGTTGTTTGGAACATGTAAAACAAGATAACCAAATAGGTTTCCAGATTATTTTATAGTTCTTTCTGCATACTAAAGAAAACTATTTGGCAATAGTTGAAGAACTATAAGAATGCTGTAATTTTTTTGAAACATGTAAATATATCATATAATTCACATGCATACTCACATGCACAGAGAGTAATTTGCAGATTAAAGAGAGCCTTATTGTCTGAATATATAAATTCCATTTAAAACAAAAAAGGGAAAGTTGTAAAAAGCAAATCAAGTAGTGAAAGCCAAATGGTCAGTTGTCTTCATAATATAAATAGAAAAACAAGAAGCAAATTATAAAGATTAACCAGCTATAAAGCTTTCTGAGAGCCATCTGCTTCTATTTTGATATTTGAGACATCACTAAAGGATAAATGGTACAGTGTTTTTAATATATATGTTTGTGTGTATAAAAGAGTCAGGAAACTTTAAAACCATCAACAATTCCAGGCCAAATTTCAGAGCACTAAATTGAATGTCATTAGCCTCTGAAGAGTCTGTTCTTTATATTACTGTAATTATTTTTATAGTAAAAGCAAATAACATTCTCTCTTGTATGTTTGACTTTCCATTCTCCTGCCTGTCATAGTAGCACTCTCTGCTTTTGTTCATCTTGCTTGAATTAGAATTGTACCCTGTAACAAAGCTAGAGACTCCTCTGATTTAAGAAGAAAAACTGCAGCTGGAGAGGCCAGGCAATGGCAAAACCCTGCTGTCCAGACAGGGGAGAGCCCCATCTGGGTAAAGGATTGCACCTGCTGTCAGTCAGGAGATCTCTGCCTAGGGTGAGCTGGACGCAAGGAAATAGGCAGCTGGGACATTTTTATACATGGGTGCTTTGAAAAGCACTCCGTGCTGCGACACTTCCAGTTGTATAAGCGGCGAAATGTGTGTCAGCACTGGGAAACTGGCAGTGGTGCACTTTTGAACTAAAACACATAAAAGGTGCTTTAGTTCAAAAGCACGCTGCCTCCATTTTCTGCACGCTGACATGCATTTCACCACTTATACAACTTTATGTGATGCAGAGCAGTTTGTATCAGCTTACGTGCAGCCCAGATTCAGTTAATTGAATCTGCTCTGAAGTGGCAGTTCTCCAGCATGTTGCGGGACAAAAAAGTATGTGTATAAATGTCCCTGGAGACCAGTGGCTACCACTGCTTACTGTAGGCCTGGCAGCCCACAGTAAACCAACAGGGCAAAACCTAACTTAAGCAGCAGGAGGCTGCTAGGGCAGCACTTCTAAGTCACCCTGGCAAATAACTCTTTAGTCCCTAAGAAGGAACCCCTGGGGGTGGTTAGGCAGCCACCTAATGATAAGGGGGCCAGATTTGAAGCATATAAGCCCAGGGCCTGAGCTGGCCAAGTAGGGTAGCCCTACCAACTGCTTAAAGAAGAGCTCCAGGTCAGATGGACTGCAGGGGAATGCTGGGCTGTTTTTAGAGCTGCTTTAAGGTCTGCTAGTCAAATACTGGTGTCTTACAGAGGAACACAGTCCTCCAAAGGACTATTATTGGCGGGGAAAGAGATGATGGTTTCCCTGCCACAGGACCAGAAAAAGTAAGATGAGGGCATAGGAACTGACATTTATCTTGGCTGTTCTATATGTGGTCCCTAAATCCCTTGATAGAAGACACTAAAATTGTGAGTAATACCAAAGGAATTTGTCAGTTGGAAAGAACAGTATCAATCTGTATTAGAAAATATTCATGCAGTTCCATTTTTAACTTTTTTCTACATAACTAATGAAGCCCTAACCCCTAGGCTATGGACAGAAATTACACAAAAAGTGGTATAAGTGATCTGAGACCAGTTCAAATCTGTAGTACAACAGAAGTTCAGTGCGTATGAATCTCTTTCAAAATGGCTGAATAAATCTGGATGGAGGTAGTAGCAGACTTAACTGATCTGGGTTAAATAGGTTTATTGAATTTCTGTCCTGGATCCCTTCCAGGTTCAAGTTTACTCACAATCCACCAGCATACCAGAATGCTTTGCACCTCCATCGCAACCCCCCCCCATAGGTTAGCCTTGGCCCAAGATGTCTGCTCCAGAT
>NW_017728992.1:28256377-28258683 GCF_001723915.1 Gavialis gangeticus | reverse complement strand
CTCCAGATGAGCAGGAAGGTGTGCTCTAGCACCCCCCAGCTTCTGATCTGGGCCACTGCAGGCATGTGGCTGCATTTCCAGAATCAAAAGTAAATGTCTCTTCACTTGCTTATTGGTTCAGTCTATGCAGTTTAGACTAAATTGTGAAGATTGAATCAATTCAGCCCTAGGCTTTTTGATTGTCTGTACTTAGCCCTAGAGATTATTTTGCTAAAAGAGTTCTTTAAAAAACATTTTATAAAGGGATTAACAGAATTAAAATATATTATTAACATCTTCTTAATGATACAAATGTACCTCAAAGTTTCAAGGAAACTTTTAATTGCCAGTGTTTAAACTCAGATGCTTATTAATAAGGTTAAAAATTGTGGTTGGAGTCTTTGCTATTCATATACAGAGTGTTGGTTTGCTAGGAACTTCATGCCAGAGTTTATTTACTTCAGAAATTTGTTTAATAAATAAATATTTGGAAAGGAACATATAAAGTTTATGTGAGAATGCAAACCATTGTAGGCTTTTTAAGTCGGTTCCTTAAATATTGTTAGTACAGTGTGTTAAAAGTGTTGGTTAATCTTTAGAGTCCTGGTATATTGATCTCCACATCAAACTTTCTGGCTATGGTTCTGCCACAGCAGTCCCAAATGAAAAATGTGCAATTTCAATTAGACGTATACAATAAATGGACCAACTGAGTAAACCTATTTTGACATTAAGGGGGAAGACGGGATGGGGAGCAAGTGATGGGGAGACGGGCAGCAGGAGGCAAGGTGTGGAGGGCCAAGGGGCAGAGGTCAAGCTGATTAACACTTTGCCACCACCGGCCCCCCTACTGCTTGTTTCACTACCAGTGCTTTTCTCTGCTGCAGCAGTGGGGCTGAGACTGTGGCAGGGTTCAGATTGGGGGGGCAGGGGGTGGGCAGAGGATGCAGAGGAGAGAGGTGACAGACAAAGGCAGTCAGGGGTGAAGGGAGGCAGAAAGAAGCTGCAGCTCTAGCCCTGAACCTGAGTAAGAGCCATAGCCACAGCCACAGCCATTGCTGCTGCCTCATATTCAATTATAAAATGAGGGGTCCCCCCCATGTTACATGGGAAGAAAAAACTTGTCTTGAAATGTATTTAAATGCACTATATTGCATGTAGTGTTCTTCATTCTACCCTGCTATATCAGTAAATTAGGTAGGTAAGGCATGACTTGCCCTTGACAAATCCTTGTCAAGGGCAAGTTATGTCCTTGTTACCATATTATCCACAAGTAACTTCTAAATTGACAGTATGTTCCAGCATCTTTCCAGGTATTGATGTTAGACTGACCACTTTGTAATTTTCTGGATCATCTGTTTACCATTTTTAATGACAAATATGTTCACCCTTGCTTGGACTTCTGGAACCTCCCCTGACTTTTGTGAGGTCTCAAAGATAACTGCTAATGGTTTTGTAATTATTTCAGCCTTCAGTACTCCTGGATGACTTTCATCAGGGCCTGCTAATATTACAACATCTAGCTTATCTAAGTAATCTATAACTTATTTTTGCCATATTTTAAATGAATACTTACCCCTGTACTTGACGTTCATTTTGGTAGTCATCTAAGAGTGATCTTTTTAAGTGAAAACTGAAGCAAAAAGGAAGCTTTCTCTTCACATTCAATAAGGGGCCTGCACTTTCCCAGGTTTTCTTTTTCTTCTTATATTTATAGTTTTTTATTTATTTTTTTTTATCCCTTGATAGCTGTTCCTTAAACTGCCTTGGTCTTTCTGGCTTTTGTCCATACACTCTTATTTGTCCATAGTAATATGGGAAAGTTCACACTTTTTGTAATATTTCTTTTCAAGTTTCAAAATTTTGAACAGCCCATGGGTTAGCCATGCATGTCTCTTGCTATACTCATTATCATTCCTTTCCATTTCATGATCACTGTCAGCCAAATTGTCTTCTCTCTTTAGGTTTTTAAGCAATTCCTCCTTATTAATAACAGCAAGTTTCATAGTTTCATGGTTTCTAGGGTTGGAAGGGACCTGAGCAGATCATCTAGTCTGACCCCCTGCCATGGCAGGGAAGAGTTGAGAAGTGCTTCTCTCTACTTCAGTTTTCACAGAGCAAAATGAACTACTTTTGAGGAAAAATAGTTTGAATCAAGGAAAAAAATGAGGAAAAAAAGCTTGAATCAAGATTTTAAGATGAAATAATACAATTATGATTCAAACCGAAAAGCTTCATCGCGTTGTTTTTTGATCATAAAATGTATTCCAATAGACCCATTTTTTGCTGTAAAATCTTTTATTTTTTTTGTGAAGAATTTTCAATGA
>NW_017728992.1:28245986-28251377 GCF_001723915.1 Gavialis gangeticus | reverse complement strand
TTTAATCATAAAATGTATTCCAATAGACACATTTTTTGCTGTAAAATCTTTTATTTTTTTTGTGAAGAATTTTCAATGACCTCTTAACCGAGACATTAATCATATTAATAAATATGCAGGTTATTTCATTAAAATTACCTCCATGTATCACATAGGGAATCTAAAAATTAAATAACTGTTGTTGTTTTTAAATTGCTTCCAGAAAAAGGCTCACAGTTATAAAGATATACTGTTTAGAAACTTTTGGGGAGTTATTTCTTACTATATAATGAACCAATGGAGTGGAAACCATATACAATTCGTAGTCACGTACATCCACATTTTCATGTATGAACTCATTTCCCCTCTTTGTCACTAAATTAGGGCCTTCCTTTTGTTACATTGCCTGTAATGTGTGGTGTATTTGAGACGTTATAGTTGTCATAATAAAAGAACTCTCTGCCTTTCATTTGTCTAAAATCAATTCAAACCACCAAAGTTATTTGTGTTTTGCCCCTTTTACATTCTTGACATCTATGTTAATCATCACAGATAATTAGACAGCTGAATTACATGTTTCCTTGCTGTTACCTACAAATAGTAGCTTTCAAATTAAGCAAATACAGTATTAATATATTTAATTGTGACTATTTAATATTAATAAGATTTGCATAGTCCATGTGTCTGTTATCTGTTTTTCTAAGTAATTTTTTTCTCATTGAGGTTTTCATTTGTCTAACAGTCAGAAACTATACACTGAAGTGTTGTTTATCAGAGGTTCCCCTCTGACCCCCCACAAAATTTTAAAAGAAATGATACTGTTCAAGCATAATGAGAAGAATCTCCCTGTGGTTGTCAGTTTCCAGATGTGTAGTCAGTGGTATCATCCGTAGGCTACCAAAATTACATACTCCTCAGAGTCGAGTAAATAAATGAGGTGCAGTGGAGGCAACCTGATTAGAATGATTGAATTACCACTGAATATGAAGTAGCCTAAAATGGTTCCCAAGTGCTTCACGGTAGAGAGGACATGAATATTAAAAACACCTGTTTTTATTTGTGAAAACAAAACATGAGTAGGTGGGCTAGAAACATTTCTGGTGCACTCTAGGAATATAAAAATGATCTGCTGTATTCCTCCAGCCTTTTTATATTTCTTTTGTTTAATGCTATTTCTGCACTTTAACAACAATATGATCAGTGTTGTGAGGGCTATCTGACTTCTGGAGTCTTAAAAACTGAAACTATGACATGACAATGTGACTAAAATAAAGTTTAGCATTATTAAGCTTTCTCTTGATTCCCCTTCCCTTCCCCCCCCCCCTTTAGCTTCTGCCCAGATACTTGCTGATGGGAAACGCTTGTTTTAATTATCTCACTTTTATTGGTTCCAATGTGTCACGGAAGTATTTTTTTTTGAAACACCGGTACTTCAGAGTTTCTTGTTTTTATGTTCTTGCCTTGGTTTAGATAATAAGCTTCAGAGTATTTATGTCTCTAGGTATATGTAAGGTCATTGTCGTCACAGTACAGGAGACCCACACACACATAAGTAGCTTACCTCATGATACCCTCGTGGAATCAAAAAGTAGCATTAATCCTGTTTGACAGATGGGGATGGCAGAGGTGTAGAGAGTATGTGTATGCTTCCAAAGCATAGTGAAGTATTATGCAGAGATACCCATGCTAGCATAAGACAGGTTAGCTTGGGTATCTTCAGTAGTACATCCATGTTAATATGGTTCTATTCAGACAAACTAGGCCTGCTGATGAGCACAGCATATTCAAGCAAAGTTCTTTGCTAACAAAGCTATATAGCTTTTGGCACCCGTGTGAGCTCAGGTATCTCTGCACAGCACTGATCGTGCCATGTAGACGTAACTTAAGTGACTTAGAATGACGCAAGGAGTATATGGTAGAGCTGAGAATTGAGCCTAGAACTCTTGAGTCCCTATCCAGTGAGATCCCTCTTCCATTCTCTCAATTTCTCCATCTTCCTACCCAAAGAAGCATTCACTTACTAACTTACAAACTTCCTATGCCAAGGGAACAGTTCCTATGCCCAGTTCATTATGAATCTAAAAGTGGTGGGGTTGGGTCTCCTGTTCTCTGTTTTATGATGTCCCAAGCGCTCAGCTGTGGCCATGTGCTGTACCTTGAATATGGCCTCACAGTGGCAGGGCCTCTTCAGGAACTTGGTGCCAAATCGGGCTTGTCATTAGTGCCATATACAGAATACAGCTCTGGGCTTATATAAGCAGGGAGCAGTCCTAGTAGTGGAGATTCACATAAGTATCTGGTAGTGGAGTTTCATATAAGTATCTTAATTTGGGAGTATTTGCCTAAATCATGTTGAACCTTTTAGGGTTTAGCTCCAATAAAGGCCTGTAAATATCTGTACTTAAACAATAAATATTTATCTTCTATAAAGGCTTGATACATTGCAAATATAAAAAAGGGGGGATCTGAATAGGGAAAGGGATTGCTTTGCCTTGGTTAAGCCACAATAAAAAAAAATTCCCCTGAATTGGAAAGGGCGATGCAAACCCATAACACCTGAAATGGTGCCTGATTATATGGCTTTTAGACAGGTAGGACATTTATCTATACACGCTGTATTCCTTATGTTACTCCCAGTGAAATCCTTAACTATGCAGTATGATGAATTATATTGTGGTGTCCTAAATATTGGTATTTAAAGTATTCCTTAGAGGTATATTTTCTTCAGTTCCAGCATGGTAAAGTAGAGGATGACAACAAATACTTCTATGGGAAAGAAAGAGGTTTTATTTCCTTCTGTAAGCATTTCTCGGTTCAAGATTTGCCTTCTGGGTGCAGATCACATCCTGTCATTTAGCCAATATATCAATTTGCTGTTCTATTATCCATAAATCCCTCCACGCCTCCTGTCAATGAGTGTGTTACTAGTCCCATATAGGAACAGATTATATTGCTCAGAGCATCTTATCAAGGGTTGTGTGTAGATGAACCGGGGCCCCTAAATTGAAGTGGTGGGTTTTTAAAAACACTGCATCAATTTAGGACCCTTTAAATTTCCATGTTGTGCACACACCCGAACTTACCTGCTTCTCCAGTGGTGGGGAGCGGAAGGCTAGCTGCTGGCGGGCAGAGTGGTCCCTGGGCTGCAGGGGGTGGGGCTGGTGCTTTCCTCCATGGCAGTGGCAGCCCCGCCTCAGGTGGCACCCAACCATAGGAACTCAGCTTGGGCGGTCCTGGGGGACACCTCAGCCATGGACAAAAGCACTGGGTCCCCGCACAGCTCAGGCAGGCAGGCTCCAAGGGGGAAAAAAAAAATCTTGGGTGGAGCCTGTCTTCCCAGGCTGCTGCCAGACTGTGCACGGGTTTATTGCAGAGCCCCTGAGCTGCACGGAGCCCAGTACTTTGCTCCTCAGAGGAGTTTTAGTTTGCTGTGCCCCACATCATTTAAGGCACATTACGCCACTAAATTTGCTACAGCGGCTGGAATTACTGTGCAATATGCCACCGCCACAGGAAAACACCAACACAATTAAAGTGGTACAAAAGCATTTAACCCACTTTAAAGTGTCATGCACACATGCCCTTCCTTTAGTCTACACACAGCCAGGGACTTAAAAGCATAGAGGGATTTTTTTTTTTAAATGTAGAAAATATATTTGCAACATTTTGATAAAATTAACAAAAAACTGTCCACTATATTGACAGTAAAAACCCTCCCCTCATGTAGGCTGTACTGACATTCAGAAATTATGGTCATTCAATATATCAGCTTACTAAAAACCTCTCCATGAAATGTGCAGTCTAGTGTTTCCCTGAGTTCATTATGTTTTAAATAGCCATGCACTTCAGTCTGTTTCTCTGAGAATTTAAAGATAATCAGCAGGAATTAGCAATGTTCTGGATACAGAAAGCAGTGAAATAACAGCTGATTAAACAACTATGTTTGTGTTTGTGTGTATACCTAAATCATAAGTCTTACACATCACCAGTAAATTCAAACATACAAAAGTAGTCATCAAGGCTAGGTACAGACATTCAAAAGCCCAAGGCAGAATCAATCTAAGTTGCTTGGTTTTCTGTAATCAGCAGTTTAGATTGGTAGGGAACAAATCACACATTCATCCTTTGATTGGGGGTGAGGGGGGAGTATTAGACTGGGTTCCACCATTTTAAACCCTTCTACATGTGCTGAACTTTTGTTCTGTTATAGGTATTGACCAGTTTCTGATCACTTATCTGTTTCATAGTTTCTAGGGTCAGAAGGGAGCTGAACAGATCATCAAGTCCCACCCCCTGCTCTGGGCAGGAATGAGTGCTGGGATCATAATGCTCCAGCCAGATATCTATCCAAACTCCTCTTGAAGACCCCCAAGGTAGGGGAGAGCATCACCTCCCTTGGGAGCCCATTCCAGAGCCTGGGATCCCTAACCATAAAGTAATACCTCCTAATATCAAGCCTGAACCTACTCTCAATCAATGAGAGTATTTGTGGCTGTTATTCTTTGTTATCCCAGGTGGTGCCTGGGGGAACACAGCGTCACCTACTTTCCGCTGGTCCCGCCTGGTGAGTTGATAGATGGCCACCAGATCCCTTCTCTCTTCTCTTGTGGAGGCTGAATAGATTCAGGCCCTTTAGTCTATCTTCATAGGGCCTGGCCTACTGTCTCCTGACCATGCGAGTGGCCCTCCTCTGGACCCTCTCAAGGTGAGCCACATCCCTCTTGAAGTGCGTTACCCAGAACTGGAGGCAGTACTCCAACTGTGGCGTCACCAACACCTCATCGAGGGGAAGGATCACCCCCCCGGACCTGCTTGTGATGCATCTGTAGATTAGCATTACTGACCGCTTCCTAGCATTGGCGGCTCATGTCCATCCTGGAGTCAACAATGACTCCAAGTTCCCTTTCAGCCATGGTGTTATTGAGAAGGGTGTTCCTCTTGTCTATAGGTATGTTGCATGTTCCTTCTCCCTAGATGCAGCACCTTGCACTTGTCTGCATTGAATTCCATTCTATTCTCATCCACCCATGTCTGTAACCTGTCTAGATCTAATTGGATTTTGTCCCTCACATCCAATGTGCCCACTTCTCCCAACATCTTTGTGTCATCCATCAGCAAATTTGGACAGCGTGCTTTCCACCCCTGCCTCCAAGTCGCTGATAAAGTTGTTGAATAGCACAGGCCGAGGACCAAGCCCTGGGGAACTCCACTGCCCACATCCCTCCAGGTCTTAAACCAGTAAGTGTAATGTCTGTACCTGACCCAAGAGTTGCTTATAGAATTATAGATTATTCTGCATCTTTATTGGTGTATGTTCGACAAACTGTTGTTATCTTTTAAAACTTTCATTTGATGTAGTTAGAATTAATTACAATGAACATCTCCCTTTCTTTTTTTTTTTTTTTTTTTTTT
>NW_017728992.1:28236042-28245965 GCF_001723915.1 Gavialis gangeticus | reverse complement strand
GTTGCAGGATGTTACAGTGGTTCCTGCTGTGTTTTGAGGGCTTGGGGTTTTTTTGTTTTTTTTGTTTTTGTTTTTTTTAGATTCCTGAAGTCTAAAGCAATAGTGACTTGCAAAAAGATACTGTATGTATCTTGCAGTGTTATGTATGTAATCATATTTGTAGATCACATGTAAATTTAGACCAGATGCTACTTTTTACTGGAAAAGTTAAGGAAAAACAGTTTTAATAAAAATGGGAATTTTCTATTTGAATAAATGTTCAGATAAGAAAAAATTTTTGGCTACTTCTACAAATTATTTCGTGTCTTTGGAACTATATGCACAGTAGTAAAAAGATGTTTAATAGAATACTAGCAAAGTGTCTGGGTGTATAGGGAGTTTTAATGTAACTTATTTCTGTAGTGTTTAATTTGAAAACTGCTCTTCACCATTACTTGATCTCCAGCAGAACAATACTATTTTCCTGAAACTTTGAATTTGATCAAGAATAAAACAAATGCCTCTAATTTGTGCACAGACTCTTACAAGGAACATAATTCGTGTTTCTGGGTGAGAAAGTGTGATGGAATGATCCCCAGGGAGAAAAAATACTCCTATTTTGGCAGGAAAAATGTATTTAATACACAAGATGGCAGTGTTTCACTTTTCATTTTTACAGAAAAGAGTGAAAATTTTGTGTGACAGCAGAAAATATTTTATATTTTCATGCAACTGAAAATAAGATTTTTTTTCACTAGTGAAAACACTTTCAGCTATTAACTGAATTATTTGAACCATGTTGCAGTAGGATCTAAAAGGTCTTTGGAGGCAACAACACTGGACTTCTGTTCTGTCTCTCCCTTTAGGACCAAAAAAATCTGATGAGGTGAATTATGTCCTACAGAGGGCATAGAACTCTTCTATTACATAACAGTGTCTGAAATCGGTTCTCTAATTTGTTACTGAGAAAATAATGTTAAACCTTCAGTTTTTCCAACAAGAACCATAAATAGTATGTGGTTTTATTTTCAAAGTGGCTGTTTCTATCAATGTCTTAAATTCACTGGAACTTATGTACAGTCAGAGCTAACTATAATTTAAGCACTCCAATTCTGGTGCTTAGTTCAGGACCCTAACTTTAGGTCACCCCCAATTTTCTTTTTGCCCACATAGTCTGTATATAGTCAGCAGGATACACTTTCTAAATACATTCTGATCGACACTTACATGAGTTTATCTTAATAAAAAAACAGGAGCCATTCCACAGGCCTCTGGGATAGGACCAGATTAAATAAAATTTGGATCTCAAAATAGTGAGCAATAATGGGCACATCTACACATCATCATATGGCAACATTGCTACATTTTGGAAGTACTAAAGCACAGCGTGCTACTAAGCACGGCGCATTACTTTTTGGGACTGACAGGGGCGGTTACTACGCCACGAGCGTGGTTAGATTTCATAGCTACATTGCCATAGCAGCACACTATAGTGGGGAGCATGCCACTATGATGATGTAGCTGGCAATCGTGTGTAGATTGCAACGTTGCCATAGTGCACCATATGGCAGCATAGCACATCACTTCATCACTGTAGGGTGACATGTAGACTGTGGAACTATAGTTAGAGACCCACTGTGGAAATATATAGTGAGAAACATTTTGAACATAGCTAGTCCCTTCTAGCTGATGTAGGTAAATCATGAGATTTTCTATTCCTATTTTTGAATGCAGTAACCAAATATTTTATGAGTTGTATTGCTAATGTTCAAATAAGGTGCAGAAACCTAAGTAAACTTGGTAGCTTATTTGCATTTCTAAAACCACATGTAGCAGTTTACAGGATTGTTGTGTGCTCTTTGTTATGCTTGAGAGCATCTGTAGTAGTAACTGAAAAATGCTACAAATAAGAATTCACTCTTAGTGACTGATCCAACAAAAATATAATCGACTGTAGGTCAAACTGTAAAACCTTTAGGCGGCATTGTTAAGCATACACTGCTGTATAGAATCAGAAAGCAGAAGTGTGACTCCCAAACAGAAATAGCTGAAGCTAATTTAACATTCTGTTTGAAAAAATGTTCTATAGTTTTACAGTGCTGACTGTTCATTTCACCTTTATTCTGTCTGATATCTCCACTGGGGTAAATGATGATGTAATAATTTATTTGAGCTGTGAACTCTGCCATTTCCTTCTATTTGCATTACTACTCATCTTCTCTTAACAAATACTTCTGTAATACATATACTAAAGCAAAGTAGAATGAAAAGCATTATGGGGAAAACAGGTTTCTGGAGGATAGTGGAGTAATCAAGTTGTTGTTGCATCTCCTCATCTCTAGATTTATGTATACTGTCCTATTTTTCACCTCATATTTTCTTGAGTAACTGGTCATTTTACCTTTTGGATTTGGTCTGTTAGAAATATAAGAATTACTAAACGAGAAGAGGTCAATGACATGGAGTTTGATATTTTGTCTAATGGCTTATACTAGATCAGTTAAAGGAAGATATCCATGGCAGATTTGCCATACGATGTATACAAGGCTACATACACATGTCCAAATGATCTGGAAAAATTCCCCCCAGGTTTGTTTTTGTAGGAGAAACATTTATCCAGACACTTGAATGAGCATTCAAATACTGAGCCTGTGAAGAGCGGGGAGCTTGCAGTGCTGGTGCTGCACAGCTACTGCACTCCTCTGCACACATTTCAGTGTACTCTGCAGGCTTCCTCAGTCTGCCTGGTGACAGGTCAACCCTGATTGCCTCACCCAAACTGCCTTACAGGCTGCATTTCCTTGCAGCAAAATGTGGGGATTGTGAAAGGGAAATGTTCTGCACTCTGCTCGTTGGAGCAAAAGAATCCAACCTTAGTGAAACACTGCCTCCCAAGAAGGGCAGGGCAGCGGGATGGGAGGAAACGCCCTAGGATGATGGAGGACATCTCTTCAGACAGAAGGGAACATGTAAAGATGTATACTCTCTCAGGAGAAACTAGAAACTCTCCTGGGAATAATTTAACCCTGATTGTTCCCAAGTTTTGGGGTTTTGTTATTTGTTTTTTTCCTGGAGTGGCCACATTTTGCTCTGGTAGAGAAATCCTGAACTTCTGTGCACTTGTCATTTCTCCTGGGAGAGAATTGACTACTCTAGGACAAACTGAATGTCTGCACATGGCCTAAGAGAAATCACTTTCTAGACATGGGTGACTTGCTTAGGTGCTAAAATATATAGGCCGGGATTCCTTTTAAAAAGAGAGAAGCAGAGTTAAATTAAGAATGTGATTATTTCAGAGGCCTGTGAATGGGTTCTGTTATATCCAAAATCTTCCTATGTCTATGCTAAACATCCTGTCCTGTCAGTCCCAAAAAGATGGGCATTTTTACACATGCTCTAGGGGTATAGGGCGGCAGCTAACTGCTACTCCCCTGCTGTCAAATTTCCAGACTGAAGGGGACCACATGGGCAAGATAGGTTGCTAGGTTACAATAGGATGCTCTGTACTAGGTTGAGTATGCATGGCCAATTGGGGTAACAGACAGCTGTGCAGGGAAGCATGCAGAATCAAGGAACAGGGCTGGGTGGTATGGGGCATCAAGGAATAGAGCAGGGCATCAGAGAGCAGAGTGGGGCAGTACAGAATAGCAAGTATCTAAGCTAGGTGTTACAGGACCCAATTTTGGGACATGGGGTCTTATTCAGTTCACGGATGTGTGCTATACCACTTATCTGATCTGTGTGGCCAGAACATTGAGAACCACTTTCCTACAACATTCCTTTGTCCAAGTTCCATCCTACAAGCGTTTTCATGGCAAGCAATGCTCTGACCTACCGAAACAACTTCCACGGGTAAATTTCCAATTTACTTAAAAAATGACAAAACTTTACTCAAAGCCCGGTCAAGATTCAAGAATAAATAAATATTCTGTCTGATTTCAAAGAATATCAATAAAAAGAGGATATCTCCTAGCAATAAATTCCTCTTGTTGGTTATTAATTGCCTTATGGGGAGGATGCGATGCAGCCTGGCCCCAACCCAGCTGCACAGAGGGAAGGGGTCATAGCCTGGCCCTGTTCTGGCCATGTGGGGGGGAATATACTGGCCTGGCTCCTAGTGGCTGAGAGGGGCTCAGGATTTGGGTAGTGACTGAGAGGGGCTTAGGATTTGGGTATTAACTGCCACTGCTTCCCCAGCACCAAATTTCCCAACCTTTGGGGAGCCCTATGGGCTGGATTCCAAGGTTCCATGACCTTCAACCTAACTTGGATGCTGAAAGCAATAGGCAAAGCAGATTTAGATCCCAGGAAGAGGGGACAACACCAGCCCAGCATTCTTACTCCCATGCAACTCAGTATTGTATATAGTCTTACATTTCAAAGACTTAGCGACGTCAAGCCCTCTGGCCAACAAGCACCAACTTATTGTGTCCATATTTTCTTCTCCATATGATTTTAAGAAAATATTGTGTATGTGATACCTTTTTACCTTTTAACATTTATGTTTAAAGAATTTAAATGATATCTAATTCTTTAGGTAATTTATTTACAGCGACCACAGTAGCCTCAGCCCTAAGGTGATATTAAGTATTTGTGATATTTAAAAGTAACATGCAATGTAATGAGTTGTCAAATATGTCATATCTAGTAGAAGTTTATTTCCTACAGACTTTCTTTCATTTAAATCCAATTCATTATCTTCATTCTAGCTTAAAGGTTCAAAGTATGGACACTTGTAAAATGCCAATTAATGTACTGTTGCAAAAAATATTTTAAATGACAATATAATCCATAATGATTTCTACTTAACTTACTTGAAAACTATTAAATGTGCATTGGTACAATGTTACTAACAGCTTACAATATCATTCAGCATTAGATTGCTTTGAAAATAATTGAAAGTCTTCCTCACATTTCAGAAGGCTTAAATACTATTTTATCATTTTTTAAAACTCTGTCATATACTTCATCAGTATCTTATGTAAAGTAAAGATGAAAAGCTGCTTTTGTGTAAAACTAAAGACCTGAAAAAAAATCATATAGCTTCCTTTTTTCTTTTATGAAAAATGTTTCCTAACTAAAGAGTGGCACAAAAGGAGAATGCAGAGCTCCAAAATAAAGACTTAGTCTGACAATAGCATCGTGCATAATACATGATGTAGTAACTGAAATTAAGATGTGTTATGCCACATACTGCCATATGGATTAAAAGTATTCAGAGATGCAGGGACAATTGGTATTGTCCACCAGATCTTGCTGAACATGCTGTTACAACCCTAAAAGATGTCACTTTTCCTCCATAATCTTAGAAACTCCTCAACTTGATTTTTATTTTCTCTAAGGCTCTCTACAACCATATGGAACAGTAAAGGATCTTAAAAGTAGGTGTATATGTATCCCTTGCACTCCAAGAGCATTGTAAAAAAACCCTCTTGTGTATAAGAGGTAAGCACTACTGCTTTTATTTTGTTTTTCTACTTGTCAAAAATGTCCTCTTTTTTTTTAATGTCTTGCAGCTTTTGTTACCCTCTGGTGGGGCTTTTGTATTCTGAGTGACATGGACCTCTCTGCTAATAATATTCTTAGCCTTGGCAGACAGTAAACTTTAGGGTTTCTCCCCATTTACATTTACCTTGACATTTTAATTTCTGTGAGGTGGAGGCCAGTCTGGAGTCTCGGCTGCTTCTTTTGTCATAGTGTTGAAGATGTCACAATGCTCATTCCCTCCTCACTGGTGGTGGTTGTTGACGTCTAGCAGAGCCCTTTCAACCAAGAAATATTTCTTTTTCTCGGACCCAGTTTTCTGCCTCAAGTTACACAGGAGCTTCTGCACAATTGCATTTAAAATGGGATAGAAAGCACAAGACATTGTAATGATTAGAGCATGGTGGATTTCATCACTTCTGCCATAGGGCATGACTGATCACTTTGCCCCATGGGACTTTCATGCTTACCTGAGAGTCAAGAGTGGTGTTCATGCCCTATATATAGGCACCAGGTTTGGGGTACATTTCACATAGGATGCATAAATATAAAAGAGATTATGATTATGATTATACATTCAGGTAGAGCCTCATACCCCCCAGGAAACATAACTGTTGACTCAGTACTTAATTAAAAGATGACTAGATTGTTGTCCTTTGCTATCTTGAGGACTTTGAGGAAGTTTACAGACACTTGCCCTGTCATAAACTGATATGCATATAGATGTTGTAAAACAATATGTCATTCTCATGCATCCATATACATACCAGAAGCTGGCATTTTCAGTATTCTGAGGTATCATCTCAGAGTATTTTAAGATGAAAATGAAGGTGTGTGCCGTGAGATCATCAAGAGATACAGATATTTGCATGAAGTTCTGAGCTTGTTTTGTGAAGGATAAAGTATCTGAGAAAAGGGAAAAGAGGATGGAGCAAACAGTGCCTTGGATGGAAAACTTCCACAGAGGCTGACTTGACTTCTTTGAATTTTATATTTCCATTTGTACACATTACCTGGGTGCTGAATTCCCATTATAGAATTCAATTAGTTGTGAATTCCAAAGAAAAACTCCATTAAAATGTATTAGTATCAATCCAGATTTATACCAATAAGCTAGAATTTTACCTGTTATGTCTAGTTATGGTGAACAAACCAGCACGAAAATGGCATAGCTATATTGGAAACTTGTCAAATTAAACCTCAGAAGAGACAATATGGGACTCAATCACGTTATTTTAGAATCACTTTATGAAGTTTAACCCCATTTCAATATGTGAGACATTTTTTGTACTTGAAAGCATAACGTAAAATGAATAGTGCTATAAATACTATTTAGCTCAACGCATACAGGGAACTCTCACCACTTCATGATAGGATGGTGTGTCTTTATCCAAAGTTGTTCTCAGACTGCATATCTCCATTGGGCATTTGGCCATTTTGCATAAGTCTTTGACACAGGTAATAATTCTATGGGTTTGTGATGTGTCAACATGAAAGCCCTGTTTTAGGAACAGTCTACAGTGTACACTTTGACTGAAGAAATGCTGTTTTATTAGGAAATTTTAGTGCTTATCATTTACACTTCATATTTTATTTAGGTTTAGTACACCCAAACTTAATGACCTCCCAGGGAAAAAAAGTCAAATTATTCATTTCAGCTGAGTATACTGACCATTGTGCTCAATAAAAAGTCATATTTATTTTGCCACCCCAAGTGATATGTTCATTGATGGACCAGATGTTGTTGATATTGCTATCAAATTTTCTTATTTATTTGTTGGCAGCAATAAAGTAATCCTAATGCAAAGCAGAAATCAGTAACTTTTGAAAAGAGTTAAGTTATGTTCTCGGTCAGGAAGGAAATATTGGAGCAGCTACCACTCTGAGTTTCCAAATGGAGAAACCAATCTAAAATAATTTCTTTCTTTTTTTTTTAAGTGTACATCCATAGTTTGCAGCCAGAATAGTTTTGCTTTTTCTCTAAACTGAGCCTTCATTAGAGATACAGCTGGGAGTTTTACTGACGTAATTGCCTCAAAGTCAGTTTCAATTTACCAGTGGTTAGGAATCTGTCATTTAAATCTCTTTTTCCCCTGGAGTGGGACAGCATCACAGCTGTCAAAAAAAAAAAAAAGGAGTAAACATGATCTATACCCCATTAAACTGTTACAAACCTAAATAAATGGCATGTTCTGCATGCCCACACACATACACTCTGTTAAGGGAAATAATGGCAGAGTGTTTACTTCATCTTGCTGTGGCTTCAATGGCATGGATATGAGTCTTGTCCCAGATTAGTGCTAAAGGTTACTCATATCATTCCAACTGGCATGTCTTAAGCACCCTAGCCTTGTGGGCCTTCTAGGCTAGACCATAACTAAGGGGCTACATCCCACTAAGCCGCTGCTAAAGACAAACATAATAAATGTTGTACAAAAGGGTACATCAATTTATTTATAAAAGGAAGTTTATATATTTAGGTAAGAATGCAGTGAAGATTTTTCAGCCTTGTTTTTATATGCTATGGCTTACAGCAATAGAATACAGTTTTATTGGTTTTGGACATGGCATTGCAGTATACCATACAAGGCTTAAGTGTCCATAACTTATTAGTCTGTAAAATCTACTTATAGATGTGCACATGTATAACAGCATTAACAGGAATATGGGAAGGGGGAACACAATTGTGTTAGCCTTTCACCTTTGGGGTCTCTGAGCTTAAATCCTCTCTTGTACCACAAGTATAATTAAAGTTGGCTGTCTTATTTTGGTCCCTCTTTATTCACATCAGAAAACAATTTGGCATGAATGTGCATCCATAGTGAAGATGATGTAGGTCTGAAATACTTCACTGACAGCAAAGGCATTGCAGATCAGGATTTACTTATTCTTTTGATTGATGCATTGCTTCTACCATCAGATATCTAGGTAATTTTAAGCATTGACATAGCTGCATGTAGAGTTTTATATATTGCATTTCTCAAGCCTCAATTGCAGGAGCATTAAAACTTCATTTCAACTGAAAGGAATGAACACTATCTATAAGTAATGATATACTTTGTAATACTTTATTGGTTAGTAAACTAAAAGAAAAGTGTATCATCACAGTGATGAAAAATATAAGCACTCATGATAAGGAGTGGCAAAATCAAAAGATCAGGAAGAGGGACTGGAAGCCAAAAGTATTTGAATTTTAACCTCAGTGGCAACATGAGCTCCTCCGTGTCCATGAACAAATCACTTAAGCACTCTGGTTCCACTCTACACTTCTAAAATAACAACTAGAATAGTTGCCTATCTTTCCATTTACTCTCAAATATTTCTCAAATTAAAAAAAAATCCAGCACAGGCTAAATTTCAGAAACTGGTTTATACAGATTCACAGGTCTGGGGCAGATGAGCTAAATAGCTGGATCCATGGGAAGTCCTACATCTGTCAATCTTGGTTAAAGTTAATCATAATTGCTATCTGCTTGTTCGAGAGACTTTTAAAGATGCAAGGGAATTCTGCATGCAATTACACCATGCGACCCCTCCATTCTTCCAGGCCTGTTTCTAATTTAAATCTGTCATGGTTACTCTATAACTTGCTGGTTACCTCTCAGCAAGAAACAAAAGTTTTACTATACTTTCATTGAAGGACAAGCCACCTAGCATATACTTCAATTGCATTTTATTACTTCAGCTCAACTTTTCAAAACTTGAGTTTCTATAGGCTATCACATTAAATCAATTTTGGCTTCAGTGGGAATCCACAGGATATCAGGAGTTCACATTCCAAACCTAACCTAATATAGGTGTCCAAACTGCTGAGAAATTAGAAACTCACAATTACTTTGGATTTGATTAAAATCAACCCATTCCTGGATTAAGGCACTGCACTCACCTGTTCAGCAAAGGACTTTGTTTATGTTTACTGGGACATCAGTGAAATATATGCTGAATTGTTTTCATGTATTGCACCCCCTACCCCCATGCCCTCTGATAGAAGTATTTTTTGCAATAGAAGTTTTGCAATATAAATATTTAAAGAGGAAATGATAAATGAACTGGTGATTTTGAATAGTTTGGACACCTGCTGGTTTTGTTCTCATGTTTCCATTTTTTTTCTTAATTGGAACATCTCTGTATTCTGCAGGCATATAAATCACAATCCTTGAATCTCTTTAGAATCATAAAATCAATGAGTCAGAAGGGACCTAGACAGATCATCGAGTCTGACCTCCTGCCATGGGCAGGAAGGAGCACTGGGGATGGGAGGGGTCATAAGACCCCAGCCAGATGCCTATCCAGTCTCCTCTTGAAGATCTCCAGGGAAGGTGAGAGCACCACCTCTCTGGGAAGCCCATTCCAGGCTCTGGCCGCCCTTACAGTGAAATAGTTCTTCCTAATATCTAACCTAAACCTGTCCTCCCTCAGCTTGTGGCCATTGTTCCTGGTGACTCCAAGGGGGGCCCTGG
>NW_017728992.1:28233432-28235799 GCF_001723915.1 Gavialis gangeticus | reverse complement strand
ACATCTAAGCCCTCCAGGTAATCCTTAACTAGGTCTGAACTAAGAGTCGAGGGACTCGCATCCTTCCTGGGCCTCTCTACGCTATCACCCAAGAGCACCCCATTTTCAGCAGACATGAACCCAGAGGCAAAGAATTTGTTGAAGAGTTCTGCCTTCTCTCTTTTAGTATTTATAAAAAGTGCATTCAGAAAATAGAATTCAGATTGGATGGTGGTATCACCTTCTGTCAAAGTCTATTGTAATGGACTAGTTCCAAATTCTTTAATTGACAACAATTACAATAATGTATCATAAACAGGAAAAAGAAACCCCTCACATTCTTCATTAAATCAATAGCACCATTTTGGTTTTCTGTTGTTAGGCTATAATAGGAAATCATTAGATTTTAACCAACGTGTCAAGTTTATTTTTATCAGAAACAGAAGACTGTCTACAGTTTAGAAAAAGACCATGTACATCTTACTATTTACAATGCCCCAAGAAATGTGTTTCATATTTGTCACGGGGGCAGTCAGCCAAAAGAGCCCCAAAACCGTACACAGGGAGCCCCTAGGGTGGCGAATATACACACAAGAGAAGACAAATAATATAATAACATACTTACCTGCAGCAGGACTCACGGCACAGCTGGAAGAAGGGAAGGAACCCATGCGGGTTTATTTAGCTGCGGCTGGCCAGTGACATCATTGGCAATCACTGCCCAGCAGAACTTAAAAGGAGTGCTAGCAAAGGCTGGAGGAGGAGAGAGAGAGAGTCGGCAAGGACTTTCAATGCCAGTGATGACCGGCATACACAGAAGGAGGGAGAGCCGTCAGGGGCTCTGTGTACCTGCAATGACCAGCGCATTTGGGAGGAGGGAGAGCCGACAGGACTCTCGGATAGAATTAGGGCACCAGATGGGGCACCTGGTAGGACAGCTCATTTTTCTGTCCTTCCTTTTTGTTTTTTCTCTCTTTGGTTGTTGGTTGAGCTTGGGTCTCAGGTCTAAAACAGCCTAGGTCAGGAGGAGTCCCACCTTAGACCAGATAACGAAAAAATTAAGTCATCCCAAGAGGAAGTGCTTGGGGCGCAACAAGGCACAAGTAGAATGTTGGGGTGAAGAGCACAACATTGGGGGAGCAGCCAACAAAATCTAGTGACCCGCCAAAGGTTGGCATGAGGCTGGGGTGTAAGGGAGGTGGAGCCCCACGGGGAGCCACCTAGTGGACTACCCACCGTGGAGGAACCCTGGGTGGTTTACACCCCCACTGAGATAATATTCAAAGTCGTGGCAGGTGATGACCTAGGTGACAAACATTTACTTCCTGGTTGTCAAGAAGTCCTGGGACGTCTGTTGTCGGCCAGACGGTCACAATATTCTTCAGCATTTACATTAAGCTGCCCTCTGAGGGTGCTTGTCCATGTAAGCAGCATTTACCCACTAAAATTGTTCCTGATTTAATTTTTCTTTCATCGTTTAAAATGGCTAAATAAGTAATGTGGACGTGATTTACCATGTAAGGGCTTATTATGCTATGACTAGCAAAAAGCACTAGAGGGCACATCAGAACAATTTTACCCTTGTGTCCTTTCAGTCCTCCTTACTCCCAGGTGGCTCTTTAGGACAAGAAACCCCCAGCCACAGCACTTCTGCAGCTCTCTTTTCCTGGGTGCAAGTTACATGGGGCGCTTGGGGAGCTGGGATGTGAAATCTTTACGTGCAAAGCTACCCCCAAGTGTGCCCTAGCTCAGTGCCACTTGCCTGGTTGCAAATTGCATGGGATGCTCAGGAACTTTTTGCACCAAACCTTTCCATGCAAAAGCCTTGTACACAAGCATCTCCCAAGGCTAGGTGAAGGGGGGAGGGCACCCTTCAGGTGGCATGCTATTTCCACAGGGCACTGGGTGCAAGGTACCCTTCGGGCTACCCCCAAGTGTACTTAAGGCATTGCTTTGCCCCTGGCTCTGGGATCCCAAAGGGATCCCCAAGTGTACACAAGCATCTCCCAAGGTGGGGGGGCACCCTTCGAGCAGCACACTGTGTCCATATGGCACCTGGGTGCTTTTGGTGCCAAACCTTTCTGTGCAAAGCCCCACATGTTTTGGTGTGAAATTTTCACATGCTTACCAGGCTGGTGCCAGACTGTCTGGCTTTTTTTCCCCACCAGAATGAGGCAGGTCAGGGTGGGTGGGTGTCTGGCCTCTTGAGTGCCTATAAATTCATGGAGCAGTGACTGACTGGGTTACGTATGCTGTCGACTTTTGAGGTAGATGAGAGATGGCAACACACCAGAGGAACAAGGACTCAGCCCTGCAGGAGACTTGCTCCTGGGTGGCACAGCACCTTTTCCATAAGAGTGTAGCCTGCTGCTTGCTGCTCATGTTGGG
>NW_017728992.1:28220222-28228432 GCF_001723915.1 Gavialis gangeticus | reverse complement strand
TGGATGAGAGATGGCAACACACCAGAGGAACAAGGACTCAGCCCTGCAGGAGACTTGCTCCTGGGTGGCACAGCACCTTTTCCATAAGAGTGTAGCCTGCTGCTTGCTGCTCATGTTGGGTGCAGTATTGCCTTTCAGTGCAGGATGAGGCCACTTTTTGCAACACTTGAAAGGGGACACCCTAACTTGTTCCACAATCAAATGGGATGTTTACACATAGGTAAGGGAGAACAAACACTTGGCTGTGCCCTGAGGGAGGGTGGCTTGAATTGTTTACTTTACTTTATCTTTCATGTAAATGGGGTTTAATTGCCATGAATGAAGTTGCTAGGTATCTGACAGCATTTCGAGGTGGGGTGGAACCTCCTCACTCCCTTTCCTCATCCCTCAGATGCCTTTCTCCACCTCCCCTGCCCCCCACCCGCATACAGGAGGACTACCCCCATTTCAGGGCTGGAGTGACTGCATGGTGGTTTTACAATACAAAGTCTTATGCTCTTAACTTCTTCCTCCCTCCTGTTTCTAGTTCATGAATGCTATGCTTTATATTATGGTACTACCATCAGGCACAGCAGGCAGGAGATAAAAACACAACCCTGGGAAAGTCACCTGTTGTCACTTCCGACTCCAGAAAAAAATGATGGCAGTGTCACTGCAGGTGCCTATTTGATACTCTTAATACCCTTTTGGACTACAAAAAAGCCTATGGGAATTCACCATTAGCCTCTCTGCCTCACTGTAGACAAGTCCTCATACTGTGTGAGTACATGAGCAACTCAGCTTGCATTTTAAATAATCCCATCATAATTTAAAAACTTATATTTCTGTTTCATATATGAATATGCCAGTATTTACCAATTAATATATTGTTTGTCCCTTTTTTGCCCTGTTTCCATCTTCCCTCCTTCCTCCTGCTCCTTCTGCTGATGCTGCAGTGCAGTATGCAAGATTTAAAAATGCTGAAAACTTACAAATGGTCAAGCTATTCCAAGCCGCTACTTATTGAAATATGCTTAATTAGCTCATTTCAAGGATCATGTATGTAATGTTCCTTTTTTTTTTTTGTATGTCTTTTCACGTAGCCCAGGTAATTATCCTGAGTAATTATACTTTCCATGACTGGTGGCTTCTTCTCAGCACCCCTGGTTGGTGCTGGCCTGCATGCCTCCCCTCACTCCTGCTATAGTACAACTTCTTCTTTAAGAACGTCCTGTTTCCCCAGGGGCTCCCTCTCAGCAGGCCTGGTTGGTGCTGGCCTATGTGCCCTCTCCTCTCACTACTGCTACAGTGCAGTTTCTCCAACAACTTGGAACACAACTTGCACAGTCCCTTCAAGCCTTCTAACCACTTGACTACCAGGTATTTATTTATTCTAACACACACACTTACACGCATGCACATGCATACATGCTATTATCATTGTTTTAAAAAGGTCCCCTGCCCCAATTGTCACTCTAGGCCCATGCGTGACTAAGCTTTATTCCACCAGGAAGGTCAACTTGATTCAACAATAGCCTTGATTCGACAAAAATCAAGACCAAGATTACATGCAGATTTGAACAGTGTTGGTTGAAAGTAAACTCCCCCTCTCTTGCCTATGCTTCACCACTTGTAGACCAATGGCATTCCAGCTTGAGCGAGTGCACGCACATGCGTGCGCACACACACTTTCTTACACTGCAAGGAATGCTTTCCTCCGGTCTGAAACCTGGTAAATCTGTGCCAGGAAAGGGCCTTACTCCTCACAGCCTCTAGCTGCAGACACACACACACTTTATTTACAATAGAATATGCTAAATGGGTGCTAAAAATGCTTACTTTTCTCACTGCAGAAAGCAGCTTTCTTTTTGTTTTTGGGGGTAAAATCTAAAAAAAGGGTTTTCCCTAAAAATCAAGACCAAGATTACATGCAGGTTTGAACAGCGTTGGCTGAAAGTAAACTTTGTGATATAATGTTATTCTTTTCACAAATAAAAAAGTTTTTCAGTCAGTTTTGCACTATCAGGCACATTCCAGCTTCCCCACTCCATGGTGGGCCTTCCAATACAACCGAACACCCACACATCCACCCAACCACACACACTCAGCCAGTCCCATTGATGTAGGAGTTCAAGCTGGGCAGTTTGTTCTGACTCAGCTTCTCCAGGTCATAGTGCATTAACATACCTGGGAGCAGTTGGCAAGCTCTCCCCCTGCCTCTTGACTCCTGGCTGGGGTTCTGTCTTGGGCAAAAAACCCTCCTCTGGGGTTTTTTTCTGATATAATATAACAACTTTGTGATATATTTGTGATGTATATAATAATATAACAGCTTTGTGATATAATATTATTCTCTTCACAAATAAAAAAGTTTTTAGCCAGCTTCACCACTTGAATACCAATCAATGGCTGCTTCCCCCATGGCTGGGGGCTTTCTCTCAGCACCCCAGCTGGTGCTGGCCTACATGCCCTCCCCTCCATGGACAAGCTCTCGTAGCCTCTTCCCCCTGCTGCTTCCCCTATGTATGTAAAAATGTAACTCATAGTTTATCTAAAGCCTCAATGGAAACAGTAATACATAAATTTGTATGTAAAACAGAAAGAATCCTGTGTCTTCTCTTATTTGTATAATGTCAAACTGTAAGGAATTTTTGCAGTGGTTGGACAGTGGTTGTTATCAAGGATCATCAAGATTCCTTAGTTACTGGGAATCCCCTTGTCCAGAACAGCTGCTCCCAAAGTGGTGTTGGGGGGGGGCTGCAGTCAGCCTATTCCAACTCCCCCCCACCCATGATCAACACAAATGGCCAGCATGACCTAACACCACCACAGAGGTGAAGAAAGAAAAAACTGCCCAGGCACAATGAATTTTCCCACCTCCCCCACCAATCACCACATACACAGCGGACAGAATTGAAAGACTGCTCTGCAGGGGAAGGGGGTGGTGATTACCAGGCCATTGTTGAATCAATTAGTCTATTTGCATGTGAATCCTATTACAGTTTGCAGTCATATCCCCAAACTGGTTTTAGACTTGCTTGTCTTCTCAAGTTGCCTGCCACCACAAAGAAACTGAGACCCATTCACCCTGCCACCTATCCAACACACCCCCTCCCCTCCATCCTGCATCCCATACAGAGACCTCCCTGAGACCCTGTTATGAATCCATTATACAAGACAACTTTTTATAAGATGGACTTTATTCAATGAGAAACTAATATGAAATGGAGCATTAATGATCAAAAGGATCAATTCACACATTTACAGAGCACATTCCCCCTGCAGAGTGGCACCTATGTGTGCTACCAGACAATTTCTAATCACAGCACCCCTCCTGCTATTTGCCTATATCTCTAGCCCCCCACGCCCAACTGCTTCTTTGCTAGTGAAGATAGCAGCTTTTGTCAATTCTCTTAACTGATTTCTCCAATCTTTACTGAAGACCTCGCCCCTGGTTTCACAGATATTATGCACGATGCATGCTGCTGCTACATAAGGGGCAATGTTACCAGCATCAGCCTCTAGCCTGTAGTTGAGTGATCTCCAACAGGCTTTCAAGCAACCAAATGCATGCTCTACACTCATGCAGCACTTGCTTAGCTGCTTGTTGAACAGCAATTTCTGTGGGTCACTCACTTTCCCTGCATACGACATCATGAGCCAGGGCAGGAGTAGGTAGGCCGCATCAGCTAGTATCAGGAGGGGCACTGAAACACCCTGGATGATAACCTCCTGCTGTCCTGAGGCATATTGACCCTTGTCCATCATCTCAGCCAGTGACAAGTTTTGAAACACACGAGCATTATAGGCGCTTCCTGTCCATTCCATGTAAATGTTTGTAAATCTGCCTCTGTTGTCCACAATGGCTTGCAGAATCACAGAAGGAAGCCCCTTTCTATTTATGAATGAACAGTTGTCCTGGGACCGGTTTAGGATGGGAATGTACCTGCTGTCAAGTGCTCCTGTTAAGCTAGGGAAGCCCATTTTGTGGTGTATCCTTCCACCACCTCATGGAGGTTACTTAAGCATATGAATTTGTTTGCTGTCAGGTCCTGTAGCAGTTGGCAAACTTCACTGATGGACCTCCCAGGAGTTCAGGAAGCAGCGCTGAACTGATTTGTGATGTGGTTCAGGCTTGTTGGAGTGGCCAGTTTCACGATGGCCATGCCAACATGCTTCTCTGAGCTGATGGGCTTCCTCATGACAGTCCTCTGATAATGGATATGTGGGTTCAGCAAGCTAACAATGTGGAAGAACATCTCTTGCTAATTCTGAATGTTTCCAGCCACTGGTCATCATTCTGCATTGACATGACTATTCTTTCCCACCAGTCTGAACTGCTTTCATATGGCCATATTTCATGAGGCTTGCCCTGAAGGTATGGCCAGGAAGCAGCTATAGTCTTTAGCAACCACACTTTCTGTTTGTTGCAATACAAGAGCAGTTTCCCCACTTCAAATAACAGCATCCTCGTCATGGCAAACCTGTGAAGCTGGCTCTTCATGAGTTTTAAAATACCAGACCAGAGGTACATCAAGTTCCTGAATCCCATCAGTAGAACCATACACCTGTGATGTGAATGTTCGACAGCCTTCAAGATTAATCTTTGCTTTCTCCTTAGTCCCTCAGGATTCAAGGAAGACATTGTCTTTAGCAAGATTTTGGCCAGTGGAGTGACCTCTGTCTCAAATATCTGCAAAAAGTCACTGTCCTAGATTAGCATGAAACCACTCCTGTTATTTACATGTCAATAGCTACTGAAACCATGTGCTCCCTGCAACTGAAGTATAGAGTAGTGATGAATATAATTCCTCTAAAAGGTAAGACTATCGCTTTATGTTACTTCCCGTCTTCCATAAGAGCAAAGCAAGTGCTTAGTTGTTCTACCTGATAGTGGGTACGCAGGAGAGATGTCTTTAGCAGTCCAAGTGATTGAAATGTCTACACTGCTATTTGAAGTTCAGGTCCCAAAAGGCTTAACTCAGCACTTTGTCCTTCTGATACAAAGAAATAGTGCTTTCTACAGTTTAGCACATGGAGACTATAGGACAAGATATTCACAGGTAGCTTCTAATTATGCAGCTGTTATATTGCATTGCCTAGGGTTAAGTGTCAGTTTTTAGTAGTGATTACCAAAATGCTTCCTTTGTACTTTACTTGAGAGAGAACTGCTGTATCTCATAGCACAAATAGGTAGTCACTTTTCAAACTTGTGACCAGTATTTCTTAAACATCTCAAAGTTTTAATTAAAATAACCCACTTAAATTTGACATATGCACATAGCTTCTATTTGCAGAACATAAGCCAACACTGAATTAATTGTACTTAATTCATATTGCTTTCAACTCCTAAAATCAGGGACATTTTGCCATGAGAATTATGATTACCTAACATCTGAAGAACTGAAGTTTATGGTGTATGTTTCTCATCCCAGCAAATGATGACATCATGGGGCAAATATTTTGCCAGCACAAATCCATTTGTTTAAATGGGGTAATACTAGCTAAGAATTTGGCCTTCTATATTAAGCTTCACTCACTCTGTAATTTTATCATTTCCACATGGCAACTTCTGTATAATTAGCCAAGATTATTTCAAAATAAGTTACAGGTTGTTGGTTTGCATGTAACATGAATCCCAAATGGAAATAATGATGAATTAACTGAATTATTTTTGTTACTACTACATGTTCTGCTGTTTGCTTGTGGCCATTTTGTTCATAGTCCAGGCCCCTGCAAACCATCCCAGCCAAGTGTCTGTCCTACCTGCTCTTGAAAACTTCTGAGTATGGTGATTCCACAATTTTTTTAGGTAGCCTGTTCCAATACATGGTCATCACTCTCAAGCACTGAAGTATGCTCCAGTCACCAACCTAAATTTCCCCAGCTGCATTTTGAGGTTATTGCACCTTGCCCTATCCCCTATAGCCACAGAGAAAAGCCTATCTTCATCCTTCTACAATAGTCTTCAAATACCTGAAGAGGCAGTTATGAAATCCTTCATCAGTCTTCTCCAAACCAAATAACCTTAGTTCTTTCAATCCATCATAGGTCTTGCCTCCCAGGTCCATAATCATTTCCATTGCTCTGCACTGGACTTTTTCCAGTCTTTCCACATCCTTCTTGTAATGTGGGGCCCAAATCTGGACACAGTGCCTCAAGTGACATGTAATTTGTTATAATAGCTAATATTGTTAATGTGGGCTGTGTTGATTAGTTTTGGTTTTACACAAGTCATGTGGTACAAGGGTATTCCTCTGGCTGGGTTAGCTCATAGATCAGGTTTATAGTGTTAAAGATGAGGGGTTCAGAATTTGCTTTATGCACATCAGCAATTATTGACTGTTAATATGCTGGTTCAATCAGTATTCCTGATGGTAAACTCATTCGCTACCATTATTTATGGCAAGTTAGCACAAAATGAGGATACGTTCCTTAATAGCTTGAATATTTGGGATAGTGTTAATCCCTTAGAACACGTCCTTTCCCTTATATCTTGATCAAGCATAATTTTCAAAAGTTATAATTTTCACACACATACGCATGCACACACACACATATTGATATTCAAGGTCAATCCTGAAGTTATCATCAACTAACTTGAAGTACCCTACACAATTTGCATAAACTATTTTGGCTCACTCCAAAATGGTCCACATTGCGCTTCTCATTTCTTAAGCCTGGCACTGTGTTGTATCCCAGATTCCTTTGGGACCCTTTCTAGGAATTAAGCTATAGAATATTTACTTCTTTTTATATGCGGGGGGTGGGGGGTTGAGGGAGAAGAGTAGGGTGTAGAAAGGCTACAAGATGAGTACACAGTTATAGGAATGTTGCCATCAGATTATCTGTATTTGAGATGTTCCAAAGGTATGGCAGGGATTTGGGGTAGGGGTAACATCACAGCTGGTAATGGATCAAATATTTTAGACTCGGTCTGTATTACTGTAAGGGTCAGTCCTAAGGCTTTATGGTAATTATTCTCAAGCAGGTTGCCACAGGACCCTGGGGTGGCTTGAGATCATTTCAGGGGTGTCATAGGACACCACACAATGTTATCACTTTTACGTGTGTAAACATGATTCATAAGATGAACAGAGATTTCAAATAACAGTCCATAGTGTTAAAACCATTCTGCCTTGTTGTGGTCTTTCTGAGTTCTTTGCAAAAGATCAATTCCTTTAGTATTTTTTCTAGCTAAAAAAAGGTGGAAACCATGCATTGGCATTTTCCAAGAGCTGCCTTATGTCATATCTAATGAGGGGGTGCCTCAAGTCTAAAAAGGTTGAATATAGCCTAGACAGCTACAAGGATGATTTAAAATTAACTTTAACTTCAGTGTAGACATAAACATTGTTTAGTTAGTAAGACATTATCTGGTGCATAAAAGCTACATTTAAAATGTTAACATAGGGAAATCCAGCACTAAACAATTGAGAAATGCCATAATTAAGGTTGCCTGTGCAACCTCAATCTGACCTGCGTTCACATCATAATTCAGTTTTTACTAGAGGTGCACCAATACATCAGTCCTATAATGATTTGGCACCGATATAGGAAAAACAAAGTATCAGCAACCAGCTTGTTTTGCCTGAGGTAGCTGATAAATGCCCTGTGCATTCATGCAGTCGCAGTGTGCACACAACCAGGAGCACAACCCGGTGGCTTGGACAGCAGTATTGGCTGGTAAGTCCATTGTGTGGGAAGGGGTGGGGGGAAGGAAGGGGCATGGGGCGGGGTGCAGATTCCATTTCCATTATTCATTCTCAACACTCATATAAACCCTTTAAAAATACTATAAATAACTAAAAAGAGTAGTATTAGAATGTAAAATATCAGGTAAGTAGTGCTCTTAGCTCTACCACAATACTCTTCTCAATGGCAACAAGAGCATTTTCCCTAAGGCTGTTTCCCATACTTTCCTGCATGGAATAGTTGCTTAGGGTGTGCATAGATGAAACAGGGGCCCTAAATTGAAGCAGTGGGTTTTAAAAAACACTGCTTCAATTTAGGGCTGATTAAACCTGTGTCGTGCACACACCCCGCTGACTTACCTGTCTCTCTGGCAGGGAAGGGAAAGCAAGCTGCCGGTGGACTGAGCAGTCCGTGGGCCCCCACACAGCTCAGACAGGCAGGCTCTGGGGGGAGGCAAGGAGGAGAGATCAGGGTCATCGCTTTTCTTGGGCAGAGTCTGCCTTCCTGGGCTGCTGCCATGGAAGCTACATGGAAGC
>NW_017728992.1:28209266-28215222 GCF_001723915.1 Gavialis gangeticus | reverse complement strand
TGTGTCGTGCACACACCCCGCTGACTTACCTGTCTCTCTGGCAGGGAAGGGAAAGCAAGCTGCCGGTGGACTGAGCAGTCCGTGGGCCCCCACACAGCTCAGACAGGCAGGCTCTGGGGGGAGGCAAGGAGGAGAGATCAGGGTCATCGCTTTTCTTGGGCAGAGTCTGCCTTCCTGGGCTGCTGCCATGGAAGCTACATGGAAGCTACATGGAACCTGCGGCTTCGCTCCACGGCTGTAGGGGCAGCAAACTAAAACTCCTTGAAGGAGTTTCAGTTTGTTGTGCTCCAAGTCATTTAAGGTGCATTACAATGCTGAATTTCCTGCAGCAGCTGGAATTAATTTGCAATATGGTGCTGAGGTGTGCAAACACTGACACCATTAAAGCAGTGCAAAAGTATTTAGCCTCCTTTAAGGTGTCATACACACATGCCCCTCATTTCATCTACACATGGCCTTAGATATCTATGTGGGGCTAGATGCTTTAGTGCTTCAAACTCTCTTTGTTTTCAACTGCTGAATTGCATAAAAGAAGTTAAAGATGTGTTGCTTTTCTAATATTGTTTCTCTATGTAAATAACTGTAGCAGCTGCAGGGCTGCAGTGTGAAGGAGGAATAAGATAGGTAGTCTCTGATTATAAGCAAAATAGGAAAAGTTCACAAGTTGATGGCTTTGTTAAGGAGTGACCCATTCTATGACAGTAAACAACAAAGCAAAACAAAACCCTCTCTCTCCCCCCCACCAAAAAACCACTCTGTTGCAAGGAAAATCTTATAGTGTTCCCCATGAATGCCACATGCCCCTGGAGGCTGGGGGGGCATAGCAAACTCCTGCAGGTGGCACTGTCAATGGTGAGAGGTGGCGCTGTCAGCAGTGAAAGCGTGGTAGCGGTGAGCAGTGAGCTCCCACAGGCAGGTGCGGTGCTGATGGCAGTGGGTGGGGGATGGGTGGCAAGCACTGACTGGTGGTCAGTGACCACCCACAGATGCTGTCAGCCATGGCAGCAGCAGCCAGTGGTGATTGAGGACCACCTATAGATGTCCCTGACACCGCTGGTGGTGGGAGGTGGGGTGGTGAGTGGTGACTGTGCACAGGCACCTCCAGCAGTGTCAGCAGTGCCTTTTTGCAGGGGGTGCACCTGTGTGCACCCCCTATGCATTGCGAATAGTGTTCACTTTATTATACTATTTTCACAATTCAGTGGCAATAGTGTACTCTGTCTTTCACTGAAAAACATAGTGAAATGAATAAATTGAGTTTAATTATTGCATATTGAATTGAGGAATATGACCTGTGGACCTGGCATAAATCTTTTTGAGATAGTATTATATAATGTATGTAAAGATAGATGGTGGTAGTGAGATGATGAAAGGTAAAGGTGGTCTGCACTGAAGTGGAAAGCAAATTCAGTAAGCATGGTTGACTTAAGTAAACTGTTAGATATGGTTCATTTCAGATCTGATATTCCCCTTCGTTTTGGAAGCAAGCCACTATTACCTGAAACCTACTGTAAGTCACATTTCCCTTTTCAGTCTGGGAAAATATAAATCTGTGGAAATAGCTGTATTTCAGAGTGAAGATGGTGTAGACGCACGTGCAAAGCTAGCAATAACTGCAGCTATGTGCTGAGATGCATGTTTGGTTATCATAAATGACTGAGAAATAAAATAATGTACAAAACCTTTTCACTGTCTTCCATAGGAGTTAGACCAGGGGTGGGCAAAATGTGGCCCAGGGGCAGGATGCGGCCCTCCAAGCCATTCTATCCAGCCCACGGGGTGCCTAAAAAATTTAGAAAATTAATATTAATCTGCCCTGAGCTGCCTGTCATGCGGCCCTTGATGGCTTGCTGAAACTCAGTAAGCGGCCCTCTGCCCAAAATAATTGCCCGCTCCTGAGTTAGACCATTCATGTTATCTGATAACTTCTGCTTTAAAGAAAAGAAAAAGAAAGTGGTGCAACTGATACTCTGGTGAATGGGGCAATATTTACATATGGGTGAATAGACAGAGACTGTGGTCACAACTTAAACAAACATTTTAATCTGGAGATACCAAGGGGTATATATAGTGCCATCTGCCACAACGAGAAGAGTTAAATAAGAGATAAATACCTACTATTTCTATAAGAACAAAAAATATATACCAAAGCAGGACTTGAATTCTGATCCACCAAAACACACAGTCACCAGGGTAATCTGCTGAATAAAGCCTGATTTTGTTGCTTTGCTCTTTTGGTATAATTGACAAGCTATGTTAAAAGTTAGACCCTTTCGTCATCAGGAGATTTTTTTTTCAAATGCCCTTTTAAAGTTCTGTGTATATCACTCGCTGTAGCAATAAGGACGTTTCCCACAACCCCTATCTCCTACCACCCCCAAATGAAAGAGATAAAGGCTCCCTTCAGCTAAATGCCAAGTAATGTTGTGGTGTTCAGAAAAGGAAAAAAGTAAAGTTGTTCAGTGGTTATAGAAGGCAATTATTTTGTGTTATTTTGGGTATAATATGGGAGCTATCATTATTCTGCTTGACTGGCACTTTTTAAATGCTGCCTTTGGCTGTCACTGGATAAATGTGAACCTTTCTTCATTCTTCCTGACCTCAGAATGTGCTGTGGAATCCAACATAACTTACAATTTTTTGGAGTATCTTCTGAAATAAAAGAAGCAACAGAGATTTTTCATTTGAGCAAATTAACATTTGAGTGCATCCTACCTTTTGAATATGAAACATCACATGAGATGCATTGATTTTTGCTTTCATTTCCTGATGAAAAGTACAAAGTTGACAGATGACCTTTACAAATGGAAGATTGTACAACCTGGCAAACCTACAAAGCATATCACTGCATCCCCCACTTACATGGATGCCATAGCTCAAGGGCCACTTCATGATCAAATGAGGTATTGAATGACTACCTGTAGAGGGAGGATCTGCAAACAGTGTAGAAGGAGGTCTGTGAAAGTTATTGCTGCTTGAAGCATCACTAATTCCTATGCAGCTATCAACAGGCTTTGGAGAGGGGGGATTGAACACTTCCCCATTACTACAACCACTTAATAGGCACAGAGAGTGGCAATTTCACCCAATCTGGCCACATAAAACAGTTTATAGCCATGACCAAACACAAGTGCATGGCTGCAGACAGATTAAAAAATGGCCCATCAGCTGAAAATCTGACCCTTCATTGCATGAGGGATTAGATGACAATGTTTCAAAACAGAGGGTCTTCTGCAACTTCTGTCTGCACTACCTGCCAGTCTTGAGCTGCTTTCAGAATGGGAAGGGGGAAAGGGAGTGGAGGGAGTTTGCTCTGGGTGATTTTCAGCCCCTGCTGGAGTGGAGGGCTCCAGTTCACCCACCCCACCCTGCAGCACTGGTTGGGGAACCTCTAGTATGTGCTCCCTCTGCTCCCTTTCCCCCTTCGATACTGAAACAGGGATAGGCTGGGAGAGAGGAGAGGCCACTGCTAGGGGAAGCCAGGTGCAGGTTCCAACCAGTAGCTAGATTTCCCTCCACCTTGGAACTAACAATGAGGTTCTGTTTGTTTCAGGGGATCACTGTAACTCAGGACACTTCCTGCAACATGTTCTCAGTTACAGTGGGGAGCTGCACTTCTGTATGCACCCAATATGTGCAGCTGTGACCTTACCAGATCAGGGCAGAAGAGCCTATGTGATCTGAAAGGCTGAAAGGAACAATCAATGCCTTTAAGCAGCTATGCCCTTTCCTTCTGCTCTTCTGCAGTCTATTTTTTTTAAGCATTAAAGGACATCATGCTCCATGTAATTAGTCTATTTGAAACCCAGGGTGTGGGCACAGGAAGAATTGGAGCCCTTTCAGAAGGGGAACTTTTCACAAAGGCAGAATCTATTATGTTCTAATCATTATGTATTACCAAACTGGGAATGATTCAAGTGCAGAAAACCTGTTTTGACACTCACTGGGCAGCATAGTTGCCCATTGGTTCACTGACGACACGTAGTGGGTGCACAGGGGTGCATGTGCACCCCCTGAGATCGCTGGTACACCTCCTGACCAGCCACATTCACTGCTTAGGTGATGGGCAGGGGAAGCAGGTGGGAGCATCAGTGCCCCCCTTTCAAGTGCCGGCCAATCATTGCAGCTGCTCCCAGAAGTGGCTGGATTGCTGCAGCCACTCCCAGGAAGGATCCCTTGGTTGGCAGGATCCCCCAGTTGGTGGGATCGGCCACAGGGGGACCCCCCTCCAGTTGGCAGCACTGGTTACAGGGGGTGCACGTGCCCCTCCGGACTAAGGCGGCACCAGTCGCCCATGCATTGTTTTGTTAGAGTATCCTCTCAGTACAAATCTATCTGGTATAACCATAATTTTATATCTGTACAGTGAGAAACTGATTCTATTTTAAAAAACAAATGGTACATGTCTGGACACGTTGCCTCTAGAGCTGAAGCCTTTATTATTATTATTTTAAAGATTAGAAAGTTGTAAAAACCTTTAAGGTTCCAGATTGGTTTCAGAATGTGGTTCTGTTTGTTTTTTTTTTCTCTACTTTAGGGAGCAACACCAAGCCCTGTCTTATATTAATAAAGAAAAATGAACGATGGATACAAATGGAAGAAATCCAATTATTTGGAAACAGTGATCGTATTTCCATTTTTCCTTTACTCAGGTTAGGTGGCAAAAAGACCACAGTAGAAAGACTGTCCAGAATAGGGACTTAAGTGACAGAAGGTAGCTTCTATTCCCAGTGTGCTGAGATCCTCAGATCTCCCATATATCCCCCAATGTGCTGGAAAAAGCAACCAGAGATTGCATGGAATTTGTGTTTCCCTTCTCAGATGCTTCCAAACATAACACGCTATCCCAGGGGTTGGTCTCTCTTGTGGGAATAGCCGTTCACAGTGATGTAGGGAGCAGCAAGCTACTATATATATGATAGCAGAGTTGAACGAGCTCTGAAGAGTTAAAAATCATTTCTACTGTAAATTACCTCCCAAGGTCCAGGATTAGGATATTCTGTATCTCCAGCAGGAGTTACCAGCATGAATAAAATTCAAGGCAATGCAAGTTGTGTGGCTTTTTTGCTTAGTTCTGGGAATTAGGTTAGTCAATTGTAAGTGGGCCCCTGTACTCAAGCCATTACTTGCGCAAGTTATCTCATCAAAGCCCATGCAAAACTGAGCTTAAACCCAGGTCCTGAACTCACAGGAAATAACTGTGAAGACAGCTTTGCAGGACCAATCTCACAAACAAAACCCTGAAGCTAGATCTAGGAAGGTAAAAAGCTTTTCCATTTACCTTCAAGAGAAGCAGATAAGTGAGTGGCAGTTATAAAAGTGATCCTGCGTGTAACCATCATCAACTGAAAATGGCCTGAAAGAGGGGCAAAGTCATTAAAATTAACCAGTATAATCCTTTTACAAAATGATGGCTCAACTGAAACTGTTTAAACTCTGACAGTTTTCAATGCTAAGAGAGAACATTTAATAAATTATGCATTTAAATCACTTTACGACTGATGGAGACCTACATGTGCAGCATGAAATAGACTAATGCTTCCAGTCTGAGTCAGATCATTTGTACCTTAAAGTGTATTTAATGTTCATCTGATTTTCTTTTTTTAAATATTTTCAAATATTCTGCTCCAGTATTTTAGCTCAAGCAGTTTGAAAGGCTTACAAGCTCAGATTGACAGAAACAGGTTAAATCCAATTAAGAAATATCTGCTGGGCACAGGACGTCACAGCTGTAATGCTGCACAGTAAATATTTATTTTCTGAGAGCTATACTTGTTAAAAGTATTTCTCCTTAATTTGCTTCATGGGCAAAGTGTGAGCCTTGCAATCAGTTTACAAAATATAGTCATTTCTAACAACTTCAGGACTATAGAAAAATTGAAATATTTTCCTACTCTGAGTTCTATATAATATTTTTGGAAAAGTATTTTTGCTTTAGGTCTTTCATCCTTTCATC
>NW_017728992.1:28200963-28204266 GCF_001723915.1 Gavialis gangeticus | reverse complement strand
GTGTGAGCCTTACAATCAGTTTACAAAATATAGTCATTTCTAACAACTTCAGGACTATAGAAAAATTGAAATATTTTCCTACTCTGAGTTCTATATAATATTTTTGGAAAAGTATTTTTGCTTTAGGTCTTTCATCCTTTCATCACATTCACTGGTTTCCTGTCTCATACCAGCACAAGAAAAAAATTACCAACCCTATTTTCCCAAGATCTGGCTGAGCAGTATCCAAGCTCTGTGCAGGCAGGATGGTTGGAGGGGCTACAGGGACTGGTTTGTTTAGAGTGGACTTGTGGTAGGCTGTTGTTATAACAGAATAGTTTGAAATGGTTCCACTGGTATCTCTAAACCAATAATGGTGGATGCCTGAGAGGGCATTGAATAGGAGTTAGATCATTCTAGATCTTGATAGATAGGTCTGTCCCGGGGAGCAACTGAGGGGAAAACCCCAGGGAGCCCGGGGGAAACCTGGGGAGCAGGAATGGGGTGGAGAAAGAACAGAAAGAAAAGAGAAGCAAATAGAAAGGTTCTTATCTTTAGATAGAACTGCGACAAAACTGGAAGTGGTGGCAGGACCCGAGCAGCCTGTTAGCTGTGTTTTTATAAAGTTGCGGCCAGCTGATGGCAGCAGCTGCAGGAGCCAGTCGGGGGAGTTAAAAGGAGCTGCGTGCAAGGAGGAAGGGGAGAGACCAGCAGGAGCGCCAGTGGGGGAAGCACACTCAGAGTCCCCTCAGAGTGGAAGAGCACAGGGGTTTGCAGCCTGCAGCCCTGGTGGAGAGAGTGAGACCTTGCAGGAGGAGGTTGCCGCCGGCAACGAGGCAGGAGGTGAGAAGGCAGAGCCAAGGTGCGGAGGCAGAAGAGGGCTGGAGAGCATTGAGACCTGGAGGTGCCTACAAAGGATCAGAAGAGGCGGCAGAAGCCAGATCGCTGGATCAGGTGGGATTGCAGAGGGCTCGGACAGCCCCAAGGAGGAGCCGTGGGGGAGATGTGCCAAGGGGATCCACCGAGAATACAGTGGGCTGACCCCAGACGGAGTCTAGCTGGTCAAGGGTCTTAGAGGCTACGGCCGGTGGCAATAGGGCAGGCAGCAGGAATAGGCATATAAGGGGGCGAAGGGCAGCCCTTGGTCACTGATGTTTTTTCTGCTAGTGATATACTTTTGTGTTTTCCTTTTTTGTTACCCACTGTTGGAGGGGTTGTGAGGTAGAGCACAGACAGGGTTCAACCCGGGCCAGGACAGGCAGCTGTTAGGAGGAAAGGGGAGAAGTGGGGAGCATTTAGCCAGGCTCCTATAGCTTACTAAGAAAAGGGCACCAGGCCCCAACTATCGGAGAGATGTGGCCGAAGACCATCGACGTTCATCAAGGTCGGGTGTAAGAGTGAGGTAGAGGGGAGGTGGAGCCTCGCCGAAGATTGTCATCCCGCGGTCCCCGGCACGAGAAGCGCCGGTAGTCAAACCCCACCACTGTGATAAGATCAAAGTTGTGGCGGGCGAGATTGGGGAGAGATGATTCGGGTCGACGACATCAACTTGCTGGGATCAAAGGGATGGATGGGCGGACAACCCCAAACATCTGAGGACGCATAGCGTGTGACCGGCTGTTCAAAACCAGGCGGGTACAAGGTCTCAATAGACCTATCAAGAAGGGTAGGTTGTTGATAGCTTGGCAATGTCAGGAGAATGGGAGGAGACTGTATCCCCAAGAATATTTTATACAGTGAGATTTGAGACAGATCTAGAAAGTGGGTTTGCCTTCTATGGTGGTACCACGACATAGACAAAAATGATATGGAGTCATTCAACATCAAAGTAAAAAGCTGTGAGAAGTGTGCAGAAACCCTTCCCATTTGGAGGGAACAGCTGGCACTGGGTACAGCTTAACACAAAGTGGCATTTCCAGAGGATGGAAGCCAAGTGAGAAAGAAGGAAGAAGAATTCTGTAAACTTGGACTCCAGTTCAGACAACACAGACAACAGGGCTAACCGGACCTTGTCGTGCATCCACAGGTGCATCTCGAGTAGAGCCAAGGAGGTGATCCTCCCCCTCTACGCGACGCTGGTCAGGCCACAGCTGGAGTATTGTGTCCAGTTCTGTGCGCCCCATTTCAAGAGGGATGTGGACAATATGGAGAGGGTCCAGAGGAGGGCCACCCGCATGATCCGGGGACAACAGGGCAGACCCTACAGTGAGAGACTGCGGGACCTGAACCTATTCAGCCTCCACAAGAGAAGGCTAAGGGGGGACCTGGTGACTGTCTATAGACTCACTAGGGGGGACCAGAAGGGTTTGGGGGAGACGCTGTTTCCCCTAGCGCCCGCTGGCATAACAAGGAGTAATGGGCACAAGCTGATGGAGAGGAGGTATAGATTGGACATCCGCAAAAACTACTTCACGGTTAGGGCGGCTAGGAGCTGGAACCAACTTCCAAGGGAAGTGGTGCTGGCCCCTACCCTGGGGGTCTTTAAGAAGAGGCTGGATGCCTACCTGGCTGGACTCGTTTGAGTCCCGTTTCTCTTTTTGGGGTTTTTTGTTGTTCTCCCGCCCTGGCGGGGGGTCGGGCTAGAAGATCTACTAGGTCCCTTCCGACCCTTAATCTATGAAATCTATGAAATCTATGAAACACATAGATCTGTGAAACTTACAACAAGCTGTGTCACTCTCAAATTGGGCTTGTCAGACCCAAACAGATTGTTGGGGACTGCCCCTGAGCAAAACTTGGGTGTAGGCAGGAGAATTAACAGCAAGGCAGCCATTACTTCCTGTAGCAAGTTCTGTACACCAGACCAGCACAAAGGTATCCACCCATCCATCCTTGGGGTAGTCCAGGAGGTCCCCAATATGAGTGATGTTGGCCTGGACCATCCTTTGGTATACCCAGGGATACTGGGCTAGATGGACTATTGTTGTGACTCAGTATGGCATTTCTTATGTTCTCATGTCACTATTCTTGGTGCAGATCAATTTATGGTAATTGTGGTACTGGTGATATATATGGTCCCATACTGCTAAATCGCATAACTTTTCATTTATTTGGGTTTAAGGTTAAAGATGATATACATCATAGTGCTTTGAGCTATGAATTCACAAGGATTCTGACATTTACCAGCTAAATGAGTTGAAATCGCTATTCAGAAACCAGTCATGTTGCGGGTTTTTTGTGGGGTTGGGTTTGGGCTGGTATATTAAGGGGTGGTTTTTGGAGGTCACATTAGTATCCTAGGGGTACATGCCTGTCTTGAGCCCTACAGTGGCAAGTTCAAGACAGAGCAAGGGTTGGGGCCCAGAAGCCAGGCCTAGAGCAGTG
>NW_017728992.1:28191287-28195963 GCF_001723915.1 Gavialis gangeticus | reverse complement strand
CCAGTTCTCAATCCTATAGGGCCGGAAAACCTGAACAGTTTCACCAATCCAAATATTACACAGATATTAGAGTCTTTATGTCTCCTTCTGGAAGGAAAGAGCTTGTTCATAAAGAATCCTGTAGCTCACTGAAATACTCGGAGAGAGTTTCTGCCTGGAACCAAATGTTAATGAATATTTAGACAGAATTGCAGACAGTTACTTACATTGCAGGAATTTAATTTGAATGTATTTAAGCTTGATTATGATTTAAGATGTAGTTCTCAGGACAAATTATACTTTTGCTCAGGAAGAATGTTTTGTAATACCTTTCACGTTAATGGAAACAGCTTGATTTTAAAGGTAGTGAATGTTCACAGTTCAAAGGAAAGTTTGTTCAATTGTTAAGATGCTAGTTTGTAACTTGGCACAGGGGGAGAATTACAGTATCTGCCACAGATATCCTGTTTGATCCTGAACAAGTCACTTAGTCTCTCTGTGTCCCAGTCCCTCATCTATAAAATAGGAGTAACGTCTTTACCTCACAGGTGTTATAAGAAGAAACATATTTAAAAATATTGTGAGATGGTAAGATCATATGATAAAGGGAGTTTCCATTCTATCCATATCCACCCATTTTTCCCTTTTTTACTTCAGGTGTCAAGGCACTGCTGAAGTGCCTAACTTATATCACCAGTTTTGGTCATACAGGTCAAGGGTGGAATCCTGCTCCCTCTGAAGTCCCACTCAGGCCCACTCTATCTTCAACAATGCCTGACTTTAGAATTAACTGACAATCTATTTGCATTTCTGTGAAAAATCTTGACATGAGACCTTTACTTTCTTTTTCCTGACATTTTTTCCTCTGAGCTTTTGAAGTTTCTGAGACTCAGAATGTCATGGAATTGTTGGAATACTAGAATTTATCTTAGTATTGGAGGGTATAGCAAGGCATCTCTACACGGAAACATGCTGGTATAAAAGTCAAATATCCACAGCAGTGGTTGAAGAATATATAAATTTATTGGCACTTTTCCATGTCTTGCATAAACAGACTTCAACTATCCAATCTTCAGTTAATTAAAACTTTGTTATGTAAAAGTCTGATCTGCCTCTTATGTTTTGATTTCAGTACACCAGATACTCTGGTCAGACTTCAGCTTGAAAAGTTTTGTGTGTTCAAGTTTTCATGTCTGTATTTGACCCATTTATCAAGACACACGTGTGTTTTTCTCAAACCACAGTTCCTTCTGCTTTGTCTTGGAAATCTAGGGGAGGGCAGAAGCCTGTTAGTAAATTTGAACTCTGTGTTCAGGATCAAGGGATTTAAAATCCTGCTGGCTGGCTCTTCTAATTATCTGAAGTTTGCTGGTCTCCCCATAGACCTCTGGATAATTGAGGTTATGCTGTATTGTTTTCTTAAATTTTGAACCAGTTCTTTTTAGTTGACTTTGAGTGCTTTGATTGCCTTTCTGTTTTCTTTGAGCTCTACACCACTGCAATATTTACTCAGAACCTAGACACAATTTTGAGATTCCATACATATAAATGCCAATGAAGATTAGTTAATAAAAATATTTGGCATCATTTGAGTGTATGCAGAATGGTTGTTATTCTACATGGTTTTATTATCAAATAACTTTTATTCCGTTGAATTTTACTTCTAACTGCTCATGAGTTCATTTGCTAAGAGGCTGTGATTAGAAAAAAAATCATTCTTCATAAGCAAAAGAAGAGAGAGCACATTATTTTATTATCAACTTTCTTTTCAAACACAAAAACCCATGTTGTCACAAGCATCACTGTTAGTGGCTAATTTATCAAAAATGATGATCCCCTCATCCATCAATTAATTGCTGTCTCTGACATAAAACACAGGATTATACCAGAACAATTTAATTAAACTTAAAAGAATACTCAACAGGCATTACACTAGCTGTTGTGTGTTTGGTGCTGTTACAGTAGCAGAAGAGAGAAATCTTGTTTCTTTTTTATTAGTATGTTGATCCCCAAACAATACACTTACAGCTTACAAGCTGCAATTTTCAACCTGTGCATCACATTTACTTTTTTCTTTCTAAATGTTCTAGATAGCAGTAAGAAAGGGGAAGGTGATATTGCTACATTTGGAAAAAGAGAAGCAGTAAATTTAAGTGGACCAGATGGTATTATTAAGGTACAGGCTTGCATTTGACACACAGCATACACTGGGACCTCCAAGAGAAGACAGCTCACCCTTGAAGGCATTCATGTGGCCTCCATTATTGTAGTATTTGACCACTTAATAATCTAATGTATTGATCTTCTGAGCAATCTGGTGAGATAAGGAAGTGCCAGCATCCATATTTTGTAAGTGGAAAACAGATAAACGGGAAAGAGTGAGCATCTTTCCCAGGCTCATGTAAAAACATGGAGGAAGAAAACTGAACCTAGTTCTTGGCAAGTCTTAGGCTAATATCTTAGCAGTGAGTGAGTGATTTCTTCTCCCACTGCATGTAGGAGTGTAGCATGCATTCTCATCTACACCTGCCAGGGCTACAGACCAGAATTATGAAAAAGGACATTTTCTTTCTCATTATCCTTCCCTTTTACAATCTCATTCTTCCCCCACTTCTAATATAACAGAGGGCTACCCCCTATGTAGAAAGGACCAGGTGGTGAAAAAAGGTGGATGCATTGCTCTCTGTTATCCAGAAATCTCTTGGAAGAAACGCTTGGCCAAATTGGAAAGGTCTTAGTCCTTCGTGACCTGTGTCGAGGAGCTCTTCCTGACTCAGGAGGTGCATGGGCCAACCAGAGGTGACAGTCTTCTAGACTTGGTCCTGGCCAAATGAGATGACCTAGTGACTAACTTAAATATAGAGGGAAGTCTGGGCGACAACAACCATGAAACCATCATGTTCATTATCTGACATAAGGCAGACAAATCGGATAGCTGGATTGAAGTCCTGGACTTCAAAAACGCAAATTTCATCAAGTTGAGGTCACTAGCAGGGCAAGTGCTGTGGGACCAGGGACTGAAGTCGAAAGGTGTGCATGAAGAGTGGTTGTTCCTTAAGGTCACAATCCTTGAAGCACAAAGGACATCCATTCCCATGAGGAGAAAATGTAACAGAAGGGCTGGGAAGCCCTGTTGTCTAAATAGGGAAATCATGGTCCTCTTAAGAAAGAAGAAAGAGGCATATAAACAATGGAAGCTCGGGGTGGGCTCCAAGGAGGACTATTCCACGATGGCCCGCATTTGCAGGGAACAGATAAGGAAGGCTAAAGTGGCAACCAAACTTAGGTTAGTAATGGGAATCAAGGCCAACAAGAAGTCCTTCTTTAAGTACAGAGGAAACAGGAGGAAAACAAATGGGAGTGTAGAGCAATTACTCAACAACACAGAAGAGCTGGTTACCAGCACCTAGAAGAAAGCTGAATTCCTGAATGACTACTTCACCTCGGTCTTTCACGGGACCAAAGGGAAAACCACGCCAGGTAGAGTAGAGGATAAGCACAGCACAGTAGGAATAATCACCTTCCTACTATTGCCGTAGAATTGGTGTATGACCAATTAATAAAATTAGATGTATACAAGTTAGCAGGACTGGATGATCTTCATCCAAGAGTGCTGAAGGAGCTGGCCAAAGTCATTGTGGAACCCCTGGCAAAACTCTTCCACAACTCATGGCTCTCTGGAGATGTCCTTGAGGACTGGAGGAGGGCCAATGTTGTGCCCATCTACAAGAAGGGCAGGAGGGAGGACCCAGATAAGTATAGGCCAATCAGCCTAACTTGCATCCTAGGGAAAATCCTAGAAAAGTTCATCAAGGAGTCTATCTGCAATAAGCTTGCAGGTAAGGTTCTGAATGACAGCCAGAATGGCTTCATTGTCAGCAGTGTTGCCTTACCAACCTCATCTCCTTCTATGACCAGGTAACTTGCCTTGTGGACATGAGAGAGCAGGATGACATGTAGGCCTTTGATCTAGTATCCCATGATGTTCTCATGAGAAAATTGGAGGATTGTGGGCTTAACTCTGTGACAGTCAGGTGGGTAAGAAACTGGCTGCAGGATAGGACCCAGAGAGTCATAGTGAATGTATCTGTGTCATCCTGGCAAGAAGTGGGCAGTGGTGTTCAACAGGGGTCAGTGCTTGGTTCAGTACTTTTCAACTTCTTTATTAATGATTTGGATGCGGGGGTGAAAAGCTCACTGGCTAAGTTTATGGACAGCACCAAGTTATGGGGAAGCATGGTCACACGTGAAGATAGGCTACAGTTACAGGTGGACCTAGATAGGCTAGCAAGTTGGGCGGATCAGAATCTGATAAAGTACAATGTTGAGAAATGTAAGGTGCTTCACCTTGGGATGAGCGACCCCCAACACACCTACAGACTCAGTGGCACCAAATTGACTAGGACCATGAATGAAAGGGACCTGAGGGTAATAATAGACTACAGTATGAATATGAACCAGCAGTGAGATGCTGTAGCCAGTACGGCAAATAATACTCTGGCATGCATCAATTGATGCATCTCCAGCAAAGCCAAGGAAGTGATTCTTCTGCTCTACTCAGCACTGGTGAGACTGCAGCTGGAGTACTGAGTCCAGTTCTGGGCACCACACTTTAACAAGGATGTGGACAAGCTTGAGAGAGTCTAAAGAGCCACCCATATGATCAGAGTCTTACAAGACAAGCCATACAAGGAATG
>NW_017728992.1:28189623-28191267 GCF_001723915.1 Gavialis gangeticus | reverse complement strand
GGAAACCAAGGGGAATGGCTACAAACTCCTGGAAGATTGATTCAGGCTCAACATTAGGAAAAACTTCTTCATAGTCAGGGTGTCCAGACTGTAGAATAAGTTCCCTCCACAGGTGGTGCAGTGGCCTACCCTGGAAATCTTCAAGAGAAGACTAGACAGTCACCTTGCTGGGGTCACCTGACCCCCAGTTATCTCTTCTGCTTGGTACAGAGGGCTGGACCCGATGATCTTCTGAGGTCTCTTCTGGCCTTACAATCTATGAATCTATAACTTCGGTGGAAGTCAGGTAGGACTGGCTGTACTTTAAAGAAACCTTAATGAGGGCTCAGGAACAAATCAAACCAAAGTGCAGGAAGACTAACATGTCAGAAGACCAACTTGGTTTAGCAGGGAACTCTTCAGTAAGTTAAAACACAAAATGGGGGAGGCAACCTTGTGATACAGTGTGCAGAAAAGGCTAAAGTACTCCATGCCTCTTGCGCCTCAGTCTTTACAGGCAAAGTCAGCTCCCAGACTACTGCACTTGGCAATACAGTTTGGGGAGGAGGTGAGTAGCCAAAAGTGGCAAAATAACAGGTTAGAGACTATTTAGAAAATCTGGATGTGTACAAGTCCATGGGTGCATGGGGCCCAACAATCCCATGCACTGGGATGGGATGCACCCAAGGTGAGCCAGGAGTTGGTGAATGTGATTGCAGAGCCACTGGCCATCATCTTTGAAAACTCATGGTTATTGGGAGAGGTCCTGGACAAATGGAGAAAGGGCAAATATAGTTCCCATCTTTAAGAAAAGGAAAAAGGAGAATCCAGGGAACTACAGACTAGTCAGCCTCTCATCAGTCCCTGAAAAAATCATGGAGCCGATCCTCAAAGGTTCCACTCAGCAAGAGTCAGCATGCATTCACCGAGGGCAAGTCATGCCTCATCAACCTGATTGCCTTCTATGACAAGATGACTGGCTCTGTGGATATGGGGAAACCAGGATGGAACAATCCCATGCACTGGTACAGGCTGGAGACTGACTGGCTAAGCAGCAGTTACACAGAAAAGGACTTGTAGGTTATGATGGACAGTAACCTGAATATGAGCCAATAGTATGCCCTTGTTGCGAGGAAGGCTAACAGCATTGGTAGACCCGTTGCCAGGAAATCAAGGGAAGTTCCCTTCTATTCAACATTGATGAGGCCATATCAGGAGTACTGTGTCCAGTTTTGGGCCCCCACTACAAAAAGCATATGGACAAATTGGAGAGAGTCCAGCAGAGGGCAATGAAAATGATTAAGGGGCTGGGCACATGCCTTATGAGGACAGGGTGAGGGAACTGGGCTTATTTAGTCTAGAGAAGAAAACAAAACTGAGAGGGGATTTAATAGCAGGTTAAATCCCCTGGCGGGACGAAAGGGGATGGAGCTGGACTATTTTTAGTGGTGGCAGATAACAGGACAAGGAGCAATGGTCTCAAGTTGCAGCAAGGGAAGTTTAGGTTAGAAATTAGAACAAACTTTCTCATTAGGACTGCAGAAAATACTGGAACAGGTTACTTAGGTTGTGGAATCTCCAACCTCAGAGGTTTTTAAGACCTGGCGAGACAAAGCCTTGGCTGAGATGTTCTAGTCGGGGATGGTCCTCCTTTAAGCAGGGGTT
>NW_017728992.1:28182615-28184623 GCF_001723915.1 Gavialis gangeticus | reverse complement strand
AACAAACTTTCTCATTAGGACTGCAGAAAATACTGGAACAGGTTACTTAGGTTGTGGAATCTCCAACCTCAGAGGTTTTTAAGACCTGGCGAGACAAAGCCTTGGCTGAGATGTTCTAGTCGGGGATGGTCCTCCTTTAAGCAGGGGTTGAACTATATAACTTCCTGAGGCCCTTTGCAACCCTATTTTTCCAATGATTCTATGACTCCTCCATTGCTTTCCAAATGAATTTTAAAAAGTGGCCCCTAGAATGGTACAATGAATTTTTTTTTTTTTTACTCTTTAAGGACTCCAAAAAGTAATTTGGTGCTGCTGTTTCAGATTGTGAAAACTTTATCATACAGTATAGGTTATGAGAGATGAAAAGATTTCAGTTCATAAAACTGAAGTTGTTGAATGCACAGAAAGAAATCTCATGAGCCAGTGAACATTTAATATTAAAAACCCTCACCATTCTGTCAGTTGATGAAATGTCACAGCAAAGTTCACAACGCCAAAAAACCCCTATGTAACCAAATGAAATCAAGAAAACTCAGTCTACAGCTTACACTATAACCATGACTCATTCCTATATATATTCAAGGCCCAGTGATGACAGTAGAGGCTGTAGACGTGTATCATATCTATCTATCTATCTATCTATATATATAGTTTGCAGGCTTAAACTGAACAGGAAGAAAGGAAACCTGGCTATCATCCCTCCATGTGAGATGACACTACTCCAACTCTTCAGAAGTACTCATTTTGCAAATTTAGAAAAGACATTCACCATTTAAAATCTGAAATTGAGGGATATCAGTCCTGCTTTAAATAGAAATCTTAAGCCATCCCTAAGACAGTTTGGCTATATGTTTCATTCCTTTAAAAGACTGTTTTGGGAATATCATGGAAACTGTTTGCTGTTACTATTGTATTGAAATGTGAACTTGGATAATGGTCCCACCCTACCTCAATGACCAAATTTAGTGGTTTGGAACATTGGCACAACTGGCTTAAAAATAGTTGTTCATGTTTGATTGTTAGTAATACATCAAAGCAGTAAGAATTTAACTTTCGTTGTGCTAAGTGCTATGTAAATATGTAATAAGATAAAAGCTGAGGTTGCTCACAGTTGGATTTTGCACAAATATTTTCTGCTTAACATACTTTCAAATTTTCCAGATGTGCAACTGAAATATTCTTCTTTTGTCAACTGAGCCCCTACAGTATCATATTTATTTTCATTCCCCTGGCTAAAAATAACCCCAGTCCTGGCCTCCAAAGAACCTTCTATCATACATATTCTTTTTCTCAAAAGAAAGCAGGCAACTCATAGGTATCTCAGATATGGACTACTCATATCTTCTTTTCAAAATGCTTAATTCAAAATGATCTATTCCCTGTATAGATCATATGTGATTTATCTCTATTGAGAAAAGATGGCAGAATTCCTTAGATTCATAAATAATTTCTTCCTTTTAATCATACAGAAGTTGACCCCAAGCTCCTTGGGTCTGCCAAAATTTATTTCAGCTTTTAGTTTTTTCTGCCACATTTTCCCTGGTCTTAACTTCTATTAGTAACAAGGACCAATGGAACAATCACTCTCTAACTGTAGTTTCAGATAGAAACATTATATACCTACATACAAACACATGGAGATTTCAGCTTTGTAATATTTGTATAAAAACTGTGTCCAACTTTTAGAAAAACACCAGTGGCACAGATGGACCATTTGCAAAAGTTTTCACAAAACTTTATACTTTATGTGTGTGTGTGTGTGTGTGTGTGTGTACATACATATAGATGTCTATACAAACATATGTATATGTATGTATGCGTATATATAAAATAAATGACAGAGAGAGAGATGTCTTGGACCATTTAAAATATGAAAATAAATCTCACTTGCTTACTAATGCTGCCCCAATGTAAAATCATATACAAAGCTACAAAAAATGCCGTTTGTGAAAGGCTAAACCAAACCTATGTCATAGTTTCATAGTTTCATAGATTAAGGGTCGGAAGG
>NW_017728992.1:28180888-28182604 GCF_001723915.1 Gavialis gangeticus | reverse complement strand
CACACGTGTACCCTGCTCCCTTCACTCCTGCTCCCCAACGTCAATAATTAAGAAACATGACTGTACTAAACCAGAGATGGGGAGTTAGCTGAAGAAGGCAGGGTAGATTTGTCCCTTAATCGACTAACCAAATCAGAGATGTATAGCATAAGCTTTCATAAGCAGTGGCCTTTCTTCATCACATACTAATATTTTATCATCATTTCTTGGTTATTTTTCTGCTGAAATAGCCTTAAGACTGAAGAGAAGAATTCACTGTCTGGTTCTCATTCTGCAGCTACTCTGGTTCTGGATATATAACAACAGCTTATTTCTTCACTGTTTACAATTTATATTGGTTCAGTCTAGAAACCTGACTTCTATAGGCTCTACTCTGGTTTTGCTGCACTGCCCCAGAACTGGAGAACCAAGACAGTGATGGAGGCAATCCAGTCCTGAGTTCCTCATTCCTCCAGGGAGACAGCTATCTCCATCAGCCCTATCCTGATACAGAATACTTCTCCCAATTTCATTGGTTTAGGTGGATATGGCTGAGTTGGGACAGCTGAGTAAAGTTTCTGTTGACTGCCTTGCTACAGGGTTTAATAGACTTGCAGCAGCCATTTTCTTCCCCTGCTTGTGGAATAGTGATGTAATGGAAAAGAGAGATCCTGCTCCCCTTTAACTGTTTGCATAGGTACAAACTGGGCACATCTACACAGGTAGCTATGGTGCAGTAGCTACTGCAGCATAGCTCATTGCTACTGTGCACTAGTGTTGCCAGGCACTAACTGTGACATGACACTGCTGCACAGTAGTAACAAGCTACTGCACAGTAGCATTGGGAAATAATGTGCGGTGATGGTACTGCACAGTAATGCCAGTTACTGTGCAGTCATTTAGTACTATACATAACAACAGTGGTCTGCCGCACATGTAGATGTGGCAGCTGAGTCCTTTGTTATGCCATATTATTCTTGTGTGGAGATTGATACTTTGCATTTGTTCTTAGCACTTACATCTTTATTATCACACCATTCTTTCATGTGACAAGATTCACATTCTGTGTTGATATTGCATATTGCTATAAACCTTTTTAAAGACATCTGTACTGCCTGCTGAGAGTAAAAAGTTATGCCTGTTTTAATTTAGCAAAGGGTTGTCAATTAATGAGTCTTAAGTGATGAGTTTAAAACAAATGGCAACTAGCAATCAATAGTCAGTGAACAGGGAACAGATAACTGTGGAGTTTCCATGGGACTTTTGTCTAACAAAATTGTTCATGTATTTGGAGAGAAAAAAGTTAGTCATTGTCTGTGGGTCAGTTGTGATTGATTTCAGAAGTTCAGCTTTGATCCCTAAGAGTTTTATTCCTGGCATGATTCTGATTTACTGGTTGGTCTTTAGTTTAATTACATTTTTGATAACCCTTAATGAAGGGAAAGTTTGGCTTTTTTAGACTACGCTTAAAAGCCAAGAACACCAACCAGTTAAGTAGATGACAGTGGAATTTCTCCAATAATTTGTATGAGTGCAGGGGCTTAGCTTTATAGAAAAAAATTTACCTCAGAAATGAGGATGGTCAGAGAGCCATCAGTAACTACACATTGGATTTATCATGGCAACTGGATACACACTGGATTTATCAATGAAGGGAAGATTTCATCTGTATGAAGTGCAAGCTGCTAGCTCTCATGTTTAGGAACAGTTAACCATCTTGATCACATCACAGATCTA
>NW_017728992.1:28174430-28175888 GCF_001723915.1 Gavialis gangeticus | reverse complement strand
CACACTATATCTTAGTTTCTGATCTACTTTAATTTAGCTAAAGATTATTATACTATGGAGAAATCTTGGTGAAATGGCTTAATGGCTTCAGTAGAACTTAAGTGTTCTACTGAAAAGGATCTTAATAACATGATTTAATGCTCTATTGAAGTGAGGCCCCAAGCTGTGTGATTTCCATGCTGTAGCTGGGAGCTGAGGAAAAGCTACAGTTAAATAGATCTGACTGCTGAGTTGACAGTCATTCAGCTAAATTTTGAGTTAGGCACTTACATGCAAGTGTGAATCAGGGGGCCCTTTTCATTGTAGATGTGTAAAGAGCCCAGAATAATTGCTGCTAAAACCCCAAATGAGATATTTAGGCACCATTTCAATGCAACTCAGAAGTAATGTAGCAAAAAATGGACTTGATGTAATGCGTCTTATTACTTTTACGTATATCACTTTATACCATCCGAAAAAATTCTTCCCATTTTAAAAGAGTCTTTCACATTTAGCATAAAGCTTACTTTTTGTTTTACCTATATGTAGTTTTCCCCTTATAAACCTGTCCTTCCTTCCCCTTAATCGATTTATTTGTTTTTCTATAAATTCCCAACAATTTGTCTTCATCTTCCTGACAGCACAGTGCAGAGCTGTGTGCATTTTTCTAAAGACAACCATTTAATCTTTTGTACAGAAGATGTACAAAGGCACCTGTGATAGAAATGCAACTGTTTTTTCCACGTTAGTCCTCTAACACACACACCCTAGTGTCTAGTACCTGCACCTATCTAGTGCACTTCATACACACCCTATTTAGCATTTTTACTTTTTCAAATCCATCCAGCTTCCCGCTTATGTTACCATTCAGTATCCTTCACTGTGCATACCATGATAGGCATGATGCTGATGCTGATGATGATGATAAGCTGTTCTTATGTTAGAGAAGATAAGGTTGAAGATGTTTATCTAACATTGGAAACAGAGATGCAATAGAAGGCTTGTGACAATCCCTAGTTCATCTGGGAATTCATTCAGCCCTGTCCAATGCACGGCAAAACAAAACCCTTGGCACAGAAAGTTCTATTGTGCTTGAGGAGTAGAGCTGTTGATTGCATTCTTCATCTTGTTAACTCAGGCAATTTTTTTAATATATTGTGGGGACCAGGCAAAAGGCAGCTAGAGGCAATTGCTTGGAGACAGAAAGGGTCACAACATACTTCTATTGACTTCCTACCCATTCTTCTCCAAAGGAAGGTCAGAGGGTTGCTCTGTAACAGCCCAATATTTAAATTTTATTTCTAAAAACACTCTAATATATTCAAAAAGGCCTCTTTAGCACTCAGCAGCAGGAAAACATATGCCCAAACTGCTCATAGAGAACTAAATAAGCTAGTGCAGTAAAATTTTAAGGAATTAATGTGTGACTGTAAAAGGTAAGAGAAATATCAACAACAAATTATCAATTATAGAAAAAAG
>NW_017728992.1:28172628-28174419 GCF_001723915.1 Gavialis gangeticus | reverse complement strand
GAGAAATATCAACAACAAATTATCAATTATAGAAAAAAGGATCACCAATTTGAATATCTGAGTTTTTCCATGTTGGGAGAGGGGAAGGAGAAATTGGGAACAGGTGCTGATCAACAGCAAAGAATGAAAGCAATGGAAAATGCAGAAAAACACAATTAAAATTACACTGAGAACAGTCAGAGGGGGAGCAATGTTCACAGTTAAAGCAGTACCTGAGGACCCTGAGGTGAGATTTACTCAGCAGCTATTAAAAGCACCAGATCTGCAAAATGCAGATGAAATTCTGATGGCTAGGGCACACTTAGCATTCTATTCTCTGCCAGGTAGCAGGCCAGGAGTCTTTATAATAATGCCTCACTATTTCCATCAGAAAGAAGCCATTATAAGAAAGGCCAGGAAACGGACAGATATTTTTTTCTAGGGAATAACATACAAATCTATCAAAGGATCTCTGCTCAGTTCCTAAGAATGAGATGGGAGCCAGATCCTGAAAGGAGTACAGATCTGCTACTGCTGCAGTTTCCCTGTCAAACTGTCTTTTATATATCAAAGACTGCTTCGCAACATTAGAAACTGAAGGAAGACAGGGGCAGGGGAGGTTTCCTAAAATAATTGACTCTGGATACACAGAATAAAGAAAACCAAAAGGAATAGCCAGAAGAGAGTTCAGAAGAATACTAATCAGCATTTTGCACTTGGCCTTCAGGGAAGACTTTGTGTAAAGGTTTTTAGGAAGAGCTAAGGAGCTAATACTATGAGTTATCTTCATCAGGTCACTTGTATTGGTATACCTCAGTGTTGCCATTTCATGACTTTGTAGGTCTCTAGCATCCTTGGTCCCTAGTTTGTCAATTGGATACATGTAAACCCAGCACTTTCTCCAGGCAAAGCCCTATTTACTGATGGCTGTTTAATTCGTGAACATACACAAATATTGTCACACAGAGAAAAAGGAAATATATATCAGGAATATTTCATATCTAAATTATTTGCTGAATATTTAATAAGCAACATCAAGTTCTCCAAATCCATTTGCAAATTGAGATGCATATTCTGCTTTCAGGGAAGTGTGTAAGCAAGAGCTCATTTTCCTACTAAGACTACTAAAGCTTTTTATAGACATTTCATTTTTCAAGTTTTAATCCTGACTATGGCCATCACTACATAGACCCAGATGTCTGCAGTCCAAATTAAAATTGGCTCCTATCCAAATGAACTAATCCTCATTCAGTGAGGATTAAAGTTAATGTAGACTAGGTAGTCCAAAGTAGGCAATTTAAATTGTATTAATTAACATATATATATGACATTGCTTTTAGGAAAAGCAGTCCTTAGGTCCTCAGATAAGCATTCCTTAGGAATGTAGATAAGTTTTGCAAATATCAAGCTCCTCAAGGGAAACTCAGTTGGGATTTTGTAACACAATAGGCTATCAGGCAAAACAACACCTTTACAAAATCAAATGGGCCAACAACACCTCACAGGCCATGTCCAGAAAAGCACTACTGTGCGGTATGTGGTGGTGCTACACACTGCACATTCAGGTGTTCTTCTTGCTGCCGGGTAGGTGTGCAGGGTAGTTTTTTGGCCCCCGGAGATCTAGAGGGGGCACCAGAGGGCACGTGGCACAGGTGTCCCTGGGGAAACAAGTGTCCACACGAGTGTGGACATGGCCACAGTGACTAAGTATCAGTATCCTGACTAAGCCCCTGCCTTGCCCAAGCACTGTCTCTAGTGGGTTACAGAATAAAGATCCCACACAATTTACTGATTCGTTTGATGCGCCTGGCT
>NW_017728992.1:28171027-28172580 GCF_001723915.1 Gavialis gangeticus | reverse complement strand
ATGGTATACTTACAATCCTAGAATTCCGAGAAACCAAATCCTCAAGGATACTTTCATTCTTTAGTTATGGTTTTAGGATTGGTCTCAGCAGTGATGAGAACAAGTCCGCTTCCTTCGGTCCCACTCGGGTGCTCCACGGCTTCAGCGTGAACGGGAGTTCTTGTTCATGGAGAGGGTGGTTCAGGTGATCAGTCTGATCCGACCTACACTTGCGATTCTTCCTTCGATGTTCTGCAAGTGAGGTTACCTCCAAATTGGGACTGTAGGTTACAGTTTTTATTGGGTGAGTTGCCGTCTTGGGCCCCTCCTACCCAAACCTGTCACTACTTCCAAATTTGGGCTCGGATCTTTTAACAGATTTCTGCTGGGTGGTCAGTTTGTATTCTTGCTTTTTGGAGATTTTCCACAACACTACTGTGACCTCTCTTGCCAACCCCCTTTCACAAGTCGCTAGGTTTTGATCTCTCGGAATGTTTGCCCAAGGGTCATTTTTAGGTTAACTTTGTTAAAGGCCTCCAAAGATAACATCCAAGAACCAAGACATTCAGCAGGTAGGCAAAAACAAGCAATGGCCTAAATAAGAAGATGAACCTTCCCTTTTTTCTAAATTGGCTAATGGGTATTTATTACAAGAATTCAAACTATTACATTCAATATGATAAGCACATGGGCTATGGAGAAGGGGGCAAACCTCTTGACTGAAATGTAATTAGAATTGTGTGATGTGAATCAGTTAACATGGTTTAGAAAATGGTGAGCATGTCTACAGGCAGCCTAAGACACTCTTTCCATTTATCTCCATTTTTCAAAGAATTCCTTTGACTGAATGAGCTGTTACACTGAAGTATATTGGTCCAGTACAGTTTTAAATAAATGACAGCAAATGACTTAACTCCTTGTCTTCTGTTGTGATATAGCTGGATTGAGCCCTTGTGCCTGAATATGATGTCATGATTTAGGAGGATACATTCCTTTGTCCCTCAAGTCAGTGAAATCCTTTGGGTACAACATGGATTTCTGCACAAGACACTGCAGGACTGGATTTTATTTTGCAATTAATTATGGTTCAGTGTACAAGCAAACATATAAAAGCAGTCTATGCTTTTTAGTTTGCAGAAAATTTTATAATTCAAATATTAAATTTTGTTTTGTCACAAAATTTTTGCAGACATAGAAAAAAGAGACTATTTAAATAGAATCAAGAAATGTTAGTATATTTGATGGTATATTTGTAGAGAAATGAGCAGAATAACATTTTATTAGCATGATCTTTACTAATTTAAAAACAAAATGCGTTTTCTTTGACTGGGTAGCTAGTAAAAACTTTTAAAAAATGAGGGCTCTTGACTGTATGGGTACTTAAGCATGGCCTTAGCTTTTTAAAATTGCAATGGCAAGAGCTATGCTTGGTAGAAAGATTAGGTTTGCATGTAAGTGTTTGCAGGATCTGGGAACAAAATTAATATTGTGAGGTCAAACTTAAATTGCTATTAAATTTCCCTGTAATCAAAATAACAAATTATATTTGAGATTGTGAGAACCAACATCTTTTT
>NW_017728992.1:28165071-28166027 GCF_001723915.1 Gavialis gangeticus | reverse complement strand
TCCCTGTAATCAAAATAACAAATTATATTTGAGATTGTGAGAACCAACATCTTTTTTTGTCATACCTTTTATTGGACCAATAAACTTCTTAACAGGGAAGCATGTACCCAAAAGCTCATCTACCTTCTCCCCCAACAATTGGTCCAAAAAAAGACATCACCAAAGCCCCCCACCCCTTGTCTTCTTGCATATATCCTAAGCCATCATGACTACACCAATGTTCTGACCGATAAAGATATTTAAATCAATGGAATGTCTATACATTCACTCTATGAACTAAATCTTGCAACACTTTAAGCTTGTGAATCGCTATAAGTATTTTAAGACTTGATGCCTATTATTAGGCAATAAAGAACAGAGCACAGAACTCTGAGACAGCAGAACTCAGAGTCCTGCAATGCCAGAAGATGGAGAAAGGAACACAAAAAGGCAAACTTTAAAATATCCTTATAGTTCTATAGCTATTTATGCAATTATTTATTTTAATGACTTTGGCATCTTCTATACCTCAAGAAAAAGTGCCAACTTTTTTGCAGAACTCATATGTAGGTCACCTGTAAAAGAGATAATAAAGACATTATGGGGACATTAATACATGTTCCACCTTTAAGTGGCAGTTTGCTATGAGGCAAGAGAAAAGGAAGCTTAGGCTATGAGGACAATGCCTTTGAGAGTGGCTGAACTTTATTGATGACATTTCATGAATTTTACATTTCTAATTACATCTAACTTACCAAGGGAGTTTAGCCAATGCATACTGTGGGTCCATTTCTTTAAGTTTCTGCTTCCTATAAATGCAGTTATTCAATAACCTTTAGACTGCATCATGTGTGTGTGTGGTAGGGGAGAGGGGGGTTCCATAATTTAGATCCACATTGCTCATAAGGGAAGATGCAAGCATTTGTTTTACCAGCTGGAAAGTTTCATAGTTTCATAGTTGGTAGGGTCGGAAGGGA
>NW_017728992.1:28151136-28164098 GCF_001723915.1 Gavialis gangeticus | reverse complement strand
ATGACCCGTCCACCACCACTCTCTGGGTGCGGCCCTCCAAGCAATGTAATCCGTCTGACTGTGTAAGCATCAACACTACAATTGCCTAATTTTTTAATGCGGATGGGGTGGAAATGTTGGAAAAGTGTTTCAAACAATCACCTGCAACACCTGAGGTAAAACATAATAAAATGTTTGTCTCAATGCCAAGATAAATTAGGAACTACTTCTAAGATATGGTTTGGTGTTCCTTAAAAGTGAAAGGGTAAGGGTTGACTGTACCCAATCTTGAAATACCTGAAAGAAGGATTTGCGACATTTCAAATAATGTATAATAATAACCTGTGTAATGGTTTTCACCTATTCATTACAGCTGTGTGAAGCTTGGTCCCTGATTCAATTTGGCAGAGATTCGGCCTGATTCAGTGGCTGAATCTCCTCATCTGAATCAAATCAGAGGACCCTTTAATTTCTCCGAATTGAATCGGAACCCTTTGAATCAATTTGGAAAGATTCAGCAATTCGGACACAGACACACCTTTAAATGTTTTTTCTACATACCTCTAGGTAGCAGGCAGCTCATGAATGCTGCAATGCTGGGGCAAGTTGGAGTGTCCCAGAGAAGTGCGGGGGGCTCCCCAGTGCACTCAGCAGCAGACTCAGAAGTGGACCAGAAGCACTTCATGTCCACTTCCAGGTCCTCTGGGGACTGCGCAGAGGGCTACACCCACATCCTCCCTGGCTCAGCGGCTGATGCCTCCTGGGTCTGGGGGGGCACCCAGGATCCCCCTTCAGCCAATTGCCGAGCTGGGGGGGACACGGGAGGTGGACCCCCAATGTGCTCCCAGGTGGACACGAAAGTAGACCGGAAGTACTTCCTGTCCAATTCCAGGTTCACCACCAAGCATGTGGAGGCCTCCCCGCCACCTCGCCTGCACTCCTGTGGAATGCTCCATCCGCACCAGCATTGCAGCATTCACAAGCCACGTTGATACCTTGAGGTATGTAGAAAAAACATTTAAAACTGTCTGCGTTTGAATCACTGATTCTCTGAATCAGCATCAAATCTTCAGATTTGGCCGGATCGAATCAGGGAGTGATCCAAAACAACTAATTGAATAGTGCCAGCTTTGCACACCCCTACTATTCAAATGTTCATGGCATTAAGAAGCACTGTACACCTCTAGAAGTTAATTGACAAGGTTTTAGTTTCTGCAGACATACATGAGTCATCAGTTTTACAGTACAGAGTTTAAAGTGTTATGGAGCAGAAAAAACTTTTTTCCTTCTTTAGTTTGGGCTGTTATAAAGGTTCTAACTGATTTATAAAATGATCTGCAACAAAAGGAATGAATATTATGGTAAAACACTGAGGATACTATAATAGTACACTGGACACAGAAAAGAAGTCAGTGATAAGAGGATTCAAACAGCTTATTCACTTCATATCACTTTGATTATTTGGCACTTACAATTGGCACTATGCACTTACAATTCAGAAAACAGACCCAATGCAGTGTATAAATGATCTGTTTTGCTGCCGTTCCTTCAACCTCCTTCTATGTCCAGTAACTTCCTCTTCCCACCCCCCCAGTTTAGTGAGTATAAATGAAAAATTAGCAGGTGTCTGGGTTCAATGAAAACTGGAGAAATTTTCTGTCAAATAAAATTGTAATTAGTGTACCACAACTGATATGTACTATATTCAGAGCCCACATTTCAAACTTACCTAATTTAAATTGTTCAATCCACACTCATTTGGTTATGTATGCATTTTGATTTTCAGATGTCAATTTTAGGTGCTTAAATGCAAGTGCCCTACATTGCAAATATATGCACACTTTTTGAAAAAAATTAAACTCGTACAATAATGCACATAGATGGATTAAAACTATTTTTTGTGGGGGGAGGAGGGGTATAATAGGAAGCCTGGAAGCTCCTGACTCTTTAAGGAGAGAACACTGCATTTAGGACCAAGGGCAGCTGAATGGAGCCTAGTTGCGAGAGGGTAGGCAATCAGGAATCCCTGCTGCTGAGGCAGGGATCCACATTAAAAACTACTGCATAGAATAGGCTGGCTGTGGGAGAGCTGGCAATCAGGAGACCAGGTAGCATTAGGGGACTGCCTAATAGCAAATGGGCAGGCAGCAAGTTGCAGGCTGCTGAGCTAAGCCCTAGCTGAGAAAGCAGGCAGGTCATCAGCCACAGCAAGGCAATACTTATGGGGAGTTCCAGGGTCATATGACTGGACTGAGCAGGGTTTAGGAGGCACATAGAGCCAGTGCATGAGAGCAAGAAGGCCAGTCTGGCCCTACAAGTTTCAGGGGAAGGAACTCCAGTAAGAAATACTGCAAGGGAATGCTCAGTTGATCACTGAGCTGCCCTGGTCTTGTTTCATGGGTGATTGTCTCTCTCACCAGCATTTTTGTTATAATAGTATGACTAGAAAAAGCAAACAACAGTGCCACTGATAATTCTGCAGGTAGTAAACAAAGTAAATTAAAAGATGAACCCCAGAGCTAACCGCATTCAAAGGAAGAGAACCCAAAAACAATTTACCATGTATAAAGAAGCCAATGGGGAAGGCTGTGTATTTTCTACCATTTATCATCTAATAACCATCCACTGGACACAAGTAAGTTAAGCCATCTGTTTCTTTTTGTGGCTCTGAACTTGGCTTCAAGGAAGGGACTGATGTAACAGATGGCTCTATTATTTCCAATTTATGGTATGCCTCTGGGTGCCCTAGAACTTGCAACACTTCCCAGACTTAGCCCCACCCCTGAAATGTGCTTCTTATTTATAATCCAACCTTCATGACCCCTCAGTACAAGTATGTGTGAGGGGGTCCTTTGAGGGTGATTGCATGGCTGTCTATTACTGAGCCATCACTGCTGAAATCCTTCTCCAACTTGTTCTAGGCCTTGATTGAGCACATCTTTGTTACTCTGGCCTTTTTAATGCATATAATATGGCTAGGGAAGAACCAATGATCTTACCTGATTTTTTTTTATTGAAGGAGGCTTTCATTGAAAAATAGGTGGGTCTGAAGCTATTTCCTTGCAAAATTGGTAGTTAGCAGGCGGTAACATTTAAGTGAACTTGGCTAAAGATGGCTCATTCAGGCCTAAACTAGAGTAGTGCCTTCAGCCCTGCAATAGTATCATATAATTTACTGCTATTATTGATGAGTATGGTTAATATGAAATACAGATAATAAAGCATCATTAATGAAATTTGAGGAAGCTTGCTATTATTAACTGAAAGATTTGGCCCCTTACATCGCAAAAACATACTTACATATCCAACTTCACATATGTTGGCAGGATTGGGGTCCTAATTAGTGCCATACTAAAATTGGAATGAGACATCTTAGCATATCTGTTGACAAGACAGCACTGGAGATGCATTGTTTCCCAGCATACCTGGATTGTGATATAACAGTGACTCCACCAAATGCCAGAGCTACAAATATTTTAGGATGTGGTCACAAGACTACAAACAATACAGTAAGTGGGGTCAAAATAAAACTGAAATTAATACCAAGTGGAATTCTTTAGTCATCTGGTCATAAAATGCAGCCTAGATACTTTAAATGTTAAAATAATCTTTGTCAGCAATAAAATGTCAGCTGCATGAAAAACATATGTGACAAGGTCTCAACTTCCATTTACAGCAATGAACTTCTACTTTTAATGAGGCATTTAACGGAAAGAAAAAGTAAAGGACGGATAAATAGACAAGTAATCTTGTAGCCTTATATTACAGGAGACTGGGCGGCAGTACTGAAATAGCTTTTAACTTTGTCAAACTTGCTATTAACGATTTCCATTTTTAGATGGAGTTGAGATTAACTGTTTGATATTTCCTCATTAGTATTGAATATTAAACACATTTAGTAGCCCTGGATCTCTTATCCCATTCATAATTACTGCTGCTTTGAAAAATAAATTAAGTAAAAATGGTACCTTACTGAATAGATTTGCCCATTATATGCATTTTGCCATACTCTTTAAATGATAAATATAAGCCTTTTTTTTTTCCTTTGCCTTTATTGGCTTTCTCCAGCTTAGAATGTGAGCTGGATTCTGTTCTACTCTGCAATCATGAGCAGAGTTATTGCTACTACTACTACTACTAAACATGAGGCATAAAACTAATTAAGTGAACATGTGCAACTCCACCAAAGACAATGGGATTGCAAAAGCAGAACTATTTTGGGATGAGTTTGTGGGACTGGCAGATATAGGGAAAAATGTTGTTACTTGTAGTCTGAGCATGTTTCCCATTTAATATAAAGGAGTGAAGGTAATTAAACCTTAGAACTAACTATCAAGGGGATTTGGTAGCTAATCAGTTTTATGAAGTCTCTAGAGCAAACCTGGCTTCGTGAAAAAATATGCATTGGCCAAACATAATTTACTTGGCTCAATACAAGGAAAACTGATTTAAATGTGTCTTTTTCTTTTAGTGGGTTCAATGATCTAATGGCTCCTTCCGGCCCTAAAAATCTTTGACTATATTAATATAATATTTAAATAGTTTCTCTTCAGATAAGAACTGATGTTTTATTATCCCAACAATGTTAACTTAATACAAGCCAGGATGGAAAAGGTCAGAGGTATAACAAGCAACTTAACACCCAGAGCAGTGCTAGCTGCTTGGGGCCCGATGCTAGCAGTGTGGTCAGCCAGCAGCGGAGGTGACTGCCATTTTTTCTGAATCCTCCCTCCCCACCTTGGCCTGGTTAGTTGCCTCAGTTGACTCTCCTTAGGAACACTGCTGGGAAGGATAAAATTGTAGAGAATAAGAATGGAAGAAGTTGGTAGGCGAGGCTGCATACAATATAAATCACCAACATTTTCTTTGGAAAAAAACTGATTCCAGAGAAAAATAAAGTTATTTCTGATTTGAAAAAAAGGCTTCAGTTGAAATTATTTTTTCTACACGTTCAATACAACAGAGGAAATGTAACTAAACATTCATTTTAATTAACATGAAACTAAATGTACTACTCGGAAAACCTCTATGTTTATGTTTCAGGAAAACAGCAAACATATGTGTCTGCTTCATTGTTTGTTACAAATCAGCATGAGGGTACTTCTTGTTGCCTACTCATTCTGCAGAACAAAATGTAATTTTTTTTCTCAGTTCTCACTAACTCTCAAACAATCTAGATGGCATTTATGACACAAGAAAATGGAAAAAATTCTATTCAGAAAAACATACTTAATTCTGGCAAGCATTGTTTGATCTAGATAAGCAACAACATTTCAACAAGTTTTTAAATTTTTTTTCTCTATTCTTGTTTGCCCATATGCCATCTTCAAATATGAATATTATAGGTCTGAACTTTAAGAATGTAGGGAGCTCACAAGTTTCTTCTTTCCTTCTCATCCCTTCTTTCTCCTTTTTGGAAATCTATTAATTCCTTTCTTGTTTCTCTAACTGGATGAACTTTGTTTCAGGCAATGCAATTCTGATCCTATTTTTGTGCTGTTACAAAGTGGCGATACTTACAAATGTAGCATGTCACTCTTATTAAACAGTGTAGGGTGAAATTTCTGACCATTTATTTTATTGTATTGAAACAAAATAAATAGACACTATCAAGTTTTACATCTTGAATTGTTTTCTTGAGTGCACAGTAATTTGAGGTCATCTTTCAATAGGAAAAAATGCTTTATTTTTATGAGGGTTTCCTAAGGTATAAAAAAGATATAATGCCTAAAACAACAGGAAAGAAAAGTTAGGACTCCTTGGCTAGGGACAGAAATTACATATAAACCAGTATAAGCATTTGGAATGGGTTCAAATCTGCCCCTAGCCCTGTTGTATTACAGACATTCAAAAAGCCTGAGCCTGAATTGATTCAGTCTGTGCAGGTTAGTCTAACCTGGCTAGGCTGAACTGGTCTGAAACTGGACAGACATTCTCTCTGGACTGAGAAAATTCAGGCAGTGGCTCAGGCTAGAAGCCAGGAGGGGCTAGAGCAGCCCTCCCTTCCCTTCTGTGGGGAGCTGAGCTGAGGGGGGTGCAGTCAGGCTATGGCAGCACTCGCTCATTAGGCAGGTCTTCCTGTACAGTCCCAGGCTTTTCCCCACTGGCTATTCAAAGCTGTTGCCAGCCTCCAGCCCCAGGCCAGCACTCTGAGGCAAAGGGGGAAGGGAAGGGTGCAGCGCATGCAGCTGTTGATGATATGGAGGTTTTCAATCTCCCTCCCTGCTTTGTCATACTGTCTGCAGCAAACTGACAGGTAAGCAAGCCAGCCGGGGGCTGATTAGGAGTCTTTATCACCTGCTGAGCAAAACAATAGCCTCTCTCTCCACATTACTTCAAATTTCTTGAACAGAGAAATTTCTTGGAGAGAGACACACACAGATACCTCTCAGCATTAGCTAGCTTACCACATGCTGGCTGCTGTCTGTGCTGTGGGAGAGAGAAGGAAGGGATCTCTGCTTAAGCAGGGAGTGGTGAGAGTGGGACACCGGGAAGCCAGCAGACCCTGCTGTGCCTGTAAGTCTGTGCTGAGCTCAAGCCAGGAAGCAGAGGGGAGGGGCCAGCTCTACTGTGCAGCAGAGAGCCGTCACCAGCCCAGCCCAGAGAACATGCTGGGATGCTGGGGGAGTCTGGTTTAACTTAAACCAGCAAGGGGTCTGGGACAGACATTGCATAAACTGGTTTGAGTCAAATCAGTTAAGTCTGATACTACATTAAATCAGGTTTATCTCAAATCGGTTTCATCCAGTTTCAAACTAGCTTATGTGCACTGAACATGTGTTCTGTTACAGGTTTAAACCAGTTTCTGATCACGTAAACTGGTTTATGTGCAAAGTCTGTCCCTAGCCCAGAAGTTCAGTGCGCAAACCATTTTCAAAATGGCCAAAACCAGTTTAAGATAAAATTGGATGGATGTAGTATTGGTTTAGGTTAAATCAGTTTATTGATCTTCTGTCCCAGATCCCCTTCAGATTCAGGTTTATTCACAGTCCCCTAGCATCCTAGGCTGCTTTGCACCTCTCCCATACCTGCCCCCCCACCATAAGGTGGCCAAGCTGTCTGCAGCAGTTGAGCAGGGAGGTGTGCTCTTGCTCCCCCTGCTTCTGGCCTGGGCCACTGTAGGCATGTGGCTGCATTTCTGGAATCAAAAGTGAATGCCTGTTCACATGCTTATTGGTTCAATGTACCCAGATTATCCTAACCTGAAAAGATTGAATCAATTCAGCCTCAGGCTTTTTGATGGTCTATACTTAGTCCTTGGGTTTCAGAATACCTGCTCAAGCTCCAAAGAGGATTTTGTAGTGTGTGTGTGTGTAAAAGGGGAGAAACAAAAATAGATTGTTTGTTTTTTGTTTTTTTAAGATGTTCTTAATATTACTTTGAAACACGATGAAGTAGGCCCAGAGGAAAGCCCACTCATTATCATCATAGTTCTTCAGAATTCTTACTCTCAGTCAGTGCTTACCTACTGTAATGCTCAGTCTAAGATAAACTTGGGTTTTGGGGTTTTTTCCTCTCTCTGTTGGTTTTCTGTTTTATAGTATATTTTGGATAGCCCCAAACTCTGTAGTATCCCTTTAGAATGGCATTACAAGAAAGTTAGAAAATTCTTCATGTTCATAATCCTTGCTATATCATCACATGTGTCAGTTGATGAAAATACATGTTAATTTTTTTGGTAAATGAATCTGTTACTTTTTGTGGGACAACATCCAGTTTAATATTCCGTAATCTGATGATTCTGACATTTAAAAATGGTTATTTTCATTATTGAAATAACTATTTAGTGTATGGATAAGAGATAACACTGAGTTAATTCTTTCATTGGATACTACAGGCTATTTATAGGTGTACGAGACATAGCAGAATATGAAGGAAACTCCCATTGTAAAAAATCTGCTTAAAATGGAGTAATCCCATCCACTGGAGGGCTTGAGATGAGGGTAATTTCTATGACCATTCAGTCACCTGACTAGTGTAGGCTGCCAGTTGATAACAGAGGCAATCATGGTTTCTGAGAAGTTGTTGTCATAAACCTAGGCAGGCCCTAAATAACAAGAGAGCTAGCCCTTCCAAGCTAGCCCCTCCTCCCCACCCCCATCAACACCATCAGTATTGTCCTAATTGCTCATGCATCCCAGAATCCTCTAGAAATTTCTCTCCTTTTGTGGGCATATGGACTTTGTCTACCTAATAGCCCATTACTCTATTGATGGTTTGATTTTTTTTCCCATTACAGGCAGACAATATCTTGTGTGCCCATCCCAAAAAATAGCTCCTTCTCCCTGCAGTTGAGAGTGGCAATATTTCTTAGCTGTTTCCCTTTTCCTTAGACATGAATCCTTTAGTTCCTTTGACTAAACCATGTCCAAAGATGTAAAGACAACATAAAATAATCCATACACTGATAAAAATGACCTAATGCAGCATAACATTGACTTTTCAATAAGAGCATGCATGCTATATTGGTAAAACAAACACAAGAAAAACTGTATGACACCCCACAAAGGCCCAGAATTATAGTAGGGTTTGTGACAGTTATCACTTGTCCTGTAAGAATTGATCTGCAACCCAAAACTCCATTATATTTTACACCTGACATATGACATAGTATGACTGGGCATTTTAAGTGATTCAGCAGATTTTACTTTTTACTATTCACTCAGTTCTAACAGGAAATCATTTGAAATAGGTGACACAAAGGTGAAGGACATGATATCACACTACCAGTTGGAAAAGCTGTTCATTTACACTTTAATATAACATGGATAATTTTAAAAAATATATTTTCAAATGAGGTTTATTATATGTAAATAGAAAATGTAAATAATCAACAGCAACAGTCACTGGGAAGAGCTGGTTTCTGAGTAAAAATTCCTGGAAGTGCACAAGAGGCAGCATTTCTTGGTTACCTGAAAATATTCTAATTAAACACTAGTCACTTCCATTAAATATTATTTGACTTACTTTGGTTTCCTAGGAGATGTCCCAATTAAGCGGGCTTCCTGATTAGATGCGTCTTGACTAAGTGGACTACTTTGTTTACTAATCTGAGGTGTAAATGTAAGTCAGAAAGATCTCCTGACATACAACTCAGACACTGCTTTGCCTCCAGTTGTGTCTGTTCCTTTTTCTCACTTTCTTACACTTTGATAAGTAAACTGATAGAGAGACTCTGTCATACAAAAACAAGTTGGCCGTATCCAGATGAGTCCAGCTGTGTGGTATGTGGCACTGCAAGCACATCTGCAGTGCCACATACCTCACATTTAGGTGTTCTCTGTGCTGGAAGGGCACGCTGCCCATGCATACCCTGCTCTACTTTTTTTTCCGTTGTTTTTTTTGACCCCTGGATATCCTTGGGTCAGAAGAACCTGTGGGGTAGAGAAAAAAGCAGAGCAGTGCACACACAGGCAGCGCATGCTGCTTAAAATCATCTGGATGTGGCCATTGGGTTCTTATTCCTTACTCTGAGATGTTTTTTCTGGTCTTCACTGCAGTTGAAGAGGGACTGTCTGGTTTAGAATTTGACAGGAACAGGTAGTAGCTTGGCATGTACATTTTTTGTTTACTACATTTACATTCAGCATGTTTTACTTTACAATTTGTGTGATTCTAAAGGCAATGGGACCCTATTATTACACATTTCTGGATACTAATAGCTATTATTGGCATCGTATTTGCTGCTGTTTTGTTATATAATATGCCACTAGCAGTTAGGATAAAAGGAACCAAAGTAATACCTGCATCCATATACCCCTGAAATTTGGTGGACCTTATAGAATTTGAAGAATTAAAAGAGTAGTTTTGTTTTGTAGTCAAACTTAGAAAGTACTCGTTTTTAAAGGAAAAAAGGTGAAGACCAAACAATAGACTTCTATGCAAAATGAATTGGTTGCCTGTCTATTTTGGAGAACTTGTATACACATTAACAAATGAAAAAAATACTGTACAGCTGGCGCTATCTAGAATCCTTACAATGGAGAATTTTAATAAAGAAATTGAGAATTGTATAGGCTTAAAGAATTAACTACTAAATATGTTAGTAAAATGTTGAACAGCATATTTTTCCATTGGAAATGCTGTTGTGACAAAACTAATTTTTCCCTTTTTGTGGATCTATATTGTTGAAAATCCCCACTGGAAAATCTAAATAGAAATCTAAAGTTGCAAAAGGCTAATTTTTTTAATATTGTATTTGTGAAACAATATCAGAATAAACTTTTTATTTCAAATGTTATATTTTCATTGTTATATTATCTCTCTTTTATATTATCTATATTGAATATTTATGTTTATTTAATATTTAAATTAATATTAGTCCAGTTTTATACTATCATGACATGTCTGTAATAATGCATGATATACCAAAACATCATATTCTGACCTGATACAACACTATAGGCATGTTTTGTCAAGAAGTGACAAGACATCAATGCTAACAGTGACAGTCAAAATATTTTCCAAATTTATCATACACTATTTTACCTTTTATTTTTATGATTTAAAAATTATACCAATCTTATTTTTTAGATCAGTATCTTCTACTTGTGATGTAATGCAATAGTTTGGTTATATTAAGAATCAAAGCAGATGGACACGATGGGTGCTCCTACATGCACACTTTACTGAGGACTAGATTAATTAGCTCTGCAGTAAAGTGTCACAGTCTACACCTGCACTGGTATTAGGGCAGAGTAAACTAAGTCAGCCATAAGATAGTATAGTCCTCAGCAGTACTATGACAGAGTCATCATGTGCAATCAAATGCATATGTAGATGGGGCCTGCAGGTGCAAATTGTACCGGGTTACCCCAGCCAGTTGTGGACAAGACTCCTGCCTGACCCTCATGCCCTAGTTAGCCCCTCCACTGCCTGATGTTGCCACCTGGAACCTGGGACTGGTTGCCCCCCTCCACCTCCCACCGTGCCTCCTGGCAGCCCAGAGATGCTCTGCCTTGTCTCAAAATGCTTCTGTCCCAGGTGTACGTGTAGATGCTGCACCCAGGAGTAATTAATTCTGGCTTAAACTGCACCAGAGTTTATTGCTTTGCCTTAATTTCACGTGTAGATGCACCCTGTAAGTACTAATTAGAGAAGCATCTGTTTATAATGGTCTTGGTTTGGCTTGAATAATTTTTTTTTCTAAGATTTTGAACACTGGAAGAGACTATGTGTATTCTTGGATGACTTGAGAAGTTTATTCTCTAGGAGTGTCACCTGCTGTGACACAAAGGCATGTATCTATGCCAGTGGCTCTCAGCCTTTTTAGACTCAAGACATCCCTCTGAACTTTTCAGAATTTAGTTGCACCCCATTTAAAACAGTAATTTATTATGAATATTTATAAGCATTATAATTATATTAGTGATTATTATGTTATAAATAGATTAGATATTTATATTATAATCCTTCCTTCAGGCTGCTGGCTGGGAGTGCTCCCCTGGCTCTGCATGGCATAGGATGCACTTGCTTTAAGAACAGCAGGGTTCTCTTCACTCCATGACTCCAGATCACTGGTAGAGTTTGGGAACTGCAGGGCCAAGTTCTTCACTTAATTACCACAGAAAGGTCCCCCCCCTGAACTCCAGCTATAAGAGACAGAATCTGGAAATGCCCAGCTGGTGGGGATGAGGTGCCACACTGCACAAACATACAGCAGGAAGCAATGGGCTTGGAGGGTCAGAGGATCAGCAAAAGGACACACAAATGTCAGGAGAGGGCAGGCCAGGGGAACACTGTATTGCAGTCATGTTCACCGTTGCAGCCAGGTGAAATCATGCACCACGTGCAGAGCCAAATCAAGAAGCAGCTATGGCAGAAGTTCATGCTCTAGCCTCAGCCCTTCCCAGTCTAACCTTGCATGGTGTCCCTTGGAACAAAGGTGAGCAGGACAGGTGAAACTGTCCCATATGCCTGTTTTCATGAAGCATGTCAGAGCTGAATTGAGAAGTGGGTGCAGCAGAAAGATGTGCTTGTCTACATTACATTACAGGCACGCATGCTACTTCTGCAGGTGTTCCCTTCCCAGTTCAGCTCCCAACGTGTCTTCTGAGAACAGAGGTGCATGGGGCAGTTACAGCCCATGACAGGGGCAACCTGGAGATAGACAGATGCCACTGTCACCAGGTAGAACTTATCTATAAAAACAGCTAATGCTTTCATTAATTGTAATGCCATCAATTTTCTCGTGTTTAATTATATTTTCACTATATCTGAGAGTTGAGATGCCTGCTGCCCTTCCTGACATGAGTCTGAAGGTGATGGACAGCATGCAAGGCATCCTGGTGTAATGCAAACAGCATGCTAGTGAAGAATGCTCTTTCTGTCTTTAGTGAAGGATTGTCTGAGTGTTGTTAGTGGATGTTAAAAGCTTTCAGATCCATAAAGGACAAAGTTTTCAAACCAGAGTGCCTGTGGTGAGACTCTCAAATCTACATTTGACCCTGCAAATAAATGTTGCCTGATTTTTACACTTAGTGCTTTTGAAAATTCAGGCTACATTTATCGGTGCCTAAATAGGGTTTTAGGAGTCCAAATTAATCCCAACCCTTTTTTTGAGAAACTATTGTTACTAAAGGTATTTTTGACATTGCTTGCTTGAAGGTGATAAGTTTGATTCTATACAGGGGCACGGTCACACTCGTGTTTTGTTATGTTGCCCATGAACTCTTGGCCTGGGGTCTGGCCAGAGTCCCTATATTCACACAGTTGTCACTGCCACTTGTCCCTTCCTTTCCCCTGTTGCTCAATTTAGTGTTGAGTAGGAGGGAGAGGAAAAGCAAACAGCAGAAGCATTCACCCCATGGGCGAACCACATGAAAGCAACGCTGGCTAGATAGACCCTACTTTGATCAGCAGTGGGGGAGGTGGAGGGGGAAGGAGGGCTTGGAGCTCACTGCTCACTAGGAACCTGCAGTGACCAGACAATGAGCTCAAAATACCTTGTCCATGTGCAGTACAGCCAAAGGGGGGGGGGGGGG
>NW_017728992.1:28146904-28150973 GCF_001723915.1 Gavialis gangeticus | reverse complement strand
GGGGGGGGGGGGGGACACACTTACTTTGCCCCACTCTTGGATTTGCTATGGATTCTAGACATGTAGTTTACAGAAACAGTCTGAGGAAATGAGACTTCAGGAGGAAGATGGATAATTAAGTAGAGACAAACTACAGTATTGTGCATCTTGAAAAACATCAATATCAAAATCCACATCCTTTGTGTCTCGTTGCTATGTTTATTATTTTATTTTGACAGGATCAAAAGTATGTTTTTCAGTTTGTAAACAAAAAATTTCTCCCATTCATGAGAGAGAGACTCTAGGGAAGAGATGTTCCAAAGATGTGTTAAGCACGTCTGTTAACGTTTTTTAGCTCTTGTTTCCACTGAGGGCAACGAAAAAATTCCCATGGACTTCAATGGGAACAGGATTTAAGTCTGCTGTAATCTTTCATCAAGGTGATATGTTAATGAATACACTATACCAAAACAGTAGACAGACAGGTTTGGGAATAATATTTTTAATATTCTAGTTCTAGGGGCCGATGGTACTAGATATTACAATAGCTCACTGGGATTATTAGCCAGAGAAGCTTAAAATTTAAGACCATATACAACAAATGTGAATAGCAGAAACAGAAGGAAAGATGAAGGAATGGTAATCGCCTAAATATGCAGCACAACACAGACCTCTGTTTTTCATCACTATGTATATTAATATCTTGGGAAATTCCCATAAATGGGGCTATGTGAGTTAAAAATGTTTATGAAGATAATGACAGAAGATGCATGCAATCAATAAAACAGAAGATATATAGATGTGGTTGACTGTTCTTATGCATTAGTTCTGAGAACAAAAGTTATGGAAGAGTCCAGTCAAACATCTCACTTGCGAAAGAGCATAAAAAACACCTACCATTTAAACAGCTAGTGTTATTCACCTCCAGAGAGGGCAACCTGGTTCTTGGTGTGGTAAAGTAACAAAAAAGCCATGTGGTTATGCTTTGGCTTCTACAAGGAAGAAATTTCTTATTATACTTGTAAGACTAGAAAGTTTTGTTTTTTTTTCCCCTGGAAAAAAAGGGCATCCCTGTTGTTATATTGCAAGAGCAGAAAAAATCCTACTAGCAGTGGTATGATTGTTCTCAGTATGTGAACAGAAATTCATAGCAACAACTGTGTTAACTTTCTTTGACTGCTGCTGTACACAGTGCACAATATTTAGCCTTTCTTAATATCCGTGGAATGTAGGGAGTTTGAAAACTATAAATAAATGTGATTTGTTGTTACAGTATATACTAATGAACCATTCAGTCGTTTTATAACTGGTTGAATATTAGCTGAGAGATCAGTTCTCTGGAAGTTGCCTGCAAAATGATCAATATGTGTTTAGTAAATTAAGCCCCAGCAAAGAGAGACCAGGTAAATTAGGAAACATTCTGCAAATGATTAACTGGATTTGTTAGACAAGAAACAGAAGCATCTCGGAGGTGAAATACCATAAATATTAATTTAAAGGAATTGGATTAGCATTAGGGTGAAGGGCCACATGCCCCACTTCAGAATTAGAGCACCTCTATTTCAGTGATTCTTAAGTACTGGATAAGCAGCCCTCCAGTTGGAAAGTACCAGATACCTACAGTTTTTTTCTATAATGACTGCTACAATCTCATGAGCCCAAGAAAGGAACTTTCTGAATATAGCGTGCAGGTGTATATTCCCTTTTTGAAAAATAAAAATTACAGGACCCAACATGGTTCCTGAGATACAATTTCTTATAGATTTGCTTGAATATATTGATGCCAGATTTCCCTAGGAATACCGCTGCTAATACAATCCAGGACAATTCTTCTAGCACACTCAGAGGAAGGGTCCTGGCATCTCTGATGCCCAGTCTCAGAGTTAGTCCAGTAATAATTCCCAGTGACTGATCCACGGTGTACATTGTTTAGAATTGTCTTTGATCAAAAGGGCTGTAAGCACCTTGTACAAATAAGCTGATTTTATACAAACGGGCTATTTGAACGTTTTGACTTTCGTTATAAACTACAGTGTGTAAGAGGAGCCTGATAGGCAGTGCACTGAAATGTATTTCTTCTCAGCTGTAACTTTTTCCAAATAAACTATTGAATATATTGTAAATTATTGGGAACATCTATCTTTATTTTATAGAATTAATCTTGTAGTATTCTCTGTCGTGTGATGCACCCTGCCTCTGCCTCAACGGAGTCTCTGTAACATGAAAAAACATGCACATCCTCCACTAGTCAAGCCTATTTCTGGAAAGTGTGCATGGCTCTCTGAAATCCTCTGCATGCCATCCTACTTCACTACTCATTACAGGTGCAGATGCCTGTATTATGCATGTCCGAAGAAGGCGCTTAGCCTGTTTTGCCCAGTGAAAACCACTAGGAAGACTTACAATCCAACATTTTGTTTCCAAGGGCTGTATGTCCCTGTTACATGCTCCAAAAACAGGCAGGGACATATATTGTCTCTTTTCAGTAGCAGCATTCTCTGGAGAATATCATAGTGTGAAATTCTGAAATCAAATTGCAAGACCTATTGTAGAACAAAAAGCGATTGGGGGGAGGGGGAGTTTCCCTTCTCTTCCTTCCTTTCCTCCCTTCCCCCACCCCCTGACACCCACTTACCTTTCTGACATGGGATTTGAAAGATATTCCTGAAGCAGCAGCACCAGCAAAAACAGCTGGAGTCTGGAGAAATCGCATCTGAAGTGAGAGATATGCAAAGCCTGACTAGTTCAGAACAGAAGCTGCCTGAGAGAATACATGCAGAAAGCCTGCACATTACAGCATTGATTGGTGCGTGCTGCAATTGCAAGGCAGCAGAAACAGCAAATGGAAGCAGTTTCTGTTTCACTTCCTTCTGAGAGCTTAGATCTGCCAAATGCAAGCCCCCAACTCCCTCTAGGCTTCAGTCACTCCCCTGCTGGCACAGATTTATTATTATTATTTATTTATTTTAAGCTTGCATCCCAGAGAAGCTAAAAGCTTTCATGGCTGAAAAAGTCTCCAGACCCAGCACCAGATTTGATCCCTTCGCATGACAGTTTTGTTCCCTCTGCATCTCATGGAGGATACGAGCTTCCTGGTCCAGTTGCATTCAAATATGGCTTTTCTCTTTTTCGTCTCTTCTTAGCCGATCTAGACCTTTTTTTTTCTTCTTAGGGGGAGATTTTTCTCTTTTCCCCTCCTCCCCTTTCTTCTCCATCTTACGTCTTGTAACTTCAGTACATCCCAGTGTCATGTGTTAACCCTGCCCGGGGGTGCAGACAGACGTGACAGTTTGCCCCCGATCTGCTGGCTTAAGACAAGGACCTTGGCTCCTAATCGAGAAGGACCCAGGCTGCCGCTTGCATGGTAGTGAGATGCCTGCTGGGCTGCCCGCAGTGGCCTGGGGAAGCAGAGCCTGGTCCTTGCCTAACCCCTGACTCAGGATGCGGCGGGGAGGGCTGGGGAAAGAAGGTGCAGCCCTTGGAAGCAGTGTGTCCTGCCCCAGAGCGGCGAGGGGCACCTCCGGGACGATCTGCCGCCCAGGTGGGATTTCTAGTGGAGCGGCACGAGGGAGGGGGGCGAAGGGGGGGCGCTGTGCCAGCTACCGCGGAGCCCCCTGTGCCGCCTGCACGGGGCTGAGCGCGGTAAAGGGCATCGCTCCAGCTGCATCATCCCACTCCCCCGCCCGCGCGCGGCTGGTGATGGCTGAGGCAGCACTTGCCTGCTGAGCAGCCTGTGCGCGGGGGGAGGGGGGGGCCTGGCAGGGGCCTGCCTGCCTCCTCGGGCGCCCCCGGCCCGCCCGGCTCTGCGCCCCCCTCCCGGGCGCTGCGTTTCTGGGCGAAATGTCAGCGAGCCCCAGCTGGCGTTTGCCAGGGCTCCAGCACTGACAGGTGCTTCCGGCGGCGGCGCTGTCACCGCGTACACACGCACACATACAGACACATGCATACACGTATCTATGCATACACCTTTGCATATACACACCCATGCACACATCTATATGGATACACATACCTGTACACTGTATATGTGCATGCACACACGCGTAAAGATCTGTGTATGCACGGTACACACATACATACACGTGCATGC
>NW_017728992.1:28140082-28141904 GCF_001723915.1 Gavialis gangeticus | reverse complement strand
GGCTACACATACCTGTACACTGTATATGTGCATGCACACACGCGTAAAGATCTGTGTATGCACGGTACACACATACATACACGTGCATGCACGCACTTACAGATTCATAGACATGCACGTACACACATCTATATGCATATGCATACACATACGTGTACACACATACACATGCATACATACACACATAAACATTTATATATGTACATGTGTATCTTTTATGCCCCCTAGATAATCGGCAGTGTCATTCCAAATGAAACATTACAGACGAACACATGAATGAAACACACGCATGCAACACATACACACACGTAGCATATGTATCATTTGGACCAACACTGCTGAGTGTATGTATGTAACTATATAAATATATGATGTATACATACACACGCATATGTATGAACCAAGCACATATATGAAACATTACACACATACGTGTACAAATACACACAAATATATGAAACATATACAAATGCACACATATATAGGTATGCACACAGCTATATGAAACGCGTCTATATACACACATATGAAACTTTGTACATGTATATATCCATAGGTGTGTGTAATGTCTCATATGTGTATGTATCTGTAGACACCTGTGTTTCATATGTGTGTGTATGCAGACACCTGTGCATGGGTCTTTCATATCTATGTGTGTGTTTGTGTGTATGCGCGTGTGTAGGGGCAGGAAAAACGCACATACATTAGTGTGTGTGTAATGTTTCATTTGGAACAGCAGTGCTGGGAGCAGGGGGACTGACACTGCTGCTCTAGAAACTGTAGAGCCCTGAAGTGTTTAAGAAGGAAAAACAAGGGGGTGTGTTTCTTGGGGGGGACAGAAGGAATTGAGAGAGAGGAGAGAGGGAGGGAGGGAAGAGAGAGAGAGGAGAGAATCAGGCAGACAGGCAGTGCCAGCCAATCAGAGGAGCTCTCCTGAGCTGCAGAAGCAGAGCATATGAGCTGAGGGGTTTGGAGGTGCACAGAGCTGGAGTCGTGTGCCTCTCTGAGGACTGGGAGCAGCTGTGCTGCGAGCACTGAGAAAAGTCCCCATTTGCTTCTTATAAATTAAGTTCCTTGTCACCAGTTAGGGCAAGTCAGCCAAGGTAAGGCTTAAATGAAATGACACTTTAATATGTAGCAACATGAATATTTCTGGACAATGGGGCTGCTAACACAGTCTGCTAAGCAGTGTCAAAGAGATTTGGTGGAATATTGCTCTAGCAGTGGATCCACAGCCTGTGCTGTGTTGATCTTAAAGTTATCTCTGATGGGTGAGCCTTACCCTTTTGATATTTTAGCATTGTGTTTGCTGATCCAAGGATCTTGCAGTGGAACCTGCAAACCATAAGCATAAAAAATATAGCTGTGTTCTCGCTGTGTATTTATCTGTGAATGTGTAATAATACCTACAGTTTTGCTGTATAACTTAGGGGAATAATGTGCAGATGCATTTTACTGGTGGTGATCACATTCAGATGCTTGGGATCTGAGCTCACTTCTATATGTGCCTGTATAGAAATATAGAAATTAAAAGCAAACCATGTGAGACTGTATAATCAGGAACATTAAACTTGGGATTTGAACAGTGATTTTTTAATCCTTCTTTCCAGAGCCCGTAGCATTACATGATATCTGAGCACTGAAACTGCAGTAGAACAGAGCTCTTGTCGTGGATATAGCTGTAGCTGCTTGTTAAAGCTTAAGCAGTGTCTAAACTTTTACTTTTTTTAAAGGGCATAGTAAATGATGCACAGCCACAGTTGAGTCCCCATTACATTTCCCCTCCTCCCCACAGCACCTTTATTAATGAACAAAAAAAAAA
>NW_017728992.1:28129970-28140020 GCF_001723915.1 Gavialis gangeticus | reverse complement strand
AAAAAAAAAAATGAAGCATCTTTAGCATGACTTTAAGCTACAATACAGTTTTACCAGCTGCATTGCACTCCCATTGGGTTTAGAATTGAATGTTTTAGGAAACAAGGAGTTCCTCACTAAGACTCCACTAACGTGTGTATCTTGAAAACAAGAAAGCACTGAACCTATGTGCATGTGTGACTGTGTGTGCAGTGACACCCCCCAGAGAGGACAAGAGGGTGGAGGAACCACTGAAATGGAGCAGGTGTGAACAAATAGTGTATTTCTCTGAATCAGAAGTTGAAATAGTATGAATTATTTTAACGTACTTTGTGGTTTAAATTAGAACTTGGGATACTTCCAACTTTGAAGAGCAGTGATGATGCCCCATCAGTGTTCTCTCACTCAAAGGAAATGTGGCAAAAAAAAGGGAAGGTAAAATTATCACACACGTCATTTAGCTCAGGTGATAACATTACTGCCTCTCTTTAAGGTACTGATTTTGTTTTTCATCATAGCCCCTGTGTTTTCAAAGCATTACTTTCTGTGCTGCAGTCAGTCAAATACAGTTGTATGAAAACACTGAAGCTTTTCTTCTGCAATAATTGTTCTTTTCATTTGATGGTAAAAGGGTGTCTTCAGGGGAGACATTAATTGAAGAGTTTGACATGTGTTTGGCATTTTGCCCATTTTGGGAAGGAAAAATGGACAGATTTAGAAAAAAAATTCAACGCCTTTTTTCCATTAGGTAATTTGCCCCCTTAATAAAATATTTAGCACCAGCTTTTATTGGATATGAAATCCTCTAATATACACATAGGTTAAGGATTGATGCAGATTCATCATGGTGGTTCTCTCTGTAAAAAAAAAAACAGAGTCCCAGTGTATTGTTTTTGTGGTTGCTAACTTGTTAAAATCATCCATGGCTTTGCTGGATAGATCTGATATCTCACTTCCTGTTTCATTTCTACAGAGAAAATTGTCAAAACCCAAACATGGGCAAAAACATTTGTAAAGATTACAAACAGGTGGCACCCTTCTCTTTAAGCAAGCATTGTTCTTTTGCACTCAAATGGTGTTAGGGGGCACTGTACTGTTGGATAAGCCCTCATATAAACGAGAGACAAAATTATGCTCCTGACCACTTGTAGATGTTAAAGATCCTAAGAGACTTTGCAAGACTGAGTGCTAACTCTGGGGTCCTGGCAAGTTGCCAACTTGGGTAATTACATTACACCCAGTTTAATTCCCCAGGGAGTTTAATTTGAAAACAATATTCTTTACTTCCTAAACTAAAACTGTTCTGTAGTCCTCTGTCCTGCAGTGCAGTGACTCTGGTTCAAGTGCTTTACTGGCTATATGTTGTGCTTTTCAGATGTAATCAGTGACAATGAACACAGGCTAGATGGAAAAACAACTGGTGTTGAATGCCCTTAACATCTGCCTAATCAAGTTCAAAATGAAATATCTGTGTACATATGTATGTCTGAGAAAGACAGAAGCTTTGCTATATGTGTATCATTGTGAACTAGCTGTAAGTTTGGGAAGTGGGTTATATTAGAATATGATTATGAAAGACACACATCAATTAATGACTATCCCCTACGGTTCTCTTTTTTTAACCCTACTTTAAAAATACTTGATAGTTTTATAAGGCTTGAAAATGTGCAGCTAACCAAATGCACACAGTTAAATAACTGAGCTTGTCGGCTTGGCAGTTTTTCATTTATTTGTGTAAAATACGTTAGCTCCCATCAGATCTAATGAATGCAGTTTGATGGATACAGATGTTTCTGTTTCAATTTCTAAATGTTCTCTTTTGGTTAAGAAATAGGTTGCTGATAATATGAATTAAGATGAGAGCCATTGCTGTTCTGATCAGATCAGAGTAGTACCAGTGAGTCATAATATGAAAACACATCACAGGCTGTAATAGCTAGTTAGCCTGAGCAGGCCTTTCCTACAAGGCCTACATTAAAGTAGCTATAATGTCACATTATTTCACTGTATGCATACGAGCATTGATAATAAGGGTTGAGACTGACTGACAAGAAACAACAAGGTTTGATGTGGTACCAAGTAAAACAATGCAATAGAGTCTATTTTTAGTGTTGGGCACCTGCTGTGCCTGAAGGAAGCAGGCATGCAAAAATCATATGCATAAGCAATTCAGAGAAAACAGTACTGCATGATATAAGTCATCCTGGAAACCTTGCTGACATTTGTTTTGAGATTGCAATGGTAGACACCTTTGGATGGGTCAGCAGTGTCAGAGCTTAAAAGAAAGAGACTGTAGTCTATAGATAAGTGTGAGGAAAGCCACAGTTCTTATATTCTATTTCAGATTCTGTTACTTTGGGCAAGTTGCTTAAACTCTTTATGGCTCAGTGTCTTCATCCGTAACTGCTTTACAATCAAATTCTGAGGCTTACTTATAGACAGTGAACATCACTAAAGTTGCACAGGTGTTTCTATTCTAAATCCAACTTCATCCTCCCTTTCAGAGTAGGAAAAAAATGGATTTCAAAATAGGTAGGTTTAGATAGGCAGCTGAAGAGATTCTCCAACAAATTCAAAGTAAATTAGAAAGGGAGGCCCTTAATTGACATTATAAGCATTGATGTTCTTTAGGGTGAAAGAGGGAGGCTTTTCAATGAAGGAGAGAAGTTTCCCTTCAAGAATGGAGTTAACACAAACTGATTAAGGCATAATTAGGAAGTTCTATTTAAAAATAAACACAGTTTTCCCTCAGACATAAGCATGAGAAACTGAAAATGGTAGACAATTAAAAACAAATTTATTGTAATAAGTGAGAGGCAAGGATTTTTTTGGGTGATATCTTGTATTGGACCAACAGCATGTCAGAGATAGATGTGACTTACTTTTATTAAGTTATTCAATGGGGCAGATAGGGAAGGCTTCCCCGCTCTTCTGAAAATCCCAATGACATTTGCAGGTGGGGCTGATTTTTTTCATGATGCAGACAGCCAACCAGAAACAAGTATTCACACAACTCTACTCTTCACTTACGTGTAATGCAGCTACAGTTGTTTGTTTCCAAACCTGTTGTTCTTGAAAATAGACATAAAAATACCTCCTAATGCTAGTGTAAGACCAGCCCTGGACCCTGATTCTTGCACCAGGGGGTGCAAGAATAACAGCCTCCATAGCCCTGGCTGCTGCCGCACAGGGCGCAGAAACTATTTTAGCTTTGTTTCCTAAAATGATATGCTTGCATTAGGTATCTTGTCCTATATGATGGAAGTATAGAAAGCACAGTTTTTGTTTGTTTTAGCCTTGGCTGGGCGGAGTTAAGGTTGTGACTGCTGTTGCATGAAAATCAATATTTGAGAAGCAGATTAATGGTTCATCTCTTGGTTCTCTAACGGGTTATTTGCTTTTTATGAACAAAAATCTTGAGATTATAGTAAACTGTATTTACAGGTGTGATTTTTACTGCAGCCTTAACTCTACCTGTGATTGTTTATAGAGCTCTTAGGATATATCTGGACTGTAGGCTGCATTGTAGTGTAGAGATATTGGTCTAGCTTGGGTAATATTAGCAATCCTTCCACAGCAGCATGAAGCTTACTGAGAGCTAATTTGCTTGTTGGTTACATTTTGCAGGTCTTACAGAACTCTGTGCCACTGCAGCTAGTGTATTTTCAGTAGCTACTTTAAATTAAAAAAAATATAGTTAAAGCCCATTTAGCCATACTTTGGATTTTGGCTATAGGGCTTGGCAGACATTACTAATGCATTAATTGCAGAATAAATGACAACATGCCACAAGTGCAAGATATTTAAGATAAGATAAAATGCCAAACAATCCACAAAGTTGTTCCACACTAAATCTCATCTAATTTTGAATATTAAGCATGCAAGTATCTAGGAACAACGCATGAAATCCTGCTGCATTCCTTCCTCATTGAACATGCCAGCCTGTGGGGAGCAGGTGCGTTCAAAGGTCATTATGTCACCGGGCTGTACCAAGCCTTTTAAGTCTTGGGCCTGGAGAGGCCCAGGTGCAAGTCTACTATTTGAAGGTCCCAGGTAGCATAAGCTTAACATTTGAGAGTCTTGCTGGGACTCATTGCACCCTGGGACCTTAACAAAGTGAACTTACCTTTCAAGTTTCTTTTGGTGGCTGCAGGGGTCACCACTGGGGGCCAGGTCCCAGTGCCAGGCCCCTGCACTAGAATTCTTGTCATTGGGATCAGAAGAATTTTATCCCTGATCCCAAAAATCACACATCCTTCTGTACGTTTCTGACAAGGTTCAACTGGCAGTTTCTGGGATCCCAGTCACGTTAATTTATTAACATCTGCTAGGGGACAAACATTGTTTTTGGCACGTTTAAAAGCAAATCAGCAAGCATGAGCCAAGAAAAGGATGTAGGTTTTCTTTGTTGGCCCTTGTAAACAAGCAGGGTAGTTGGCACATATTTGTGATATTGACATTTTCTACTTCCTAATAACTTTGAGTGGGGGTTGGCAAGCTACAGGCCACGGGCTGCATCTGACCTGCCAGGCAATTGGATTTAATCTGTAAAGTCAGGATATCTTTATCAATTTGGTGGAAGGGGACCACCTGTAGTGCTTTTGCAGGGGGTTGATGTGGCAAGGGGGAAGTAGCACTGGCACTGGTAGGCCACCTGCCATCACAGTTAGCTCCAATAAAGCAATCCACTGTTCTGAAAGATGCTGATACTTGACTTAGCTCGAAGAGCTTTGAGTTTCTTTCATTTGATCTGCTACTGCATTTTACTGACAGTCACTGATACTCTCTTTAATATATGAATTCAATATATACATTATGGCCATTACTGTAACACTAGCCACCTAGCTCTTGTATACTGCTTTTAATCCATAGATTTTAGAGCTCTTAACCCCCCTACTACCTCCCCTTAAAAAACAAAACAAAACACCTAGTTGCATTACTCTGTGGTACAGCTGAGATAGCACTTGGGACTCCTGATTTGCAGTCCCATGCACAGTCTTCTCTAGACCACTCTGCTTCCCTTGGAGGGAAATTGAAGTGTGTTCTTTGGGTAATGTTCTTATTAGGAAGTGTGTTTTCATTGTAGTAGTGCACCAACTTTCCCCCCACCTTCCCTAGTGCATGATATACTGTAATTCCATAACTATCATTATACCACTCATGACCATGGCTTGAAATGAAAACATAAATTCTTTGCCCAGGGTGGGGATTCATCTTAAAAAAGAAATCAGAAATAAAATCAGGGGTTGGTATTATACAGCCCATGGGTCAGATCTAAGCTGCAGAGCCACTGAATCTGGTCTGCAGAACTGCAGGGCTTTGCCTGTGCCTTTTCTTGCACTGGGACTGAGCAATGAGGAGCTGAGCCAAAGGCAGGGTGCTGGAAGGTGTTACCATGCCATTGCCTATTTTGTCTGTTCCCTCTTCCCCCTTCCCAAGCCTGCAGAGTGGGTTCAGCTTCTAGCTGGGGAGCTAGAAGCTGTGTCCACACCACTGTCACTGCTACTTCTCTCTGATTCCCCTCCCCACTTTTCCTTCCCCAAGGTTGTGGTGGAAGCTCAGCACCCAGCAGAAGAGAGTTGCACTGGGCTTAGGCTGGGTAAGGGTGGAGGTATGGGGGAGAAGTGGCAGCAATGTAGAAGCAGCTTCCAGTTTTCCAGACTCAGCACAGCTTTCTGTCTGGAAGTTGCATCTTCACTGCCCCTGGGAAATAGGGGGCTGGGAAAAGCAGTGTAACTCCCAAGTATGTGGCTCTAGCACAGGGGCAGGGAACCCCTTAACCTCCCACCCTGAAGCCCTGGACCAAAGCAGGGTTGTTTTGGCCCATGGCTTCCAAAATGTACTGGCCTCTGGCTGCTTTACCATTGCATCCAGGAAGAGCACAAACCATCTGCAGATGCTTCCTCAGCCTGACAAAGGGTGTTTGTGTCCTTGCTAAGAAGAATTTTTCTGACTGTTGGAGTTGGTCTAATAAAAAATAACAGATTTACCCAAAGAACCTTTTCTGTCTCATTAAGAATGGAATGTTTTTGTAATGGTTAAACTTCTTTGCAATTAAAACACAGAAGTGTGTAGCTGAATAATGAGCTCTTCTTTAAGCCAAATGTGTGTGTATGTATATGCAGACCTTAATATATACATTTATAAGGTGTGTGTATGTACATTCTTTCTCTCTAAATGAATGTTTAAAGACAAGGCATCTATACAATTATACCAAGTAGCTCATTGTGAACAAAGTTAAATGACAATATCACTTAACTTAGTGGTAGTACTGTGTTAAACAGCTTTGAAAACCTGGATTTGAACCTTATTTTATTTACATATTTTATTCCTTGCATTGGGAGGGAGAACTCTGCCTGGAAATTCTCTGTGGCAAAGGGACAATGAGTGAGTACCTTTTATAACAGTGAACCTTTTGGTGGATAATAGAATAGAGATAATAGAGATTTTTAACTATGATTAAAGTTGCTTTCAGACATCCTAAACTAAATGAATTGAGATCACAAAGTAGGGTAACGAAGGTTAACACAAGAACTAAAGGGTAGATTGTTGGGGTTTTATCACTAGTGTGGATGAATCATAAGTTGGGGAAAAATGAAAACAGTTACCTCCTCAGACTAATAAGACAAGCTTGTTTTGCCGTTGATGCCATTCAGAATGCCTGATCTGTCTTGTGGCAGTACAGGAGTGATGTTGGACATGTGATGGTATAGGAAATGGAAGCTGTGATGGGAGAGGTGAGGATTTTTGTGGGAAATATATAATACTTTATCTTCTATGAAGAAGAATGTCTTGCATTTAAAAGCTCTGAATGTATCTCAATCCTGTAGTCAGTTCAAAAAAATACAGCATCCACAGAAATCTCAGCCAGAACAATTTTGACATTTTAAATGTAGCTGAAGAAATGTTTGATGCTATTTTAAACTCATATTAATTGTTGATACTTTTATTGGGCTTTTGCCCAATATTTAATTGCACTGAAATAGCAGCATAAATGTGAAGGCAGAATGCAACCTCTTGTATTTAATTAAATTGCTTCTTTTGCCTTTTTTATGGCACCTTACGGCAAAGTTTCTTGTTTGATAAATTAGGAGCAGTCCAGTTTGGATGCTGGAGTGACTTCTCTTTTCAGAGCTATACATTTTTATCCATAACAACAGATGCAGTTTTTCAGAAATGATATGAATAAATTGGTTTTGCCTGGATGAAATATTTTTGTTTTTTTCTAACTTTCCTTGGTAAAGATTGCTGAGATGTCTAGGTACTGAGCTAGTCAGGAATTATTATGATTAAACATTATTTTTTAGAAGATGTGAATGTCGAAGTATGCCAATTTTAATTAAAAGGTTTCTGAGATATACGCTGGAATTTCTGGTCAGAGAGAGAGATTCTCTTCAGAAGAGCCAATAGTTCAGTTTGTTGAGGACGTTCTTTCTGTCAGTTTCTTTTGTTGGAACTATTCCACTTTATATGAATAATTGAATATTAATTTGGACAGGCAGGGACCAATTCAATAGCCCATTGACCAGGGTATTCACCTAATGAATTTGTATGCATGGGCAAAGTTACATGTTACACCTAGACTGTATTGTATCTGTGGAATGCTAAGTGGTGTTAACGGTAGAACATACGGACTCTCACATTAATGGCCAATACTGTTCCTTTCCTTCACAGCTCCGACTTGCCACTAGAGGGCTGGCAAGCAGGAACATGCCTAGTAGCCAGGACACCTGGGGTGCCTGTTCATGTGTGGGACACCTGCTCCGATGCGCTCTAGTTAGACTGTGTTGGAGCAGACTTAATTAATGTCATTAGAATGCTCCAGCATCCACCCTGTCAGGTGTATTCAACATCCTTGTGTCAAAATGGTGGTGGGAGTGCTTTAACTAAAGCTTGTTGAACAAACCTTAGTTAAAGTGCCCTGGCCACCATTTTGAAGCATGGGATATTAAAGACATGAGAGGCTGAGGGTCTTATAATTAGAGTGGCTTCCTAGATCTGCTCGAATTAAAACACCCTTTCCCCACCTTTCCCATGTGTACAGATGCCCTTGGGTTCTTTCTCTGTTCTGGGTAGTAGTGGTATATCCTGGGATGCTGAGAACTGCAGATTGCTCATTTTATCTCCATGGAGCAGACTGATGTGATACCAATAGGTTCTTGGAGGTAAGGCCAAGAGTTAACTCTTGTGTGAAGTGGTGTAACTTTGAGATGCTCAGAAGGCACTTAGCACAAGTTAATGAGCTTTAATGCATGGCTGCTCTCATTTTAAGTTCCCTTAGTGTGATCTCAGTGTAATTTTACCTCATGAGACCTGAGTTTGAGTCCCTGGGCCAATTAATAGTGTGCAAAATTCAGTAGTTCCAGGGGGGGGAAAAGAGATTGCAAGAGATAGTTTGGGCACTTGCTTGGGATGTGGGGGGATAATAGACTAATGACCTGAACAAGTAGTCTCAGAATCAGGTGAATGCCTTACCCACCAGGCTTTTGGATATTCTTGGTGCTGCTGCCTCTCTCTCTCTTTTTTTTTAACAGAAATTTTGTTCAGAACAGGAACTTTTAAAAACATATTCTGGTATATCTAGCCAGCAGTCATGCTGATTGGCATTAATTTATTTTGGGCTTCTCTGTGTGTGTGTGTTTGCAGAGAAAGTGAGCATACTGCTGAGAGAAAGCTGGATACTGTGTCCAGTTGTGAGAAACATTTCATTTGACTGTGAAAAGGTATTTTTAACCCTGATATATGGCATTAGCACCATGGAAGTGCTGACTCTTCTAAGTGTAAAATCTTTGCTTTCAGGAGAGGTGAAATAAACTAGGCCAGATGAGCAGCACCGTTGCATAGCATCTATTAACTGACTGTGGGAAAAGCCAATATTTAAAAATAAAGGAGAGAATGTAACTTATAGCTGGATTGCAATCCTGAATCATTACTACTTTTATGTTTCAAATTCTGTTCTTGGTACTAAATAATCAGCCTCATTGCTGGATTTATGGAAAAGCCACAGAGCATTTATTACATGTAATTTTCACACACTTTGCTGGTGAAGGAAATGTGTTCTATATTTGCAGTTAATTAAAACAAGATTTCTTGTATTCCATTTAGAGGAACTCAACCTAAAGTTATTATCTGTCCGATTTGGTTTCGAAAGATTGGCATATTTCTGTGTTTGTATAGCAGAATGTGTAAAGTAATCAATTTATTTTATCAATGTGTGTTCTGCAGCGATATGAGTTAAGCTTTTTTCAAAATCTGTATTTGTATTTTTTTTCAAGTTGTGAAACAGCTGACACTTTTTTTCCCCCTAGTTGCTAAAGAAATGTAGGGCTGCTTTCTTAAACCCATGGCTTCAGTGGGTAAATGCCTAATGCTTTAAAACCTCATATAACACCTTTTAAGAAGAGTTTGGAGGATGGGGAGGCTGAGAAGGTGGTTGGTGTTGTTAGAGTGTTTTGACCTGTCATGGGGAAAAAATACACAGGAATGGAAGAAGCCTCCTGGGTCATCAAGTAGTTGCTTGCACTAGCAAAGATTGGAGACTCAGTGACCCAGGAGGCCTTTTACACGCCAATCCTTTGTTACTTGAGGAAGGACATTTTGTACCCCAGAGTTTGTCTAACATCTCTCCCAACTATACTTTGGTCTAACAAAAGCTGTTATTAAAAAAACAAAACAAAACTTTGCTTTGTGTATATGTCCTGACCTATTACAGCTATGACACTCCAACCCTGTTTGTGTTCCCATGATTGATCTAAATATTCCCTCACCTACTTCTCTGATATATATTGGTCTTCACTATATTTTACATCTTGTCCCAATGTTTTCTTTCCATGCAGTGTTTAAATCATCACTTGAAGCAAAAGAAAGGAGCTGGAAGTCCCAAGACTTCTAAACACCCCAATTGTACCCCATTGTGCCCTCACCAGGTTTCCCACAGGGACTGTTCTGAATGTATTTTTCATTAGCCTTCCTCCCACAGACCAATTTATTTCCTCACAGTTAAACAGATATAACTCATGGGGGGGGGGGGGGGGGACCCCCTCCCTTTTTTTTTTAAAAAAATTTTTTTTG
>NW_017728992.1:28129074-28129819 GCF_001723915.1 Gavialis gangeticus | reverse complement strand
AATATTTTTCAGTGAACCCTTCCCAAAATGTATTACTTTAATTTTTACCCCACAGTCTAATTTTTTTTCTCACTTGTTTTTTTTTCCTTTTTCCTATTTTCTTTTTTTTACTTTCAATTCAACAAGAAGAAGAGGCAGAAAAAAAGGCAGGGTTTGACACAAACACACTTAGTCTCCAAAAAAAGAAAAAGAAAAATTTTAACTAAAAAGTTTTAGAAAATTATTTAAAAAATAAAAGTTGATGTTTTTTATTAGTGTTATGAGTAGCACAGCGAGTTTCCGTCCACCCCTCAACACCACAAATGCTTAGTTTAACGCCATTTCCTTCTTCAAAGTAGATCTGTTTATATCCTGCTAGTGCAACTCTTGTTCCTATTGCTGTGCTTAGTCCTGGGCTTCTGTATCTTCTGCAGCTGGTTCTGTTTAGGGGTAGACCAATAGAGATTTTTGGGGCCGATACCGATAGCCAGTTTTTAAAGAAGCATATCGGATGATACCAATCCGGTTTCCAATACAGCTGCGTGTAGCTGGTAAGTCTTTTGTGGTGGAAGGGGAGGGGAGGGAAGAGGCGTGGGGGGGCAGATCAAGACATGTGTGGCAAGGGAGGGAGCGGGGTGGGGCAGATACTGCCCAGCTGGGGAAGGACAGGGTGCGGGACAGAGCTGTGGTTCATCTGGGAGGTGTGGGGAGTGGGGGGGGGAAGGGGGCAGCTTTCACTGTTGCATGCATCCCAGGAGGGCATGGG
>NW_017728992.1:28121457-28128888 GCF_001723915.1 Gavialis gangeticus | reverse complement strand
CATCCCAGGAGGGCATGGGGGTGGGGGTGTGTGCCCTGAATCTGCATGAGGCGCAGCTGAGGCAGGCTGCAGCTGTGGGTTGGGGCCTACACTGGGGCAGCGCCAGGCAGGTGGTGGCGGTGGTGCTGGGAAGGGGCTTCAGGGGAGGGTTGCCGCCACCCCAAAAATAACCATAGCGGCTCCATAGTTCTCCCAGCACTGCCGCCACCCACCCCATGCAGATCTGTGGGTACACGTCCCCCCGTGCCCTCCTGGATGAGCAGTGGGAGCCGCTGGCTGAGCTGCCAAATCAGCAGTGCACAGTGGCGGGAACTGCCCCATCCCCCCCTCCCTGCACAAGCCGTGGCTCTGTTCTGCGCCTCCCCCACCACTGCCCCGGCTGCGTAGCATCTGCCCCACCCTGGTCCCATACCCTCATCGCTATGAGGGCCTTGATCTGCCCTCCCCCTCACCCCTTCCCTTCCACCACACCAGACTTAGCTGCACGCAACGCTCCATGCCGCCAGCTGTGCTCCTCACTGCCTACATGCTGCACACATGCCTGGGCCATTTATCTGCCAAATCTGGCTGATTTCTGATATGGACAATTTTCTTTACATCTGTGTCAATTTGATATCAGACCGATGTATTGGTGCACCTCTAGTTTTATCTTATTTCTCTTCCGGTGGGGTTAGCAGAGGTGTGCTTTGAGAAAGCTGGGAGTCTTTCTCCCTTCACCACCCCTATGTTTGAAGACTATTAGGGACTTCTTTTATTCCCCTCTCCATGCCACTTCCCTTCATCTCATAGGACTGGGAAATGGAGAGACAGCTGGAATGAAGGAGCACTGAGCCATTCAGGAGCCATGGTTAAAGGGGAAGAAAGAAATCCTACATGGAGTTTGGATTGTCTGTCTTTAACCATGAGGTAGAAGAGGGGAAGGGCAGGCAGTCAGATGGGGTTTCTCTGGCTCTGAAAGATGCAGTCTGTAGGGATAACCTATAGATTTGACAGCATTTTAAACCATCTCAGCAAAAATATCCTTTTAAAATGTAACAGCTCTTACAATGTTCCTTGAAGGGCCAGTACACCTTGTGCAAACTAAGATAACATCAGGGGAGGAATGAATTCCATAATCTATTAGCAGATCAGTATGCAACTACTCAGTTTGGCTTGTATTGTAAAAGGCATGTTGTGTATTTGGTCAAATCCCATCACATGATCATGTATTCCTACATATTTCCTAGTTTTGAATTGGGATTAGAGATGTTCCTAACAATGTTAAAAAAAAAAGGATCCCATTCTCATAACTGCAGTGAGTTTCACTCCACAGGATCAACCAGGTGATAATTATTGCTCATTAAAGTATAATGAATACTTATTCCATTCATTGTGGGGCTTATTATATTCTAATGATTGATGTGATGCTCCTGCAATGCAAAACTCAGGAATGCCTGTTGCCTGTTTAAGCTGATGGCATTGCAATTTCTGTGACTTCTGTGTACAAGCTACCTGAAATATTTGTAAGCAGTATTGCCAATCATTTTCATTAACTGAAAATGAGAAAATGTCTACAGACATTTCTGCTTCTTGAATGAGTTGAAGGGTGAGTTGTTTTACAATATTAGCCTTAGCTAATATTGTAAAACTTTAGGCCCCTGCTGCTTGCTACATATATTATGCAATAAATTTAGACCAGCCATAAATGTAAAGTAATTATCACACAATTAGCTGGTTAATCATACAATAAATTTAGACTAGCCATAGGTTCAAAATAATTATCACACCATGCTAATGACTATTGAGCTATAAAAAGAATCAACCGGCCACAGAGTTAGTGCTTGAAAATGTATCAGGGCTCTCAGTTTCAGATTTTTAATATACTGATTAATATTCTCATTAAAATGAATGCATGTCAGTTGAGTATAATTTGGTGTTCAGTGTGAAATGATATTCATAAACAGATTTTTGAAGGCAGATTTATGCATTTTCAAGAATGTTCACAGAGATAAATAGTGACATCTAGAGAGTTGACAGAGCAACTCTTAATGAGCATTCCTTCTGTTTTAGCAAGGGTTGTCTACATACTGTTGTAAGCACCATCTTTGTCATCCATTATCAGTGCAAATCTCAAAGGGCCTAGCAGATCAAATGGTATCCAGATTGATTTCTGCCTGTCTGTTCAGTTGATATCCAATCTTATCATGCTATTGGTGATTTTAGCCACTATATTCCTTGGAAATCTCCACATACTTTACCAGCACTAAAAGTAAACCTGAGTTTGTTCCTCAGATCACAATTTGCTTGCTTCTCTGTGGCAATATTGATTGTCACCCCATGGGCACCACAAATAAGGTCTCAAAATGATACATAAATAATGAAAAAATAATTTTAAAGCAAAATTTAAAAAATGTAAAGTTTTTCTGCTTGTCCCGGTTGGATGTCCTCTAAGAAACCTTAAGGCCATCTTCATTTATGTTAAAACCTGCAGTTATAGTACATTAAAAAAATCAACAAACAAAAAATATTAGTAACATTGATGCTAGCTGCCCACATCAGAAATAAATCCTTGACCAGATTCTTGCTCCATCATGGCTTTTGGGGGCTTCTAGGCAGTGGTCAGCAGCAAAGTCATGAAACTTCAAGGATCATGGAGCCTTGGCTCCACCTGTGCAGATTATGCATAGTCTAAAAACCTATCATCACATACGTATTATTATTGTTATTATTAGTATTATATTTTAAAGGATATAAGAAAGAAGGGAAACGTGTGCCTGGCTTTTGCTGTCTTAGTACTGTTATGATCAGTAAGTTAAGAGCAGAAGTGTCAGTTAAGGAGGTATAAAAAATTGCATCTCTTCCTTTGGCTTTCAGTTATTGTTCTTTTCTCCCCACCACCCACCTCAGTCTCCTCCTTCTCCTCCCCAGGCTTGGTCTCTGTATACAATTGATTTTTTTTTTTTGAGTTTGAGTGAAAAATGCTTCAGACCTTATGTTTAGTCTCAGCTGGCCTCTTGTACAGAGGTGTACTTCAGTCAGCATAATCATGGGTAGGACATATAGTTTCTGTGTGACTCAGGTAGCCCTAAGATGAGTAGAGTAGATACCTTTCCACAAGGAGGTTGACAGGGTTTAGCGTTTACAAACTATTTTCAGGGCATCATGTGGAAGACATCAAGGTGTGAAAAATGTATCCAAAACTTGTCCAAAGACTGAGACTACTCTCTAGGCCAAATTATATATACTAATGTCTCATGTCTTGTCTCCATCTTGAGACATACGTCTGACTTCCCAGATCTCACTGTCTCGGCCTGAACATGTCACCTCAGCCTTATGCAACATAGGCCCTCATTTGTTTAGGTTGACATGTTTGATTTGGCAGGCACCAGTTGCTTATCTAGCAGTATGCTCTATGTCCTGAAAGCACTGGGCTTCCAGGTAACACTGTCATTGACATCCTGAGCAGAATCCTCATAGTGACGTGGCAAAAAATCTCCCACAAAGCTAGCGTATTGGCACAGTATCCACATTGTCCCCTCTCTGCACATGGCTGAGCTGGAAGGTCTGCTAACTCCTGATTTTAACTTACCATCATCTCCCTTGCAGCTGTTATGATGGCAGTGCTCATACTACCTCTGCAGAAGTCATATTTATACTGAGTTTACCTGCACTCTGTTCTTGTTTTGGAATTCTTCTCAATGTGAGGACTAATTGAAAGTTTAGTTTGCAATTCTTGATGACAGTCAGTAGCGTAACTAACCCAGAACAACTGGGGTGGCAGTCCATGGTATGCTGGCAGCCAGAAGTCATTGCTGCCTCCATAAATTGCCACTGCCCTGGGTGCCCAGCTACCTTGTCACACCTGTGAAGACAGTCACCTGGAAAAAGATTCCTGCTTACCTCAGAGTAGTGAATTTTTCAAGAATTGTATGAGGAATAGCTTTATTATTTGTTGTATTTGTTAGTACCAGACAATGAAAATATGAAAACTCATTCCTTGTCCCCCACCTCTCCCTCTCCCCCACCTTAATGCATCTGAATTTATTCAACAGGGAAGCAAATATTCCCTTTCCGTCTGCCCCAATTCCCTTATACACATACATACCTTTCTGGTTTTAATAGGCTGTTCTGAGAGGTGTAAATAAGTATAAAAATACACCGTTCCTGCATGAAATGTCTCAAAAATATTGATATTGAGTGGATTCCCAAAGGCCTTGTGAGTCTGGCATCTTAACATTTATTCAGCCTGATCTTCTATAGTTTGCACCTTTTCAGTCTGAAAGACCACATAACTCTCTGCTGCCTATAGGCACGAACAATTTGTTTCTTTCTCTTGAACAAAATTAATAGATATTTTGAACTGCCTACACATTTTGTTTACAGCTTTGAAAGCTTAGCATGATGAATTTGAGATTTGTTTTTTTCCATAATTTATATTTGCAGGTTAAATTTCTCTATTCTGTCTCAGTCTTACTTGAAACAACTCAGACAATTACAGCATTACTTTTATGACTGAACATTTTTTTTGCACAAAAAATGCTGTATAATGTCTTTGACACTCTTTAATTGGGAATCCAGGAACATGTATAAGGACACAACTCAGTAGGTAGCTTCCATTTGAGTTGTGAAACAGTTTTCATAGAGAAAACTTTCCATAGAGTGGGCTATCCTGGAATATCATCACCAGGGATTCAGGTTTTCCGTTTCCCACAGGGAAATGGAGAAAAACGCGGATTTCCCATTTTACCCAAGAAAAGCATGGATTTCTCATTTTACCGGAGAAGCATGTGGATTTTGCACTTTTGCAAAGAGCTCTCTGCAGGCTGGCGGGGAGCAGGAGGAGGGCAGTAGGGGTGGGGGCACCATGTGCATGTGGGAGCCTGGAGACAAGCTCCTTCAGGTAAATCTGGTGGAGGGGAGATTGAGGCCCCCAGAGGGAGGAAGGGAGTGATTTGGGCAGGGCTGGGGCTGCTGCCCAGCTGGGCAGTGCGTGGGGTTTGGAGCCTGGGCTGAAACGTGCAGTTACAGGGCCCTGGTGGAGAGTGGAATGGTGCCATGGGCGGCTTGTCCGCGGGTGGGGATGAGGCTGGGGCTGGCTCCCTGCCACTGCACAAATTCCTTGGGGGAATGGGGAGCACATGCCCCCCAGATCTGTGCACGGGGTGTAGGTGTGGATTGCCCTGTGTGGGCTGGGCCTCCTTGCCCTGCTGCCCTCCTCCAGGGCCTCCACAGCTGAAGAGATGGGACCAAAGTGGCAGGGTAAAGCAGGGAAACTCCTTGCTGCTGTGAGCCCTGCACTGCCCTGGCAAGGTGTACCTTGTCTGCCCAGCAGTAGCAGGGGTGGCAACACTCTGGTTTTTCATGATAAAAAAACCCCAAAAATCAAATACCAACGTTTATAGGTATTTAGAATTTATTTTATCACAGTGATTGAGGCACTAGTAGACTTCCAAATTGCTTTAAATTTGTAAATATATCAATTACACATTGTGTTCAATTGATACCACTATATAATACCTCTCTCTCTCTCTCTTTTTATCAAAACCCCAAAATCCGCAATTATAAGGAAATGCCATATTTATATATATACATACATATATACATACATACATATATATATACATATATGTGTATATACACACACACACACACGCACACACACATATATATTGATACTCTATACATACATACATATACATATATGTGGCATTTTATTTTAATTGCGGATTTTGGGTTTTTGATCAGAGAAGTCATTTTTTTTAAACTAGAGAATTTTTTATTTTTTTTAGTTAAAGAAAACCAGGATCCCTGATCATCACCTTGAGATGACGCTTTGCCACAGGAAATTAGTAAGGAGACAAAACAAAAGGATTAATTATGTAGAAGAAAAGAATGATACAAGAAAAACAGAGAGCAAAAAGGCAAGTTAAGTTTCTTATCCTGTCATCTGGCTACAACCTAGCACTTCTGAAAGTCCTGCCTGTGTTTCCAGAGATTAGCTCTCCTTCTGATCTGGCCAGCCCTGGCCGCTGGTGATGAGGTCTCCACTAAGGCCTGGGATCAGTCAAAGACTAAGACTCTCCCAGATCGATCAAGGACTAGGACTTACCCAGATAGCTTCCTAAATACCTCCAAGCCAGCACCACCCCACCCCCCACTCAGCATTGTTTAGTTGCTCAAGAATCTCAGAACCCTCTAGAAATTTCTCTATTTCCTGGGACATATGGAATTCCTTTAGCTAACAGCCCAGTTCCAGACAATACCTTGGATACCCATCACAAAAAATGCCTCTCAGTAGTTAATATGCCTGTATTTGGGAGTGGCAGTTGTTCTCACCCTAGTAACACAATGGCCAGAGATATTAAGCAGTTTCACCTACTCCCTTTTCCTGTAGTATGAATCCCTCATTTCCTTTGACTAAACCATGTACGGCATCATAAAGGTATATATAGACAGTATATCATAGACCTCATAGACATTAGGGCTGGAAGGAACCTCAGAAGATCGTTGAGTCCAGCCCCCTGCCTGAGGGGCAGGAAGTCAGCTGGGGTCATAGGATCCCAGCAAGATAAGCATCCAAATTTCTCTTGAAGGTGTTCTATGTAGGTGCTTGAACCACCTTCGATGGCAGGCTATTCCAGACCTTGGGGGCTTGGACAGTAAAGAAATTCTTCCTTATGTCCAGCCTGAAACAGTCTTGCAGTGGTTTTTATCTGTTCGACCTTGTCATCCCTTGGGGCGCTCTGATGAACAAACATTCCCCCAGGTACTGGTGGTCACCCCTGATAAACTTATAGGTGGCCATCAGATCACCCCTGAGCCTGCGCTTTTCTAAGCTAAAGAGTCCCATAGCTCTCAGCCTGTCATCGTAAGGTCTGTTTTCCTGACCTTTGATCGTGTGTGTGGCTCTTCTCTGGACTCTCTCAAGCTTCTCCACATCCTTTTTGAATTGTGGAGCCCAAAACTGGATGCAGTACTCCAGCTGCAGCCTCACCAAGGCCGAGTACAAGGGGGAATGACATCCAGGGATTTTCTTAAGAAGCATCTGTGGATGCAAGCCAGTGTGTTTTGCTCTTTTACTAGCCACGGCATTGCAGTGAAGGCTCATGTTCATCTTGTGGTCAATGATGACCCCAAGTCTCTTTCTTCCATTGTGCTAGCCAACGTAGCACTGCGGAGCCTATAGACGTGCTGCAGGTTTTTCGTCCCAGGGTGGAGAACCTTGCATTTTTCAGTGTTAAACACCATCAGGTTCTCGTCCGCCCATTTGCTGAGCCTGTTCAGGTCAGCCTGGATCACCCTCCTGTCTTCTGGTGTGGATGCTTTGCCCCAGAGTTTGGTGTCATTGACGAACTTGGCCAGTACGCTTCTGACTCCAATGTCCACATCATTAATGAAGATGTTGAATAATATGGGTCCAAGGACAGAGCCTTGGGGGACCCCACTGGTCAC
>NW_017728992.1:28117106-28121395 GCF_001723915.1 Gavialis gangeticus | reverse complement strand
TTTCTTGAAGATAGGCACCACACTGGCCTTCTTCCAGTCTTCAGGCGCTACACCAGAGCACCAGGAGTTCTCAAAGATCCATGCCAGGGGCTGGGCTATGATGGTCGCCAGCTCATTGAGTACCCTGGGGTGTAGATTGTCAGGGCCAGCTGACTTGAAGGTATCCAGCCTCTCAAGGTGTTCCTTTATGAGGTCCCTCACCCGGACCTCCTTGTCCCATAGGGGGCATGGGTGTCCCATGGGACTGATGAAAGACCAATGCAAAGTACCCATTTAATAGGTTGGCTCTTTCCTAGGCATCAGTTGTCAGCTGTCCCATCTGGTTTAGCAGAGGTCCAATGTTTCCCTTGCTTTTCCTCTGGCTCGCCACATGTCTGAAAAAGGACTTTTTATTGTCCTTGATACTTGAAGCTAGTTGGAGCTCAGTTGCAGCCTTGGCTTTCCTGGTTTGCTCCTTGCAGGACTGGACCAGTGCAGAATATTCCTCTTTGGAGGTGAATCCCATTCTCCATCCTTTGTAGGCCTTTCTTTTTAGCCTCAGGAGGTCTGCTAGATCTCTGGAGAGCCACCGGGGCTGCTGTGCCCTCTTGCTGCCTTTCCTCTGAGATGGAATAGAATTAGCTTGTGCACTGAGGATCTCTCCCTTGAGGAGCAGCCACTCTTCCTGAACTCCCCTCCCCCTGGGGTCGTGGTCCCTTAGGGCCTTACTGACAAGCCTTTTGAGCTTGTCAAAGTCAGCTTTCCTGAAGTCATGGATTTCAGTGTTGCCCACTGACTTGCCAGCTTTACAGCAGATTGTGAAGGTGATCAGCGTGTGGTCACTGTCACCCAGCTTCCCATTGATCACTAGGTCACCAATTAGGTCATCCCCAGTTGCCAGTACCAGGTCGAGCAGCGCTTTACCTTTTGTTGGCCCGTAGACTTCTTGAGTCAGGTATAGGTCACCCACGCATGATAGGAAGCTTTGCGACGGCTCGGATTTTGCTGAGTGATCTTTCCATGAGATGTCTGGGTAGTTGAAGTCACCCATGACAACCACGGTCCTGGAGCACATGGCCTCAGGCAGTTCACGGTCAAACTTCTGGTCAAGCTCTTAACTTTGAGTGGGAGGTCTGTAGTAGTCTCCCACCATTGTGTCTCCTGTGTTGTGTTTCCCATGGATTTTAACTCATAGGGTCTCCAGTTGTCCACCCTGGTTGCCAATATCAGCTTGCAGGGACGTGTAGCTTTCCTTAACATAGAGAGCTACACCCCCGCCCCTTTTATCTACTCAATTTCTCCTGTACAGGGTATAGCCATCTATATCTGTAGTCCAGTCATGGGTGGATTCCCACCAGATCTCCGTTATCCCTATGACGTTGTAATTATTTGTGTTAAGCAGGAGGACGAGTTCCTCCTGCTTATTCCCCAAGCTCCTGGCATTTGTGTACAGGCAGGCAAGTGTCCCCTTGGGGGCTCTTGCCTTGCCCACAGATTGTACCAGGGCTGGGGCAAGGGTGGGTTTCCTTAAGTGCCTTGGCCTGCTGGCTTTGCAAGGGTTGCTCAGTGGTTCAGCAGTGGCGGTAGTCCCCCATCCCCCAGCGGGCTTAGTTTAAAGCCTGGTGGAGCATGTCAGCCAGTTTGGCTGAGAAGAGCCTCCTCCCCAGGGGAGAGAGGTGGAAGTCATCTCTTCCCAGCAGCTCGCTGCCTCTCTCGCCAAAGAGCGGGCTGTGGTCATGGAAGCCAAAGCTTTCCCAATGACAGCAGTGCCGCAGTTTTTGGTTAACTACCTGGATCCTCCTCTCCCTCCTCAGCCCAAACCCCGAGACTGGGAGGATTGAAGAGAACATCACCTGTGCCCCCAGACCCTTTAGCCCCGCTCCCAAATCCCTGTAGCGTTTCATGACCCGGCTGGGAGCGCTCCAAGCCATGTCATTGGTGCCCACATGAATAAGGAGCATGGGATAACCATCTGTGGGCTGGAGGAACTTAGGATTATTCTCCGCAATATCTCGGATGTGGGCCCCTGGGTAGCAGGAGACTTCCTGGGCTAAGGGGTCAGGGTGGCAAATTCATAATATAATCCATACACCATTAAAAGTAGCATCAATGAAAACAGCAAAGCATTGGTTTTCAACAAGACCACTCATACCATATCAATAAAAGGAAATCTGAATGTGTCTGCATGAACATTTCAACATTTGGTGGGATTCATGACAATGCAGTGTTAGGATGTTTATCAAAATACTGAAATACTTCATACTAGAAAGCAGAAAGGCTTTAGTCCTGTTCTTAGCTCTAGAATGGCAATGTAAAGATTGTGCTTTATTTGGGTCAGTTCATTACCAAAATAATATTTATGTATTTGAGAGAGTTCAGAGAAGAGCAGCAAAAATTATCAGAAGACATGAAAAAACAAGTGGAAGAAATAAGCGAATCATGAGAAAACTTATGTGAGGGTTTGGCTGCCATTTGGCAGCCAGGCCTGTAGATAGACCCCCTGTTGGATGGGGGTGCAGATTACTGGGCATCAAGTTTGAATCTGGATCAGGTGGGTACAGGCCTGGGGTGCAAGCTGAGGTTAGAAGCCAGGAGAATAAGAGAGCTGGGTACCGAGTTCTGAGGAAGATCCAAGAGCAGAGTCATGGAAATCTGAAGCCTAGTTAAGTGCCAGACAGATCAGAGAACTGGTACTGAGTTCCAGGGGAGATCCAAGAACAGGGTCAGGAAAGTCCAATTCAAGTCAGGAGCCAGGAGAATCAGAGAAACCAGTGAACATGAGGCTTGCCATAGGAGATGTAGGCTGTTGTCAGGGCATATGTGCAGCCTGAGGCTGCAGGTGTGCTTAAAAGGGCTGAGTGGTGCTCTCAGTAGCCAATACAGTTTAGAGAACTGGGGCAGTCATATTAGCCAGGGATCACAGTCAGGTGTGAAAGTTCAAGGGCTCAGCACAGCTGGGCCTGACTAGCCAGAGGCTCTGACACCTTAAAAGTATTAAATATATGAATGATTTGGAGAGAAGTAAAAACAAACAAAAAAACAAACCTGCTTTGGGAGAATGGAGGGATACGTAATATTAATAAATATTTAAAAAGTCATAAAACCAAATAAGGAGGACATCAGGTGAAGGTGAAAATATATATATGATAGGATTTATAGGACAAAATTAAGAGGAAAATTTAAGTTTTAGTATCTGAAGGAACTTCTGAAATAGGTTCCTTTTTAGGTTGTGTAATTATCCCTAAAGGAAACCAGCAGAAGCCCCATCGGTTGAAATGTTTAAAACTTGACTGGATAATGTTCGAGAAAGTCTACTGCTGAGGGAATCAAGCTTGTGTTGACAGAGGATTGTACCTTAAAATAACTTTAATTTCTGTGGTTTTTATAAAAATAACATTGTGCTAATTGGCAAAGCAACATTTTAAAACTTTTTCCTGATTTGTTTGGGTCTGGTATCTGATAATTTCAGTAGCTTGAGTTACTAACCAGTATTGTTTAGAACAGTAGACTGGAGTGAAGAAGACACTTTATCCCATGATATTTTCAACGTGGACAACAGAAAGGGATGAATCCAGTAAAGGGCATAAGCATTTAAAATTTAGTTAGCATTTGGATTTTAGGCTCCAGAGTTATGTAACTAGGTCTCCGATACAGTGCATAGTAAGAGCCAGAGTTTGAATTACGTGGCAGCTTGGGGAGCTGTGCCCCCCACATTAAAGGCAAGAGCCTCCCCCATCAGATTTGAAAATCATGACCTGGGAGGGTCTCCAATTTTATTAGGGTACTGTGATGGGCTGTCCAACTTTTTTTTGCAGTCCTCTCTCCCCCACCCCCAGAAAGAGTCAAAGTGTAATTTGAACCCTGGTGAGAGTTAGGGAAGTGGTAGGTAGAACCTCTTGGCAGGAAAGTCTGATGATGCCCAGTAAGAAGGAAGAATGGAAAGTGCAACAAGAGACTGGCCTGGCTAGACAGTGATCTCTTCAATGAGGTAAAATTAAAAATTAAATCATATGAAAAGTGGAAGCTTGGTCATAGTACTGGCTAAGAGTATAAGAGTATTTCTAGGCATCAGGGAGAAAATTAGGAAGGGCAAGATATAATTTGAGATGCACTTGGCAAGGGAAAAAGGCAACAAAAAGGGCTTATATGTCAGGAGTAAGAGAAAGACCAGAGAAACCATAGGTCCCTTGCAGAATGAAATCTAATTACAGATGATGCAAAGAATGCTGAAGTATTTAATGAATCTTTCACTTCAGTCTTCACAAATAGGGGCAGCTACCAGATTCTGAGTACATTTGACAGCAAAGATA
>NW_017728992.1:28111390-28112106 GCF_001723915.1 Gavialis gangeticus | reverse complement strand
ATCATAGTACTGGCTAAGAGTATAAGAGTATTTCTAGGCATCAGGGAGAAAATTAGGAAGGGCAAGATATAATTTGAGATGCACTTGGCAAGGGAAAAAGGCAACAAAAAGGGCTTATATGTCAGGAGTAAGAGAAAGACCAGAGAAACCATAGGTCCCTTGCAGAATGAAATCTAATTACAGATGATGCAAAGAATGCTGAAGTATTTAATGAATCTTTCACTTCAGTCTTCACAAATAGGGGCAGCTACCAGATTCTGAGTACATTTGACAGCAAAGATAGCAGGGGAAAGCTTGAACACGGTGGCTGCTGCTCCGCACTGCCATTGCATTGCATTGCCGCCACTCTGCATGTGCTGCCTTGTGCTGAGCACTGCTCTGCACTGCACCCCGGAGCTGCCGTTGCTCCACGTGCAGCCACTGCCACTCCCCTCACCCCACACACAGCTCTGCATTATCTGTAAACCCTGCTGGGTTATTTCAGATAACCAGAGTTTTTCCATAACCAGCAATCCCCTTACCCAGGGGATGCCAGATAACAGATTTTACTGTATGTATTTATCTATTGGCATAGATAGATAGATACATTTCATTTTAATTGCTGAAAAACACAGATTTTGAGTTTTTTAATCAGAGAATTTGAGATTTTTGTGGGTGCGTTTATCAGAGAATTTGCAATTTTCAAACAGAGAAAACCAGGATTCCCTGGATCAGTG
>NW_017728992.1:28101700-28106390 GCF_001723915.1 Gavialis gangeticus | reverse complement strand
CCACACACAGCTCTGCATTATCTGTAAACCCTGCTGGGTTATTTCAGATAACCAGAGTTTTTCCATAACCAGCAATCCCCTTACCCAGGGGATGCCAGATAACAGATTTTACTGTATGTATTTATCTATTGGCATAGATAGATAGATACATTTCATTTTAATTGCTGAAAAACACAGATTTTGAGTTTTTTAATCAGAGAATTTGAGATTTTTGTGGGTGCGTTTATCAGAGAATTTGCAATTTTCAAACAGAGAAAACCAGGATTCCCTGGATCAGTGGCTCAGTGTCTAGATGGGAAGAGGTACCTAGTGGGGTTCCCCAGGAGTCTGTCCTGGGTCCAGAATTGTTTAATGATTTGGACAATGGGCTTGAGTTTACATTAGTAAATGTGGATGACACAAAGTTGGATGGAGCTGCAGACACTCTGATGGGAAGGGCTAGGTTCCAGAATAGTCTGGATTGACCAGAGAAATGGTTGATAATCATCAGAAGAGGTTCAGCAAGAAAAAGTGCAAAGTCCTGCACTTGGAATGGAAATAATTGTATGCACAAATACAAACTGGGAAATGACTGGCTAGGCGTCATCATTGCAGAGAAGGACCTGGGTATTACAGTAGACTATAAAGTGAATATGAGCCAACAGTATGCTCTGATTGCTAAAATATCCAGCAGCATATTGGGTTGTATTAACAGGAGTGCCAGTTGCAAATCATAGGAAGTGATTCTGCTGTTCTCTTTGGCACTGGTGAAGTCTCACCTGGAGTTCTGTGTCCAGTTTTGGACTCTACCCACTCAGGAAGGATGTGGACAATTTGGAAAGAGTCCAGCTCGAAACAACAGAAATAATCTGGAAAGTAGGATGTATGAGGGAAGACCGAAAGAACTCTGGTTATTTCATGTTGAGAAGAGAAGAGCGAGGTGGGATTTGATAACAGTCATCAAAGATCTGAAGGAGAGTTACAGAGAGGATGGAAATGGATTTCTCTGTGGCTGCAGGGAAGAGGACTAGTCCAACTCCTCCATGGCCTCAGGTTGCAGCAGGGGAAATTTAGATGGGAGATGAGGAAGAACTTCCTGACTATAAGGATGGACAAGCATTGGAACAGGCTATATAGACAAATGTGGAATCTCTATCCTTGGAAGTTTTCAAGATGAGATTAGACAAACATTTAGCTGGCCTGGTTTAGTTAGGAATGATCCTGCATTGAGCAGGGGGCTAGACTAGATGACTGTGTGAGCTCCTGACTTCCCTGTGACCTCAGAAGAAGGCTCTAAGAAAACCAGTTGCTGAATGCAGCCAATAGGAAACAAGGAGCTCAGGGATGTGCCTAATCCCATCTCTCTGGAGATTAGGTGCCTTAATCCATTAGGTATGCAGGGTAGCTGCCTACATCTATTCTTTGCAAGAACTGAGAAGAGCTGCCTGCTTTCTTTTAAAACATGGTTGACAGGAAATACAAGGGTGGTTAGATCTCCTGCCAAGGAGTGGGAGAGGTAACTTCTATGCTCTCTCCAGTCTGCCCCCATCCCCCACACCCCAGAATGTCAGGCTATAAACTATACAGAATAATGTCATCCCTTGTCCTAGCTGTCTAAGCTGTGCCAGGATGCAGGAAAGAATTTGAGAACCATGGGGTCAGAGAGAGAAAACAGACAAAAAAGAACTTGTTTTTAGAATGCTCAACTAAAACTGAGAAATCTTGAATTCTAGCCCCATCTTTCCCCATAATGTATACAATGTAAAGGAAAGAAAAAAAACTTTTTGTACTTGGCTGCTGAATACAAAAGAAACATTATAGTAACTTATATGCAACATTTTCCTTCCTTTTGATCTTTCCAGACTGGATGATCTATTTTTGTTTGTTTCTAATATTTCATAAGAATATATTTTTAATAGAAAAAAATTGCCTTTCAATTATTTTGTTAATTTCATCTTTGAATTATCATATTCTAGAATATATTCTTCAGGATTCTGGAGAGTGTATATCCAGTAAGAGGCTTAGCCTCTGCTTAGTGAAAGTTGTTTTATTTTATGATTTGTGAGGGATATTTTTTTTCTTATCTGGAGTATTATAGAATGTATCAAACTGTACCTGATGGCATCATTATTGAGTTGAACTGCCAAAGATGGACAGCTGCTTCAAAATACGCCAGTACTTATGGTTCTGTTTTTCAGAAGCAGCCAGAATGTCAGATCTCTTCCAATGGTGCAGTATCTTCTTTTTTTCTTACCTTTTTTGAATAAAAACAGAGCAGTTTTATCACCTCTAGCATACAAATCAAATTAGAATGTGCCTTGTCCAGATAAAACTGATGAAAGAAAATTCATTTTCACTTTCTTACCTGAAAGAACATTTTTTTCCATGATAGCCACGTCCCATCTGTTCATATATATATATTACTGACTGTTGCCATTGGAGAAAGGAGGGGGATGGGGGAGGTAACAGTTGTGTTTGACTGATTACAAGTCTTTTCATTTTTCAAGGGTTAAAGATGTAAAATTAGCATTGCAGGAACATTACAGTGTATTTCCCTCTGAAAACTACAGCTTTCACCCCAGGAAAATCTCTTCTTTAACTATAACCTCATGTTATTGCAAAGGGGGTAGTGTTAAGCATACTTGTCCTATGCCATCCCAGTCACTCCCTGGACTTCATATATAGGTGCTGTCATGAACTATGTTCAGTGACTTTCAGATTAAATATGATAAGTGATAGGAAATATATAGTCTAGAGGCTAGGACAGAGACTTAAAACTCTGAAACAGGGTGAGATCAGTAGCAGTCCAGAAAGATTCTTTCATATGGTAGCACAGTTGCCTAGGTATTCAACTGTGAGTAAGGTGCATATACAGTTGAACCAAAACATTGTCTGGGTTCTGTAGTTGGAACCATGAACCCAACAAAAATAGCTTTTAAGTGGCAAATGCCCATAATTCCTACAGGCCATGGACCTCACCAGGATAGCGACAAAGTGGCTAGGCCTAGTTAGGGTCCAGCTGGCCTGCAGATGAGTTGATCTTGGATCCATCCTAAAGAGCTCTCCCCCATAGGGCTTCTTGTATACTCCTGTTGGATTTTCAGTCTATCTTCTTCCACTCCTTGGGAGAATCTCTACATCTGCATGCAGAAGGGTGCAAATTGCACCCTTCTGTCTTGTATGAGAAGTGGGGCTCAGTCTGATTTTTTTATAATAATAATTATTTTTGTAAAAAGGAAAGTCCCAACATTTTTCTTTACTGAATTCTAATTAACTTGTTGACATAAAATTATATTCATGTCTACTTCTCACCTATCTATATACTGTTTTATTGCACATTTTCTCCTAGTTCCCTAAAACCTCTCATTCATTTCTTCATTTCTGTTTTTGCTTTGTTCCTTTCTCATTTCCATGCCTTACCAAGTCTGTCCCCAGAAAGCCTGCATATATTGCCCTTCTTTGACTCATGCCCACACATTTTTATTTCCTGCACATATGCTTCTGTGGTACCTCAGTTAGAAATTAGCTTTTAGTTCTGCCTCTCAATTTGGTTTTCTAGAAGAGGAAAAATTTCTGCTTAATAAGCTATCTTAAAAAATATTGTCAGTCTGATCTGTGCTGACTCTTATCACATGGAACATTTTTTAGGTCAGTATGTTTGCATATGCAAACATTAAGTAAGGAAGTAATTTGGGCAAATTAATCTAGGAATCATTTAACTGAAGTTAAAGAACTAAATCCATTTGGTGTCCTTCTAACCTACCTACTCTTAAAGACATTTACAAGAAATTGAACTTAAGTAGTAATTATCATTGGGTTTTGAGAAGGAGGCAAATGCAGCCCTTTGCTCTAGAAATATAGATCACAAGTTTCCAAGCTTAGAAATCTAAATCAAATTGGTCAGGTTTTCAAATGAGCTGAGCCCTTGTAAATATCATTGACTTTGCAAAGACCTGTGAGCACTCAGCACTTCTGAAAATCAGGTGAATTTTGTGTAAATGTGGCTAACTTTAGACAACCAAGTATGAAAATGTTGTCCACATAGAATAAGTGTGTTTTGTTAGTTTTAAGTTTGCAGGTGCCTTTTTTTTCCTGCAAGGTGTTGTTACTCCTATTCAAGATAACTTAAATTTTTCATAATCAATTCCTATTAACCAGTTTTGAGTAGTTTTTTTTGTTTCCAGATAAATGGAGAAGTGTTGGGAATATGTGATCATATTGAAAGTAACCTGAAATTGCTTTTCCAATTCAGCTACCACCAGTATTGAATACAAAAAAATGTGCAAATAAACATCAGAATTTTTCCTGCAATACTGAATCCGAACAAAAATGTTTACTGCAAGGAGTAATTTTACTAAAGTCAATGGAACTGCAAAGAACAGCAAGGGTAGGGCTTCTCATTACAACTGCTGGAGAAAAATAATTCTATTTTGTGAAAGAAAAAGGTGGGAGGGGGCTCAAAATGTGTTTTCATTCCACATGGGAATGAAGTGAGGCTTTCCTGTTTAGTTTTGATTCTGCAAAAGCATGAGAGGGAGAGAGATGCGAGTGTGAGCTAGAGCTCTCAACCCCTGGGTTGGTTGCATGTTAACATCTTTTAAGTGTCTTAAAGCACTCATCATTTGGTTTAAGATTGCATCACTTCAGGGCTAGATTATCTCTAATGCACTTAATTTTGCTTCTGTTGGGCAGAATGCAGCCCTGGAGTGCC
>NW_017728992.1:28098844-28101689 GCF_001723915.1 Gavialis gangeticus | reverse complement strand
GGCAGAATGCAGCCCTGGAGTGCCTGGCAGTGGCCGTGCCTTCTGCTGCCATCCGGACCAGCTTGCTACTCCTGATGGAGGTGGGATAGGGAGGCGAGCTCTAGAAAAAAAGAAGAATCAGGCCCCTCCAAAGCATTTCCTTCTGTGCGCTGCTGCCAGCTGGCCTGGTGCTGCCTGAGCTCTGAGGGGCCTGATCCTTTTTTTCTGTGGTGTTCGTCCCCGCCCCACACTGCTGTTGGCAAGGCTGCCAGCTGGCTGGGTGCCTCTTGAGCTCCTAGGGGCCTGTGGGCTCCAGATAAAAAAGGATTTGGCTCCTCAGAGCTGAATCAGTGAGTGTGTCTGGGCAGCAGTGTGAGGCACCATGACTTCTGCGTGCTCTGGGGCTTCAGAGCTGGCTCTGCCAGATGGGAGCAGTGAGTCGGTCTTGCCCCTAGTACATTTATTGGCATTTCAGCTAATGCCAGTAAATACAACAGACTAAAAAAGGAACATACAAAACGTGAAAACATTGTGACTGACAACACTTCCTTGGTTTTCAGTAAGGAACATTTTACTTTTGGTCCTGCCCCTGCACACCAAGCCTCTAATGACAAGTCACAGCTTTGCAGGTGAGGGACAGTCACAGTCTCATGAGAGATGGTTTTTCACCTTAAGGTACTACTGTTCCACTAAGCTGAACAGCACTAAGCTGATTAACATTTGTTCGGCTTACAGCATAAGATGCAACAAAACCCTTAGATCTCACATATTCAATTCACTGGTCAGTATAATTCAGGTAAGGGCTTAAAACACAAGATTATCAAACCTTGAGTGCCATAACCAGTGGAATAGTTGGTTATTCTAGGCTATTTGTCTCTCTCAATCAAAATAGATAGAATCCTGCAAAAAGAGTTTAGTTTTTGACCAGGTGACTAAGATCCCATTGTGTGTCAAGGAAATGATTTTGACCCTTTAACCCATTTTTCATTTCCGTGTTCCAAATATTTGAGAGAGAATTGTGATTTCCGTGACACTTTAAATTCTTCAAGTTTTCTTTTCAGTATCAAGTGCCTTGCCAATAATGGATGGAAACTGTGCTAAAAGAGGTGATTATTAGGTTTACTGTTAATAGTTTTTTCTGTAGCATAGCTAAAAATCTGCTTTTATCTGAAAGGATGTGCTAGCTTATACATTATTTTAAATGTTGTTTCTTCTAGCAGGGTTCCAGCTGCCACATAGACAGGGTCAAGCATTCTTTTCCTCAGATCTCAGAAAAATAAACATTATCTTATTCAGGACAACACAACCAGAAAAGACATTTACAGCCATATGTGCGGTTATGTGTGTGCCTACATGCACACATGTTGATATACAACGTTTGTTTCCTGCTAAAAGGCTGATTGCTTCTACCTAAAAAAATAGAAAGGACTGTGATTGTTAACTTGAAAATCTCTGCATTATTCATATGGTGCCAGGCTTCCATTGTAGCAGTAATAGTTTTTTTTAAACATTCGGAGAAGAACTCTTTTACATATGCTAGAATTTCCTCTTATCTCTTATAATTTTTAATAGATTTATAAATATAGAGGACTAATGAGGTTTAATACATAGAGTGAGTTTCAGTTCTATCAAGCAAGCTGAGATGAATCTGAATATGTTTTAGAGGTAAAAACATTTCATTTCTAAAAGTTAGAGGTTATGACCTACTGCATATACCTGACTCCAAGATGACTTTGAATTTAAGATGACCTACTAATAATCAGATTCTAGACATGGAAAATTATAAATGTGTTACAGTTTTCCATGTAGAGAATCTAATTAGTGGAAAGTTATCTTAAGTTCATTCTTTCCACCAACTGCTCTGCAGAAAAAGCAGTGGCAGGGGCCAAGGGACTAGAACTCTGCCCCTTCCCCCACACTCTTGCCATCTGCTGCTGCCTGTCTCACCTGCCACTTGTCCTTCCCAGTGCCTGTCTACTGCTGCCTACCCCTTTGTACTTGTGCCTGCCCCTTGTCCCCTATTCCTGCGTCCCGACTCCCTGCCCCATCCCTGCTCCCTCTACAGCCTTCCCATCTACTCCTTCCCTCCTAAACCATGCCTTCCCCCCCACTCCCTGCTTTTTCCCTTTGCCCCTCCCACCCCACTCCTCTGCTCCTTTCTTTCTGCTGCAGTTTTGCTTCTCCAAGGGAATCTGCAGCAGTGACCTGAGCCCAGCCCCAGCCCAACCTGGCCAAGGAAGAGTGGCGGCAGTTTGGCCAGGAAGGGTCAGGGCTGGAGCCAGATCAGGATGTCAGTGGCAGGTATGGAGAAGAGGAGCACACTGGGCTCCCACATATTCACCCTCCCCACCTCGTGGTCTTCCCTGCACTGACCTAGTTTTGAGCCTCCTCCCCTGACAAATAGATGCCTGCTCAGCCATCTAAGGCTGGGGCTGAGCTGCTGCCTGCTCCAGGCTGGTACTCAAATCTGAGGCAAAGCTTTTTCCCCCTATGCTGAGTGGGGTGGGGGGACTTCTTGAGGGGGAAAATCACTTTGGATTTGAGTAATTCCAATAACTATTGGAGTAGTTGAGAAACTATTCCATATTGTTGTCATTTTTCAGTTACCATCCAAAATGTTAGCAGTTTACTATTAATATTCAAACAAAAATCTCTCTGTTGAGGACAAAGTATTTTTAAACTGATTTCATTCTAAATGCATTTTGTTTAAAAAAAAGGCATTATTTTTAGAGAATTCTTGAACTGCTGTATCAGGTCTTGAAACTGACTTACTGGAGATGATACAAGCCAGAGAGAACATTTAATATTCTGCTGAACTGTCATATACTATGCAGTTGCATAAGACAAAATCCAGTAAAATCCAAGC
>NW_017728992.1:28098237-28098833 GCF_001723915.1 Gavialis gangeticus | reverse complement strand
TATGCAGTTGCATAAGACAAAATCCAGTAAAATCCAAGCAGGGAGGATCACCAGACTAAGCTGGCTATGTGCCTAACATAGCTATATTATTGCAAATTGGTTCGTATTTAGATATTAGTTTTGTTTTAGTGAAAACAGTAAATAACCTACTATTACTAGATATTAGTTCACAAAAAAATATTTTTACAATCATTGAACAAAGAGTTTAACATTTTCATCAATTTTATTTTCTAGATGAATAGTTATGATAACAAATAATAAGATTTTGTATACCTAAGATCTCAAGGCAGTTATCAAACATACTTACGTAGTATTATAGTAATTCCAAAACAGAAGTACGTGGAGATTAAGCATCAGATTTTGCACAGATTTTTACAGATGCTTAACTTCACACGCTCTTAATAGTCCTACAAACTACTCAGTGTATAATATTAAAATCATATAGATTTATTTCTAAATTCAGACCTGAAGTAACTTGCACAAGGTCATACTGTGAATCCATTTAAGAATTTGGAAACAGAGGTTTTATCCTATAGTTTCTCTCATTGCCATTTGAAACTATAGAATGTGAAGGTTCAAGGAGCAGATGGCAGAAT
>NW_017728992.1:28088131-28093237 GCF_001723915.1 Gavialis gangeticus | reverse complement strand
CGTCCTGGTGATTTTATAGTGCTCCACTCCAGCTTAGCTCAGGGCCTTAGGTTTGTTTCACTAAGGGAGAAGAGCTGTAGCAGTACATTTTTGTAGCCCTTTGAGGAGCATAGTACTTGTAGAGCTGCAGGTGTTATGTCTTTCCAGGGCCTTAGAATTTAAAGCTGATGCAGGGTGGCAGTATCTGTAAAGGAGTCCTCACAGCATCACTGATGCAATGGAGATAAGATATGTGCCGGGATTATATTTAGATGGACCTAAAGAAGAAAGGAATCAGTATTCTAGTGTTCCAGACTCTGATACTGACTTGACATCAATAGGACATCTCAGGCTCTGTAGTGTATGCTATACATATTAAATAGCAATTACTTGGAAAAGGAGAAAGCCTGATCTAACCATCCTCAATATACATGATCACCATAAAGAAAGATCTTGAAAGTGACCTCATGTACTTATAATAGATAGCAGAGATTATTTTATATAGCATAGATAGCCTTAAATTCAACACTAATGTCAGGAAGTATTGCCCACCTTTATTGTAGGTTGTTTTGATGCCTAGTGGAGCTGAATGGGTCTTGATTGTGATCAAACACAATCATTTAGTTATCATTTCAAGCTGTTTTAACTTTATCACCATGGGGACTCAATTTTGTCAATGGTACTCTAATGTTAGAGTGTTATTGTATTAAAACATCAACAAAAATCATCTAAAATCATAATCTATTCTAAATCAATTTATTTTCTATTGATTTGTGAAAGGGGAAAATGGTATTACTTTGTAATGGTAAATGGTATGATTGTTATTATGAATATCGCTCTGCAATATTGGGATTAGAAATGTTTCTTGTTAGGTTCATCAGTAAGACTGATACATTGTGGAGGGTTAGTTCAAAGGAAGGACATACAGCTCATATATATGGGTATATTTAAAAATGTTCAAAGACACAGTGCCAGATGATTTGCACCTTGTAATAGGGTACCTTATCCCTTGAAGAAGGAGCAGTCAGCCTGGTTGAGTAGTTACAGTTCTAGGGAAGCTGCTGATAAAGGAGTGGCACTCCAAGCTTAAAAACTCCAAAGAGAAAAGTAACAGAACAGTGAACTGTGAAGGGATTGTTGCAAGTCAGAGGCAAGTGGTAGGCTGAACTACCTGCTGTACACATGGGACATACTGCTATGCTAGGACCAGAGCCACAGGAGTCTATTCCCAAAGTCCAGGGCAGGACAACAGTATTTTCTTTGCTTGTTTTGTCAGCTGAGGAGCTATTCAGGGAGCAAATCTAGTTTAGATAAGCCTTCAGGCAAGGCAACCCTATTACTTACCTACAGTTAAATCCAGATTTCTCAAAGAGCTCCATTCATATTTAGACACCCATTAAAGGCTAGATTATGAAAGGTGCCCAGTTCCCAGCTACTCGTATTGCAGCAATGTTGTGCTCCAGTTTTCAAAGTTAATATCTAGGCTGCTGGATACTGCTGAAAGTAATTTGACTTTATTTTTTTGTCCTCTTCTGAAAATGTTTTTTCTTAAATACTTTTGCTAACATTATGTAATTTTCTGATATGCTGCGTCAGAAAATAACATAACGTGATTCTGGAGCTACAAACGCTTGCCCTCCCATTTGGAAATTGCTAACAGCACTCTTATAATGACTATATGAATGACAATAAATTTACTCATGTGCCTGTATTAAGGTGCTACTTAAGGTGCTATTCTTAAATGACAAAGCAGACTTTAAGTGTGATATTTTATCATTAAATGACAAATAAATTGAATATAATTGCAGATGGTTATGAATTGCTTTTGTCATGTGTTCTCACTAGATGTTGGATCCAAGTGCTGAATCCAGGTAACTATGGGCCAGTTAGCCTCAAATCTATGCTTGGCAAAACCTTTGAAAAAATTATTAAGGATCACATTTTTGTGGATAAATAAAATCCAATAGGATAAATAATTCTGAAGGGCAACTAGCATGGTTTCACAGCAGGTAGATCCTGCCTGACTAACCTTGTTTCTTTCTACAACCAGGCCACAAATTGCTAAGATGCAGGAGTTGAGGTAGATGTCATGTACCTGGATTTTAAAAAGGTCTTTGATAGTGTCACATCTCATTCTTACAAATAAATTAAGCAGTTGTGATGTAGATTATTACACGGTCAGGTGGGTAGAGAATTGGCTTATGGGATGCACTTAAAGGGTGGGAGTGGATGGGTTGTTTTTGACAGGCAAAATGTGGGCAGTGGGGTTCCCCAAGGTTCTGTCCTTGGACCGGTGCTGTTCAATATCTTCATCAGTGACTTGGATGAGGGTGTTCAAATTTATGGATGACACCAAATTATGGGGCAAAGCAAACACATTGGAGGGCAGGGAGTGGATTTAGGCAGATTTGGACAGATTGGGAAAGTGGGCAGAACAGAATAGGATGCAATTTAACAAAGGTAAGTGCAAAGTGCTACATCTAGGGAGAATCAATCACCAACACACCTACAGAGTGGGAGGTGACTTTCTAAGCAGCACAACAGCAGAAAGGGATCTAGAAGTCATAGTCGACTCCAAAATGAATATGAGTCGTCACCGTAACAAAGTGACAAGTAAAGCCAACCACACTGTTTTGTGCATTAAAAGGTGCATCACAAACAGGTCTAAGAAGGTGGTATTTCCCCTCTATGCAGCATTGGCAAGACCACAGCTGGAGTACTGTGTCCAGTTCTAGGTACCACACTTCAAGAGGGATGTGGATAACCTTGAGAGGGGCCAGAGGAGGGCTACTCATATGATTAAGGGCCTGCAGGTAAGATCCTACGAGGAGAGATTGAGGGACCTGAATCTCTTCAGCCTCAGCAAAAGAAGGCTGAGAGGGGATCTTGTGGCTGTCTACAAATTCATTGTGGGGAGCAGCAAGGAATAGGGAACACTCTGTTTACCAGGGTGCTCCTTGGGGTTACTAGGAACAATGGCTGTAAACTGACCCAGAGCAGATTTGTATTAGACATTAGGAAAAAATTCTTTACAGTAAGGGTTGCCACAATCTGGAATAGGCTTCTAAGGGAGATGGTGCTCTCCCCTACCTTCAGAGTCTTTAAGAGGAGATTAGACAAGCACCTGGATGGGATCATCTGATACCAGCGCTGTTTCCTGCCCAGGGCAGGGGGTCAGACTTGATGATCTATTGAGCACCCTTCCAACTCAAAATCTATGAAATCTATAAGTGGCAACTGTGCTCAACTATCCTTTTTTATTCTGTATTAAAATATTTATTTATTTCTATTTTCAGTTCACCTTGCCTTCTTAACCTGTGGGAATGTTAGTTTAAGCAAGAGTTTCAATGCTTTAAAAAATAACTGATCATAAACTGTTGATAAAATGATTTAAAGATCATGTAGGGCACCTGTATTTAAGTACCCCTGCAAATTTTTCTGGCTGGAAAGTCAAATTCCTCCCCACCCCCACTTTTCCATCTCTCTCCCTGTAATTTAATTTAGTTTTTTCCCCTTCACCATTATGTTTATGAATTATGTCCATAGAAGTTGATCTATACAAAGGAAAATATTAAACTAACTGCAACAAAGAAATAAATAAAAAGATGGTCACTGATGCCAGATATTTAGATACTTCTGAGTGAAGATATTTTACCACATACTGTTAGAAGTGTGATTTGCAAGTTAGTGGGTTCCTTGTATTTATTCATATATAGAGGGAAAAAGTCGTGCAAAGTACTCTATCAACAGGAAGTTTATGTTGGTTTCTTATGCAAATATATTGCACTACTTGCATTATTCAGATTACGTTCCGATGCAAGTGGAAAGACAGGCTTTAACATTTCTTCATGTGAGCCTTGGAAAGCAAGTGCCATCTTGCTAACTGCTACATTTACTTGAATATAAGACAAGGTTTCTATCCCCCAACTGGCATGGGGGGGAAAAAACCAAAACCCTTCATTTAATAATCATATACAATGAAATCTCACTAAATACATTATCTATCATTAAACTACTGCCAAATCAGCAGGTGCTCAGCAATGGAAACTAACTACGAAGTTGATTAAGTGCAGCCAACTCCGAGTATGACTATAAAACACATGGCCTGCATTAGGCAAACATACTGATGGGAACCTACAACAAAGATAGGTTAGTGCAATGTTTCCCAACTAGTGTACCACGGTACAAAAGTGTGCTGTCAGAAATGAACAGCTGTGCCGCAGAATTTTGCTGTGGCAATGAGCTACAATAGGTATGAGGATGGGGAATGCCTTAGCAGGTGGGCCACAGAAAATTTTTATTAATGTAAGTGTGTCTTGGAAAAGGCTGGGAAACACTGAGTTAGTGTAGTGTACCACTACATATGGTAGTGCCCGTTAAGCACAGTCAGCTCTTCCCTGCCAACTTTTTTCCCCCAAGTCAAGATGAACCATGGCAACAGTTCACCCAGAATCCTTCTGTCTGCCCCTCTCTCAACCTGGCACAAATGATTAGTGTAGCCTTACCTTCCATGAGGTGCAGTTGGACCAGGCTGCTCTGCACCTCATCTGCATGTAACTTTTTGGAGGATACTAGGATTTAAAGGATGCCAGCATATGGATCCTCTGGGGGTGGGGGGGATAATCTGGAGTACACACATACACACTGAGCAGTGCTGAGCTGTGGGGTTACTACTTCTGGAGTTCTTGGAGTGCTGTTGACTCTGGCGGGGGGGGGCAGCCCGACGAATAAATGTGCTAAATCATGAACCTTGGCTTTGGACTATATTATGCATAGTTTGTAGTATTTATAAGTAGGTGCCAAAGTGCTGCTTAAAAGTGCTGCTATGGAGTACCTGTGCTAAAACTTGCAGCATTGTCATGGTAACATACATCAAGTCTAGATAAACAAAGTGCATGGGTACTATCATAGAATCAATGAGTCGGAAGGGACATAGACAGATCATCGAGTCCGACCCCCTGCCATAAGACCCCAGCCAGGTGCCTATCCAATCTCCTCTTGAAGATTTCCAGGGAAGGTGAGAGCACCACCTCTCTGGGAAGCCTGTTCCAGGCTGTGGCCACCCTTACAGTGAAATAGTTCTTCCTAATATCTAACCTAAACCTATCCTCCCTCAGCTTGTGGCCA
>NW_017728992.1:28085623-28087896 GCF_001723915.1 Gavialis gangeticus | reverse complement strand
TCTCCCCAGGTGCAGCACTCTGCACTTGTCTTTGTTGAACCGCATCCTGTTTAGATCCGCCGGCTTCTCTAACCTATCCAGGTCTGCCTGGATGTGGTCCTTGCTTGCTGGTGTATTCACTTTACCCCACAGCTTGGTGTCATCAGCAAAACTGAACAGGGTGCTCTCCACACCCTCGTCCAGGTCGCTAATGAAGATGTTCAACAGCACCGGCCCAAGGACCGAGCCCTGGGGGACTCTGCTGCTGACATCCTCCCAGGTTGACATCGACCCGTCCACCACCACCCTTTGGGTGCACCCCTGGAGCCAGTTTGCCACCCATATGACTGTGCATTCGTCAATGCCGCAGTCCCTCAGCTTGCCCACCAGAATTGGGTGGGACCCTGTGTTGAAGGCCTTCTGGAAGTCCAAGAAGATGACATCGCTTCCTCCTTCACATTTAAGCTCTTAGTTACCTGGTCTTAGAAAGAGACCAGGTTAGTCAGGCACGATCCCTTGTTGGTTGCCCCTCAACATCACTTCCCCTGCAGGGCTCTCACAAGTGTGGCCCTTGATAATTTTTTCAAAGACCTTCCCCAGGACAGAAGTGAGGCTGACTGGCCTGTAGTTGCCAGGCTCTTCCTTCCTCCCCTTCTTGAAAATAAGGACCACATTGGCCCTTTTCCAGTCCTCAGTGACTTGGCCCGAGCACCAGAAGTCCTCAAACAGGCGTGCCAATGGCTCCTCAATGACACCAGCCAATTCCCTCAGCACCCGCGGATGCAAGTCATCCGGGCCCGCCGACTTGGACGCATCTAAGCCCTCCAGGTAATCCTTAACTAGGTCTGAACTAACAGTCGGGGGACTCACATCCTTCCTGGGCCTCTATGCTATCACCTGAGAGCACCCCATTGTCAGTAGACAGGAACACGGAGGTAAAGAACTTGTTGAAGAATTCTGCCTTCTCTCGTGCGTCCGTCACCAACTGCCCTGCCCCGCCCCGTAGGGGTCCAGTGTTACCCCGAGACTTCTTTTTGCTGCGTATATACTTGAAGAAGAACTTTTTGTTATCCTTAATCCCAGAAGCTAATCTAAGCTCCAGTGCTGCTTTAACCTCCCTTACCAAATCCCTACAAACTTGGGTCAGGGAGGTGTACTATATGCAAATTGCTACAGCCATGTTTGATTTTAAGGTTAGTATTTTCAATTCTGCTCGTTATTTCAATATGCTCATGGAGAACAGTGTCTGACAGTGTGGTGGGGGGGGGGACTGCCAGGGGAAAAAGGGGGAAGCAGAGATCAAAGGCCTACGTGACTTCCCCCACAAGCATATTTATTTTCCTTGTAGTAGTGAGAGAGAGACAAATTCAAGGAAAACCTCCAATAATTAGATTCTATAATGAGAAAATGATAACAAATTTAAATTTTTTCCATATGTAGAATCTAATTACTGGGGGGGGCATGTTTTATAATCTGGGTCATCTTCTGTTGTAAATATGATAGTTTTTCTCATGACATTTTGTGTTGAATGGAGTACTACTAACTATTGACAGTGAATTGGAAGCAGAGAACAAGTAGAGCTCTTCATGTGTACAGGGGGATGCAGAAAATACTTGATGGTTTCTATCTGTCCTTGTACAGAAAGATAATTTTAAGTGAGTAACTAGTTCAGCTGAATGAAGTATTTAATATGGACAGCTTTATCATATATAGAAATATTTGTCTTTTTTCACTTATTCCAGTCAGAGCCTGTAATGTCATGCCGTTTTCTTTTCTGGTGTCATATTACATCTGTTTAAGCATGCTCTGGCAGTGCTTTTACCTGGTAATTAAAAGCTATGAGTCACAGGTGCATAAAATAGCATGGTGATCAAAAAATGTTAACAGGGTGTGCACAGGTATTGAGGACCTGTTCCACTAAGTGTGTTGACTTTTTACATAGTGTCACAGCCCCGGAGCTGGCGAGCCAAGCTCACGGTTGTGGTCACGGTGGGGTGGCCGGGTGGTGGCAATTGGAGCGGACAGGCTGGAGTTTTTGGCAGTGGAGTACTGAGCGGCACGGAAGCGTGATGGTTTCTTAAACAAGAGGGTTTATTCAACTTACGCTTTTGAGGCGTAGGCAACGTAATTCTTCAGTTACAGTGGTGTGACGAACGAACAACAACACAGGGGTCCGTTGGTCCACAGGGTTCTTGAGCCAAGCCCTTGCTATCTAACCCGGAGGCTAGGGGCGGCTGCCTGGCTCAATAGTTCTAGGACTGGTCAACGGCTCATAGAAGGAGTAAACTAACAAA
>NW_017728992.1:28050071-28080623 GCF_001723915.1 Gavialis gangeticus | reverse complement strand
AACAGTACAATGAACTGTAACTCGCTGAAGATAGTCAGGTGTGACGCCAGTCCCGAAGGACGATCGGATAGCTGAGGTGATTTCCGAGGTCAAAAGCCAGGTAAGTCGTCGCCAGTGTTTTGAGGGTGATCCGAAAGCGAAGTCAGAGTCCAAGCCAGAACAGTCCAGTAACCAGAGAATCAATCAATGCAACCAGACCGAGGTACGAAAAGCAGCGAGAGCCCACGCTGGAGGAGACCTAACTGAGGGACAGTCCCTACGGAGTAGCCTCTGTCCTCAGTTGAACGGATCTCCCCCCGAGGGAGGGGCTCCTTAACCTTTTATAACAATTTGGTGGCCAATTAGAATGTGTCCCTCAAAGAACTTTCTAGCCGAATGACATCATGCTCTTAGCTGACTGAGCATGTGTGAGCCTGAGCTCTCCACTGTTACCAAGCATGCGCAGGGCTGAAAAGTAGGTCAGCCTGACTGACAGCTCTTGGGGTCACCCAGGGGACACATGCTGGGTGAGCCCAATGGAAAATTCCATGAGCCTGTCTTGCGCATGTCAGCTTTAATTCTCTCTGCATTGGCAGCATTCAATCAAAATTTTCCTTGACACATAGTAAGATATTTATAGAATTGTCATAATAAAACAACACTGTAGAAAGCGATTGATTTATTTGGTCCTCTTCTCTTAACTATTTGACTGTTATATGAGAAATATTCATTCAGTGGACTATTTTGATTGCTTATGGCCTGTATTAGCTGTGTGCATTCTCTATGCTTATCTGTAACTCTCATTCTATAACTGGTAAGAAACATTACTGTGTTAGATATGAAGGAGTCTGGTATGTTGTAATCCAACCAGTTCAAGATCCAGCATGTAGTTTAGAGCACTCTTTAACCTGTTAGTTTTGCACTTCTTCCATGGAATTAGGAAGGTTATGTCAACACTCTTCTAATGTTATGCAGTGTTTACTCATTTTATTGATTTATTTTGTCAGGTAAATAAGTCTAAATATAAGAGGACAATCAGCACACATAATGAAGTAATTCAGATGTTTGTACATTACTGAAACTTCTTTCTCCAGTGCTTATGATTTCTACCTGTCTCCATATAGCTCTAAAATATAGTTCATTTCAGATAACTGATTATAGTAATCCAACTCATCCTGTACATCTAGAAAATAATATTTTAAATTATACTTTTCTTTGCACTTTTAAAGGTGACATACATACCACATTATGAGCTGGTTTATTATTTACAGGTTGAATTAAATATCTTTCTGGATTTAAGCTATAGCTTCTGGAACAGTTAAACCATTATCATGTATTATTAAAATCAGACATAACTTACTGTTTCAGCTGCACATCATTTTTATACACACAGAGCCAAAATTAATTACTATTTCTTAGAACAGCATTTCTTTGTTAACATTATGTTTAAAAAGGCTTGCGCTTAAAAGGTTACAGGGAAAGTAATTTTATCTTTATAGCCAAAGTCTGTGTCAGCTGTTGGGTATTTGACATCTGTGGCCTTCTCACAGTAGGAAAAAATGTGTCTTTTCATCTATAGATAGGACCAAGTCATTTTAATTCAGATATCCATGTGGATATAGCCTTCCTTACAGTGTTGTATATGTAGCTGGAGCTTGGCCTCAGCTCTGTTAACAGTTATATATATGCCTGTTTATATATTTTTGGCTTCTGGCTTCATAAAAATGGATTTTTTTTCTGTGAGTTTGTCTTCCTATGATTTTAAACCTTGAGACTTCTGAGTTGCCTCCTTGCCTTGTTCTCCATCATGGTTTCCATTCTCTATCCTGGCAGCAGAGGGTAGGGGGCAGGCAGTGAGGGAGTCAGTGGTGGGACGGCAGGATAGGCGGTGAAGGAGGCAAGCAACCTGACGCCAACTTGCTCCCTGCTCCTACCACCTACTTACTCTGCTGCCTGCCCCTCTGTGACTGCCCTCCCCACCTAGTCCTCCTTGTTTCCTGCCCCCACCACTGTCTCTTACTCTTCTGCTCCACCTCTGGCAGGGCTCTGGCCCCACTCCAGCCTATGGCACAGAACATGTGGCTACTTGAAGCCCAGCCCAAATAACAGCTGATGCAGTGGTAGCAGCTTCAACCTGGCTGTGGAGCCAGAGCCCAGGCCAGAGCTACTGCCACTGGGCTGGGATGGAGGGTAAGCAACAGGGGTGGGGTTGGGGAGAGCAGAGGCAGCAGAGGGGTGGGCAGCAACTCTGTCTCCAACCGAGACTCCAGACCTGACCCACCTCCTCTCCCCACTGCTTGAATCCATACTTGAATCCAAGACAGGGGTCTTTTTTCCTTCTGTTAAACGGGGGAGAAAACATCTCACCTTGGATTCAAGTAAATATAGTAATATAAAAGACCATGTGTGATATCTTCCAGAAATGGCTAATGTGAGCTATACCCAGTACAATAATATAGAACTTGTAAGGAAATTGAATACAACTTCTGAACTTTCTGGACATTTGCATTTGGTGTGTTATCAAGGACTAGAGTAAAAAAGTACCAGCAACAGCATGGAAATTATGTCCATAATGTTGATTTATACAACTGTATTTATGTTATAAAGATTGTCCATTTAATTGTGAAAAATCCCAGTGGCCATGTCCAGGCACAGTTTTAACTATCTATATTGGTGACCTACTTTACTTGACACACTGTCTTTCTATATTATATCACTTGCCCTTCCTGCCAAACTGAGAACTAGTGTTTTATATTCACCTGATGACAATATGTGGCCTACTTGTTTCTCCAGAGATCTAGGAAGACTGTTGTAAGTGTGAAACTGAAATCCAGAGGGAATTCATTTAACATGTAGAGAGAATTCATAAACTGCATTCACAGATATACATGTTCCTGGAGGCTCTGGATTTTTGGTTCTCAATAGTGTTTTTCTTAACGGTCAGGTTAATCAGAAGGGTCATTTCTTCCATGTTAGGGTAAGCTAGAGTCTATCAATCTCAATGCAGCAACATGTCTGTAGTGTCTATTTAGGCTAATTATACTAAAGGCACAAAATTAATTGCTTGACGGTTCCTGGCGAGGAGCTGTCCTGCATGTTTTATCTGTGCTGCAATTAACTATTGTGTAGAGGTAGACTTTCAAAACCTTATCTGTAAATCTCAAAATATTTTTGACATGAAAGAACAAATCCCAGTGAAGTTACACCTTGGTTCAGATAACATTTCAGGAACATTAAGAACAGCCTTTTCTTTTTGACCATGCAACATCATTTTCCAAATGGTATGTCATTTCTGCTCAGTCAGATTGGATATAGCATGGGAGAGAAGTTACACTGTCTACACAAAACGTACAATTTTATGTGCTTCTGTGCAAACACACCTACACATTTTCTCCACTATCTCTAGCAAATACACATTGGTTAGACACGTGTCAATACTGTACACCATCATCTGTACAAAGTACACCTTCTGTACTTGTCTATATCTATAATCTCTGTCGTTACACTGGCCATGGTCTACACCAGTCTGGAACCTATGGGCATCTATATATTAACACTGAGGCTGCTCTGACACAATTAATCAAGTCTGCTGGAGCGTAGTAATTGTCGCTCTGCAGCAACCTCCTGTCTCTCATGTATCAGCATCCCTATGCTCAAAAATGGCGGCGGGATCACTTGAACTAAAGCTCAAATGAGCCTCTCTAATTAGAGTGCCATCTCCCCTCACCCCCCAGATCATGTGAAAAAATGCTCTATGTTAATAGGGCAAATTAAAAAATGTGGAAGTTTGAAGCCCAAGGATGGCAGAATAGGATCATGAATGGGGGACTTTGTTGTTAGTGTTGATGAAAAACAACAGTGTTCTATGTTGTCCTGGCATAGCATGTTGAATGGTAGGAATTCTTATTAACAAGTGAACTGCATTTTGACTTAAGAATTGAATGTAGTGGCAATCAGAATTGGCAAGGATTTTCTCTAGTAGTTCAAGTGTTGTATTCTTACAACATATCTGGGATTGTGCTAGCCTATATAACAGTGGTGATCATGGTTGTTTGATAAGATGCAGTATTCCTGATATGATGCATATGGTCAGTGTAATTACACATCAGCAGTCTTTGTGCATGACAGATTAAGAATAAGAATTGCTATGTTGGGTAAGACAAAGGATCAGTCTAGCCCAGGATCCTGTCTCCAATAGTGGGAGAAGTGAATGCTAGGAGAGCATTGAATCCGATAGATCACACTAGATCTATCCCCTATTTGTTACCTTCCCTGGCATTCCCCAAATTGGTGCACAGTATTTTGTAGTTGAGTAATATATGGTAAATGGGATATTTTGCATATGAGTGCATGTGCTCCATATTTAAGCAGTTAATTTATTAAGAAAAAGTTATTATTTGTATCAAATTTGGGTTTGCAGAATTTTTAAAAATTTTGGTGGGAAGGGAGGGCTAGCATTCATGAAAGGTCAGAATTTGATCTTATAGTACAATGAGGTAAGTCAGATGCAATGTGTTTCAGAAACAGAATATTTAGAGTTGCATTTAATTTGTGGATAGTTGATGCATTGTGCAAAGTGAACATATTTTTCTGTTTTGCTTGCATTCTCCTGAAGATGCCTCCTGCCATAGTATTTGGCTATCTTAGCCATGTTGGTATTTAATGAAGCCTTTAAGTCAGGAAATAACTGATCTTGATCGTGTAGCTGATTCTCTGTGTGTAGATTTAAGTTTTGTGAGTGAGCGATAGGGAGATCCTTAATGTACAGTTTGAATAATGGGATGTCAGCATAGAAGTCTATGGAAAGCAACTGACTTGTCATCTCCAACCACTTGTTTCATCTCCCAGTCACACTTAACTGTTTGTCATGAAGAAACAGTTTTTTAGCAATTGCCACTCATGTTGGTAGAACTCTGAACATTTTGACAAAATGACTGGTGTGCAAAACTGTTGTAAGCAGAAAGGAACAGTCCAGGAATACCAGAAATATGGCTTCTGTCCCAAGGTTTAACTGAAAGCTATTTTTATATAAGCAGTAAGAACCAGAACTTATCAAAACATTCTTATCAGCATCCTTATCAAAATCCATCCGCTTCAGCTTTCAGAGTGGCCTGCACCTCTGATGAAATGCACTGGAGGATGTAACATTCCAGTGCTTTAAAGTATAGAGATAATGTCAGCCCATAGTTTGCTGTAATGTGTGTGCTCCCTGGCTTCAATAAGGTGATGACCTTTGATTGGCACCAGAACTTTGAAGCTTGCATTCTCCGATAACCAGAATGAAGAAATGGACTAGCCCAGGATGAGCACATGGAACAAGTTGTTTCGGGAACTGCAGAGAAAAACTGTTGTACCGAGGGACAGTGACCTATTTTATACTATTCAGTACTTTGTCTGGTTCTGACATTGTTTCCAAGCTAAATTACCTGCTGTGGAAATTAGCTGAACTTGCTATAGGATACAGTTGACCTTTTATGCAAATATGTTTCTTTTCCTTTCCATTCTTTCAGAGCTCTTTTCCCTAATCCCTTTCTTCTCAAGTTTAAAGAAAAAAGAGGAACCTTAATGTATGTCACTAAATCTTGGAAGGAAATGAATTAGAAATGTAAAATATTTTCAGTGGAACACCCTGAAACCAGCTACTTCCCTTATAAAGCAGTCCTTCATTTAACTACATAAATTTAAAAGCACTGGGCCCATATTACTTAAACTAAAATAAGGATATCTAATTGGCAGTTAGTAGCACTGCTTTCTCGGCAGAGCACCACAATAAACTACACCTAGAAATCATTTGTATATTCTGAACAACAAACTGTTACTAAATGGAGAACAACCCTCTACACTACCTAGAGTTTCTGAATGTCTTTAATATATGACCTGCGAAGGTACACTTAAGTAATAATAATTTATATGGGACAACAGAATCAGAAACAAGCCCAGCCATATATTTTTAAGGAAAGGGCTACGTTTCTTTGCCAAGCATAAATGATAAGTAGTGCATATGGCAAATAGTGTTGCTTGAACATTTTAGAAAAATCTGAGAGTTCAACAAAACCAGCAAGGGGCCTGATTTTGTAGCTGTTCCTAACATATCTCTATAATTAGAGTGAGCAAATGTCCTCGTTTGGCTGGGACAGTCCCAGATTTCATAGGCCATCCCAGCATCCTGGCTAGTTGGTGAAAATTGAAATTACAGTCCTGGAATTGGCCATCTAACATGATCCCTTCTTTCTCTATTGACTGTACTGTGCATGAATGTGCAGCAGCAGAGCCAGCCTTAGGGAAAATGAAGCCCTGGGCAAGCTTGTCTTTTGGGAACACCCCTCTCCCAGGTCAGAGGCCCTGCTGCGGGCAAAAGTGCAAACCACGGTCCGCCAGACAGGTGGAGTGGTGTGGTGCGGTGCAGTCACAGTCTTGGAACACATCTTCATTTTGTTATATCATAGAGTGGGTTCCCTTTATGCAAATTTGAGCTATACACCATTTTCCAGGAATGTGTGTACAGCATAGAGCGAGGGAAACCTGTATTTCTCTCAGGATTGTTTGTTCTAAAATGCTGATGTTTATTAGGAAATAAGCAGCCAGTGGAAAAGGTGATAGAGATCCTCCACTCATGCCACTTACATATGCTATATAATAATGTTAACTGGATTTATAAGAAACAAAACAAAACAAAAAAAACAAATAAGTTACCTAAGTGTTGCTTAGCTGATGAAGGCGAACTCAGAAGACATTGCCTAATCCACAAATTAAACCAAAGTGACTTTTGGCCTGCTGTATCTTGGTTCCTTATCAATATGCAACAGTAACCATCTCTAACTGTACAGTGTAGAGAGGTATACCTAGCAAAGGTAGAGTTGCTCCTTATAGAATAATTGAAGCACAGAAACATAGGCTTTTGTGAGCAACAGCCTACTTCACCAGATGTTCAAAGTGTATTAAGGATAATTTATGTAAAGGCATAATTTTCTAGCCATCATAGTCTATTAATCAAATCAAGTTTCAGGATCCCCAGCTTCTGGTCTGGTTCTTAAAGAGCTTTATCTGTGTCCCCTCTCAGGCTGCTGAACCTCCTTGGGTTCCCCCTCTCTGTCCAGGCCCCTGGCCCCATCTGCACCCCAACTCCAGGCATTAGGCCCTCTAGCTCCAGAGACCAAGCCCTGCTGTGGGCCCACTGCCCCTCAATCTGTGCTTTCTGCAGCCACAGAACATCTTTTAGTTATGTTCTGTGGCTATTGCCCTGTGTGGAACATCTCAATTTTGGGGTCCCTCCCCTTCTGTGGCATCCTCCACCCCTATAGCCATAGTTTATTCCTCCAGGGGGAAGAGGGATGAGACCCCCAAGATATAAGCACCCATCCCAGCTCAAAGGAATGTCCCACATGAGATTCACCTTATCCTCCAGTGATAGGGCTCACCTACAAAAACCCCACAAACAAACAAAAAACCAAACCCCAAACCAAAAACAAACAAACAACAACCCAGAAACCAAACAAAAAGTGCCCTTGGTTACTTAACTTACTTCCTATGCATAATCCCAGTTTCCTTTCACTTAAAACAGCCTCCTAAGTGCTTGCCATAACATGAACTTGGAAAAGACCCTATCTCTAATAGCTCCCACTACCCTTATAACCTGCAACATGGGCTTGTATAAGGCTCTGAGTCACATGATCCTCTACTGCCCTTCCCTGGGTCATCAGGCTCTGCCTGCACCTGGATCTGGGGGCCATTTTGTTGCAAGTTTTATCTGCCTTTGGATTGAGCTTTGTGTTTGTCCCTGGGGCACTGGCAGAGGAGAGATGGAAGTCTGAGGCAAAGTGGAAGAAGGTGAGGGACAAAGGAGGGGAAAGGTACCTTCACCAGGGGAAAGACACCAGCAAGCACATAGCAAGGATGGGGAGGGAAGAGTGCAAAAAAGGGAAAGGGGTTAAAGGAGGGGGATTAAGCCAGGAAGCTAGAAGCTTCTTTCCCCTTCTAGTAATAGGATGGGGCTCTGTTAAAGTGAGCTGTTCCCAGTAATTAAGGAACATAAAAACAGAACTTAATGATAACAAAATTAGTGCCCTGACACTGTATGTCATGCTTCAAGGAAAGCAAAACTACTGCTACCAGTGTGTTAATAAGTCCTTGGAGAAAATTCCTTCCTGACACATTTTCATGACCAAATACATACAAACAGCAGTTGATATAATTAGACCACTTTTATGCTACTTATACAAGGGGAAGGACAACAGAGCTGGAATTAACTTCTTGTTTAATGTGTACTGCATAGTGCTGTTCCTCTTTGGCATCCTGTTCCTGTGTTTCATCCATTAAAAATTGTGTGTATGTCAAGGACAAGGGTTTGAAACTTTAAGTGTAGTTCAACGTTTGCTCTTTTATACTGCTGAGAATTTGTTAGTTGTACAAATAAACAACTTTCCTGGCATGCCATGTGGCTATGATATAGCATTTCTTCAGGTTTCTTTTCAGAAAATGATTCAGTGGGATAGATTGACTTACATGACTGTATTTCGCTCCTGGCTACTTTACTTCACTGAAAAATTACAAACAATTTCAAGGCTTAGAACAATCTTCATGTTCCCCAAAGTGCAGCCTTTTTCCCTAGTGCCATTGGATGTGTGGTCCTGAGCCTTTGCTCATAGCGTTTGGCTAGAAATATTTTGATTCATCTTCATAAAGGCTTAGGATAAATGTTCACTATGGAATTAAAGGTAATTTTGAATGGTTAACATTCCTGTGCAACAGAAATTCAGAAGTTGTGTTGTGACCAGTGTACTTATGTGTTTGTCCAAGAGTTCTGTTGAGTTTGAAAGACTTTTCTCTATAGTCATTCTTGTGAGCAAAGGTTTTCTGGTCTTTGTATCTTGGACCATTGCTTTTGTAAGGGGATTTCCAGAAATAAACTTTTAAGCAAAAGCTGCTGCTGCTTTTTTTTTTTTAACATGTCCTTTCCTTCCTGTGTTTAGTATAACACTCTTCCATCTTGCTTTTTATGTTAGTTGACTGTAGTGAGGTTGTTGGAGACCTCTGCCATTTTAGATTAGATTTAGATTTGTAAGCATTGTTGGACTATTAAAATTAATATACTCCTGGATGCCATGCCTTGTATACTATCATAATCCGTCGCATTCCATTTTTAGAGGGAACTGAAGAAAACAAAGTTAATATTATGGAAGTGATAAGTGTAAATATTTCAGAATATCATATTTATGGGGTAAATTTAAAAGAAAAAAATGTATATCTGACCTTTTTTGAATAATGCAACTGAATACTAGATTTGTATAGCATTTTTAAGTGTCTGCATGTCAATGTTGCTATTAAAGAACATGAGAATTGTGACAGAAGTAATATTAGGACTACCTTAAAAAATAGTAGGTTCTTCAGTTATCCACATCTCTAGAGTGTATTTTAACAGCATTTGCTGTGGTGGAATACTGACAGTTGTCCCCCTACTTTACCTGTGGCTGGTTAAGGGGTTCTTGGTATCTTTAGTAACTATGTTTTTACTGCATATTTACTAGAGTTTTCAGAATAGGTTAGACAAACACTTGTATGGGATGATTTGGATAGGGGTTGGGTTAGATGAGCACATAAGGTCTCTTTCAGCCCTACTTTTCTGTGGTTCTACAATGCTATATTTTCAGTAAGAAAAGTATGGAAGAATGTGGTGGGGAAGGAGGCAGCGGGGAAATTATTTGCAAATACATATAAATATATAATTAGACAAAGGGAATATCATACATTGACTGATACCCTGTAATAGACTCAGAAGAGTAAGGGAAAATGGGCTTATGCACTGAAACAAATGTCTTCAATTGTTGTGGGCCACAGGATGTTGTTTGTAATACTCAGTGTATACTTGAATTATATCATATCAATGCAACTACTCCAGAATTATTCTGGTGTAACCAAAATCAGAATTTTGTCCTCTAACGTCTTATTGCAGCCTATGTTTTTTTTTTTCCTCACTATATTAAAGTCTGCTTCTGCTATTTATAATTTATGGAGAGTGTGACTATATGAATTGTGGACTATCTTGACTTTTTAAAGCATAAATTACAAAGCAGAGTTATAAAGAGTGTGGTTATCCAGAAGCCTCAGCAAAATCCTTCTCTAAAGAAAATAATGAAAATTTAAAACTGGCTTCCTGATCTACAGTAACTTAGAAGCTCTAGTTATGGGAATGGAGTAAGAAAGTATTTTTTAATGGTAGAATAAATTTCAAACTAGTGTAAAGGTAGCCCTTATCTTTAAGCCCTTATCTGAAGAGAAGGACGCTTTTGGATGTGGATTTAAGAAGGAGACATAGTTCAGGAAGGAATACTTTTTGAACTGTTAACACAAGAAACTTAGACATTTGGGGAAAATTTTGTTCTATAAACATTTCTGAATGAAAGTGCCCATTGATGTGATAAGGAACTTGTTTATCATCAGCCAAAGCCCAAAACAGTTGTCTGTTCTATCGAGGTTTTTAATTGCTGTCCATTGAATCCAGATATACAATTAAACTTTGATCCTGTAAAGTTATTTCTCAGTTGTTTCTAGTCCTTTTCTTTTTAAACATTAAAAGCAAGAGTTGATGCTTTGTGGCAACCTTTTTAGTTTAAAACTACTGAAACTCTCATAATTATGCTGTCATTAACAGCTGATAGGCCTTGACAAGGTTCAATCTGGAATTTACTTCAGGAAACTTCAGTAGCAATTATGCACAGACAGCAGCATTTGTCACATCCAAAGCAGGATTGAAAATCAATGGATATAGAATATTTCTTCTCATGATCATTTGGTGTAGCCCAAGTATGGGAGACCAAAGTCTAAACTAAAAGAATTTAGCTGTGTAGAGCTTTCCTTTGTCCTTGTTTCCTTGAATTGAAGTGATGGATTGCTTTTGTGTTCAAGGTGAAGGATTTTAGACCAAAAGTTAACATTTACAAACTGATTGCTGAGTATAGGAAGATGTCAGTCTTAGCATCAGCCTGAAAGAACCAAATTATTCTGGGAATAGGACCAAAAATAAACTACTAGTATTTTTTTTTCTTTTTTCCCCCTTTTCTTTTGGGGGTATAGATTTATTTATTTATTGTTCAGATGTGATGCAAGGAATTCTGAAAATGAAAGACATTCTTACCTAGATGAACAGGACTGTTCTGACTGAATTCAGGATATTTTCACACACACTTGTATATTGTGTGCATATATATGTTTCTCTAGCCATTTGAGGGACAATTGAACTGTTACTGAGAAACTTATCTGTAAATAATTGTAATACATTTCTAAAATAGGTGGTACCAGGTAATAATAAAGGACATTGTTTCATTCACAAACAAAATGATTACTATAAAAAGAGTTAAAGCTGAAATAATGTTTCAGTAGCAATGGAAAACTACATTATTAAAAAAAATGGAACTTGATATATAAGGGGAAAAAAATTCAAAACCATTAATGACTTTACACATGAAGCTAAAGTTGCAGTGGGATCTAATGCATAAATCATACATTCCTGCCTTCTGCCATGCCATGTGTAGCAGGAAGCACAATTTTGGGAACACACATTAGATTGCATTGTGCCTTATTGCCAGTGCAGGGGGATCCCAGTCCTGGGCTTCCTTTGTACCAGCAAGCTCTGGTGGCTGGGAGGCCCATGCAACCCAGTTGAGGGGCTCTCAGTCATAAGGGTGCCCACGCACTCCTGGGGCTGGAGGATTGCTGCTGCAGCAATCTCCCAGCTCCAGGGGTGTGGGGAAAACACCAGGGCTGGAGTATCCCTACAGTGGCAGTCCTTTGGTCCTGGGAGTGTGGGGAAACTCCTGAGACCAGAGGGTGTGTGGTGCTCTGGCCTCAGGGGGTTTCCCATATCTTGAACCACTAGGGATTACAGCAGCCCCAATTCCTAGGATCGAGGGATTTTCTGTGCCCCTGAGCCCAAGGGCAGTTTCCTGCACTGCCGAGTCCTAGTGATCGCAGCACAATCCCCAGGGCTCAGGGGTGTGGGAAACTCCAGATCCTGGGGATCATGGCTTCAGCAATCCTTAGGGCTTGGAAGTGTGGGAAACTCCTGGACCCTGGAGATCACAGCTTTCCTGATCCTCAGGGCTTGAGGGTTTTACAGTGCGCATGGTGTACCCCTGTGGCTGGGAGTCCCAGCAGCTTATGGGACTCCCAGATTCAGGGGAGACCCTACTATATGTACAAATTAAAGCTGAATAACAGCCAGTTATAAAGTTGGTACACCTTTTCAAGGTCTAGCTTTATAACTGTCTATAAACTCACTAGGGGGGACCAGAAGGGTTTGGGGGAGACACTGTTTCCCCTAGCGCCCGCTGGCATAACAAGGAGTAATGGGCACAAGTTGATGGAGAGGAGGTATAGATTGGACATCCGCAAAAACTACTTCACAGTTAGGGCAGCTAGGAGCTGGAACCACCTTCCAAGGGAAGTGGTGTTGGCCCCTACCCTGGGGGTCTTTAAGAAGAGGCTGGATGCCTACCTGGCTGGACTCATTTGAGTCCCGTTTTTTGTTTTGGGGTTTTGTTGTTCTCCCGCCCTGGCGGGGGGTCGGGCTAGAAGATCTACTAGGTCCCTTCCGACCCTAAATCTATGAAACTATGAAACTGGTTGGAGCTTTTTATTGTGTGATATAGCTACTTTGCATGTGTTAATTGTGCAATACCTGTAACGTGTTGAGGGGACCATAAAAGCATGAATATAATTTTGAAGTGACTTTCTTTGAGACTTTAGCTTTCACTTGGTTGTAAATTTTGAAAATAATATGTATAAATGACCCAAGAGCTTACATTTTGAATGTTTTACCCCTGCTCAACTTGCGTCTCATAAATGTCTCCCTTTCACTTTGTGACATACGTAACACACCAAACATTCTCACTCATTCTTTATTTTTTCAGAAATGAAGATATGCTGTTGGTTATGTACTCTTGTCTGATGTATATTAGAGGTTGCAAGAGAAAGAGAGACCCAAGGGACATTGTTAGGTCAGAGTTAAGAAATATAAAAATGTGACAAGTTGTTAATTCCTGTGGGACTATTTGCAGAAGAAGGTGTGAGTGAGTGTCATTGTGAGAGAGAGTGATTATTGGATTTAGGGCATATAGGAGTACATGTAAAATTTACTGTTTTGTGTGTTTTAATTAAATTGTATAGTAATTTTCTTTCCTTGTGATACATGGTATAATTAAATGGCATAAAGAAGCCTTAAGGAAGTATCATTTTTGGATCTAAAATATTGAGAGCCTTCTAACTTTCATTTTTATTGTTCATTATATTAAATTTGAATACAGATAAATGTGTATCATGGTGGACTTCATAGAGGTCATCTAATTTCGGTCTCAACAGAGACCTGAAGAATTATGCTAGGTATCTTTTAAAGCCCTATATTATATGTGCTGGCAGATAAATGCTTAAACTCCTCAGGGCCTGTCACATCATATAGTGAAATGTTTGAGTGGTTGAGAATTAGGGCGGGAGTTTTGTTTCTAAGATGCTTTGACGCATTTCAAGCTCAAAACAGCACAATCGAAATGAAATAAAAGGCGTTGAAATGAAACAAGGTCACTCAAAATGTTTTGAAATGTTTCAAGTTTTGAAGCTGGGCTTGCTGGGGGAAGAGATCTGAGAGGTGGGGAATTGAACAGTGGGGTGGGGAATCCAGCTGAACATTCCTCCAGTTCTCGATTGGATTCCCCAGCTCCCTGATCTTTCCCCCAGCTGTCTGATTGCTTCCCCCAGCTCTTCCTGTGAGGCCAGCAGCGCAGCTGCAGTGGGAGGGCTGCAGGCTGGGGGGCTGTGCCAGAGTTTTCCCTATGGACCTCTGCCTGGTGACAGGAGAGCCAGTGGTGGAAGCGCTCAGAGCATAGCCCTTACTCTGTGCGCAGCCCTGGCCAGTGGCTCTCTGCTGCCTCCTGCTGCCAGGCTCAGCTTGGTGGTGCTGGCAGAGCCACTCGGAGTGCAGCCTGGTGGCAGGAGGCACATAGTATTTATCAGGGAGCCAATATAATAGTGTTGATTTAAATACTATAGTTGATGGACCATTTTTTTCTGTGTGCCCTCTAGATTTCAGTTTTATATAAGCCATTAAGCTTTTTAACAGGTATTCTGTTAAAGGTATTTATATGCATCTGAGTGCTTTGGTGTTACATGATACGCAAAATTGCAATGAGTTATTCAGTTTGTACCCACCATATTTTGCTTGCCAGACTAATTTATGAGTAAAGGCCATGCTTTATAAATAAATCGAGGTATCTTGAATAAACACGGATAAAATCTATTTTCTTGTATTTTAATTCTTTTCATGTTCTGTATGTTTTGGTTTTTACCACAACTAATTGCCAAAACAAAGTAGAAATAAAAACAAACACCTAAAACTCTAAAATAAAACACCCCCAACCTATTGTCAGAACACTTCTTCGTGATCTGAATAGAACTGAAACATAGGTTTATTCATTCAGCCTAATCAACTTTTTCAGCCTAAGTTTGGAGAATGACATATGCCATTATTTCACTGATGCAGCTGTCCTTTTGCATGAAGACAGATTTCAAACTTAAGTGAGAAAATGTTGGGGTTTTTTTAAATACAGTTATTACATGGCTTTGTAGAATTGAAAGACAGTACAGGACCCTGGGCATGGTGGCTATGTAGGTTGCTGTATGTTAACACCAGCTAAGATATACAGTTAGGGTGAGATTACACGTTACAATTAACTCATGTTAAGGGTGCTTAAAACTTAAATGATTGCACGTTCAAGCTCATACCTTTAAGTGTCCTTTAGGCATCTTAAAGTTATGGCACTAGAGGCAAGGATCATCTTTGAGCTGTGCTAGGTAGTTGAATTTAGCTTAACTTCTAAAAGTCCCATGGAGGTAAAACAACCTATTTGTGAGCCTTCAGTATCCCAGGAGGCACCACTTCCAGGTAGACTAGCTATCCTTCTGGAATCTGATGTACTTACAATGACAGGCTGGACAGCAGAGCAGTGGCCCATGAGTGAGGAAAGGGGAGTGAGAAGTTGCTGGGCTGCAGGAGGGCCCAGCAAGGGCATGTGGTTGAAGTGCGGGGAAGGGGGAAGTGGGGCGGGGGTCTGGCAGGCTGCAGGGAGGCCTGGTAGGTCAAATACACACACGCATGCCCACAGTCCCAACACATGCCTGCATACATGCATGTATGTGCTCGTGCACACACAGATGCATGTGCGTGCTCACCCACTTCCCACTGCCACTTGTGTGGTGATGGAAGGGCTGGGCTCCCTGCTTGGTCCAGCAATGTGAGGGACAGCACCCCCTGCTGTTGCTGCCACTCCCACCCTGTCTACTGCTTGGTGGCAATGGCAGCAAAGGCAAGTCTGGGGGTTGGTGTGTGCAAGTGTATACATGGTGGTGATTTGGGGGGGCGGTGCGTGTCTGTGTGTGCATGCTGGAGCTGGGGGTTATGTGTATATGCTGCTGCTACAGATCTGTTTAAGCAGGACAGGCAGAGAGTAAATTTGTCAGCTTCTAGTTCTCAGCATCCCTGCACACTAGTGGTAGATCAGAACTGAACACATTACACAGATTTTTACTCTGAATGCTCGCAGCATATTCTAACTTTAAGGAACTTTAGGTCTCTATTAAAGTTAGCATGTGCTGGTTATAGTGTTGACTCTTAATTATGCAGCCTATGTTTAGCACAAGTGGTAGGAAATTTTATTCCAGTCCTATGCAAAAAAGGAGGGTAGGACCTCTCTGCTTCAGTGCAGAGTTGTAAAGTTGTAAGACATTCTTGGATAATGTTTTTAGCATGTGGTGTATAATTGCTGGGGTGGGGAATATTCAGAGGCATTACCAGTCTTTGTAATATCTTTGATTGGTCAAACTTTTGGAAAATGCTCACCAAAAAATAACCATTGGAAATCTGAATTCATTTGCATAAATGAACCAGTGGTGTTTTGTGATGAATTATACATACTAACATCTGATGCATAATGTAAATCAATACCAAGCTTAACAGTGGAGATAATAAATACAGTAACATTTGAAAGAGAACAGTTTGGGCAGAATCCTGTGCACATAAAGTGAAACAACTGGCACTTGCCTAGATATCGTCCTGCCACTGTTGCCACTTTTGTGGCATGTGCAGTGTTTGCCATCCTACTCTACTGGAAATGTGCATATGTAAACATCTGTATAGTATTGAATGTGTACAGTGCACTGTGCTCCGATAGACCAGCTATGTAGCATCCTTCACGTGTATCCGAGCATAAATTCTGAAGTTCTGGCATGGCAAAATTTGAGGTAAGGGTGGAGAAAAGAAAGCCTTTACTTATATTATCTCAGTAGGCTGTAGATCTCACTCGGGAAAGAGAATTAAGTTCTAGGTCCCTTTTACTTGGAGTGGGTTTATAGCTGCCTGTCTTCAACTTCCCAGCAAAGTACTCTTATCACCAGGTCACAGGCAGGTATTCCTAGTCTGTACCTTGCAGATGAGCCACTGAACCTTTTATTTACTATTTGTTCAATAAAATGCAAGGGGGGTGGGGAGTTTCTGTTCTATTGAAAACAAAGATCCAGGCTGGAATCCATGGATGTTGTCCTTCTATAGTAGTACCCATCTCACTGAGCCATACCTCCTGGCCCCAGCTAGTTTCCTCTCTTGGATACACTGGGAGCCAGTTTCAAAGGCATGCCTAGGGAAGAGCCTGGTGTAACAAGTGGGCATCCCACGGCAAGTCAAATTGTTGGCTTGCCCACTTGTCTAAGGGCTAACCACCTGCTTGTCTCACCTGCCACACCTTTGTTACAATTGAAAGATGAGGCAGGAGGATGCCCATTTACAGGACCCTCTTAGTCCCCTCATACCCCCACACTGGGGTCTCAATCCACATGCGCAACACAGGGCCTTAATCCCCTTGTCTGAGGAGCATTACGTCTAGCTCCCTTATAGGCTTAGGCCCCTAACCCCTTGGAGCCTCCCATCTGACTCCTAATGCAACTCAGGACTCTCAGTGAGCCTGGAAGCTGCCTCAGGTCCCTTCCTGACCTGGGCCCTGCCTTGGGACTGGGCTCTTGCTTTGACAGTCTGTGCTTTGTTACACCTGGGTAATGCCTGGTTTGTAGCCTGGTGGTTGGACCACTATTTTAGTAATTTGTAAAGATTGAGGGCCTAGAACCTAGGTAAGATCTATAGCTATTAGGCTACTAAAGTGAAACAGCCCTCCTTCTCCAATATCCAACACCCAGTAGTGAGGTTTTGCCATGCATATCCACATACCTGCCTGGCCCAAGTGCAGCATGACTGTGCACACTCACTTGCCCACGTGGTAGGTAGAGCAGGATCACAAACTGTGCATAAGTATTGAAAATGTTACATGTCAAAAACATGACATCTGGGTAAGTGCCATTTGGACTTGTTAAATGAAATCATAGCCTGCTGTTTGTTAAACAATACCAAGTGTTACTGTATGCAGCTTAGAAGCAGAGATACAGTATTGGGTTACATAAATCATAGAATCATAGAATCAATGAGTTGGAAGGGACCTAGACAGATCATTGAGTCCAACCCCCTGCCGTGGGGAGGAATGAGCACTGGGGGTGGCAGGGATCATAAGACCCCAGCCAGGTGCCTATCCAATCTCCTCTTGAAGATTTCCAGGGAAGGTGAGAGCACCACCTCTCTGGGAAGCCTATTCCAGGCTCTGGCCACCCTTACAGTGAAGTAGTTCTTCCTAATATCTAACCTAAACCTATCCTCCCTCAGCTTGTGGCCATTGTTCCTGGTGACTCCAAGGGGGGCCCTGGTGAACAGACTTTCCCCAAGTCCCTGCTGCTGGCCCCTGATAAGGTTGTAGGCAGCCACAAGATCCCCCCTCAGTCTCCTCTTGCGGAGACTGAAGAGATTCAGGTCCCTCAGCCTCTTCTCATAGGGTTGGCTACGGAGGCCCCCAACTGGGGGGGGGGGGCGGTTTCTCTGGACCCTCTTCAGGTTCTCTTAAGAAGAGAACAATTTATATAGTAACAAATTAGATATTAGTAAAACTTGTTGGTATTTCAGTTGCTTGAATATTGTTATTTGAATAGTCAAGGAAATACTATATCTTTCTTTTATTCTTCCTTTTACATTATTTCAGGTAATATAGATAACTGCTGTAAGGGAAGCTTCTGATGCATGTAAATATCCCACTACCCACTTCACCTGAAAGTAGTCTTTTGAAAAGAATATTTAACAATTTGCATGAAATACACATAACAGTACACCCTAAGCTGCTAATGTGTGAATGCTCACCAATGTGAGTATTAGGCAGAAGGCAGGGCATGGTTCAGAGTTAGTCTATTAAGTGCCTCCATGGCCTGCTTTTGCTTAACTTCAAGCTAAGTTGGCTGACTCAACTCCCTTTCTCTACTCATGAAAAGAATATTTACGCTTTAACAGAGTCGTGTAGATTTCTAAAACAATTTTTGTAGGACCCCATTATTTCAATAAATCAATAGCCAATGTTCATTTCAGTCCTATAGAACTTTTGTTTTGTCAGAATTATCTAAATGAAATTGAATATATTTTACCAATTAGTAGTCTATAATGGCATTTGGCCTATTTGATCCTAGATGTGATGTTATGGTTTGGGGAGTGGGGAGAGCACAATGAGTATCTAATAGTAGTGAAATCTGTTAATAGCTGCTGCACTGTATGACCAGAAATAATATTTTACTATTTGCAGGAAATGAGCATTTGATGTTGCAGTGCAATGTCTTGCCAATACCTGGTGGACTATACCATCCAACATGAAGTACAGTAAAATCTCTGTTATCCAGTATCCCCAGGGTAAGGGGATTGCCAGTCATGTAAAAATTCCGTTTATCTGAAACCTCCCGGCAGAGGCCTTCAGATAACACAGAATTGGGGGGCAGGGTGGATGGCGGATGGTGGATGGCACGTGGAGTGAGGGGTGGCGGGGTGGCGGCAGTCACAAGCAGAGTGGCAGTAGCACTGGGTGGTGGTGGTGGTGGCCGCACACGGAGTAGTGGCAGTGCAGGGTTGTAGGTGTCAGTGGCCGCTGCATGCAAGCTTTCCCCCGCTCTTCCCCCACAGCCAGCCGGAAATTCCAGTTAATGGAATTTCTGGTTAGTTAAATGCCAGTTAGTTAAATGCAGAGGTTTTACTGTATATATGTTTCTAACCCATTGAACCCTCATTAGTTGTCTATATGTACAACACTTAACATTTTCTACAACAAGACTCGTGCAACAATTTGTCTAATTCCATTCCTTTTCTCGCTAGAATAAATGTGTGGTAAGAAATGCTTCTATAAATTCTCACTGAACAGCCCTATTAAGGAAATGATGCATTGTTGGTAGATATTAGATCAGGGTTGTACATTTTGATGAATGTATACAATGGAAGTTAAAGCTGCCATCAAGTACCACTTAAAATAGCATCAGTTGGAGTTCACATTTTCACAATTTAAATTGTGAAGCAGGAGGGGGCAGCAGGGGAGGCCTTATTTTTCCTGAAAAACTAGGGCAATCGCCTAGTTACTGCAGATGTCTGTACATGAACGCATGAACTGTGCCATGACTGGAATTACAGAGACTTGGTGGGATAGCTTGCATGACTGGAGTATTGTCGTGGATGGGTATAAAATGTTTTGGAAGGATAGGCAGGGAAGAAGAGAAGTTGCTTTTTGAGTGTGTCTACATATCACCGTACAGTGATGTTGTTACTGTGCTGTGCTTTAGTGCTTCCTTTTGGAAATACTAAAGTGTGGCACAGTAACTGCCTGTACTGTGCTGTGCGCACAGTGCATGGTTAGTTTTTGGCATGCTGAAGTAGGGAATGAACTGCTATGGCCAAGTAGCAGCTGTTCATGTGTATATTCACGTGATTGTTATGTCTCTGTAGTGCATCATACGAGGATGTCACTACAGCAACATAGGGTGATGTATAGATGCACCCTTTATGTAAAAGAGCTACGTGATTGCTCAGAGCTCCAGTATGAAACTGGAGATATGCCCATTGGGAATTTCTAGTTAGGATCAGAAGGGAGAACAACAAGGGTGATATTATGGTTGGTGTCTGCTATAGATCACCAGACCAGGAAGATGAGGTAGATAAGGCTTTCTTCAAGCAGCTAGCACCAATTTTCTGATCATAGGGCCTGATTCTCATTGAAGGGGCTTCAATCACCCTGACATTTACTGGGAGTGCAGTACAGCCGTGCATAGGTGATCCAGGAAACTTTTGGGGAGTACAACTTCTTAGTACATGTGTTGGAGAGGCCAACTAGGGGGCTGTGCTTTTCTTGACCTACTGCTCACAAACAGGGAAGAATTGTTGGGGAACATAGTAGCGGATTGCAACTTGGGGAAACCTTACTGAGGGTGCAGGAAGGAACCATCCTAATACTGAGGAAAACTAGCAAGTATGGCAAAAAAAAAACCAGCTTGGTTTAGCAGGGAATTCTTCAGTGAGCTAAAAAACAAAAAGGGAACTTACAAGAAGAGGAAACTTGGGCAAACAAATAGGGAGGAGTATAAGAGGATTACTCTAGCATGCAGGCATAAAATCGGTTGTGACAGCTGAAAATTGTGTCTAAGGTGCTTGCTGAATGCTGTGAAGATTAGACCAGATGTTTCTTTTCATTTGTTCATGTATTATAAGCTATTTGTTGCCACTAAGAGCCTAATTAAAGTTAAAGAGTAATGAGGCCTTGTATGTAGTAAGGCCTAGTCAATTTAACAAAGCCTTGTAGAAGTAGTAGGCCCTGTGGTGTAGTAAAAATTAATCTTATAAGAAGAATGCAAAGTTTGTACTGCTATTGGTCAGTCCTAAGAATAATTATAATGGGAGAATCTGGATGGCTGTAAGTTATCAGCATAGCTAAGAAGTTATAAATTGACTGGCACATCCAGAAATCATTTAGAAGGAAGATGCAGCTCTGTAAAAGAAGCTACTGATTTAAGTTTAGCTGCTGACCTGGATTTGGTGGGCCCATGGATCTCGAGGAGCCCAAGGACTGAATACCAGGGTCCTTCCCGGTACCCCTCGGACAGCGCCGATCGGGAACACCTGATTTTGCTGAGCTTTGTGGAAAAAGAACTTGTCGTACATCAGGCATCAGAGGGGACTGCCGATAAGTTGCCAACGTGAATTATTATTGTCTGTCATTGTCTTTCTTATTATACTACATGTAGTCATGTTTTTGTTAAATCAATAAACTTTTCTTGCCTTTTATTACCGACCACACTCTCAATCCTGAACCCTCCGCAGGCAGCTGGGACAATCAGGAGTGCACTGATAGAGATTTTTGGGGCTGGGGTGATGTGGGGTGCTTGTCAGTGGGGCATGGTTCTCATTGCTGTTTGTACCCTGGGGTGGGGGGCGTGTGCCCCCAGATCTGTGCAGGTTGGGGCAAATGGTTGCAGCTGTGGGATGGAGCCAGGGCTGCATCAGGCTCTTCTCACTGAGGGTTGAGCTCAGAGCGGGGGCTACAGAGGGTGCTGCAGCCACCCCAAATTTCACTCTAGGTCCCTTCCAGCACTGCCGGCTGCTCGCCTGGTACAGCCATGGCTCTTCCTCTGCCTCTCCCCACATTCCTGGTAGAGCCAGGGCTGCACCAGATGGACAGGTGGTGGCGGTGCTGGGAGGAAGCTATGGCAAAATTTGGGGTGGCTGTAGCTCCCTTTGTAGCCCCTGCCCTGAGCCCAGCCCCTGGCAAGAAGAGTCTGGAGCAGTCGCAGCTCCAGCCCACAGCTCCAGCCTGCCTACCCACAGATCTGGGGGCACACTCCACCACACCCCGTACCCTTCTGGAGTGCAAGCAGCGGTGGGAGCCGCCTGATATGTGCCCTGCCCCACTCTGGCTGTGTAGCCTGTGGCCCCCCTCACAGTTGGTGGGTAGTTGATCTGCCCCCCATGTCCCTTCCCTCTCCCCTCCCCATCCACCACAATGGACTTATCAGCTGGAGGCAGCTCTCCACACTACAAGGCTCTGCTCCTTACTGCCTCTGTGCTGTGCTGCGGCTGCATGCACACACAAGCATTTATCAACCAAATTATTGGCCTATTTTCTTTATGTCAGTACTGAACTGATATTGGACCGATTTATCAGTGCACCTCTAGAAATCAGGAAGGCCAAAGCGCAATTGGAGTTGCTGCTAGCAAGAGATGTGAAGGGTAACAAGAAGGTCACCTCCCAGACTATTGCACCTGTCAGCATAGCTTGGGAATGAGGTGAGCAGCCAAAAGTGGCAAAAGAAAAGGTTGGCAGCTGTTTAGAAAAGTCCATAGGGCTGGGCAGGATGCACCTGAGGGTACTGAGGAAATTGACTGATGTGATTGCAGAGCTGCTGGCCATCATCTTTGAAAACTTGTGACCTGGTCCTGGGCTATTGGAAAAGGGCAAATATATAGTGCCCATCCTTAAGAAAGGGAAGAAGGAGCATCCATGGAACTACAGACCTTACCTCAGTCCCTGGTAAAATCAAGGAGCAAGCCCTCAAGAAATCCATTCTAAGCACTTGGACAAGGAGCAAGCCCTCAAGAAATCCATTCTAAGCACTTGGACAAGAAGGTGATTAGGAACAGTCACTGGGGGCAAATCATGCCTGACCATCCTGATTGCCTTCTATGATGAGATGACTGACTTTGTGGATGTGGGGAAACAAGGATGGAACAAACCTATGCACTGGTAAAGGCTGGGACTGACTGGCTGAGCAATAGCTCTGCAGAAAAGGACCTGGGGCTCAAAGTCAACAATAACTGAATATGAGCCAACAGCGTGCCTTTGTTGTGAAGAAGGCTAATGGCATACTGGTCTGCACTAGTAAAAGCATTACCAGCAGATCAAAAGAAGTGATTCTTCCCCTCTACATTTTAGGCCACCCACTACAGAAAGGATGTGGACAAATCAGAGAGAGTCCAGCAGAGGGCAGTGAAATTGGTTAAGGGGCTGGAGCATATACTTCTGAGGAGAGACTGAGGGAACTGGGTTTATTTAATCTGCTGAAGAAAGACTGAAGGGATTTAATAGCAACCTTCACCTGAAGGGTGGTTAGAAAGAGGATAGAGCTAAAGTGTTCTCATTGGTGGCAGATAACAGAACAAGGAGCAATGGGCTCAAGTTGCAGCAAGGGGAGTATAGGTTAGATATGAGGAAGAACTGTTTTACGAGGAAGCTAGGAAAGCACTGGAATGGGTTGCCCAGAAAGATGGTAGAATCTCCATCCTTGGTTTTTAAGACCTAGCTAGAGAACCTTGGGTGGAATTATAAAATTGGGGATGGTCCTGCTTTGAACAGGGAGTTGGACTAGATGACATCCTGAGTTTCCCTCCAATCCTAATTTTCTATGATTCTATGATTTTACTTTGCATCTTAGAAAACATGATTCCGAGTCTCAAAGAAGAGTAAACTGGCAATGTAGTGCCCTTTAGTACTTTTGCCTTCTGAAATGAGGAATAGAGAAATATTTATTTACTTAGCATGTTACTGAAGGGTAAACTAAAATTACACTGGTAAATTGTGATTAAATTGGATTTGTTTAATGTATCTCTATATAATCCCACTATCAGTGCAAAATTCAATTGAACCTTAACTATGAAACCACAACAAGGGTCTCCATGCTATTGCATCCATTAAGCTGAATAGCATTTTTACGTGTTTTGAGTATGTTCATATTTGTGGACAAATATTCAGTTAGTGATTTTTAGATGGTAATGTTGGTGAAGTATGCATTTTATCCCAGTAGAAGGAAGGAAAGCACATTTAATTTAAAGAATGCAATAATCATTAGAAATATCCAGTCTGAATTCTTACTAAATTATTGTGTGAAGTTTTGCATGGGTGTAAGTAGTCTTCAAGGGATGACTTGCATGGGGAAAATCCACTCATGAGTAATGGTTTTCTGGACAATATCCTATGTGACGGAAGTGTTTAATGCCCTTTCAGTTGTTGAACTCGGGAATCCCGAACTATTTAAACACACATTTATTAAAGTGAATTAGATGTTTATAAACACATATTGATGTTAAGAGTGTGTCATATAATACCATATAATATAAATTATGAATGACAAATTAAGGTACTTCCACTTCAATTGTGAAAAATGTATAGAAACTCCTGGAGAAGCACATGTCTGTGCCTTAGCAGCAGCATATGAATATGTGAAAAATATGCAAAACCTTCCATTTTTGTTGTTAAATAAACCAGTTAATGAATTCCATTTGATTTAGAATATACCATTATTTATTTCAGCTATTACATGTACAGTGCTACTGACATTATTTATAAGATATCATGGCCCCATGAAATGACATCTATACTGTATATTTATTCATTTACTCTCTTAGGCTCAGCCAACTAACACTAGTGTAAACATTATTGTTGCCTTAAACAGCACTCCTCAAACATATAACAAGAGGAAGGTATTCAAATCTATTTTTGAAATCTCTACATTCAGATACTCAAATTTTTCACCTCGTGTAAAATGGTATGGCTCCATTTCCTTCAAAATAGCTTTACTGAAATATACCAGCTAAGGTCCGGGCTCCTAAAGTGGTTGCTTAAATAAAAGATATATATCAAGTATGGTGCAAAAATTCTAGGCATACAGCATAAGATCTTATTGGGCATAGCTAGATTATTCAGACAGGCTAGGAACTATATTTGCTTGTCAGCTCTCAGCACAATAAAGAGGTGATATATAGCAGCACAGATATCAGAGGAACAATAGCTACTCTGTTCTTCTTCCACAAGGGGAAATCATAGAATCATAGGAGTAGGGTCGGAAGGGACCTTGTAGACCTTCAAGTCCGACCCCTCGCCTGGGCGGGAGAAAAAAACGGGACTCAAATGAGTCCAGCCAGGTAGGCATCAAGCCTCTTCTTAAAGACCCCCAGGGCAGGAGCCAGCACCACTTCCCTTGGAAGTTGGTTCCAGCTCCTAGCCACCCTAACTGTGAAGTAGTTCTTGCGGATGTCTAATCTAAACCTACTCTCCAATAATTTGTGTCCATTGTTCCTTGTCATGCCAGGGGGCGCTAGAGGAAACAGTGTCTCCCCCAAACCCTTCTGGTCCCCCCTAGTGAGTTTATAGACAGTCACCAGGTCCCCCCTCAGCCTTCTCTTGTGAAGGCTGAACAGGTTTAGGTCCCGCAGTCTTTCAATGTAGGGTCTGCCCTGTAGTCCCCGGATCATGCGGGTGGCCCTCCTCTGGACCCTTTCAATGTTGTCCACATCCCTCCTGAAATGGGGCGCACAGAACTGGACGCAGTACTCCAGCTGTGGCCTGACCAGCGTCGCATAGAGGGGGAGGATCACCTCCTTGGCTCTACTTGAGATGCACCTGTGGATGCACGACAAGGTCCGGTTAGCCCTGCCAACCGTGACCTCGCATTGTCGGCCCATGTTCATCTTGGAGTCAATAATGACTCCAAGATCCCTTTCTGCCTCCGTGCTCTCAAGAAGGGAGTTTCCCATTCTATAAGTGTGCTGCTGGTTTCTACTGCCTAAGTGCAGCACCCTGCACTTGTCAGTATTGAAACGCATCCTGTTTATGTTAGCCCACTCCTGTAACCTATCCAGATCTTGCTGCAATCTTTCCCTCCCTACTAGCGTGCTCACCTCACCCCAAATTTTGGTATCATCAGCAAATTTAAACAGGTTGCATAATAAATAAAAATATTTATTTAATAAATAAAATAAGTAAATAAGTAAATAAAATAAAAATAAGTAAATAAAATAATTTACTTTAACTTTCCCCCTCATACTTGTCCAGTTTTGATGAATCAGCACCGGGGTCCAATCCTTCATTCCCTTTCTACCAGTTTAATTAGAAAAAATATAATCCACTGGTTAAGATATTAACCTGTGGGTCTTAAATGCAGTTCCCCACCCTACAAGAGAGTATATTAATGGGAATCACATAAAATAGACCAAACATTCTGGACAATCCAGGAGATCCATTTGAGTCCTATAAATTTACTCGTAGGATGAGGCAGCAAAAAGAATGCAAGCAAGGGCCTCTGTTGGCACTGGACTAAAGACCCAGATACCTTGTTCCGGGTAGACCCAAACCCTCAGACCAACCACGACCTCTCCATTTTATAACAGGCAAGTTTAACTGATACACAGTAATAGTAGATAAGAATAATGCAAACAATTCTATATCTAACAGTCCTAGAGCTGCCATCAGAGTCAAGGTATGTCTGGCCAGCATGCAAGCTTCACTCTGAGGTTTTCTCTTGAATGTCAGATGTCAGGAGCCTGGAGATTGGAGGCAACGCCCCCCCCACCCCAGTGGGGTGGGTGAGGCGGGCTGGTGGTGTGCCCTATGTCCGTGATGGCCTCAGTTTCCCCTCTCAGGGCCCCTTTGGTGCTCTGAAATCCCTTCTTTTGTGTTCTTTCCCCCTCCTGATGACTGTTCAATTCTGCCCGTTGCTGATTAGTCTCTCTGTGGTCATCATACAATTCACTTTCTGTCCTGTCAGCATATTCCTTTGTTTCACAAGCCCATCACATGCACACATACTAATTTGGGCATTAGCAGTCTTCATCTGATTTGGTCTGTTCCACAAAACCATAAATCCCAAGGGCTCTGCAGCTGGGAACTGTGACCTGGTGCTATCTTACCTCATGTTATGGAACAGTGTAATACATGACTTCAGTTCCCAGCCTATGTGTGCTCTCTGTTTGCCTGTATCTGACACAGTAGGCCTTGAAGAAACTTTGTCACAGACAGGCTTTTTGCAAATCAGTTAACCCTTGCTGTTGCCCTGGACTATTATTTTAACACATATCTACTTTACCTATAAGTCAATTCCCAAAAGCAAACTTCTAAATACCATTCTTTAGCCATCAGGCTCCACTTGATTAAAGTAGTTTTAAAGACTGGAGGGACTCTTAGTTCCCTACTTAGTCATGTAAGTTGTCAAAATCTTACCCTTGGAGCTTATTATGAGTGTATTAAAAGTTCTGCCCGCCCCACTCCAGTACAGAGCCCTTTGGAATTTCTCCACAGAAGGCCTGGGTGAAAAGCAAAAATGTTAAAGACGTGGCTATTTAGTAAGATATCCTGGGTAAAACTTCCATCAATAATCTTCTTAAAGTACAAACTAGAGCCCTCATACACAGAAGGAGGCTCGGCTACCCTGTGAAAAACTTTAATATGGGAGGTAAAGATTCCATTTTCCAGCTTCGTAAGACTGTACAAGATTTGTAGCCTGTTAGTTAAAACAACGCTAAGCTACTTTACTCATATATTTAGTACATGCATTTAGTGCGTTCGAAAAGTGTTAGAGATTTTTTTTGTAAGGTGATTAAAGCCTCTGATCTGACCCTCAACCTTGATCTGTATTTTGTGACTTACTTGGGTGTGAAGCCTAGTTTTTGTGAATTTTGTCATTTTATTTTGCAAAAGTAGCCAGAGGTACTCAAGGAAGGGCACTCAGAAAGTAGATATAATGATGATTGTTACAGAATTATTTTTATAGTAGAGTAATTTTTCTTGTAATTACTTCATTAGAAGAGATCCCTGGAAGAGATTCCTGCTACTCATTAGTCAAAGAATAACTTCCTTTAAATCTGTTTATAAAACCTTCTTGTGAAAGTTCACTATATTAAACCCTCATCCTTTCCCAACCTTTTCTCCTTCTATTTAAGCTGTTTTATGTATTTGCATCAGATTGCAAGCTGGTATAGGAAGAGAGTTTTCAGCAAGATTTTCAGTGAATGTAAAAAAAAAAAAATTCAACGAAGTCATGGATACATGAGTTAATTGATATGCATATTTACAGTACTTGGTAAAATGACATTAGCTCTTGTACTTGAGAACCACTGGTTTTGCAGCTGTTGCTGCTTTCTAAGTTTTCCATTACTGAAAGCATTGTACGTCTCCCAACTGTGTGTCCCTTTGACAATATAAAAAGAATCTACAGCTTCATCTGACCAGAGACAGCTGTTGGTTCCCAGATATAACAGCAAGGGGAGAACAAGCACAGGAATGGATGCTGATTTAGAAGAGGGCTGTCCGAGTGGTGGCCCATAGGCCAGATGTAGCCCATGGGGGGTTAATGTGTGGTCCTGGGGTTTCTGCCCAGTCATCACCCTCTATGACTACTGCTGCAATGACAGCTGGGGTCTCCACGCTTCCCTTCCCTTCCCTTCTTAGACTTGTGCATCCTGCTTCACCCCCTTGGGCTAGAGCAGAGTGGTGGGAAGGCATACAAGAGGAAAGCCAGGCTGCTCATGTGTCAGGGGAGGAGACAGGTTGTTTGCACTGTGTGCACAATAGAAAGGAAAGCCACACTGCTTCTGTTGCACAGGCAGTTGGGTAAGGGAACTGGTCTGCTTGCACTGCATGTAGCCAGGGGCAGAAGACACCTTCTTGCACTCTGCACACAGCAGGGCAATGTGGGTAATAGTCTGTTCATGCTGTGCAAGCAGCAGTCAGAAAGGCAGAAGTCCAGCTGCCTCTGTGGCCTGTATGCAGATCTGGACTTGGGTATGGGCAAACCAGGTGGATACCCAGGGCCCGAAAAGGGAAAAAAAAAAATTGCAATTGCAAAAAAAAAGTTTTAATATTGCACATATACAGGACTGGTAACATTATCAATGGAGAACAAACTACTTAAAGACATTGATATACCGGATGTGACAAAGACTTCTGCTACAAAAGAATCATCATCTCTGGTGAAGGGGGGCCCAAAACTAAAAATTCACCTGGGGCTGCCAGGAGTCTAGGTATGACACTACCTGTATGACGTGCTTCCCCCTGCCATCCGGAAGTTGGACAGCCCTTAGTTAGAAAATGAAGTCTCCTAGTGCCAAGGTACAGGAAATGCACAGCATTTACAATTGCACATTTTACTAAAGGCAGCTTAGCTGATAGTGAGAATTCAAGGAGGGGGAAGGAAAGGGGGAATAAAGACTTCCGAGTTACTGAAGAAAAATAACTGAAAAAACCCCCTACACTCTTGCCTATTAGTCTTCCCTGTTGCTCGTATGGGGACATAGAAGCAATTAATAGCACTTACAGATGTGTTTGGGAATGTTTCTGGAGATGTCTTTAATGGTAGTTGATTCAGTAAAAAGTAATGAGACATTAAAGGTTGGGAAGGAAAGGAGAGCTTTTTGTCAGGCAGTTACTGTAGCAGTGTGAAGGAAAAAAATAGCTTGCAAAAAGACTTTGATAACTGTTTTTTTTATTATTATTATTAAATGTGGCAAACAGACAAAAAGGCCTGTGGAATGAACCTCCCATTTAATTTCCATGGCAACCAATGAAAACAAATGCATGACTGCAGGATGCCATCTTGGAGACTGAGAACTGCAAGTACTGAGACTTTGAGACTTAATTTGTAGAAAAGGTCAAGTTTAGTACTTCTGCTTCAGGCCAGAAAAATTAGTATTAAGAGGCGACACACCAACATTCCTAGCAGAAGGGTTTTGCCTCAGATTTCAGGTTCAGATTATGAAAAATGATGTTTATGTGAATCACAGTGTTTTAAAACAGAATTTTTTTTCTTTATTTCTGGGGCCAGCTCAGATGAAAAGCCTTTATTTGAAACTATTATACCTGAGACAATATATGAGAGACAAGATGGGTGAGTGAGGTTTTGCAGGATAGTGGTGCAGGTGAAATGCAACAGAAAAAAATATTGACAGACACAAGGAAAGAAGGAAAGGGAAACATAACATTTACAGTTATCACAGTTTGCTAATTGGTGTTGTTAGGTATCTAATTCTGTTAAATATTTTTTAAAGCCCATCCTCAGTCAACAGTTAATTTTTGCTGGTTGAAGGAAAAATAGCTAATTTTACAATCAGGGTAAAAGTGAATTATGTACCTAAAATAAAAACAAAACAAAACATAACAGTGATAGTTGAAACTCGTTACAGAGGAGTTTAAAAAAAATAAAATTCATTACACTTTCACACAGATGCCACAGGCAGCTTTGTTATCACATTCCTTTCTGTTCTACATGCTCCTCTCTCAGAAAACGTCTCACAGTTTCTTTGTTTGAAAGCTTCTGATTGATTCTTATTTGGGAAGAGTTGCTCCCTCAACTAACAGAAATTCTCAGATGTTCACGAATAATTAGATTTATAAGTCTGTTTACTACTAGAAAACAATGTTCAATTGGTCAGTTCTTCATGATGAATTTAATGCATTTTTGTGTATGGCTTGTTTGATTATACATATATAATATAACTCTGTGTAGGTGTGTGTGTGTATGTATGTGTATAGTTCTACCAGCCCCACAGAGCACAGCCCTGGCTCTGCCCAGCTCCCATGACTGGGCTGTGCTCTGTGGGGCTGGCGGAGCCAATCAGAGTGCAGCCCAGCAGTGAGAAGCAGGCAATGCTGAGGCTGAGCTCCATGGAGCCCGGCGCTGTGCTCAGGCTGCACCCAGTACCAGTTCCAGGCAGCAGCAGCAGTGTCCTGTCATCTGGTGCAGATCTAGGGGCCAGCATCTCCAGGAGGGCCGCTGGGCTGTGCTGGACTCCTCCTATGGGTGCAAGGCCTAGGATCAGGCCCGTGGGATGCCCATGCCCACTATGGGACAGAGAGGTCCGGGTGAGGGTGATCCCCT
>NW_017728992.1:28042787-28049617 GCF_001723915.1 Gavialis gangeticus | reverse complement strand
TCCTTCTAGGCTCGGCAGTGCTACACTGGCTAGCACTACGGAAGAAAGAGATTTGGGGGTCATGATTGACCACAAGATGAACATGAGCCTGCAATGTGATGCTGTGGCTAGTAAAGTGTTCAAAACGCTGACTTGTATCCATAGCTGCTTCCCAAGCAAATCCCGGGATGTTATTCTCCCCTTTTACTTGGCCTTGGTGAGGCTGCAGCTTGAGCACTGCGTCCAGTTTTGGGCCCCACAATTCAACAAGTATGTGGAGAAGCTTGAGAGAGTCCAGAAAAGAGCCACGTGCTTGATCAGAGGTCAGGAAAACAGAACTTACAACAACAGGCTGAGAGCTATGGGGCTCTTTAGCCTGGAAAAGCCCAGGCTCAGGGGTCATCTGATGGCCACCTATAAGTTTATTAGGGGTGACCACCAGTATCTGGGGGAATGTTTGTTCACCAGAGCACCTCAAGAGATGATGAGATAGAATGGTTATAAACCACTGCAAGGCCATTTCAGGCTGGTCATAAGGAAGAATTTCTTTACTGTCCAAGCCCCCAAGGTCTGGAACAGCCTGCCATCGGAGGTGGTTCAAGCACCTACATTGAACACCTTCAAGAGTAAATTGGATGCTTATCTTGCTGGGGTCCTATGACCCCAGCTGACTTCCTTTGGGCAGGGGGCTGGACTCGATGATCTTCCGAGGTCCCTTCCAGCCCTAATGTCTATGAAATTATGAAATCTGTCCTGGATGAGAGGAGGTTCAGGTTGTGGCAGCAGCAATTTTGTCCAGTGCTAAGCACAGCCCATGCCCAGCGGTGGTCTCGGGTGGGAGAGGTAGCCTGAGCCTCCTCTCATCAAGGGCACAGATCCAGGGGTTTGCACCCCAGGAGGGCTGCTTGGCTGTGCCAGACTCCTCCCGGGGGTGCGAGCCCCCAGATCTGCATGCCGGATGAGGGGAGGCTGCTGCTGCTGCTTATGGCCAGCAGCAATATGTCTTCCCTGGCTCTGGGTGAGGGCTACTTTTAATGGAAGTAACCCACAAGACCGTAAACATTAGCTGAACTCTTGCATTAAAAGGGGTAATATTTAATTTCTACAGAGGGAACAGGACATGGTTTGAGTATGGCTTGTGGCTAATAATTGCAATAGATAGAAAGAAGGGCTGTGTGAAATTTTGCTGAGTGTTTCATTTCAAAGCTATTTCGATGCATTTCAAGCTTGAAGCAGCAAAATCAAAATGAAAGAAAAGCATCGAAACAGCTTTGAAACAAAATGAGGACACTCGACTTTTCAAAAGTTTTGAAATGTTTTGAGGTCTAAAGCAGCCCAGTGGTGGGAGTCAGGGGAGAGCCAGGGCTGCGCTTAGAGTAGCTCCGGAGCCCCATGTAGCTCAGCCTGGTGGGGAGCACAGCCCTGGCTGTCTCCACCTCCCACCACTGAGCTGCGCTCCATTGGGGTGGCAGAGCAAATCAGAGGGCAGCGACAGCTCTGGCTGCTTCCTGCCGCTGGGCTGTGCTCCGATCAGCTCTGCCAGCCCCATGGAGCTCAGCGCAGTGGCGGGAGGTGGAGCGCAGCCCCAGGCTCTGCCTTTCTTCCACTGCCAGACTGCGCTCTGACAGGCTCTGCCAGCCGCATGGAGCTCAGCCTGGTGGCAGGAGGTGGGCAGAACTGGGGCGGCGTTTTGCCTCTCGCCACTGGGCTGAGCTCTGAGCAGCTTCACAACTCCATGGAGCTTAGCCCAGTGGTTGTAGGCAGAGCACAGCCCTGGCTTTGCCTGCTTCCCACCACTGGGCTGAGCTCCATGGGGCTGTGGAGCTGCTTGGAGTACAGCCCAGTGGCGGGAGGTGGGCAGAGCTGGGGCTGGCTGCACTCTGCCTCCCACCACGGGACTGAGCTGCATGGAGCCAAGCGCTGGGTGTGCCCAGTGCTGGTCCCAGGTGACAGCAGCAGCCTCCTGTTGTCTGGTGCAGATCCAGGGGCCTGCATCCCTGGGAGGAGTCCAGCACAGCCCCTCAGCCCTCCTGTGGGTGTGGGCCCCTGGATCTGCTCCCAGATGACGAGGTTGCCACTTATGTCTGGAGCAGTGGCAGCATCTGTCTTCCCCAGTGCTGGGTGCGGGCTGTGCCCAGCACCAGGCCCAGGCAGCAGCAGCAGTGGCAGCTTCCTGTCACCAGCATAGATCTGGGAGCTCACACCCCTGAGAGTAGTCCACCACAGCCCTGCAGCCTTCCCAGGGATGCGAGCTCCTGGATCTGCATGCTGCATGACAGGTTGCTGCTACTGCCAGAAGTTTTGCTTTCAAGAAACCTCTGAACCTATCACTTGGAAACTTAGCAGGCTTCATGCCCTCAGAAGGGGCTACTATCCCTACAATTTTTATGAGAATCAGGCAAGAAATGACAACATTTTAGGCATTTTCATGATTCCCCATTATAGCCTATGGGTGAAACATGAAAATGAGTCGAAACAACAAAATAGTTTTGACTAAATGAAACAGGACAGTGCTTCGAAATGAAATGGTGAAACGGAACACTGTCCCTTCGAAATTGTGAAACAGATGTTGAAGCAAAATTATGGTGTTTTGCACAGCCCATATATATCTTTCTGAGATGGAGTGCTAGGTCTTCAGGTTAATTTTTCCCATCAGAACTATAACCAGTTATGTAAAAAGAAGAATGTCATATATAATTATTATTTTGGAGTATGTGAAGTACACTGAAGAATGTACTATAGAATCTATTCTGACTGTTGTGTTTTGCTCTGCAATTAAAAGTACCTTGAATGAGTGAAGTGCTTTTTCTTTTCTTTAGTCCTCAGTGCATAATAATGTGTAGTAGTGATGACATGCTTTATCTTCTTGGCCATCATGGAGTATTATGATTCCATTCCTGTAACATTGTGGGTGTTAATGCTTTCAGTTAGGCTGAGCTGATGCTACACCTCATGCCAAACCACACATTACATTGTGCCGGCCAAAAACATAACTCTGTAGGATGATTTTTTGCGTACCAAAATCTGAATAAAAACATCTTTACTCTTTCAAGAACCCGATTCATGCCTTACTACTAATTATGAAGATAGAGAAAAGATACTTTAAGCACCTGGCATTTATCCAGTTCATATACCCATTTTGAAACTCACACAGTCATGCATTATTAGGGAACGTTTTAAAGATTAGGTTGTGGGTAGAGTCCTTATCTGTAGCAGAAATGCTTAACATCCATTTTAGAGACATCTATTGAAAATTGGGTCCACAGTTATCACATATATATGTGGGGATTGTATTATTAACAGCTTATCCACAAAATTAAAGAGATGACAAGATCTTGGTGCCTGGATTTATCTGTTATAGTGAAATTTATACAAGATGGGCATGTCTACGGGTGACTCTACATCACTGCAGCAACATTCTATGCTGAGTTCACTGTAGTGATGTGTTCCTTGGTACAGCATGCTGCTACAGCGAAGTAGTTGCTAAAAATAACTGTGCGCCATATGTATAGTGCAGTGTGGGCTGTTACTGCACTGTGATTTAGTACTTCCAAAAGGAAGTACTAAATCACAGTGCACCAACTTTGCCATAGTGACACATGTAGATGTGCTCGATATGTGACATTTTGTAATATTGTATTATAGTATTTACCCAAATGCAAGATGACTCTGAATTTAAGATGACCCCCCAGTAATTAGAGTCTGTATATGAAAAAATTAATTTTATTACTGTTTTCTACATATATAATCTAATTATTGGAAGGTTGTCTTTAATTCATTCCCTGCCACTGCTTCCAAATACATGTAACTTGGGAGCAGGTCTCCAATTTTGTGTCTGTCATACATCAGTGATTTAAACGGCGTATCTGCAGCTCAGCATCAGGAAGTGGGAGATGGCGGGGGGGCAGAGGTAGTAGGAGGGAGGTCCTGCAGCTGTGGCTCCAGCCCTGACCCTGGGTAATAGATAGAGTTGGAGCCAGAACCAGAGCTGCAGCTGCCTCATACTTAAATCAAAGATGAGCATTTTCCTCCCTTGTTAAATGAAGAAAAAACACCTCAGCTTGTATTCAAATAGATGCAGTAGTTTTACTAAGAAGAAGTTGCTTCAAAAATTGTTGATTTCTATGTATTATAATATGTATAATGATTACATAATCATTATGTATTATGAATTTTTTATGTATTGTGCATTATCAACATAGTATGTTTACTACTTACAAATAGGAACAACTACTTTGTTTTCCCAATATCATATTCTGTTGTATTTTTTCTTTCTGTTGTTGTTGACCATAATTTTAGTCTGTAGCAATAACTTGATTCTGAACAAGAACAGCTCTACTGTTTCATATTATTAAATAAGATTTACGTTGTTCACTCTTATTTATCTGACATTTTCCAACTGAATACAGCATAACTTTATTTTGGAAAATAATACAGTTGTTCTTGCATTACAGAACAAATGAATGCAACCTTGCTGATAAATTTCTGACAAAGTTATTAGGTATTATGAAACTCCACTCAGTGGGAGATTTGCTTGAATAAAGAGGTTAGTATTGGATCTTTAAACATTAGACTTTTATAGGGTCCCTGGCAGACATTACATTTGTCTTGCAATTACTATGTTAATTATATGATAAATCATAGTGTTACACGTCAGCAATTTATCATGAAATAAGATGGTAAACTAGCCATAACATTGTTACTTTTTAAATTTGGAACATCTTTGTGGCTAGTTTGCAACCAGGTTTCATTTGAACGTGTGGCATGTACATGCTCTGCTCTCCCTTTTTCCTTTTTTAATTACGTATAGAATTTAATTATTGGAGGGTTGTCTTAAATTCATGCTCCCCAATGCTGCAGTGGGGTGGGAAGGGGCAGCAGGTGGTTTGTGGTGTGGGAAGCAGTAGGATAGAAAGATAGCCAGAACTGTCAGGAAAATTGCAGGCTGTACTGTTCCCACTGCTACTTTACAGTAATGGTAAAGGGTAGCCCTTTAGACTAGGGACAGACATTCAAAAAACCTGAGCCTGAATTGATCAAGTCTTTGCAGGTTAGTCTAACATGTGTAGATTGAACTGATTTGCAAGTGAACAAACATTTACTTTTCATTCTGGAAATGCAGGTATATGCCTGCAGTGGCTCAGGCTAGAAGCTGGAGGGTGCTAGAACAAGCCCTCCCTTCCTTTCCTCAGCAGTTGCAAGGCTGGAGGGAAGCTGACCTAGCATAGGGTGCATGGTCGGGCCCTGTTAGGCCACCAAGTTTAATTGTGGAGGGGTTTAAACCCCCATCCTGGTCTGCAGGGACCCCAGCCAGGCTGTGCCTGGAGGGTGAGGGGGGAAGCAGCCCTTGCTAGACTTGTCCCTGGTTGCTAAAAGGGTACAGAGAGGGATTAAACTTCCTTGTGTCTCTTCTCTGGCATGGGGATCTCAGCCAGTGTCTGCCTGGCTTTCCCCCCTCTCCCTCATCACACAGTGGTGGGGGCCTGGCCAGAGTTGGTCAGCATGGCCCTGCCATCCATCTGGGGCTGGGGTTGTGGCTACGGGACTGAGCCCACAGGTGTTCCTCATGGTGGACGTATAGGGGCTGGGACCCCCCGGAACTCTGGCTACAGCTCTGGCTGCTTTCCACCTCCCCCCCCACAAGGGCTGCTCATCGTGCCAGGTGGGTGAAAAGCAGCTGGAGCTGGAGCAGAGCTCTGTGCACTGGGCAGAATCTGCCGGGCTAAAGCTTGCACCCATGTGGAGCCACTGGAGGTGAGTGGAAGCTTTATGCTGGCTAAGCCCAGCAGGGCTGTTCTGCTCCCCTCATCTCTAGCTACAGTTCCTGCTCCTGTTCTGCTGCACACCACCGCTCCACATGGGTGGAAGTTTAGCTTGGTGGTTTCTGCCTAGTGCCCAGACCTCTGGCTTGAGCTGTGGTAGTTTACCACCCACTCAGCTTTCCACCCACTCATCCCTTGCAGGTCAGCGTGTAGAAAGCAGCCGGAGCTGGAGCCAGACCTCCGTGCACTGGGCAGAAGCTTCCACCTGCTCACACAATTGCATGACGGCAACAGTGGTAGCTAGGGGAAAGGGAGGCAGAAGAGCCTAGCTAGCTCCAGCCAGTGCACAGCCTGTGGTGTGGCTGCGGCTGGTGGGTGCTGTACAGAACAGGGGCATGGCAGGGGCTGCAAACCCTCACAGTGGGTGGTTGCTAGGCTTTGGGACTCCTACCTCTGAGCCAGCCTGGGTAGCCTGCTGCTCAGCCAGCTGCTGCCCATGCCCCCCAGCCTGAGCCAAGAGCCTGGCCCCCATTGCTGAGGTTGGGCCAACCCCTGTGTGTTGGTTCTCAGCAGTGCCTGTGGGCTGGCCTGGCTCAGTCCCGCAGCACCAGCCCTGCAGCTGTGGGTGAGGCAGGCGGATGGCAGTGCCATGGTGGCTGGCTGTGGCCATGCCCCGCCCCTGCCTCTGGAGTGGGAAAGGGGGTGAATGCCTGATGGCATTCACACCGTGGCTAGGCAGGCCTCAGCTGCAGTGCCCTAGTGGGAGAAAGGAGGGGAGGAATAAACCACTTTTCAGCTCCTTTCACCCCTGGGGGCTCTGCCAGCTGGCCTATAGCCACTAGGGCTGTGTAAAGCTGATTCAGTTCGGAGAAGATTCAGCCTGATTAAGGGACCAAATCTCTGAATCTGAATTGAATCAGGAGACCAAGTAGAAGCACTAAATGAATTCAAAGCATCTGAATTGATTCAGAAAAGATTTGGCCATAGACTAAACAAGCAGCTGACAGCTGCCTCCAGCTAGTAAGTCTGTTGGTGGTGGGGGAGGAGGAAGGGAAGGGGCGTGGGAGAGGGAGGGACTGGGGCTGGGAC
>NW_017728992.1:28038678-28042590 GCF_001723915.1 Gavialis gangeticus | reverse complement strand
AGGTGTGGCAGCGCTGGGGGTGGGGACTGTGCCCTGCTGCCACTTGTGCAGCCGGGGCAGGGTGGTTGGGATGCAGGTATGGCTCGCTCTTGGTGGAAGGGGGCAAGTGCAGGGGAGAGTTCTCGCTCCCAGTGCTGCCGTGCCTGCATCACGTGTTTTTCGCGCTGACTGGCAAGCGATGTCAGGGCAGAGCCCCTGCTCCTAGCACTGATGTGAGCGCAACAGCGCCGGGAGTGGGGGCTAAGCCCTACTGCCACCTGGAGTGAGCCGCACCTGCGTCGCACCCCCCACACCCCATGCCAGCTGGGCAAGCAGCAGCACGGTAGAACCTCGTGGATCCCCCCACTAGGGCAGAGGCAGGCATGGCCAGAGGACCTGTGGGAGAAGGCCCCATGACTGCCCTGCCTGGTCTCATCCCCTGCCCAGCCCAGCACATCACAGCACAGCCTCCTGGTACTTAAAAAAATAAAAAAATAAAAAAAACAATCCCCATACTCACCAGCTGTAGCAGGGCCTGTGGGGGCTCTCAGGCCACATGGCAGAGCTACCCACACAGCCCCCACTACCTGATTCCTCCCATGCCAGCCCCATCCCTGATGCTCCCCCTGCCAGGCTCCAGCTTCCTGGCACTTAAAAAAAAAACAACAAAAAACAAAAACCAAAAACCTGCACTCACCGGCTACAGGAGCGATAATTGGGGCCTTTGAGGGCTCATGGAAGAGCCCCTGTGTGGGGCAGTGGGGGGGAAGTGGGGATTGCCGCCACCTCCTGGCACCCGTGTGGCAGCTGCCCCATGGCACGGGTGTAGTGTGGTTCGGCAGGGTGCCGTGTGCTGTCTGGGAGTTGGGGCGGCTCCAGCTGTCAGCCAGAGCCCAGCAGCATTTAATTCCAGTAGCTCCAGCTCCCAGACAACGTGGTGCCCTGCTGAGCTGCGCTGCACCCGTGCCAAGCGGGGGTGGTGATCCCTGCTGGCCCCCACTGCCCTGCCCCGCGCTGCGTGGAGGGGAGAGGGCTCTGCCATGAGTGCCCAGAGGCCCCTGGTCACCACTGCTGTAGTTGGTGAGTGGGGGGCTATTTTTTTTAAAGTTCCAGGACTAGGCTGGGGTTGGGCAGGGCAGCCGTGGGGGCTTCTCACATGGATCTCCCTACCCATGGAGAGGCAGGCACAGCCAGAGCAGCTGCCTGGCTGTACCTGCCTCTCCCTGCCTGATCCAAATCACTGGATCTGTCCAAATTAGCACTAAGTCTTCCAAAGCTGATTTGGCCGAATTGATTCAGGGCAGTGATCTGAATCGAATCACAGTTCTCTGAATCGGCCAAATTGGAATTGAATTCCTATTCACTCAGGTGTACTAGCCATGCTTCCACCCCCAGGTAGAGAGCAGAGGGGCAGGGCCAGCCCTGTTCTTGGAGCAGAGAGCGCACACAGCCCAGCCCAGGGCTGCAGAGCATGCCAGAATGCCGGGGGACTCTGGTTTAATGTAAACCAGGAATTGGCCTGGGGCAGAAGTTAAGTCTAATACTACATTAAGCCAGGTTTATCTTAAATTAGTTTTGGCCATTTTGAAACTTGTTTATGTGCATTGAACTTATGTTCTGTTATGGATTTAAATGAGTTTCTGATCACTTAAACTGGTTTATGTGTAACTTCTGTCTCAAGCCTTAGTGTTCCAAATACATGTAACCCAGGAGCAGCCCCCAATCTTGGGATCCCTGTGCACCAGCTATTTCAAAGGGCTCACGTGCAGTTCAGTATCAGGGAGTAGTTCCTTAGGCTGGGCTTCCTGCCATGCCCTTTAAAGGTCCAGGTGTGTGGGCAGCTCCTCAGGATTAGGGAAGTGTTTTCTGCATGCTGGCCAGTGTAAAGATTGCTCAGGCAGTCTGGTATGGGCTGGTGACCAATTCCTTGGTGCTGGCTTCCTGTCATGTCCTTTAAGATCCAGGCATGGAGGATACCCAGCACTGGGGAGCTACTCCTGCAAGTGTAATGGGTTTCCCAAGCCCTGGAAGACTTGCAAAGAGATCAGAGTAATTCCCTCAGAGGAATTTCAGATTCCCAAAATTGCATGTCCTACCGTCCCAGATCCTGAACATCTGATATGGCAGGGTGCATGATTTTTGGGAAGTAGAATAAAATTATTCAGATTGTATATCACAGTTAAATTAAGATCTGCCAGGGGTCTTAATGTGTCGTCTTAGTCTTTTATATTGTGGATATTTTTGTGATCCCACTACCTTATATTACTTTTTTATTGCTTATTGTGTTCTTTAGACAGATGTGTCTGGTATATCTTATTTTACCCTGTTTCACAATGCCAAGGTTACTCTTAAAACTTAAGTTTTTTACTGGCTTGTTGCTTCCACATCATCCGTAACTTTCATTGTCAGGATACTTCTTAGGTCTCTAACTCTGCATCACTACAAACCTCTATGCATCCACCTCCTCTCAGCAGCTAGCTATGTGATAATTAGAACAAGGAAATGACCAATGGTGTCAAACAAGGGAGAATGGACAGAGAGAATATGGTACATATTCACCATGGAGAAGCTATCTGCTTCACTTAAAGATGAGTATTAGGAGCTTTATGCCACCCAGTTGCTATGCTACATCTAAGACAAGAGGACCATAAAAAAGCACTCATTATGCTAAGTTGGGAGATAAAAATCTATTGAAAAATGGAGACACAGCATAAGACATAGTTCTGTCCTCCAAACTAGCAAAACCTAGTGGGTGGAAACATTGAGGGAAGTCACTGAAATATTTATGTAGATAATCACAGCTTGTACCCCAAAATGTGCTTTTACGGTGTTCTTTATAATATTTTGTTCTTTATATATCAGGTTTTGATTGATATGGTTATGTTTATAAAAATGGCTCCAATTCTTCACCTTAAATATTCTATATTAACATTTTTTATAATTAAGGCTTAAAACAGACTTCCTAATTACACCATAAAAAATAAAGGAAAATTCATATCTAATACATTTCCAGTTGATTAAAACTTTGTTTTGATAAGATTGAAATATTTTGCTTTGATTTTAACTTTTTAAAGCAACAATAGTGTTATAATTACTTTGTAATATACTCTAAAAATCAGAAACAAGAAGCAATTTCCAAACAAAATGAGACATTTCAAAATCATTTTTTGGTTCAAAATTAACACATTCTCATGGAAACTGTGATTTCTGTGGAACAACATCTTGCAACAGAAAATTTCAGTCGGTTCTAAATATAAACATACACATCTATGTAGAATAGTTTTGTGATTAGAAAACAGGAGTGAGAATCAGACTTGCAGCTAGTTTCACCTTATTAGAATAAGGATAATTTTTACTATGGACAGTGGGCACATCTACATGAGATGCCTTAATGTGAAGTGGACTGTTCTACTGTGCATTAGCACATCATGGCAAAAATTGTGCTAATGTGCAGTAGAATTAGTCTACTACACATTAAGCATCACATACACAAAAAAAGTTTGCCTTTGCTACTGTGCATTAGCACAGCTACTGCGTCTTTATTTAGTACCTCATACTAGAGGTACTAAACTTAATGTGGAGTAGCAAAGGCACATTCATTAACATGTAGATGCGCCCAGTGGGAGTTACTGTAATCATTTGAGGAAGGAAATGGGTCTCCATCATTGAACTCGTCTTTTACAGTGATTGACATTCGTAAAATTATTGCAATATCAATTTCACAGTTATATTGTGGGCTTAAGTCCTGAGAACTTTAGATAGGAGGGATATCTGTGAATGGATCATAAAAGCAAGAGTTCATTGGTTTATAGAAAATTATGTTAGTATATAGTAAAGTTGCTTAGTATTTAGTAACGTAGTCTTTCAAAAACGCTGGAGGTTAAAAAAACAACACCAAAATATTATAAAAAGGAAATTTAGAATTAAGGATTA
>NW_017728992.1:28009371-28033678 GCF_001723915.1 Gavialis gangeticus | reverse complement strand
CCTGTTCTCACTTTTTTTCATATAGGCTGCCTCAGGAGTGTACATGTCCAGACATATTGTCTGCAACAAATTCTGGGCATGCAACCAGAAGATAAACAGGACAGAGTCATTATTTGTTCTTTTTTTAATTCCTGAATGCGTGAAACTTTGGATTTAGGCATATGACCATGATAAACCGGGGAAAAGGTCTGCAAACTATTGAATGAAAAATATTTACTATGGACATTCTCTTTAATATAGTATTTCATGCATACTTGTGCTCTATATAAAATATGGTCTATCATAATATCAATGGTTGCTTTTTTAAAATAAAGGCTTTAATTTCATGAGTTGGAGATGCAAGGTTTATACATGGAAATGTCTTCACTTGGCCTTTACTACTCAGTTATGATGCTGCTGGGTCTGAAATCCCTGTCTATATCACAGGGTGGCATTTAGTGAAGCACAGGTAATAGTTGCCCTCAAAATGGTACTGTCTAAATAGAAATTTGTAATTATTTTTAATGGGACCATTTTTGAGTCTATGGAATTTTGGACAGCTGTGTAAGTAAGGCATTTCAAGTTTGGTGTTCAGTGATAAAAAAGACATTTATTATGCATGGATAATGTAGAACATGTTTGTGATTAACATTAATATCACTTAAGTGTTGCAGTAAAATTAATTTCCATATATTCATAGATTTACATTTCTTGTTTATCTTAACTCTGAGATGTTTTGTGGGTTTTTTGTTGTTTCTTTTTAACACGAATTAACTAAAATATAAGGCCAGTGATATCACCATGTTAGTTTAACAGTAGTTTTTTTCTTCCTATTTATTTCTGTGGGATTTTTTTAATAGACTTAATACAGAAATGAATCATGAATGATGACGGGTGCTCCAAGGGAGTAGCAAAGAATTGCTGTATATAATGATGTATATTACCTTCTATCTAGAATTAGAAACCACTAAACTCTTAATCTAAATTTTTTCTGAAAATTTTTAGCAAGGGTTTAAAGATTAGCTCATTTTGTTTTAAAAAGGAATTTAAAACTAACTCAGCATCTATAAGAATTAATTTAAGTTTTTTAAAAAAAGTCTCAATTGATGCTGTGAAACTCATTACAAACATGTAACAGTCTCTCTAAATTTATGAGTGATTCAAGCTAAATGTGTTTTATAATCTAAAGTTTAGATTAGAATTTTTGCTTTCCTAGATTTAAGCTAGATCAAAACAAATAAATAAAGCTCAAGGATCTAAATTTTAGATGAAAATATATGCGAAACCGGGGCTTAAAGAACTTTTATTTTAAGGTTTTAATTGAGGACGTTAAAATGCTAAAGCTAAGACTCCAGTTTTAAGTGAAACTATAATAAATGAGACAAGTCAAATTTACATGGAGATCAACAAGAATAATTAAAAGCACTGACCAGTCTCTCATTGCAGTCAACTGCTCCTCACCTGGTCACTCTATTCTAGTTTTGTAGTAGGCAAGATGCGCCAAATTTTGTTTGTACACGGGGCAAGTGAAGACATTTGGCAAGGTGAATGGGCTGGTACCCTCAAGTATGATTTCTCAATTCACAGCTCCAGCTGTCCTAGCCCTTAGGATTTATACATGTTGATGGAGCACAGCTGTGCTCTTTCTCAAGTCTCTCTTAAGACCTGTTCTACACCTTGCATTTTCCAAGATCCTCCACCAACGTGGGGGAGATGAGGTAGGGAATTCATCTTCCTGCACAGAGATTGTGAATTCTTCTCCCACAGAAGTTTAGCATCTGGCTACTGCTGGCCACCTTCTGTTCCTTTGGTACCAATTTAGTAGTGCAAAGGGGACAGAGCTGGAACTCTGTAAGCGTGTTGTTATGCCTGAAGAATCAGTAGGCTGGTGAAACAAATTTTGTAGTATATATTTTTGTCTTTGTTTCATTTAATAAACTTTTAATGGAATTTTTCTTTGGCAGTTCTCAGAATTTTTTTTCAAAAAGCAACTTGAATGAACTCTTAACTCTGTTATACTCAACAGCCAAAATGCAGCTGACTTAATTGGACAAGTAATTCCTTTTCTTTCTTTTTTTTTTGTTGTTTGCTAGTTTTTCAGGTTGGTAAATTTCACAATAGTCAAATTTCTTCTTTTATTGTATGTTAATTGCATATTATACCTGTTATGCTTTTTGAGGGAAGAAGCTGTGAAATTCTCAATGTATTTAAAGGGAAATGAGTAAGTGGAGCTTTTGGATTTACTCTGTCCTTTAATTCTTGAACATCCACATACCCTTCAGTCTTTCTACTTTATTTATAGCATCAGAACTGCTACTGGTTCTATTTGCTCTGTATTCAGTAAAGAAATACTTGTTTCCTATAGCTGCTTTGTCTGCTTCTTAAATACTGCTCTCCAGTTTTACTTGAGTAGTTATCCAGAGTTTCAGGCCCTATAGTTGTTTCTGTTTAGGAAGAGACATTGATTATAGTCAGGTATTTCTGCTGCAGTCCTGTTTATTTATAAAGAATGTATAGTAGCCTGTTTGCCTATGCGTGGGAGAAATCAAACAAGAAAGAAGTGTTTCTTTGCTAGTTTCAAATCCCTTTCAGCCAGCATTTTTCTGAAAACTCAACCATTTCTTAGGGCTAAGCCTACTAGGACTTACGTCAGTGTGTGTGTTACTTCATTGCTGTCTTGTCTTTCAGCTTCTCTGGTTCTTGTCTTTTTTTCTCTCGTATACATGCATGCAACCATGGTATCAATCCAATCAGTGACTTTGGCTAAGCATTTGCTATATCAATCCTCAGGAAAATTCTTGTGGTACACATTTCAGCTTGCATGCCGACCTTACCCTCTGACTGTGGGTGGTACTCCTATACTTGTGTACAGAGATCTGGAGATACAAAGGTGTAGTTTGTAAAGATGAAATACACATTCCATGAATTATCAGCTCCTGTGAATGCCTTTTATATGCTTTAAGAAAAACTAAGAAATATATCAGCAATATTTTAACTCCTTTGTTTCCCCTTCTAAAAATCTTTTTTTGCTTTCTCCATTCTTAATTTATATTTTTTTGTCACCAAAGAGAATGAAGAAAGAACTCAAATTGTTTAGAACTAGATTGTCACTTTTGAAAATCGCAATGCAGGGCATGTGATAGGGAGAAGATATAAAACGTATAGGAATGCTGAAAATGGATTGAATGAAAATGTAATGTTGCTTACTTTATGTTAACCAGCAGTGCTGTAATGATATTTGTGCAGATGGAAGTATATTGTACTACTTTAAGTTATGATATTCAGCCTTGGAGCAGTTGGAGACATTGAGGAGCTGTAAGGCACTGTCGGGCCACAGAGAATTAGTGATGCTATTTTTTTTTCAGTGCTATCACATATTTTTGCTGTAGGCATACAGCATGATGTTACCACTATACCAGAAAAGCATTGTTCTCTTTATATAAAATTTCAGCCTATCAGGCGATCATCCTAAATTACAATGCCATATACTGGGGTGTACTTGGAAGCTGTGTTGGTCTGAGACAAAAAGACATACAAAAAACTAGAACTCTTGGTTCGGAAATGATACCTTTTATTAGATCAACTGGAAAATTGCAAGAAAATTGTCCTTTTCTGCAAGCTTTCGGAATCAAAGTCCCTTCGTCAGGCCCTGGGAAAAGTATAGATGTTACAAGATGGTAAAAAATCCCCATAGTTCATAAACTTCATTTTTGCACAGAGGGAGCTGGAGATGGAAGGCTGTCCCTCTGGGTCCATGAAAGTGTCTTTGTGAGATGTGCTGAGTAGCTCTTTGATGTGCTGATCAGGTAGAATTCCTTCCCTGGAGGTGTCAGATGGCAGGCAGGGAGGTAAAAAAAAGTCCTTGTTATTCTGCAATGAAGTTTAAAATTAAAAAATTGGCTAAAATTTGGCATCTTCCATGTTTCAGGGGTGTACTTCATAGCCATGTTGGTCTGAGACAAAAAGACATACAAAAAAACTAGAACTCTTGGTTCCAAATTGATACCTTTTATTAGACCAACTGGAAAATCGCAATAAAATTGTCCTTGTCTGTAAGCTTTTGGGATCAAAGTCCCTTTGTCAGGCTCTGGGAAAAGTATAGATGGTACAAGATGGTAAAAAATCCCCGAAGGTAGGAAAAAGATCATCACATCAAAAGCTACTCAGCACAGCTCACAAAGACACTCTCATGGACCCAGAGACAGCCTTCCATCTCCAGCTCCTTCTGTGCAAAAATGAAGTTTATTTCCAACCGGTGGAGACTTTTACCATCTTGTACCATCTATGCTTTCCCCAGAGCCTGACAAAGGGACTTTGATACTGAAAGCTTGCAGCAAAGGACAATTTTCTTGCAATGTTCCAGTTGGTCTAATAAAAGGTATCATTTTGGAACCAAGAGTTCTAGTTTTTTGTAATGCCATATACTTACATCCTTCTTTTGAATGATTTTTTTGTCATACAGAAGTATCTTAAGATCCTACAGGTTAGAGTTGAATAATATATCAGATGCCCTGGAAGTGGCAAACATTTTCTTGAAATAAGAAATGTATCAGCTTTTGGATGTGTACTATCCTAAGTACGTTGGGAATTAGAAACATGTAAGATTAGCTCGAAAAAAAACAACTAGTTTTTTTCTCTTGTTTGGGGTCTGAGTTTCAGTCTAAAGTATGTGTATAGAATATATAATGCACACAAACATGCATACATACTTACGTAACTATTGCATGTGCTATGGAATTGATTCTCATGAGAAATAGAACCTGTACTTACATAATAATAATTAGTATGGAATAATATGATGATATTTTTCATCTTCATGTTTTGCGTACATTTAAATGGGTATCTTGCTAATAACATGTTGGCTCTACCGTGGGAGGTTTTATGCTTAAAGCACCTGACTAAAGCAGGCATTCTAACTATGGTGCTTTACACAAAGTGCCATGAGTTAGAGCACCAATAAATGCAACAGGCAAGTGACAGGGTGCTCGGTGCCTGCTGGCACTGGCTCAGGCCAGCAGGTGGGGGTGCTCCAGTAGCATCCCAGGCTGTCAACTCAACTTCCTTCCTTCACCCACCTACATGAGCATCTATGAAAGTTTGTGTTAGAGCTTCAGAGTGCTTTCAGGGGCCTCATCACATAAAAAATGTAACTCGTTTACACGCCCTAGAAGTAAGAAGACTTAAAAATTAAAAGAGTTAGAATCAGTTGACCCCAAAGGAATAACTCCAGGTTTAGGCAGATGTTACATGCAGAGTATCACTGAAAGCTGAATTTTCAAACACAATGTTAAAGACTCTCTTTGTGATACCATTGCAACTGTGCACATCAAGCATGTTTGTATTGAACAATCTGGATAACTAGAGGGAGGAATGATTAGTTTTGCTTCTCTTATTTTTTCTTTAGTGGTGGGTGTATGGTTAAATATGAAAGACAAGTTATAAAATTCCTATTTTTACATTTCCTTTTCCATAAATCCATTAATATTTTATAAGCCTCTTTAAAATAACGTAAACCACAACTGTCTTAATACTAGCTTCTAAGAAAATATTTCTTCATGTAGAAGCAGTAAAATATTCATCATTATTTTCTTAACTAAGTATTAAACCACTAAAGAAAACAAAAGAATGAACCATACGGAGTAAAGATTTAGCTGTGGAGAACTTTGAAATGTTGTTTACTCGATACATTTTATATTTCATTCTTCTTAACCCCCAAGAACTTCTTTATTACTAGAAATGTAAACTTGCTTAAACAGGTAACATACATGTTAGATAAGCTTATATCTTAGTGTAGGCATGTTGAGCTATTTATATAGTAGAAAGCATACTGGTTATATGCATTGAAGTGGATGTGATGGTCCGTGGAATCTAACACACTGCAGTAGATGATATATATCTAGTTTGTGGACATCCAGTTTATTGATGCATGAAAAATACATTCTTCTTCTTCAACAGTCCCTTGCAGTCAAGAATGATTATCTCCCTTGCTTGTCTTATCTGTCTGTCTGATGCTGATGAGGCCTATCTGGGATTGACAGACCCTGCTGCAGCTCAGACATGTGTTTCCGTGTGGGGCAGGTGGCATTGGATTCTTGATTTGGTTGGCAACATGCTGTTTCTGCTGCTCCCACTTTTCTAATGCCTGTTGTTTTTGTGAGGTTTCAAAGAACTAAGATCCCTGCAATAGACTCTTTCTTCATTTGGGGTGGTTTTGGGCGATAGTCTTCCATGAAATGACATCGATGTTGTATTTTTTTAAGTTGGCCTTGAGGACACCCCTGAAGCAATTTTTCTGCCCTTCTCTTGAGTGCGCACCTTGGGTGAGCTGGGAGAAATAAGACTTGCTTTGGGAGTCTGAAGTTGAGCATCTGAATGACATGGCCAGCCCAACAGAGTTGATACTGGAGATCATCATACCAGTGGTGTTTGCTTGCTGGTGGAGGTTGGTGCATCTGTCTTTTTACTGGATTCGGAGGATCTTCTGCAGGCAGCAGTGATGGTATTTGTCCAACAACTTTAGATGTCTCCTGTAGGTTGTCCATGTCTCTATGTACAGCAAGGTAGGGATTGTGATTGCTTGATAAACCATGAGCTTGATTTTGGATCTGATATTGTGATCTTTGAACACCCATTTCTTCAGGTGTCCAAAGGCATTTGAGGCAACAGTGGATTTCTTCACTGATGTCAGTGTGTTTTGGACTGGAGTCAGCTGAGGTTAAACAGCTTACCATCCATTCGGTAGTTTGGCTTCACTTTAGCTGAAAGCTTGTTGGTGGCCAGATGTAGCACTGTGGCAAGAAATATAGAGAAGAGTGTTGGAGTGATGACACAGCATTGCTTAACTCCTGGTTTAACCTGAAAGGGATCTGTGATAGATCCATTACTGAGAACCACTGCTCTCATACCACCATGGAGTAGGCAGAGGATGGTGACAAATTTTGCTGGACATTCGTACTTCAGAAGGATCCTCCACAACACTTCTCAGCTGACAGAGTTGAAAGCTTTCATGAAGTTTCAGAGCATCATGTAAAAAGAGACTTATGTTGTTCCTGACATTTCTCCTGCAGCTAGTGAGCTGTGGAGATCATACCAGTTTTCCTGGAAAAGCTTTTTTCATGGAAGATGCCTGTGTGTGATTGCTTTTATCATGGAGAAGCTGCTGAACATCAGTTTCCACCTGGGTCATGACAGAATAGGACCTTGATCCAAGGGCAAAGAGGCCAAGACAACTGGGGATTTCCTTCTACTGCAACATTCGTCTGCCTTTGCAGCCATTAAGTTTCTAATATCTTCTTCTACCTGCTTCACTATTGAGGACTTGTAGACCCATGGCTGTGGGGTACACAGGCTTATTATAGTGGTGACCTGTACTCTCCATGTTACAGCACTGTCAAAGGATATATGTGGCTTTTCAGGAGGGCAAGTTTTGCCATCTGCTGTCCTCACCACATCCTGGTGGTGTTGCTGCTGCTTGATCTGTGACTGCTTATTCATCAGTGTTATCCTGTTTATTTCACACCTAACCTTCCCTGAAGGTCATTCCACTATCTGCCTCCTGTGGATATGCTGGGTAGTAGTACAAGTCTATACGACAGGGAAAAAAAGACATTAATGAACTTACAAAAGGATTTTTTTTTACATATCATATTTGAATCACCTATTTATTTTGGAACCCTTTTTTTCTCTAGGCTATACCTTCCCAAAGATAAGACCCAATCCTAGGTCCTGTGGTTTCAATCCCTTTCTTACACACTGAAGAATGGAAGTAGGGAGGCTATAAGTAAGATGGTTATGTCTACTGAGCTTTTGCAGTCATATTTTTAGAGCTCCTTCTTGGATTTTCTCAGCTATGCCTGTGCTGCAGGGCCTGCAAGTGCATGCCTACACTACTGCAGTAGTGGGAGCTCTTGGCATCCAGGGAGCTTGAGCATGTCTCCTCCGTGCAAGTCCATAGGTGTTCTCTAAGCAAGAAATACATCAGTGGGTCTTCTTGAGGCTTGTTTCTCTTTGCCTTCTTTCTAACTCTTGGTCACAGATGTGCCTGAGAGTAGAATCCCAGAGCAACCTAACTAACAAACATCTGTGTCTGGAATGCTACTTGAGTGAGCAGTATGCGTTCAAATCCCCTCATGAAGGGACTCTGCAGAAGGCAAACCCCAAGGAATCAGCTCCTCTGAGCTTTGAATTATTTCTTCCCATGCCCTTCGCTGTGGCCATGGTTCTGGGAGCCAATGACATTAGGTACATTGTACTGGCTTATAGTCTACCAAGTGATTCCCTCTAAACTAGAACAATTTTTGATTGACTTTTCAGGGATGTGGTGGCAGGATCACTGCAGCTTGCAGGGAGGAGAGAGAAGGGGACTCTGACTTTACAGAGAAAGTTGTCTCTGCCTTTAGGGCACCAGACAGAATAGGCAACAATCCCCTGTTCTGGCTATAGAAATGCAGTAACTGTAAGAACAAGTCAGTTGCTTTGAGAGTATCCTGGTGCAAAGACTCTGGGCCTGAATAAGGAGCCTGAGAGCAGGAGCCTGAGGCTAGAGAGGAGTTGGAAAGGGTGTTGTTATGTACAAGAACTGTAGAAGGGCTGTGCTGTGTGGGCGTAGTGTAGAGGATGGCTACTGAGAGGAGCAGTCCTGTGGGACTTGAAACTGTGGGTTGGTCTAAGAGCTGAGACCTTTAGCGGGTTTTGATGTACAGGAAGAGTCATGAGTGACTTAAACTGTTAATGGCCAGGAGGCATGGGGTGGCTATAAGGAGCATAGGGTAGTCACAAAGGAGGATAATATTGGATTGCTTTGTCAAGGGCAGGACAAGAGCGCACAATTTGTATAAGACAGAAATTCTTAGAGAGTGGACTTTTTCTACTGTGAGCTAAAAGCCTGGAGGTGACCTTTCTTTGGAAGCTCAGAGAAATGTGTGGAGAGTAGACCGAGTGCCCTATGATGTGAGAAGGGAAGTGCCCAGAGGGATTGTTCTCTGACTCAGATACATGGAATATATTAACTTAGGTCATGGCAGCTGAGATGCTAGGCATCAGAACAGTTGGAGATGCAGGCAGGCAGATGATGAAGTCTAAATGGGCATTAAGTAATTTAAGCTGGAGAGGTGATGGAACATGATACCAAGTTGTATGCTGTTGGCTATAGAGTCTGGTATGTACTATGCTAAAGAGGACTGTTGCACTTTTTGATCGTGAAAGATCCCAGTTATTTCTATAGCAAGAATTCCTAGGAAACCCATAAAAAGCCAGGGCTGTCCAACTTCTGATTGACTGGGGGCTGTATGTCACTTTAGTTATGGGTTCTGGGCTGTAACAAACGTGGGCTGCCAGGGACTGGGCTTTTTGCTGCCCTGACCCAGAGGCTCCATTCATCAGGAGCCTGCAGGCTGCATATTTAATACTTTGTGGGCTAGATGCAATCCACAGCCTGCCAGTTGGACAGCCCTGGAGTAGGACATCACTGTCCAAATAAGTAGCAAATGCAGGGAGACCCCTAGAAATCTTGCACTGTAGGATGCAGAGAATAAGTAACAGTTGAATAAAGAGATGAATATGGGGAAAAGTTTATGAGGACAACAGAGTAGGAAGTGACTACATCAATTCTATAAATGTTTCCTCTTTGAAACAGCCTTATTCAATTCTCTGACTCAGTCTGTCTCTCACCATCTCTTTAAAATGCTTGAAATGATCATTTGATCTGTAGCTTGGTCTGCTTCTCCTTTATTTTTGTTTTTCTTTCTCTTATAGTTGGGTTATTTATAGCTTCGGCTTTTGGAATCAGGTGATTACATGAAAATGTAAGCTTTCATTTGTAAAGAAAAAATGAGTAGGCTTCATACCTTTGTAGGGGCAACATATAGAGGGTGCATGTGTACCCCTGAGAGTGCGCACCCCCTGTCAGGTCGTGCTCCTTGTTTAGCCGGTAGGCAGTGGGGCAGGCAGGAGCACCAGTGCCCCCCCTGTGAGTGCCGGCTGGGCTGTGGGAGTTCTGGAGCGGCATGGCTGCTTTTATGGTGAGTGAGATAGGCCTCAGGGGACCCCAGCCAGTGAGATCAGCTGCTGGGGACCCCCCCCCCCCAGTTGCTGACTGGTGTCAGGGGGGACATGAGCCCCGCCTGACTCGAGGCACCAGACACCCATGTACCCTTGGGATGCATATAAAAACTTTAAAGGCTCAGAAAATATTAGGGACACTTAAAAAAAACAAAACAAACAACAATCCCAATATAGTTATAGTTCATTATAGTTCATATCAAATCTCATTAATTTTGGATATCTGACTCATGATCTTTCTATGCTTGGGATTGCAATTTGGATCAAATTCCAAAACTAAGTCAGGAATATTGTCTTATTGAGAGTTAATCATTGGATAAATAATAAGAGAGATGGAGGTAGGAATGGATAGAAAATAGAACTGCATAGAGGGTTGCTGTAGAAAACCTTACAAAACAAATTTGGCTTGTCAAAGTAGGATGGGAGAGAGAAACAGGGTATGTCTGTCTGTGCATATTAATGTGAAGAAATAAACTCCAGAGTTTATTGCTTCAGATGCACTTTTTGCCCGTGCATGTGGGATTGTGCACACTGAGCCAGGTCAAAGCAGCCCTGGCTGGCAGGGGCCCCCAGGGGCCAGCGTGCCAGCCTTGGGCTGCTCCCCTCTCCCCCAGCTCACTGTGCTGCAGAGGGGCTGTCTGGGTCACTAGGGTGCTCTAGCACAGGGCTAGCCAGCAGGCAGCCCCTATACTGAAACACCCTCCTGCCCTGTCAGGGCAATGTCTACATGTGCTCTGCTGTGGAATAGAAAATTCTGCATCAGGATGGTAAGTGTATTTAAAAGTTCTTTCCTGCTGCAGAGTAACTTTAGTTTACTCCAGCCTAATAGGGGTGTATGTGTAGGCATGCAATACTTACTGTACAGCTAATTAGTCTACCCACTGAGAATTTAATTATGGCCATGCAGGAACTGGCTATCTGCACAAGATGCATTAAAGGAAAGGTAGATGGTAGGAAAGATATGAGATATGAGTCCTGCATTTGGAATATGTAGTAAGGCTCCAGGAATTATGAGTTATAATGTAAGTGGATATTCCAGGTTGGTTAGAGAAGAGTATAACACAGGGTTGGGCAAATTCTGGCCTATGACAGACTCCATTTTTCAGCATCCCCTACCCACATTGTTGCAGCTGTTTTCCATGGAGACACCAGCAGCAGCAGGGCTATGATAGCATAGGGCCAGGGCTTCCATGGAGACCAGCCCCAGAAGTGCTGGCCGGGCAGGCTGGTGGTCAGGGAGCTGCCCTGACACTGGGATCTTGTGGCTGCAGGGGTGTGCAGGCAGTGGATTGTGGCTCTGCCCCAGCTCTGAACCACTCTGTCACCACTGTAGGATCCCAGCACCAGCCAGAGCCCCTCCCTGCCCAGCCACATGCCCTGCCAGCACTGCTGGGGCCAGTCTCCATGGACACCCGGGTCCTTCACTGTCACAGCACTGCTGCTGCTGGGGTCTCTGTGGAAACTGGCTGCAGTACTGTGGGCAGGGGCTGCTGGGAAATGCAGTCTGGCTGCTGGCTGGATCCACCATTTTGCCTACTCCTGATATAACATATAGCAGGGATGTCCATCTTCTAATCCCCTGGGGGGCCACAACCTTGGGGGCTGCCCTAAGAACTGCATAAATGCTCCCCCCCCATTTGGCTGTACTACGTGCCTGCTTCCCACTGAGCTAGTGTGATCCCCTGTACCCCCTCCCACTCAGCCTTCCTCCCCAACTCTGACTGCCCCTGGACTTGCCCTTAACTCCCCACACTGCTGCATTGCCCTGCCCCCTAGAGGAAAGAAGTGAGGTGGGGGCTGGAGACTTCAATTGCTATTGCAGCAGAGCTATGGGTGGGGGGGAGGGCAGCAGCAGGGGGAGTGCGCAGGAGCTGCACATTAGCCCCTTGTAGACCACCAGTTGGACCACCTGACATAGTGTGGCCAACTTGGTAATACTATGCACTGGGTACACAGCATGAAGTATGGATTGTAATTTAGGGAGAGGCATTATTGCCATGGGCCAGACAAAGTAGTAGAAAATAAGAACAAAAAAAAGATTTTTTCATTCTTTACTTTTCATATATTGCATAAAAGAAGGTACAGTGACTCTAAGGAGGAGGAAGACCATTTTCTAATGAACTTTTCCATTTGATGAGAATGTTTAACTGAAAATATGAGAAAAATCTTGCCAGATATGAACCTTTGTGATGGGAGTTGAAGAAAATCTAGGGCAATAAACGTGTAAGCATAACACCAATTATTGGCAATTTCATGATGAGGGTGTCTCAACAGTGTTGAGTAAATTAGAAGCTGATTCTGTAGATCCATGCATTGTTCAGAAAGCAATATTTATGTGCACCCCTAAAATTTTGTGGAAGGTGATAACATTATAAACTCAAAGATGCCCTTATCTCAGTTGTAGCCCCATTATTGATTGTGTTTTTCCTGAGATGCCAGGTAATAGAGGATAGATTACTTAAATACCTTGCCCTTATACATTGCATTTAATCTCTGATCTCAAAATGGAGACCAATATTATTTCCATGGGGATGCATAGGTTAAATCAGCAGAAGCAGATTGGAAGACAAAACAGTCTTTGAGATTCAAGTGGAACATAGGCCCTCCATAAAGTCTGCTAAATATTAAAATAATAAGCATGCTTTTTTTTCTCAAACCTAGGAGTATTGTGCTACTTCATGATAATTTATAATGTGAAACAGAGTGTAATTTTCTTGGAAATTAGGAGAAAATTGACCAGAAATATTCACCTTATCTACATGGAGAGAAAAAATAATGATAATAATCTCTACCCACACCAGCCAATAGGCAGAAAACAATATGGAAAATAATGAGGCAATAATTCAATTTAGTCACTTGAATATGGAAATAGATATTTAAAATTATGAGTTTTTAACTTAGTCTTCCTTCATGGCACAGCTGCATTGCTTCCTGATCTTACCTGAGCAACTAGGCAGAAATTCTAAAATGCTAGAAGTATTGCTAAAAAGCAATGCCATTATATTTATAACACATCTGAAGGAGGGTGTACTGAAAAGCTCATGAGAGGCTTCTATGCACTTGAGAGTCCAGCTTGACTTGAGAGATGCTTCTAGATATGCTTCAAATGAGAATACAAAATATTTTAGTTTTATCTGAATTATACCATTAAGTAATTTGAAATTTATCCATTATATATCAGGATCTTCAAAGTAACTGGAAGGAACCAAAATAAGCAGTCATTCTTAGGGTCTCTGTACATGTGCAGGTAAAGGCGTGATGGGATCTAGTGCATTATCCACACAATCATGCCTCCTGCCATGCCCCATGTACATGGCAGGAGGTGTGACTGTGGGTTCATAATTAAGATTACATCATGCCTTATTGTCAGTGCAGGGGGAGCCCATTCCCAGGCTCCTTGTGCACTGGCAAGAAGCAAGGTATTGCAGAAGCAGCCTCTGGGTCCCCATGGCAAAGGCAACACAATTGACATGGTGTCCCAGCCACAGGCATTCTTCATGCAGCATTGTAACTGGGACACAGTTATCAGCTGTAGTGTCCCAGCTGTGAGAGTGTACAAAGCACCCCCACAGCTGGGAGCCCTGTCAGCTAGTAGGACTTCCATCCCCAGAAGCATGTGCTCCCATGGCTGGGAGCATCAGCTTGGAGTTCCCAGACTCAGGAGTGCACATGGACCACCACCACCACCCCTGCTCCTCAGCTGGGAGCTCTGATCAGCTGAAGAAGCTGATCCCTGCCATAGGGGAGCCTGGCCACACCTTCAATTATTGACATGAAATGAAGCAGCTACAAAGTTATTACACATTTTGTGGAATAACTTTGTAAGTTATGCCTCTTTTTATCACACCATTAATTAATTGTGTGTGTGGCCAGGTGACCACTTAAGGCATGATTAACTGGTTTAATCATGCCTTAAGTGTAATGTGGAGATGTGGCTGTAGAAATTTCAGTACCACGGCCAGCGGATCAGACCTGCTTTCTTATGAAGATTTTTTCTTTTTCTTTTTTTTCCCATCTAAACCAAATCTTGGTTTCTATTTTAGTTAACAGAAAGTTTGCCACTCAATTTCAGTGGGAATTAAATTCGGCTTCATGTTGCTTTTTCATATGGCCTTTCTACTAAAATTATTTCATTCAAGGTATTTGGAATTAAGCTCCCAATAATATTTTGTACAGCAATATGTCTGCAATTGGAAATATATTAGCAAAACATAAGGGAACTAAATCTTCCCTTAGTTATGAATGTATCTTTAAAACAGCAAACATTTGTTATCTTCAAAAGCCTTCTTTTTTGACCTGTCCTATATTTTGTGTGCATTTGTGTGTGTATTTTAACTGTGCTGCTATAGTTGCTGACTCTCCGTGAAAAGTAATATTATTTTTACGAAATGAAGACTTATGCCTGCATGCCTTTTGAAGTACAATCTCACAGGTTCTCCATCTTTGGATGCCGTAACTCCCAATGATTAAAATTTAAACAAAAAGCTTTTGTAATGCACTCTAAATTCTGCTAAATCAGATGACCAAAGTTTCAAGCTGAACCTTGTGTAAATAAGTTGATGTGGAATTTAATTATGGTAGTTGAAAAAAGTTTAATTATGTAACTTTTTAAATGTTGTGGTAAAGGTGATGACGTTTATCTTGTGGTATTGATTCTGACTGCTAAGCCAGTAGTGTCCAAAATATACCTTTAAGGCTTGACTGTTGAAACTATCAAAATTATAGTCAGAAACAATTTTGTTAGCTGTTTTTTTTATACCTAGAGATGGACTGAAGAAGGCGACCCTGCTGTGGGATTTATTATAAGACTTTGCTGCAGGACAGAGGATCAGACTGTAGCTATAATTTTACTTCCCATTAACTGTCAGTTGGAAATCTGCTGGAGAGATGTACTATTCACAGAATTCTCCATAAAAGGACCAAAAATTACATATTTCAGCATATTCAGTTGACAGCCTATGCTTTATTTCACATAAAAGTAATGACATGCTGAAAAAGAAATAAATACCTTGAAGCCCATGAAACTTAGTTACAGTAGGATTGAAGTCAGTTTTTCTTAGAAAAATACTGTCTAGAGGAGAATGTAATTTCAATAGTGATGAAGTAAGAAATAGCCTAATAATTATATCATATGTGTTAAAGAGCTAGTATGGCACTAAACAGCATAAGACAATATTCATTTATATGGTGTTGGCTACTAGTCACTACATTTAAAACACCTGTACTTTTTATTCTGAAATATATTATTCAAGAAGTTTGATGCAACTCTGAAACATGGCAACCAAGATGAAGTCTATTTGGGGATATTCTTTTTGCAATTCATTGGAAGATAGTGACTTCACAAGTATTGTAACTAAATAGGCATTTGATTTAGTCACTTACCAACAGTCAGCTGTTTCTTGCTCTTGGTAAATGATTTTCATATCAGACAGTTAATAAAATACTGTGCGAAGGGTCAAGAATGCAAAGTTCTTCATTTAAATTGCTCTGTGCACATTTGCCCTATTTTATTAAAGTCCTATTTTATGATTCATGCTAATTATTTTTGGCTCATACTGGAAGATGTGTTTAGCTAGCACCAACAAAGTTATAAAATGGAAACTAGAGTATCTGCTTAGACTAAAAGGAACTAAAATGGAGATGGTTTTAGAGGGAACCCTTATGATCATTCAAGTTTGCAAACAAAGCTTTGGCTGAAGTTTGTTTTGTGCTTTCTAGTGAACCATTAAGCTTAAGCCCATGACACTAGATTTTCTGTGTGTGATTAAGCTCTGAATGATGACAGTGGAAAGACTCTCACTGACTGCAATGGGAGTTTGATCTGTATGCTGTGTTGGAGGCAGAGGAGTGAGAGACTAAAAACGCTGAATGGACTTTTACTTTTTGCTTACAACAGACATACGAAGTTTGTGGATTGGCACTACTTTATAGTTTAATTGAGTTCTTATGGATATTTGTGCAGTTAAAGGAATAGAGAAGTAAGGTTACCTGGGACCTTAGGTCATCTAGTCCAACCCCCTAAGAGTTACAAACCATTGTAAAAAATAATTTGCTTATATCTTGTATTACTTTTTTTTTTGTTACTCTTTTCTTTGTTCATTTTCAAATCTTTTCTCTCCCTGCTTTTCAGGTGTTCGTGTAACCTTTTCTTTTTCTCCAAAAAAGTTGTGAGTCATAGCCAATCTATGTAACAACGTAAGGACCCAACTGAGGAAAGCACATGAATAGGAGGAATTTATTAAGTACCCTTTCCAAATAAGTATGCTGTCCTGGCTGGGCACCCATGCTGATCTCTAGATTTCTCCACATTTCTTCTGAGTGAAGTATACTACTGCAGTATTTTTAATAGTTATCTTAATTTACATACTAATCAGATTTAGTACCTTCTTTAATCAGACAGAAGCCTGCTACATGTGCACTTACATAAGCGTATGCATACATATACCAGTATAGAATAAAAAAAACAGAAACAGCAGCAAAAGCTATAGTGTTGCATGAATAATTTTTTAGTCTTCCCCTCATAATGGAGACAGCAATCCACTAATTTGGTTAAAATTATATTTTATAAGCTCCTGCATTTTCAAATCAATGGGACTAAAGTGCAGAGTGCAAGCATTCATTTAGATGCACGATGTAAAGTCACTGAACTGGCTCGCCTTAGCCTGATTTTAGATGTGCAGGACTAGAGGACAGCATATAAACCCCAGAACTATGAATTGTAATCATAATTTAGCTAAGAAATGAGCAATGATCCAAAACAGTTGTAGACATTAGAACCCTCAGCAAAATATTGTAAAGTAGACTTCTATGATTTAAAGAAATTAATCTTTTCATGATGGACTTTTGTACATCAGTAAATTATCTCAGTATCTCAGGGCTATGATCCAATAAAAATTGCCTAAGCACATGTTCAATTTTAGCATTGGAAATCTAGTCTGATAATAACCATAATACTTGTCTAGATATTGTTTCCAAGAATCAAGAAACAAAAATTCTATAACATAACCTCTAATTTTTCAAGTACAATTTGACATGAAAAATAATTTTTTACACAATTTTTGCCTACTAATACTGGTATTTGCAAGTCCTGAGCAAATGCTGACCAAATGTTTGTATATAGATTCTGCTGTATGGGTATGCAGTTTGAGTATTTGAAACTGCCATCAAAACTGTAGCTTCTTTCCAGCCCCTCTTCCCTGCATCTCCAAATAGTGACATACACACAAATACCTATTAAAGGAGAAATTGGGAACAAAAGTTCAATATGCAGAGATTTTTGTAATAGTTTCATTTATCCTTTATAAAGGAAAAATGGAAAGTTAATTATTTATAATTTTAATAATCCTTTAACTTTACATACATTAGTGATTACACACTTTTTTCTGAATGTTGTAAGAGGGAGGAAGACAATATAACAAAAGCAAAATCAAGTTTTAGAAAATCTGTAGTGCTTTTTTGCCCTTGTTAGTGCACAAACAGTTTCTTCACTTTTAGTCCATGTATAATCAGATTGGTTCAAAGGAAAATTCAGTCACGACTCTTGAATTTTACTGGGATTTGTTTTGAAAGTAAGTGATAATGTAAATCTTGCATTGTTCCAGTGAGACACCGTAAATATCTATAGTTTAGTTTGAAAAATAGCTCAGATATATCCAAGTGATTATATCTTAAGTCCTCACGTGGTCCTTGCAGTTTAGTACCCGTATGTCACAATGTTTTGCTGTAATCACCTTCATAGCTCTCCTGTAAGGCAGAAAAATACTGTTATTCCTACTTTATAGATGGAAAATGCAGGCGCTAAACAGCCAAATGATTATGCAGAGTCAGTCTGTGACAGAGCTTGGAACCAAACATTGTTTTTTGCAATCCCAGAAAAATGTTCCCTGCTCCTGGACAATCCTTTCTCTCTGGCTGGACCACATATCTTATCAAACATATCATATGTTTCATATTTTGATGAACCCTATCAAAACTTTGTAACAAAGCTGGGGAAAAGGAAATTTCAGGTTTTAGAAAGTGACCAAAATTTCCCAAAATTTCCATATTATTTCCAGATATACAGTATGAAATGATGGGAAAAAAACTTCAGATAAGTCAGTCCCAACAGTGATTTTTCAGTACTTAGCTTTAATTGGTCAGTGGCCTTGACCCAGTAAATCTAAAAGATCATCTAAAGCTCTAGGATGAAGCGTATAGTCAACAACTCTCCTCCTTTGGTATAGTGGAACTGTCTACTGCAAAATACAATACTTGCCTGTATAGGAGCGAGAAGATAACTTTTTAATTTTCAGCAGCTTATCCAAAAGTGAGTAAAACACTCAAAAGAGGAACAACCCCCACCCCCCAACCCATAAAAAAAAGTCAGGACCTTTTTCTCCAAATGAACAGTTTATTTATTTGTCTTAACCTTCTCTGATATAAAAACACAACATATATTTAGGGAGGCAACAGTAACATTGACAAACTCTTATCAGAACAAGGCATTATACCACATAGAGACTTGACCACTTGATTAGAGGATGAGAGAAGAAAAGACCAGAGTGTGACAGATATGTGAAGCAGTATAGGCTGTGCTAACATGTTATGGTGACAAGAATAGTATAAGAACCTGAGTAGATTAGAACAGAATAGAATTCTAAAATTGAAATCACCAGTCTTTGCTATCTCTATCTCTACTAGCCAAATCTCTAGTGTCTGGTTCTTTGCAGGTGTTTCATTATGCAACAAAGTTGATTTTGTTTTTTCTCTCTCTTGCATTTAAGTTTACAAGTCTTGATACTTTTAGCCATACTCAAGAAACTTCTGGGAGTTTCGGCAAGCTCAGAGAGGTCTGGCTTGTTTTTATATGGTAAATGACATGAAAAGAAAAACTTCTTCCTGCCTAAATAAGTATCAAGTTCAGGAAAATAAACTGATTTTACAATGAGAGGGCTGTTTAAAACCATTGGGCACTTATGCATATGCTGCAGGGATTGAGGTGGCAGGGGGGCAGTGCTTTAATTAGCGAGGTTCTAAGAGCTGCTCTAATTAAAGTGCTGCAGCCTCTTGTGTATCAGTGTCCCTGCAGTTCAAAATGGTGGCGGTGGTGCTTGAACTAAAGCTTGCTCAATGAACTTCAGTTAAAGCACCTCTGCTGCTATTTTGAAATGTGGAGATGCTGATACATGAGGTGCGGTGGCTGGCTGGAGCGTGATAATTACCATGCTCCAGTAGACTAGAGCATCCTCACAATGGGCATGTCTACACATGCATTTACATCATTGTAAAATTATTGTGCAGTAAATTACTGTGCTGTAAGTGGGAATAGGCTGGGATCTACACGTACAGGGATTAAAGCACTTTAACACTATGTAGGGACTGATTTAGGACTCAAGTTAATCCCAAGTCAGTCCACATGCACAGTGTTACTGTGCAGTCAGGCGTCTACATGTGCATTACTAATCAGGTGTAAATTTGACATGTGCATGACACAGGTATTAAATTTATGCTCAGGTTGGCATAAATCACCATATTTACTGTGCAGTATGGGTGTGCATGTGTAGAGACACACCCATACTGAGCGGTAATTTTGGTTACTGCACAGTAAATGTTCATGTGTAGACGTGCCCTGTATGTCTATAAGCGTCCATTAAGATTTAACTCTGTTCCTAGGAAGCTGTGCCTTAAGAATAAAGTAGACCCTAGTCTTTTTTCCAAAATTATGGGTCTAGAAATATCATTTTGGCACCTCCAAAAATGTACTTGCTGACAACAAAATAGTTTTGGAGTTCTTATCAAGTGGACATAGCACATTCCAGGCAGTGTGGATGGAAAGGTAAAAGGGAACAAGCACATTTCTCTCATCAAAACCACTTCAACTGCCAATGTTCTTTTAATCTTTAAGGATATAAGCTTGACTTTATTTTTAGTCCTTACATTTTTAAAATTGTTTCCTTGTCTCACTAAAATCTCTGCTACCTTTCCTTATACTTAATAAGACTCAGAAAAACACTGCTCAGCCTGGGCAAGAGTGGGAGATTCCGGATTCTATATTACATTACTTTTGTTGACTTTCATTATCTTACTGCCTGATAAAGGGTTGCAGCAGACGGCACACATTTGGCTGTAGCACTTTGCTTTACAGGCTTCTAAGGGCTACAGCCCAGCTGCAGGCAGTGGGCACTGATTGCAGGGTGCCTAGGAGGACTGGGCCAGCTGAGAAAGATAGTTAACTGGCCACAGGAATTTAAAGTCCCCTGGGGGGCATGGGGTGGAGAAGAAACTGGAAGAGACAGGACAAAGAGAGGTGCCAGGCTAGTGGTAGCAGAACTGAATCAGGCTACTTCTTGGGGTGTGGACCCAAGGCTGGAAACAGCTGCACCTCCACAGGGCTGGAGTCAGAGCCAGACTGAGAAGGAAGACTGCAGTGTGGAGGTAGCAGAAGTGAGCTGGTTGCACCTTCTCAGAGCTACAGGAGGCTCAGGACTCTGAGTGCACGCTGTATGGACTATGTCAAGTTTTGTTTTATAGAGTGCTGATTTATGTTGTTTATGGTTCCTAAGAGGGAAGTGTGCCCAGGAAATAAGAGTTGTGTGAAGTTTAAAGGCTTCTAAGCAGAGCAAAACCGTAAACTTACTACACGTATATAATGTATATGTTTTCACTTTGCACCACTGTGCTGTGTTGTCAAAGAGAATATGCCCCTGGGTCCTCAGATCTTAAACCTGGCTGTGCAGAAATGAGTGTGCTCTTTATGCCAACATGACTTCTTTTTTGTAAAACAGGTGGAGATTTCACATCCCAAATGCCTTGGTCAGTCAGCCAAGCTGTCAGGGCGGAGAATGGGAAACAAGAGTTTTGTTTCAACAAAGTATCTGTGACTTACTCTAGGAGGCTACACCTGAAACAGAGCAGACTACACACCATATTTTGCCCAGAGCAGTGTCTAATGGCACAGTTTTGCTCTAAATGTCTCCAAGTTTCAGCAGAACTTACCAAGAAAGTCATAGACATTTGTTGGTTTGATGCTGTTTTTAATTGGATTTCTAAGCTAGAGGCTAAAGATAAATCTCACAGGAATATTACACTGAAAATGTGAGCCACTTAGTGCTTCATAGTAGCAGATTTCAATAAAGTAACCACACTGTAGACAGGAGAAATTTAATTAAATCAAGAAAGAAAAAACAAAGGCTGAATATCAGGGAAGTCCTCTTTCCAAGGAGGTAGTGGAAGACTTGGCAGTAGGGATATTTAAATCTGGTTAAGTTTAAAAAGAAACATTAAAATGTATTACTAATATAACTGTTATAAATCATATCATTCCAGAATACTACAGGCTAAGCCATAAAAATATTTCCAGTGTAGATTAGAGAACATATCTCAACTGGCAGGGAGCATGGACTAAGTCGTACATCATTTCTAACTCTATGCCCTGTGATTGTACCATTGATAATCTGTGATTTTGCAAAGGAATGGCATAAACTCCATGATTCTGAATGGCTTTGCCACTATGGATATGTTCTAATGCCTCAGAGAGAAGCAGGGCAAATTTATCTTGCATGGAGATCCATGTCTGTGCTGCTTCTGGTACCCAGTCTAGCTTTTTTAAAAACTAGGTTTGTTCTCTTTATTTTGTACCCCAGGATACGGTACAACCAGTGCATAGCTGTGTGGATTGATTGAAAACCAGCATTTCAGTTTTATATTCAAAGAAATCCAGGAAGTGAAATATGTAGACTAAGGCAAAGAAAATATTCGTATGATTATTTGAGGAGTCAAACTGCTGAATTTTATACTGTTTTTTGTTTTTTTTGTTGTTGTTCTTACTGTATCTAAACAGTATTTGTGAATGTTTTAATGCAAATAATCCAAAGAATGTGCCAAAGAATAGAATAAATGAGCTGTAAGAAACAAGCCTTTTTTACAATATGGATATTATTCTTGTAGAAATATTTGCTAATATCAATCTGGTTGACATTTATTGTGGAGGACTTTTTTGTAATAGAGCAGATGGAAATGGGGAAAATGTTTGGTTCTAGAGGGAGGACAAAGATCAAAGGTTTTAGATAATTTAGCTGGATCAATAGAAGTGTGTAATTCATTATCACCGCCATGTCTCTCTTGTAGCTCAGGGCCTCAGCTCAGTGTAAAATATGCATGTGTTCCTGGGTTTAGGAGGGATTCAAAGCTAGCAACTAAATTCAACCAAGAGGGTCAACGCACATGTAAGGAAAGTCCTCCTAAGGGATAAACTTTACAAGCAGTCAGCAAACTCTAACCATGGTGTGAGCCAGTGTAGTCCCCAAAACTAAAAAAGCATTGACTGTGGGGCCAGGCCAGAAGATCCAATGATTCATGACTTTCCTCCTCAGAATTTACTGTGAAAGGGATTCCTGTGTAGCTACTGGTGGATTTTTGTATTGCTTGTATGTGATGGAAACCCCAAGGGAATTCAGACAACAGCAACACCATTTGTCTTCCTTTGGGCTTCAGTCAGATAACAACAGAATATGTAAGGGGATGGATTGGCTGAATTTGTTGTAATTTAAACCTTTTAGCACCTGCACCAGTGAATCTGACCCCATATGTATTTATTTCTGTGGATGATATGTCATTGCTATGTAACATCACCAGTAAAACATCACACTAGAAGATGAGTGTGATGAGAGAAAACAAGACAAGATATCATTGCAGCCGGATGTTTGTATGAACAAATCCATGACAAGATGACATGGACCTGTTAATACAGCAGTCTCCTTATGTGGTATAATATAATTATTAGTTGTTGCCTTGTATACATACCTTCATCCATTCAGATATTATCTAGCCTAACTTTTGTTTTTAGGATACCATGAAAGTCATCCTCTTTTGTTATTTGCGTAACACATGTATTGAAGGAATACAGTTTGATTTCATTCTGTATTTCTAACATTCTAAATGTTGCCTCAGATTATTTTCTGAAATGCAGTGTATTAGTATTAATACTTACGTATATAATATGCACTCATAAAAGTTAGCCTCAGGAAGAGTTGAGTGAGTTCTGCATATACCAGTCACTTAAGCCTTCTGTTCTTCCAGTTCATTGTTATTCTTTATCGTTCTCAATGTTTATGGTATCATGGCCCTCTTTTCACAGGCTGCCTTCCTCTTCATTAGCTATCATATGTTACCATCAGAGTCACTCACAACTAGAAATATTTTGAATATTTTGGTAAGACAAAATTTCTTTAGATAATGTCAGTGGGTTGAACCTGAAATGTTTTATCTGAAACATTTCAATCATTGAAGTTTTGGCAAATTGAAACCAGGTCTACTGGATTCCTAAGGCTGGTTCAGATCCAGTGTGACTCCAAGGTCAGAGGTCCCTCTGGGACGGTCGGAGGCTTCCAAGCTCACCATCACAGAATTGAAGGTCTGAAAGCTTTGAAACCACAGTGCCCCAGTGAAAAGCCCTAAGAGTCCTGATGAGTGCTGGAGCTCCCAAAATGTTCAGATTCTGTGTTGGGGAGAAGGCACACAGAGCTTGAAAGTCCTGGGAGAGTCTACCAAGGTTTCTGGCTCTTGATCACAGCAGACATAGGAGTTAGTAATCCTGGGGTCCACAGCCTGTGTTGCCCAGTATGGTGGGGCTGCTCAAGACCTACCAACACTGGGACCCCCACATCAGTTGCTCAGCGAAATGAACTGTCTTGTTAATTGCTTGGCTGCAATTAGCGGCAGTGAAACAGAGCATGTCAGATTTACTGAACAGCCACAGGAGGCCACAAGCCTTATTTCATTTTGGAAATGCCATGTTTCATGACCAAAACCATTTTTTAAAAATAAAACAAAACTTTCACAAACCAGAAATGTCTGCAGGTTGATCAAATTTCTCACAAGGTCACACATTCATGGTTTGAACAATGTTGTTTGAATTGTATACATTTTGAGTAGCAACACGAATAGTTTTGTAAACATCGCTGAAATATCATTCAGTTCCTGGTTCCACCATAATCTTTCTGTTATTTGAGTTCTCTCATTTGTTAAATGGGTGTAAAAAACATTTTCCTAGGTATTGGATGTTGCGGGGATGATTTCATTAATGTTTTGTAAGTGTTTGACTGATATATTAATGGGGAAAAGATGTAAGATAAACACAAAATTGGATTGCAGCTGCATAGAATTACAAACAAATGCTTGATCAGTCAATTTCTTGATTTATACACATTTGTCTAGCATCTTTATACAACAGCAGTTGCAATATTTTTTATTAGAAAATGGTCACCATTTATTATCATATTCCTGTTTTCTT
>NW_017728992.1:27994569-28004371 GCF_001723915.1 Gavialis gangeticus | reverse complement strand
CACATTTGTCTAGCATCTTTATACAACAGCAGTTGCAATATTTTTTATTAGAAAATGGTCACCATTTATTATCATATCCTTGTTTTCTTAATTATGATACTTAGTATTAACACTTACATTGTTCACTAAATTAATGCTTTTTCAGCAGCAGTGCATTTTTTCCCAAAAACTGGCGTAAAAAAAGATTTTTTTCTCATGAAAAATTAAAGGAGAAAAATCACTAATTCAAAATTTTCACAGGAAAATTTGAAAAAAAAATAGATATGCACTTCATATGAAAACGTTAGAGTAGAAATTTATACAGTATGTAGTTATATCAATTCATATACTTACAACTCTTTTTTTAGGCCTGTCCTCATCCTTTATCATGCTGTGATGAGTATAGACTCTAATTAGAGATTAGTCAAAATTGGTTACAATAATGTTGGCCATGTCCAGAAGTCATTGACACTATGAACACAAAACTAGTTTATAGTTTTTGGATTGAATTCTAATATTTTAGTTTCTGCGGGGGGGGAACCAAATAACAACATTAAGGTTCTACCATTTCTCTCAGGCTTTGTGAGAATACCAAGATGTATATCTTTATTATTTTTAGGCATCAACATTTGCTTCTCCTTGTAAGTCCTGGCACTAGTGTAATATTGATTCTTTTCCATCTTTGGTAACATATTTTTAGTTTTCTCAATGTTGTAAGTGTTTTAAGAGTACAGACTTCAGTGACAAAAAGTGTGCAAAATGTAATAACTGTTGGTTTCTTTCTTAATCAAGTATAAAGCATATTAATGGTTTGGGGTAATTAATTGCTTTCTCTTACTTTGACTCACTTGTGTTCAATGTCCTAGAATACCACCAACAAGCTATTGAATATTTTGAATTCCCACAGCGCTTCATGATGTTTCACATCTTGGGTAGCTCATAATGAATAGATTAGTACAAACTATCCACCTACTTAGCTGTGTATGGCTATTAATTAATATTTTCACAATTGTTATGTAGAAAATTACTATGCAGTGTCATAGATCCAATTATACTAGACACAATAATCATTCCAGCTAATAGAACAACCCTAGATGGTCCCCTCTAGAGAGCTTCCAAATGTGGGTGTGCATCTATAGAACATGCCTTTTGATTAATTGAAATGTATTTCGTTATGGCTGGGGCAATAGCATGTTTATTTCCATTAGTCCCTGCAGTGCTACTTCTAGGAAACTGTTTCTGTGTTTGTTGATTTTTGAGTACATAATATGATTCTTTCAAGAGCTGTCTTTATCACTGAACAGTTGTTATTGTCACTAGCATGTATACAGATAGGAACTACTACTGCACAATGGATAAAACATCTTTTTAGAGCAGCTAGTAAGCAATGGTTCCCTATTTTGATAAGGTGTTAGGCAAAATGGAGAGTTCAGAATCAGAGCTTTTTTCTCTTTGTAATTCATAGAAGGAAAAAGTCATTGCTAGCATAACTCCAGTAATTTCAGTGGGTTTATACCCAAGAGTGGATTGTAACCCTCTTTGTAGAGGAAGAAACAGGAAACCTGTATCTATCCATCATGACAAAGTGTGTGTGTGTGCATACGCGCATAGTATAGTATATATAGTAGCTATTTAAACTCTCACATATTATGGTCGCCACATAATATTTCTGCTTGTCTCAACCTAGTAATTTGGGTTCCTTTCATGGTAACCCCTGATGTGTCTGTGATGCTATAGACAAATTGGGCTGTGGGGAACAGAATAATTAGACTGTAAGGTTAATTTTAAGATTTAAATTATAAGTAAGAAAATAAGATGTAGGAAATACGGCATAATAAATATTTGACTTGATCTTCAAATATGCTGTGTGAGTTTATGCATGAAGAAGCACACATTGCTTATTAAAATGTTCTAAGAAATAAATCGCTCATCAGAACAAACAGCTATACTTTAATTCAGCTTCCATTTATGGGTATAGAAAAGTTCAGGGCAGTGAAGGAAAAACTCTAAAGTTCAGAAATATGCCTCTGTGCTTTTAAGCAAATGTCATATGTAGGTAGCATTTTAAAATAATAGGGCAGGCTTATTAATAGAGCAGAAAGTGACCAGGCCTTTTTTTTTTCTTGTTCACGCACAAGATGTAGCACAGTAGGATCGCTAAGATCATTATAACACTGGAGCTTAAAGATGGAAGCTTTTAGGTCCCTGCTAGGTGCATGCATTCCCTAGTGTGCTGCTCTTGTTTCTATACTCAGCTAGAATCCAACTGAGCTAATGGAGTGTATGTACAAAAGCAAGAAGATGAATGGGGCTTTCAGGGCTATGTCTTTTCAAGTAGCCAGGTAGGATGGGGAGGAAAATAAGAAAGAATATTTAAAGTATTAAAGAATTACAAAGAAATAATTTATGGGCATTGTTGTACTAAGCAAATGCTTAACAGTTGTAGAGTCCTTAAGGATAAGTGTAACATGCAGTCAATATTAGTTAAATGTTAGTATTCCCAGTATATAATTTGGATGGCAGAAGAACACAGGATAAGGAAGAAGAGTTATCTTATGTCAGTTGTATATTTAAAGGCTCATTTAATCCATATAGATCACACAGTTTTTATAAAATGTTGTTCATCAGCCTTTTTTACAAACTGCACTTACTGCCAAACTGGAGAAACTTCTTGAGTATGACTGACAGGGCACTTAGCACACCTGCCACTTTAAGTGTGGAAGAGGCTGCATGAGAAGCAACCTCCTGGTGGCAGGGGCCTAATTAGTCACCTGACCAGAAGAGGGCAGGCTTAAATCATATAAGCCCAAGACCTGAGCTGGTCAGGGATCCTAGCCCTGAGACCCATGCAGAGAAGAGCTCCTGGGTAGCATCTGAACTGGGGTAAGTAACCTGGAGTTTTGAGGAAAAGACTAAGAGGAGGTAAGAAGGTCCAAGCCGGCCCGGAAGAGAGAGGAGCCAGAGAGCCAGGAGGTCTGTAGCCCAGGAGGGGTGAGTGTTAGCAGGGTGAGGGAGTTAACCATACTGCTTTGTGTAGCAGTTAGATTCTCTGTAGAAAGCTTCAATTCATAATGATCAAGCCTTGTCTGAAAATTAATGGGTTCACTTGAAATGGGTGCACTATTTCAACTTGTAGATGTTGAGAGATTTCTTTGGCGTGTACTGTTATAAGGCAATTGTATTCTTCTCCAGTAGCTTGTCACATTCATTTTTATAGGGTTTGAAGGGCTTTCCCAGAAGAAAAAGGGTGTCCGTTTACCATGTGGTAACCGAAGAGGGGGACAGCTTTACTGCATTGCAAGCATACACAAGCAGAATTACAGCATTCAGCTCTTTGAAGTAGGGTTAAAGGGTACATTAAAGGAATTCACTTAATTGTACCGCTTGAAAACAAATAAACAAACTTTACCATAATTTGCATAGCAGTAAACTTCTTCTCGTTCCCCCAGTGGCTCATTTTGGTATCATTGGAAAACTGACTTTAATAACTCATAGATTTCTGCTACTATTTCAGGGAGCCAACAACGAGAGTAAAATATCTTGTTGCAGCATAAGGTCATTGTTATTTTTTAAAGTATAGTGTGTATTTTCCTTTCCCCCCCAAAAGATCTCCTTAGCTTACTGCTAATCAAAACAGAATTATTTCAACTGTTATTAAACCCAGAAGGGAGAACAGTTGTTTATTTTTCTGTAAAAGCATCTACAGTTGTACTTATTTCCCTTTTTCTTTTCATCTGTGGGTGATGATGGTGTTAGGTAGTATAACTAGCTTTGTATGTTGCAAGGAAGAATAAAATTTAAATGAGCTCTTTCCCTTTTCCCCCCAAATCCCTGACCTCATTAAACAGATCCCAGTATGATGTACCCCACACAACTTGATGCTTCCAGCAATAGAGAAAAAAAAATCCAGGAACAATTTGCATATATTTTATTGTAAAAATCCTGAGCTAGATTAATATAAATTTTGGTTAGTTTTTAACTGTAGCTAGAAAGGAACAGTTAAGGCATCTTGTAACTCCATCTGCCCTAAAGGAAAGAGAGCAAACCAGTGTTTAACGCTCCCTAACCAAGTGTACTAGAGCTTGAGCTACCATTGGCAACCTTCAAAGCATCTTGGATAATTATTTTGGGAGACAGATCCTGCCTTTGATTTTTCTGCATACCTTTACTAAGTGGCTTTAATTTGTCAAATTCTGGTATCACAGGAAAATATTTTGGGCTGGCCTTATTGTTCATTTTCTGGCCACAGCTGCAAGAATGAGATCCATTAGTTCTGTGGCTGCTTTATTGCTCAGGTAAAAGCTTGTGATCAGAGAGTTGAAACATGGTTTCCAGTAACGGCAGTAGTTTCCAAAGTCCTGAGGTCTCTGTGGAAGGGTAGAAGCTCGGGCTTTTTTATCTGTATGAACTTTCTTGATACTGTGCCCTCACATGGATGTTGAATAGTCATGGGCAGATTCTATTGCACCCAACATACACTTTCCAAATCCATTAATACAGCATTTCTTTCACAGGGGACACAACAGATTTCTCAGTTAGATACAAAGTGATTATAGTGATGGCAAGGGCAGTCAGCAGCAATCATCAGCAGAGAGAAGTGGCTGTGGGGAATGTATGAGGGCAAGAGAATGAATGACCTGACTAACTCTCTTGCCCCACAAGGTTTGGAAACTGTTGCATGAATCCTCTACTTTGTATTTTTGTAACCATCATCTTAGACTGAGTCTTACGGAGAGAGCGACACCAAAAGGTGGCGACAGGACCCAACCACCATTTGTATTAGTTTTCCAGGGACTCAAGCAGGGTGGAAGGGCCAAAAAAGGAAGTGGTACTGGGTGAGCAATTATGCCAAATAAACACTGCAGGGTAGTCATTTAGCAAAATGGGTGAGCACTGCTTCCAGAACAACCAGCTGAACTGGAGTTTCATTTTCAGCTTGTTTTTGTGGCTTGTTTCACTTGTTTTAACTGTTTTCCTTTTGTGTTCCTTTAATTATTTCCTCTACCTTTCGAAGAGGCCCTTGTTTTTCTGATTCTTTTCCTCTTTTGGGGGAACTACTGAGGCTCTTAATTTTTGGGGGTTTCCACTGCTCATCTTGCCTCATGGACCTCTGAAATTGGTCGATTTGCTGATGTGGTAGCAGCTTGTCATGGTCACAAGCCATCAGCCAGCCATCCTGCTCATGTCCACCCGGCGGACCCTGTGCCCATTAAGTGTGTTTGTGTTGGACACCTGCATACTATGTTTATGTTTTGGCTCTCTGGAGGATATGTATGTTCCTTTGATGTCTGAGGTTTTTGTGTGTGTGTGTGTGGCATGCACATGCCACACAGCCCAGGCATCTGGGGCATGACTAGGCCACAAACTTTCACGCAGCACTCCCAACTAGATTAGGATGCTGAGGCAAGTTCTAGAACGCAGGGCATGGACTCTCCCAGTTCTGATAACATCTATGTTTACACCATTTGTTTAGCACCATTTTTCAGACTTCTGTGCCTATTTCACCCCATTCATAAACCCAGTGTTGTCATCACTGTCATCTTAGGCCATGTGTAGATGAAGTGTGTGTACGGAACTTTAAAGCGGGTTAAATGCTTTTGCACCACTTTAATGGTGTTGGTGTTTGCACACATTGGTGGCGTATTGTGCAGTAATTCCAGCTGCTGTAGCACATTCAGCAGTGTAATGTACCTTAAATGACTTTGGGGTGCAGTGAACTAAAACACCTCCAAGCAGTTTTAGTTTGATGCCCTACAGCCACAGACCAAAGCACTGGGCTTTGTGCAGCTCAGGGGCTCTGCAGGAAGCCTGTGCAGGCAGCCTGGCAGTAGTTTGGGAAGGCTGGCTCTGCCCAGGAAAAGTGGCGAGCCTGATTTTCCCCCCCCCGGAGTCTGCCTGCCTGAGCTGCGTGGGGGCCTAGTGCTTCCCTCTGTGGCTGCAGTGTCCCCCAGGACTACCCGAGCCAGGTGCCTGTGGGTGGGTGCTGCCTGGGGAAGGGGGCCGACGCTGCCATAGAAGGAAGCATCAGCTCCCCCCACAGCCCAGATACCACTCTGCATGCTGGCAGCTGGCCCTCTCCTCTCCTCCCCACCCCTGGAGAGGCAGGTAGGTTTGGGTGTGTGCACACATGGGGGTTTAAAAAGCCCTAAATTGAAACGGTGTTTTTAAAAACTGACTGCAGCAAAAGCTGTGTTAACTGGCACCTTACAAGCCAGCATGCTGTTAACTGGCATGCCAGCTTGTAAGGGCTTGTAAAGGAAAAGTGAAACCAGAAGTGTCCACCGTGGCACTTCCGGTTTCATGGAGCCCCCATGGCCCGGGGGAAAGCAACCTGTTCTGCCAAGCCCCCATGGCCCAGGGGCATAGCAGGTTGCACGGGTCCTTCCTTCCTGTCCCTCGGGGTCCATAGGGCCCGCGAGACTGGCGGCAACACCCCAGACGCAGTGGAAAAGGTGGTGGCCTGAACAGGCAAAGACACCTGTCTGGGCCACTTGGTTATCCGGCATATTTTGTTATCCAGCACCCTCCATTCCCCGTGGCTGCCGAATAACAAAGCTTTTACTGTACTTCAATTTAGGGCCCCTGTTTCAGATGCATATGCCCATAAATTGCCAAATTTAGCACCCATCCCACTCATTCTTGCAGCACCATCTAGTCTTTCTCCACAGATGTTTACTATCATTTTTTTCCCCATAAACATTGAAGGGACAGTGACTGGACTCTATTTACTTCAGATGTTCTTGTTCCATGGAACATATATATTTTAATTACATGTGCCCTGATCTTTCGAACTCCCTAGTACTATTGCATTACAAAGAATATTGCTTAATGGAGTGGGGGAAAAACCAGGAAAAATAGAGACAGTGTATTTTTCTTTGATCCATTTCAGTGTCACTGTTGCAAGATATTACTTGCAACAATGGCAGGTAAAGGATTTCCATACAGAAATGAAGAAAGGCATAGAGAAAGTGTTTGTTATTAAGGAATTTTATTGAGGCTCAGGAAGTCCATGGTATAGTCCTAGCTCTGCTATGGGCTTATTTTGTGACACTGGGCAAAAAATTTAACCTATACCCCCACTACCCAACTGTAAAATGGAGATAATAGCAGCTGCTGTTGCTGTTTTTCTCCTCTCTCATGTCCTCTCCACTGTTTCTCTCCATTTAATTTTCAGTCCTCCTCTTCCCTTTCTCTCTCATAATGCCATTCTTGTAACTACTTTTTCCATGTATTCTTGTCTACTCCTTCAAGCATGCCCATACCACACCAGTTTTCTCTCTTGTACTTTCTTAGATGCCTTCACTATCTTCACCAATCCTCTGATGCAATTATTCCTCATTTTATCCATATTCATATATCAAAGACAAAAATACTCAGTTACCTGTGGGTGCACACTCTTCACAAGACCATCACTCTCTCCAGTCTCTCAGTTCTGATCCTCAAAGAGAATTCACGAAACACCTTTTGTAGATGAGCCCACAAACTTCACTTCATAAATCTCCTGGATACAAAAAATCATGGACTAAATATAGACTTCAGGTTTAAGGCACGTTATAACCTACCTACCATCTGATAACCCCAGGTAACCTGTCTGCATTTTACAAGCTACATTCTTCTATCACCAGTTCAACATTTCCACTCCCTCCCACCTGCCTCACACCTATTGTCTCCCATCCCTCTGATCCTCAGTGCCACCCATTAACATTTTCACAGACCTGCATTTTGCATATTGGCTTCTATTCTATCCAGGAGAGCACACAATTCAACAGCAGAATCTTTCTGTGCCTGAAGAAGGGTGTTTGTGCCCGAAAGTTTGCAAAGAACAATTTTTCAGTGGTCCAATAAAATATATTGCATCTATCCAAAGAACCCTGTCTGCCAATGTGCTTAAACCAACACAGCTACAACAAAAACAACCCTTTATCCAATGTTGTCATTCCACACATCTGTTGGAACATTTTCATCTTTGTCGCATTCAATCTCCTCTTTTGAGTTTTCTTTAGGGCTCTGTACAATAGTGCTGGATGCACGTCTTGTAAATTTTCCCCTTCAGCTTCACTGATACTCCTGTCACCAATTTCCAGTTTGTCCACCCTGCTATTTGATGGTTCAACTCATCATCTAACTCTGAATTCCACTGAACAGTTGACCCCAGATACTTGAACTTGTCAACTTTTCTAACATGTTTCTCATTGGTTATCACATTTCCAACATCAGATGCCTCAGAGGAATCAGAGTGTATATATTCTGTTTTGGATCTACTAATCTCCATTCCTTTTCCTTCTAGCACTTCATACATTGGTACAATTCAGCTTGCATTTCCTCTAGACTCTCAGGGGTTGCTTGTTACAAAATGTAAATACAGCGACATACATAGGTCAATGGGACCGGATTCTGCTAATAAAATGGCATTATGCAAGTGACAGCATTCCTTTAAAATAGTTCCTCATGTTATTTGGTACTGATCAGAAAATAGATCTTCGAAAATGACACGTCTTAAACTGGAAAACAAAATAGTCATAGTTTCTCCTGTTAATCTTGACAAGTTTTACATACATCATGAAAACCTGAAAGCAGAGCAATTGTAAGGGTAAAATTGTGAGAATTATGTTTAATGTGATGACGTCTCTAATGTGTGCTGAGTGTGGGGTTAATTTTTTTAAAGATGCTTAGACTACCTTGTATTCTCTGAGTGGAGCGTATTGCAAACTTATGCTTCTACATATTAAGTTAATAAGTATAGGCCTGCCAAGAATGCTAACAACAGTCAGTAAAGTATACTTCCTGACTCCAGTTATCTAAACAGGAGTAGAGTTACAAGAGTTAATAACACTGTTACATGACTAGGGGTACACTTTGGGCATGTTCTGCAATCAGCAGCTGTCACATTTTAGAAACACCAAGTGTTCTTTCATTTGTACCAGCTGAAGGTAGTGACTAGTAAACTGAGTATAATGTGTGCCTGAGGGTGCAGACTGCCTGAAACAGTAGCTTTGACATTGCCTTATGCATGTCAGTGGGTTGTTAATTCCAAGATTTATGAAGGGGAGCTGTGCAGTGCCAGCCCAGAAGACAAGTCTGTATTTGGCAGGAGAAGAGTACAGTGGGCCCAGCCTACCCAGGAAAGCATTACCTATTACTGCTGCTTCAAGGGAGAGGAACCCCCGCAACTCTCCAAGGGAGGAAGTATTTTTTGATGATCCCGTGAGAGTAAATGGAGATTTTGCTACCTCCCATTCTTCTCCACTGTTGCTCCAATTTAAAGAACTGAGCCATAACTTGGAAAATAGGCAGTGGCTTTTGTGGGCATAAGGCAAATATTATCCTGCCCTGAATGGGTTTACTTTAGAGAGAAGTCAGTTGGGAATAGGATTATACATATCATGGTGAACCACAACAGGATTTTGTTTGCTTTGCTTTGGGAGCATCTACTAAAGCAGAGAACAGTATGGGTTAAATTTTGCCGCTACATCACTGTAGCAGTACACTATACCTGGGGAGTGTGCCACTATGGCAAGGTAGCTGGCAATTGCGTGTAGACACATGTGATCACTAAGTCTCCAGAGCATGCCATACAGTGATGTAGTGTGTCGTTATGTTGCCATAGGGCGACATGTAGTCACACACTTTGTTTTGTATTTCCAGGTTATATAACTTTATGTGTAAATTGGAGTGTCTGATGCATCCAAATTATTTCTTAAATTTGAGGAAGTCAGGTAGCAGCCCATGCATCCACTCGTGTGATTTTTTTTTTATTTTTTTATTTTTTTATTTTTTTTTTTTTTTTAGTCAAACTGGAAACCTAGCATTTTTATGGTGAATA
>NW_017728992.1:27983873-27993803 GCF_001723915.1 Gavialis gangeticus | reverse complement strand
CGTAGGGCCTTGCCTGCAGGCCTCTGACCATACGAGTGGGCCTCCTGTGAACCCTCTCAAAATTCTCCGCATTCTTCTTGAAGTGCGGTGCCCAAAAGTGGATTCAGTACTCCAACTGTGGCCTGAGCAGTGCTGCATAGAGGGGAAACATCACCTTCCTGGACTTGTTTGTCATGCATCTGTTAATGCATGATAAAGTGTGATTAGCCTTGTTGATCGCTTTGTCACATTGACAACTCATGTTCATCTTGGAGTCAACTATGACTCCAAGATCCTTTTGACTGCTGCACTGCTGAGAAGGTCATCCCCCAGCCTGTAAGTGTGCTGGTGGGTTTTTTTTGCCTATGTGCAGCACTTTTCACTTGTCTTTGTTGAACTGCATCCTATTTCATTCTACCCATTTTTCCAACCTGTCCAGATCCACCTGGATCCATTCCCTACCTTCTGGTGTGTTAACTTTGCCCCATAATTTGGTATCATCTGCAGACTTGGACAGGGTGCTTTCCATGCCCTCATCCAAGTCATCGATGGAGACATTGAATAGCACCAGTCCAAGGACTCAGCCTTGCGGGACTCTACTTCTCCCATCTTTCCATGTTGATATTGACCCATCCACCACCACTCTCTGGGTGCAACCCCTAAGCCAATTTGCCACCCACCTGACTGTAATCATCTGTATGCCTGTCAGTTTATTCAGAATGAGATACTGTATCAAAGGCCTTCTTAAAGTCTAGGTAGATGACATCTACCTTAACTCCTGCATCTAAACATTTTGTGACCTGGTCATAAAAAGAAACAAGGTTACTCAGGCAGGATCTACCCATAGTGCATCCATGCTGATTTCCTTTCAGCAATATTTCCCCTGCTGGGCTCCCACAAATGTGATCCTTATTGATTTTTTGCAGCGTTTTCCCAAGGATAGAAGTGAGACTAAATAGCCTATAGCTTCCTGGTTCCTCCTTCCTCCCCTTCTTGAAAATAGGGACCACGTTGGCCCTTTTCCAGTCCTCTGGGACATGACTAGAGCACAGTGAGTGCTTGAACAGCCATGCCAGTGGCTCTGCTGTGCCATGGCCAATTCCTTAAGCACCCTTGGAAGAAGTTCATCCAGGCCTGGTGATTTGAACACACCCAGCCCCTCCATGTGCCCCTTCACTAAGTCTGCGCTAACAGTTGATGGGCTGGTGTCCGTCCCTCCTGTCTGTCTATGATCCATCTGGGAGATTTGCTGATGTGGCAGCAGCTTGTCATGATCACAAGCCATCAGCCAGCTGTCCTGCCCATGTCCACCCAGCGGGCCCTGTGCCCATCAAGTGTGTTTCTGTTGGACACCTGCATACTGTGCATGTGTCTTGGCTGCCTGGGGGATATATATGTTTCCTGTATGTCTGGGGTTTTTGTGTGTGTGTGTGTGTGTGGCATGCACATGCCACACAGCCCAGGCATCTGGGGCATGACTAGGCCACAGACTTTCACACAGCCAATGAGGACAATGACTACCTCTTGCACAACTCTCCATTTCCTGGGACGATGGAGAAGGGGGCACTGAGCTCCCAGGGTCCCCAATTTCATCATTGGTGCCATCATCCAAATTCTGCTGCACTTGAAATCAAGGGAAAATTACCCTAATTTCAGATTTAATTGTTACTACACTTCAACAATTTGCATGTGACTGAAGGACAATGTGATAAACTTAAAAAAACCCTCCCCCCAGAGTTCACTTCACTATCTATTAGGTGATTAAAGAAAACACAATGGGAGAGTAATTGCTCCGAGTGCAATGCCTTTTAAAAGCTTTGAACAATTTCTTGGTAAAGTGCATATTGTCTCTGGCCCCTGCGGATTGTGGCTCCACTGCCTGTCTGCAAACAAATAATGTCTCTGATTGGCTGGTGATGTTAGGGCACCAGCTAATTAAGCAATTAAAAAAGAACTGATGGAATACTGACACACTATGAAGTACCGTGTGTGTGTGTGTTTTAAGGGTTGCTCTAAGAAGGAAATACTACATTAAAGCTAGCAAGACCACTGGAAATTACTTTTTATATAGCCAGGAAGAGTAACAACTGTAAAATGATACCTAATAAAACAAATAGTGAGAGAGCTTGAGGAAAAAAAAGAGTTCCCAAAGCTAGCTACCCTACATATATATCTATAGGACTCCCAGCAGCATACTTCAAACTCTGTAACAGATGGTCTGAACCAGCTTTTTATCATGTGCACATGGTTCCCGTTAGTTGAATGACCAGAATCATTATAAATTGGCTTTAAGACATGAGAACAGAGAAACAGTCTCTGTTTCTTTATGGGCTGTTGTATGCATCCAAGTTTTCTGGGACTTTGTGTCTGTGAGCTGGACTCATGGGGCACTTATAGACAGACCAGACTGTATTCAGCAGCCTCCACACCCTGTGTATTCCACATCCTCACACTTTAGAATGGCAACAGGGGCACTCTAACCGAAGCCTGTCAAATGAACTTTAGTTAAAGCGCCCGCCTCCGCCCCCCCCATTTTGACGCACAGGACACTGAATACACATGATGCTGTGGGCGCTCTACTTAAACCTCCTGATCCCTGCTCCTCTTGAATCCTGGAGCATGTGTAAGGATGCCCTGGGTTTCTGGTACTGCATTCTGTATTGAGCACAGGCAGTGTAAGTGCTTTTTGCAATCTACATTTTACACGTGCTTTCAGTTTCCCCAAACAAGTTGGAAATTAATGATGCTACATATTAGTATGCATAGAGGTGCTGATGTATATTTTGGGTGTAGATTCATAGGTGCTAGGGTCAGAAGGGACCTCAACAGATCATCGAGGTCCCTTGTTCAAATACGTTTTTTACTTCCATTAAGGAACTTGCCCATTGTCGGAAATCAGTGCAGATGAGTCGATTCTTAAGACAGGTTAATTGTGAACAGGGGCAAAATAGCAGCAGACCCACATTCAACACTTGCTCACCTGTACTCATGACTATGCAATAAAAGAAATTCAGCAATAAGCTAAAGTTTTCTTTGTGTGGATGGGTCTAGGCCAGGGGTGGGCAAAATATGGCCCACAGGCTGGATCCGGCCTGCCAGGCCATTCTATCTGGCTGGCAGGATGCCTAAACAATTTAGAAAATTAATATTTATCTGCCCCTGGCTGCCTGTCAAAGATGACAGGAGACAGGGGCAGTAGGACCAAGGGGGAGCCTCTGTCAGGATCAAGTGGCTGGAGAAGCAAGTCTAGCCTGGCTCTGCCCCCCTCCCCCCCAGCCCCAGCTTGAAGCCTGGAGGCTTCTGGCCTGGGGCTGTTCCTGCCTCCCTGCTCCAAGGGAAATACAGATAAGAAGGCAGGAGTGGGAGGGTGGTGGGAAAGGATTGCAGACGATCACCCCAGTCCTCACACCTGGCTGGGCTGGCTCCTGCGGTCCCAGTACTGCAGCTGGGAACTGAGTGGTGTGTGTGGGGGGGGAAGCGAGCAGCACATGGATCTGCCATTTTTACAGGGCTCTATGTGCCCTGACTGTCTGTTCAGTTACAGTTGTAGAGCACTTTCTGCACGCTTATCGCACAAGAAGTGTAACTTCTGTATCTGCCCTAATTCATTATTTTGCAATGTGTAGCATAGACCCAAGAAATGGCTAGAGGGTGAGATGTGGAAATGTCAGTTATTGCTTTTTAAATCTGAATAGCACATTTGGTTGTTCTCTTTTTCTGATATGAATTTACCACCCTAGTGTAAAATATTCATGACTCAGGTTTATACTCTCACATTGTCATTAGTTCATTGCAGGTTAGGGTTAAGTGATATTCATATTTCCAGACTGACATACTCTGTACTGTCTAGTTCGTTCCACCTTCCCTAATATCTGACTTGTTTATCTTTTCAGCAGTTGCAGGGACAGTGGGATTGATTTGGTGGCTTGTGTGAAAGAAGGAAAGCACATAGTTATCACTGAGCAGTAAGTACCTTTTTCTTTATTTTCTTAGCAACCAGCAATAAGTCTTGCTTCTAGTTTTGAAGTGAGTAGAAATGAACAGGGCAAGCAGAGAGGTTGATACACAACTTTGGTTATGTTCTGCTATAGTACTGGAAGTACTCCTGTCATTTCAGTCACCTTGCTTACATACATGCATATGTGGTCTAAACTGCTTCTAAACTGAAGTACTCCAAAAAATGTCAAGGGATCAGTTTGATGGTAATCAGGGATCTGGATGTAAGCACTGTAGAGAAACATACATTAATTACATTATTGAAGTGTCTCAAAATTGGAGAGTACATTAACTTACTGTTAAATTAACAGTTGATTTGGATACCAAGAAGCTTTAAATACATAATATCCAAGCGTCTAAAATTAGAGGAACCAGTGCATGCATGTACACAAAACCATACTCCAGAAAGTAGGAGCTAATTAAATAAAGCCAAGCTTGTCAGTTGTATTTCCATGCTACTAAAAATGCAATTCTGTTTTATGTTATGTATCAGGGGTTTTCATCCTTTTTTGTGCGGTGTCCCCCTGGCAGCCAGCTGGTGGCGGGGGGGGGGGTAGAGAAGGGGTAGCAATAGCCGGTTGCAGCACAGTGGGAGGCAGGCTGGTGGTGCCCGCACAGAGTGGTGGCGCGGGATGGTGGATGGCATTGGTAGCTGCTGCATGTAGGCTTCTCCCTCCACGTCCAGCTGGCCAAGTGGTGCCTGTTTGGCCCACATAGAGGCGCTGCTGCCCTCATCCTGCCCCGGCCCTGCTCCTGTGAGGCGGCAGCATAGGGTGGCGGTGCTCTGTCCCTACCTGCCCATGCATGTCCCCTGGGTCCTTTCAAAGTACCCCCGGGTGTGTACCCCCAGTTAACAACCCATTATAAATGACTGTCAATATTGTTTGTAGCCTGCTTTACTGTTAATTTAAACTTTGCTACAATCATGTCAGGTTAAAATTGCCATTTCAAATTGTAAGTGGTAAATGGTTTCTATTTAATCCCTAATGGTTTATATTTAATCCCTAAAATACCTCTGCATTGGCATACAGTATGTAATATTTAAAGCAATAGGGCCTGGTGGACACTATTTGGTAAGAAGACTAATGGACTATACTTGGACACACAAAAATTTAGAATTGTTTGCTGTTTTATGATGTACATCAACTGCTCTTTGAAAAAATTTTAGAGATGTTTGTTCTAATTCCTTGTCTCCTAGTTGTCAAAATTTTATAAACCTCCCTCCCCCACGGTTTAAGGGCTCAGTTTAATGGTGACATTCATGAATTTCTGCCTGAGTTGCTAATGCATTAAAAATTACCATGGTTTTGTAGACTTCATGATGCAGTTTCAAATAATGAAGGGCTAGATTGTGCATTTCACTTATCCAGAATGTCAGGGATGTTGGAAGAGAGTAAGGTCTGTATGGCCACTGCCTATCATGTAAGAAATAATTGCAGCCTCTGTGCTTGTGAAAGCACATTTCTTGTTCCATATGCTTCCTAGGAGCAACTCAGCAGACAGCTTGGGAAGGTGGCACAGAAATTCCAGTACCAGTTTCCACCCTCCCATACTATAGGAGGGTATAATACTCTTTTTAAAAGCGTGTGGTAAATTGCTCTACATTGCCATGTACATCTCTGGAGAAGCAATATCTCCAGTCCTCCCCATTCCACCTCAGTTATTATATACCTCCACATCATGTCTAATTATGGATTCTGTGCTAAATGCCCCAAATAACACTCAGTTAAACATTGATGCTGATGTAACACTGTAATGGAAATGTAAGAAGATAAAGTAAGAGTGGTGACATCTAGTGAATTGGTAGGAAATACAGGGTGATAGGGAAAAATAACATTTTCTTCAGTAAATGGGGAAATCATCCAAATATTAGCAAGATAATGTGGTTACCCATTTCCTATAAGTAACAAAATTAGGGTTGGGTATTTGTCTGGTCAAGTAAAGTTCAGGAAAGTGCCTAGTCAAGTATCAGTCAAGTTTTTAAAAAAAAATGCTGGTAGGTTCAAATAATGCACAGAAAAAGCATATTTTTCCATTAAGTGTCATAAAACAAAAATAATATTTCTATCAAGAAAACTAAAAAAATGTGGGTTTTTTGGTAATATTACTATAATCTTTGATCGCTCAAAAATAAGCAATCAATTGACAATATTTGACCTCTTGCCAAGCCTAAACAAAATAGATATTTGAAGTGAAAAATTATCTGCAAACCAACTGCCATGGGACAGGGGAGTGTGTTGCTACATTGTCTCATTAGAAATGAGTACCCGTGTTTGTGGTTGAGAAGAACAACCATAGACTTATGAGAACAAGGCAAGTAAAAAGACAAACAACCCTCCCCCGCCAACAAACCTTTTTATTAACCTGGGGGAAAGGTAGATCAAGAAGATATGACCTGCTGCTATTTGTTTAGAAGAACTTTGAGGGAAAACAGATGGCTTATAGACTTGTTAGAGAGAGACAGGTTTTAAAAACAAACAAAGAAAACAGCACAGATCTAGCATAATCAGTGGAAACCTAAAATTACTGCCACCTGATGATTTTTCCTCAACTTGTATGTAATGAGCAGCATAAAGGTGTGCACACAAAAAAGATTAACACAGTTGATCCTTGCTGTCTGCTTGGTCAGCATTTTATCAGAGAAGCCAAGGCTTTGTGTAGGCCTGAGAAATTAATTTCACTGTAACTCCCAGAACAATGTCCTCCTAGGCTATCTTCACAATGCTTTTGGGTATTGTCCACATTAGGTGGGAAGTGTGAGGGGAAAATTGTCCTGGCTCTGCCACTAGAGGTCTTCTTTTTTTTCCTGTTCATATATGGGGGTTTCCAGCCTGAAAAGCTATCAATCCAACATCTTTCTTAAGTCTGTGGGGGAAAACTGGGAAGAAATATGAACGTTGGGGTAGTGATCTACATATTTGCATAGAGTATGGGGTGTTAGTGTCACTAATATGCTTCCACTATTTTTTTTTTTTTCATTTTAGGAAATATTTGGTGAGTAGGTGCAAGCTATGGCCATTATGTATTTGTTGTTTTCTAATTGTCATTCATTCATTTTGTTTATTTCAGATAATCATATTAATCTGTATCAGAGGCACCGATTATGTAATATGAAGTATATGATTATTCTGGGTGTCAGGTAGCCACCAGGTATGGGCATGTGCCCTTACATCTGACTGACATTCACCGGTCTTCTCCGGGGTGCCACGACCCTAGGTGGGGCTCTTACTCTCACTGTCTTCCCACTTGCCACGACTCTGTTTTAATTTTTTTGGAGATGTTAATGAAAGGAAGGTGTGGTGACTACCCTGCCTCCACCACAGCTCATCGTTGGTTCCTGTCCCAACCTCTGAATCAATGAAAATGGGGGGATGGGGAGGGGGATGGCGAAATGACCAGAGGGACAAGATTCTTTCCTTTTTTTTCCTCTCTCTTTTTATTGTTATGATGCCCGTTGAATTTCTTCTCCAGGGGTCAAGTCCTGGACGCCTCTTGGATTTATCCATTGCTTCTCTGGCGTCAATTCTCCATGCCTGCTGGCGAACAGGGACTCCCCTCTTTTTTTTCTCTGGGCTGATTGCGGCTGTGCCTGGCTTAATTGGCGACCCATGACCATTAATAAGCTATTATAAACAAACAAAAAACCGGTAGGACTTGGGAGAATGTTGCCTTCTCCCCCCCTCTCCCTACTAGATTGCAGTTTCCTACCTCCCCAACGCCTGAGCCATGACGCCCCCTGGGGAACGGGGTTCTGTTTTTTTTTTTGTTTGTTTGTTTTTTACAGTCTCTTTCTCCTTTCTCTTTCCTCTTCTTATCACAGCCATGCCCGACTTAATTGGCGGCCCATGGCGATTAATCAGTACTTCCAAAATAAATGGATAAGCAGCTTGGGAGCATCCGCCCCTTCTATCTCACTCTCTTTTCTCTCCCTTTGCTTTTCTTCTTCTTCTCCTTCCTTTCTCCTTCACCCCTTTAGCGGGGGCTCCTCCGATCCTCCAAGACCCAAGCAGGCTCTTACCCTGCTCCTGGGGCGTCAGTCTCAGGTTGAGCATTTCCAGCCTCAATCTTTACTGCAGTCTTCCGTTTGCACTTTCCGTGGCCCTGTGGTTCTGCCCACGGGCCCCAGATATTGCCCCAGCCACGGATTTGTGCCAGTCTGCCTCACCAGAGTCAAGACCTTGACCAGGAGTTCACCAGGGAATTGGCTGGGGCTGCACAATCCCAGTATGTGGTTGTCGTGGGAGACTTTAACTACCTAGACATCTTGTGGGTGGAGCGCTCAGCCAAATCCGAGCAGTCGCAAAGCTTTCTCTCATGTGTGGATGACCTCTATCTGACGCAGGAAGCCTACGGGCCAACAAGAGGTTAAGCCAAGGTGATAAAGCTGGGCTGGGGTAAACTGGGAGCTGCCGCCGTAGTGTGGAGGTTCTATTCTGGTTGGGCCCATGCTCCTGGCTGAGGGGACATCTTGGGTGAGTATCCTGGGTGAGTATCCTTCGGTCCCTCACACTAGGGCATAGATATTGCTATCTATAGGATATCTGTTTAACTCGTTATACCCATGGTGAAAGTCAAGTGAATTTATGGCATCTTGAAAATGTTTCAGTTATGATATGGGCAGCATTTCAGAGAACAGAAATATCTTTCAGCCCTATAAAAGTGTGCTTATGTATTGCAGTTAACAACCTAACATTCCTCAAAGTTAGTGGGTGCTAAAATTTAGCATACGTTGGTAGCAGTGGCATGTTCAGGCTTAATACCCTCTGTAATGTGCACAGCTCTGAGTTGCTGCCAGAGGACTGGGAACTGGAAGCAGGGGTATGGCTAGAAACTCACAAGTCTGCTCTGTGCCTGCCCCACGAGCACAACCCCCCTTTGCCTCCCAACATAGCACAGTACATACTTCCCCAGTACACACACTGCCAGCATAACACAGCGCGCTCGCTCGCTTGCTCACTCACTCTCCCCAGACTTACCTTTGACTGCCACAGAGCTGCACAGATCAGGCATGGGGGCACTAGCGAGGGAAAGGCCATCCTGACTGTTCAGACTCTGGGATCACAGCAGGAGCACCTCTGGCACTACAGGGCATCAGCCAGAGGCACACCATACGTATGCATCCATTTGTGTGTACACATGTGCACCCCCCACCACACACACACACAAAGCTGGTTCAGACCATCTGTTACAGAGTTTGAGGTATGCTGCTAGGAGTCCCACAGATATAGGATAGCTAGTTTTGGGAACTTTCTCAAACTCTCACACTGTTCATTTTATTAGTTACCATTTTACAGTGGCCACTCTTCCTGGCTATATGAAAAGTAATTTCCAATGGTCTTGCTAGATTTAACGTAGTGTTCCCTTCTTAGAGCAAACCTCTTTGGAAAAAAAAAAAGCACACCTTCTGGGACACGGTGTCTATGATGTTCCCCTTAGGAAACACCTGTCATTCTTCAATGGGAGGAAAGGAAACAATTTCCCCACCTTCCCAATCTGCTGCTTGCAAACGAAACAGTGATTCGATTTTTGACTTGTGAACCCAGCAGATTTCCTAAAATAAGTATAGAATGTTGCAAGCCACCAAACAGTATCACTCTCTTGAAACTTTAGCAAGTATAGACAATCAGGTTGTCCTATTTGCTGGCTCATGCCCCAGAAAGGATGACTTAGGATCACCAGGTGCTTTGTACTGTGTCAGTATTCAATCAATTCTTTTTTAATTGCTTACTAAGCTGGTGCCCTAACATCACAAGCCAATCATGAGCATTGTATGTTTGCAAGACAAGCAGTGGAGCCACAATCTCCATGGACCAGGACAATATGCTCTTTACCAAGAAATTTTTCAAAGATTTTAAAAGGCATTGCAGTCAGGGCAATTATTCTCCCATTGCGTGTTTTCTGAAGTCACCTAATGGGTAGTGAAGTGAACTTCGGTGGTGGTGGCGGGGGGGGGGG
>NW_017728992.1:27980339-27983776 GCF_001723915.1 Gavialis gangeticus | reverse complement strand
GGGGGAGAGGGGGGAGGTTAAAGTTTATCTCACGGTCCTTCAGTCAGATGCAAATTGTTGAAGTGTAGTAACAATTAAATCTGAAATTAGGGTAATTTTCTCTTGATTTGAAGTGAAGCATCTTTAAACATATAAACATCAAATAAACATCTTTATCAAAGATGTAGACACTGGTGTCAGAAGTGCACAAGATGAACATGAGCCACCAATGTTGTTGCAGCTGACAAAGCAAACAATACTCTGCTGTGCAGGGGCTTCAGGCTGTGCACCTGCAGCTCCCACTGTCACACTTGGGAAGACCTGCATTGGACTCTGCGGGGAAGCAAGGGGTGGGGAAGGCAACCAGCTCTAGCGTGGGGCTTCCCCTGCTGCGAGTGTGGGAGCTGCAGGCACATGACACAGAGTAGAGCTGCCTGGCAAGCTGTGCTCCTTGCCCCCTCACACCCACACCCTGCCCACCAGCCGCCTGGGCTCTGCGCTGCTCTCCATGCTTCCACTCAGCTGCAACTGTGGCTCCAAGGCCCCAGTTCCCACCCCCTCCCTACCTGCTGCCCAGAGTGAGTGGGAAGCGGAGGAAGCCAAGCAGGTTCCCATGGGGGTGACTGCAGCAGGGGCAGCAGTAGCCCTGGCCGGAAGCTGCTGCTAGCTGGGCGGGAGCAAGGTGCAATAGAGTATGTTTGGGGGGGTGTACACGTGGGTCGGGAGTGGTGCAATTTATTGGTGGAGTTCTGGGCTGGATGAAAGTGCCTGTTGGGGTGGATCCAGCCCGTAGGCTATAGTGTGCCCACCCCTGGACTAGATGACCTATTGAGGTCCCTTCCAACCATAATTTTCTATGATTCTACTATGTGTTGCAGTCTCTCTTCCACAATAACTTGCACTTGCTACACTTCCACTTTCTCACTCTTGAGCATAATCATGACTCCAGCTACTTTGTTTACATCTGACCCTGCCCCCCATGGTGGTCCCCTTCTCCATATCTTTACGAAACATTTGTAATATCTTTCCCATAGGATTCCATACTCCTCCATGTTATGTCCACTTTAACCTCCACCAAATGTTGGCATAATCTTATTCCACCTTTTCCTTGATAGCATACTTCTGATATTTACACATGCAATACACAGTCATGCTTGTCCATTTAAATTACACATCTCTATCACTTTACAATTCTTCTATTCTTCTGCTTGATGCAGTTGGCTCTAGTCTTCCCTCTCTTTGCATCCCCATAGTCTTTGTCTTTTGTCGTATGCTTTGACATTCCAGAAAGCTTCCCTTTTTCCCATACCCACCTTTCTGCTGTCCCAACTCCACTTTTCCCTCTCTTCCCTCATTAGTCCCAAGCCACATTAACTTGCATGAGCTTTTCATCAAACTTTCTCCCTTCCCCTCTCTGTCTCTTTGCCTGACTACTTTCTAAGTTTCATAGTGTGTTATTTCTTTCTTTTCCTAATTTAGCTGTCGTCTTTTTCTTCTGCTCTATCTCCACTCCTCCTCCTTCCTGCATCTTTCTCTCCTCTCTCTTTTTCCTTTCTTTCTCCTCTGTCCCAGTATCACTTGTTCTACTTACCTTTCCTTCTTTTTCCTCTTCTGTTGCCATCTGTGCTGCTTCAACTGTTGAAATTTCACACACTTTTTTCCCAAGTCTTCTGTCTTTTAGTATCTCCTCCACTGTCATGCATTCTGACTCAACATATTTTCCCCCACTTTCCCTTTCCTGTCTCTCCTGCTTCTCTGTAGATCTAGTTTTATTTGGAAAGACCACGGAAATCACCACTGTAAATGTCCTTCTTCACAAGTTGTCACAACTTCACAAGTTGTCATCTTCCCTTCAATCACTGTTTCATTCCTCATTTCTCCCTCCTGACCACCTCTTCTCTTGGTCTTCCTGCCATTTGGACTCTTTCCGTGTTGCTTTCTTCAGTAAAGCCTACAAAACTGACATTCCCACTATGCTTTTCTTTCCTACCTTCTTTCGTCCTCTCTTCCCCACCTTCGTCTTCCATAAGACTGTCCTTCCACTGTCCCTTTCACTTCTCATCTCTTGGTCTGCTTTCTCTTCCATAACTGTAGCTCTCCTCTCCAAGTCTGCCACGAATACTGTTCCAGGCCCTGAGAACTCCTTCTCCTCCTCCATCCCTGTGCTCCGTCACTGCCTCCCTGGCCCTCCTGGAATCAATCTAGACAGTAAAGCAGACCTCCACCCAGCCACTACAGGTGATCTTAGCCAAGGGACAGCTGAATAGCTAAGCTTCTGATGAGAACCTAGCACAAGGATGTTTAGTGCAGCTCATTTGATTAAGATATAGTGCCCATTGTGCTCAGTCCCCCTCAGTGCCAGTTCTTTAAAGTTATGGTAAACCACTATGTCAAATATATTTTGATGTTTTCTTCACTCCCACATCTGAGCTGCACCTTTCTTTCCCATTTCTGATGATTCCTCTTTCTTCCTGCCAAATGGGACCCTGAACAGTTTATTCAGAATCCCTGTGACCACTCTCTCAGCCTGTTGCATGTGATTAGTTTGGCCCTGCCCTCTGTGGGGTAGAGATGGACCAGGGAGCCTTGCACCTCATCTGTATATAAATTTTTGAAGGGTCCCAGGACTTGTGACTAGAACATAGTGTCATGAGCGTGGTGGTGGTGGCGGCGGCAGTAGTTAATTAGCACGTGGATCCTTTGTGGGGGTATTTGGAGTACATGCACATACTGAGCAGTGTTGTTTGTGGTGTCACTATGACTTGAAATGCTGTTGTCTCTGCTGGGGCTCCATCCAATAAACTATACAGTAAGTCATGAGGCTTTGGACTAATATCATGTACAGTTTGTACTATGTACAAAGGAAGAAATCCAAAAATGTGTTTATGGAGTACCTGTGCTAAAATTGGCAACTAGAGTCAGACATACAGCAGTCTCCTGTTTCCCCCCTGCAGTAGTTTCATAGTTTCATAGTTTCTAGGGTTGGAAGGAACCTGAGCAGGTCATCTAGTCCGACCCCCTGCCATGGCAGGAAAGGTGTTCATCTAACCTCCTCTTAAAAACCCCCAGGGTAGGAGCCTGCACCACCTCTCTTGGAAGTTGGTTCCAGACCCTAGCCGCCCTGACCATGAAATAAGGCCTCCTGATGTCCAACCTAAACCTACCCTCTGCCAGCTTGTGACGGTTATTTCTGGTCACTCCTGGTGGTGCTCGGGGGAACAGGGACTCCCCCAATGCCTGCTGATCCCCCCCGACTAGTTTATAACAGGCAACAAGATCCCCCTCAGCCTTCTCTTTTGGAGGCTGAACAGGATCAGGTCCCGTAGCCTCTCCTCACAGGGCCTGCCCTGCTGCCCCCTGATCATGCAAGTGGCCCTCCTCTGGACCCTCTCCATGCTGTCCACATCCCTCTTGAAGTGCGGCGCCCAGAACTGGATGCAGTACTCCAACTGCGGCCT
>NW_017728992.1:27971053-27979129 GCF_001723915.1 Gavialis gangeticus | reverse complement strand
CCCCCCCCCCCCCCCCCCCCCCAGCATTTTGCATACTGTAGCAGTGGGACGGGGATGAATTCAAGACAATACTCTCATAATTAGATACTACGCTGGGTAAAATTATAACACATTTATACATTTTTCATATATAGAATCTAATGATTAGCAGGAGGAGGATTGTCTTATAGTCAGGGTCATCTTATGTTCAAGTAAATATGGTATATGCGTGATATTTAAGTACATGTTAGACATGTACACTGCTAGCTTTACATTTTTGATTACTTAGCGTCTACACTCACTATTGTTCTGCATTCTTCAAAAAAACAGAAGAGACCAAAAATAAAGGATCTGTAAGACATTGCTGTGCAAAGAAATAGAAGTTAATTGGCATAAATAATCTAGTTACGCGTTTTGTATATATGCCAATAGACATACCAACCACGTCTAAATAACATAGCAAAAGTGGTAAGGAGTTGTTGACTAAAGGTAATAAGCATATCAGAGAGTGCTGTAGCTTTGGGTTTCATCATGACCTTTCATATGTAGCAGCTCACTTTCTAATTATTTGTTTCATGTTTGATTGTTTGACAAATGACTAATGTGTACAAATGTGTGCCTGCTGTGGTGTTTGCAGGCTTCTCACTTAGATGATTAACTCCAGTCAATATTTACTTATACATAATTGTTTCTGATCCCTAAACTGAGAAGTTTTAAACAGATGACTAACATAGCAAGTTATCTTGTTCAGTTATGAATATCTTTGTTGCCAAATTAAATATTTATATAGAGAATATTCCTGCCTCAGACTTTTGTACAAATGCATGCTCCAATGAATGCTGGCAAATGGGGTGAAATATTAAAACAGAAAACACCATCCTCTCATATATCACTTAGTAGTGATATTGTTCCTGTGATATACTGGCCTCATGTTGAACTTTTGCACAAGGGAGAATTTTTGCCTGAAGCTCACTACCAATATAGTCCCTCATCTACTCAAGGACATTTTGCAAATCATGCTAAGTTCCATGTTTTCATAGTCATACTCCTACATTAACTACATTAACTAGTTGAAGCTAGCTCAGGTATGTCTAGAATACATTGCTTTCAGGACAGTGATTATAGCATAGGCATACCTATAGTTAATAAAGAGGTACACCCATGCCCAGAGCACATAGGTGTTTGAAATTTAGACTGAAGTCCTTAATAGTTTTATTTGATTGATTGTTTGAGCCATCTTGGAAATTGTGTCTAGTTTTGTACTATTTGCACCCAATTTGTAAACAAAAGCACTTCTGAAAATGTAAGCATCAGAGGAATAGGTAAAATTTGGATGTTTGCAGGAAATTAACTTAATTCTGAACCTTTTTGTGGAACAGTAAATATACTTGTTACAATTTAGCATGATTGAATTGGGGTCTAAGTAGTACTTTGTTCTATAGTTTTCACGCATTAGGCTTTTAAGTTTTTCATTTTCCATTTTGTACCATGCACAGTCTCTTGCTTGTTCCTGGACCTTTTGCTATAAATCAGTTTCCAAGTTATGAATTATGAGATTGCAAAATATAGTTCTAAAAACTAGAACTATCTTTTTATTTTTCTGACAATACAATTTTTTAACTTTGATAAAAACAAACCAAAACAAAAAACCTCTCAAGGTGAAAACTTAAATACTAAATTTTAGCAAGTCTTAATGGCTAGAACAGAAATCCTCTGAAAGCTGCTGTGTAAATCAGAAGTGATGGCAAAACTGAAACTCTAGTAGCATAAATAATACTTTTCTAAATCCTTTTTTGTTTTCATTTTTCCAAATAAAAGATTAATGGGCATGTAAAAATGATTTGTGTTCTATCATTCTTTATTAATTTAGTATTTGAACGTCAACACATCCATATTCATTAAAATAGCAAAATTAGAGTATTAGTAAATAATGTAGCAGGTGCCATTATAATAGTATAAAAAATCTGAAGATTAATTTCTGCATTTAGTACCTCATCTCACAGGGCATTAGAAAAGAAAATGAATGAGAATCCTTTTGAGTTTACATCAAATACCTGCTGTTTTGACATTAATATTCAGTTTATTAGGGTAAACATATTATTTTTTATTTTAAGTGTATAACTGTGACGCATTTAAACTGATGGAAATCTTTCAGTTGATTTTAGTTATCTTTGGGTCAGGCTCTGAGTGTGAAACACCTTGTATTGCTGTAACAGTATGCATATCTCATAATCCTTACATTATACATAGTAATGAATTAAAGGACTAGACATACATGCTTATGTCAGTAATTTCCACTGCTTTGTCTACTGATGTAAGTTACTAGTTTCTGGGATGGACAGATGTCTAGCTTTCAGAAGGTAGTTGCTGGCATAAGTATTATTTCAATACTTAGTGGGTGTTTTTACATGACATGTTTACTGTGGAGTTGCCTAATTAGGTCCACAGTAAAGTTTTAGCATCTACATGTGAGGTCCTGTTAGGTCACAGTAAAATGATTAACTCTGCCATAGGTTAATACTTGTAAACACAGGTACTTTCCTGCGGCGGTATTATTAAGTGCACTGCAACACATATGTAGTTGCTGACAGGGCTGGCTGGGGCACCAGAGTGCTTCGGTGCAAGGGCTGTCTGCTGGCTAGTCCTGCACTGGAGCACCCTTGTGCCCTAGCCAGCGCCTCTGCATCTTGAGCCAGGCCAGAGCAGCCCTGGGCTGGCAGACTGACCCTGCTGGCAGGCTGACCCTGATGGGTTCCCTGCCAGCTGAGGCTGCTCCGACCTGACTCAGTGTGCTGTGGTCCTGGGCACGTGTAAATATGGTGCCTGGGAGCAATAAACTCGGGCATTAATCGCACTCCGGCATTAATCGTAATTTATTCAGTTGAATTTATTGCATCTGTAGATGTGCCCAGTTATTAGCTGTTGGAAGGCAGTTTGTTTGCATTCAGCAATGACTACCCAGGAATTAAGATAAAAGATAAAATGAAGAGCTGCAGGTGCATGATCCATCCACCAATGTAACTTGCAGCAGTGTATAGTTACTTTCTGAGGGGGACCTATCAATGAATAGAAAGACTTGGACCTCTATAGACCTGTCACATGGCACATGCAACGTTGGAAATGTCACATGTCACCCTGCATATTATTTATATGGTATGAAATTTACCTTTCTGAAAAAAATGTTTACACCTCTAAATGGTATATAAGTCTTGGTTCTGTTCCTTCACGAAGATGAAACAAACTGTTTTATGTCAAGAAAAGGTCTTGTGGGAATACAAGAGATACCTAAAAGATAAATCTGAGCAGCCAACCTAATTCTCATGAAGTTTGTCAGTCATCCTAATGCTGCTAAACTACATGCAGGACAAGAGATGGCATCATTTTGAAGAAGAGGTGATAGTAGTGCTTGTGTATCTTATGTTTCATGTGGTTGTTTTGTGGCATGTGAAAGTGCAGGGAGCTCTTACAAAATTTACTTGTTCAGTATGATTCACTACATTCTCTGCTCTTTACTTACACTGGTCAATGCATGCATAGTCCTTCTGTCAGCAACGAGAGAAATCCTTTGGAAGATTACTTGTTGACTTCAGTGAAGTCTGGATTTCAGCTGAGGTGCTTCATTCCAACATTAATTGCATTGGGATTACATGTGTTGGACTAAAGTACTACAGCATAGTTATAAGAAGTGCTAAATCAGTCTCTACTCGATTTAAATTTTTCTCCAGAAATCATCACAATAGTGCTATTATCATTAACTATAGATTTGCAGTTAAATACTTGTTTAAAAAAAGTTTGCACCCAATAGGTCCACAGTAAAGGTCCACACACTAGACAAGCTATGCTTTTTATTTTTTCTAAGAGCCGTGTTTGTACTCATAACTCATAATAATGCTGTAAGAAAGGATTCTAAAACTTGGGTCTGCCTCAGAGTTTAGAATTAAGCAAGCAGAAGTTTTTGTGAGCTTTTGATGGAGTTCCTTGTCTTATGTGAGGATAAAATTGGAAGTTTGCTCATGGTAAAATGCATATCACCAAAAAAAAATTAAAATAAAATCAGTCTCAGATTCCAAATGCTATCTCCAGGATAAAATAATCTTAAATCTAAAGCAGCAGGAACAAAGAAGTCAGTTATAGCAGTGTGCTGAATAGATATTAGACCTGTCCCAGGTGAGAGGTTCCAAAAAGGAATAAGAAAGCAGAGGTAGGATTCTTCACAGGTTGTGTACTACATTGATTACTCAGAATGCAATGCTCAGTGTTGAAATATTCCTTCCACTTCCTCATTCAAATACCAGAGCTCTGATATTGCTAATACAGTAAAAGCTCTGTTAACCAGCATCCACAGGGAATGGGGGGGTGCCAGTTAACCAAATATGATGGTTTTCTGAGAGTTATACTTACGGCTTTTTTTCAAGAAAGAAATTGCGCCTACATTTTAACTATGATATAGTAACTTTTAATATAATATTTTAATATGGCATTATTATAATTTCAAAGAACATTTTAACTCTAACAACGTTTAATATTTTAACTATGATATAAGAAATAATATAGTAAATAGTATAGTATACTATTACTGCCCCTCAGCTGCTTCTGAAGGCACCTTGGGATCAGAGGTTGCCTCAGAACGTGACTCTGTTTCGGAGTGTGGGTCTTCTTGAGGATCATCACCATCAACACTAATATCTGATCCTTGACAAGCTGCATAAGCTCTTTGAAGCAACCTGCGGATGTCTGACAGCGTGCAAGTCAGTTGCCTTTTTTTCAGGAAATTGTTATGAACAACATGAAATTGCATCGCTTCCTGAGCAGAATATGAAGACTTCTGCTCAGCAATTTTCAAGAACATTTCCAGACATTGTGCAGCAGTAGCCGAAACCATTTTAGTTTCTTCACTGTGGTCTTAGTCTGATGCTTGTTCAGGTGCAGTAGATCTCTCAGGATGCACAACCTTTTCTATAATTTCAGCATCAGTAAGGGTTTGTGCAACATTGGTCTTGATAAATGTTTACCCACTCTTCAAGTTCAGTATCTTTGAGTTTAGTGAGTGGGTAGCGGGGTCAGCATTTTGAAGGACATCAAGAATCACTTTTAATGATTCTTTTTTCTGTCTCACATGGAAACGTGAAAAATCTTCTTCATCAGAAGATCCCTCTGCAAACATCACTTCTGCCCACAATTTCCTCCAAGCTTTCCTTAAAGTTGTACTCTTCACAGCACACCAGGCACATGCCACATTGAAAATTGCATCTTTAATGGTGTACTGCGACTGAAATTCTTGGAGACTGCCTTCATAGTTGAGTAGCTTCTTCATAAAATCTTTTCTGTAGATGGATTTCAGGTTTTGGATAATTCCCTGATCCATAGGCTGTATGAGCGAGGTGACATTTGTAGGCTGGAAGATGGTCAAAATATTTCTAGACACTAACTCTGCTTCAGGAGGGTGAGCTCGACAGTTATCTAAAATCAGAATAACTTGTGTGTTTTCTTACTTTCCAAGTTTCTTCAGATGCTTTTTCACTGCTGGTACAAAGACATGGTGAAACCAGTGCAAAAATATTTCCTTGTCTATTCATGCATTAGGTTGTGCCTTGTACTTAACAGGCAGATGAATGACACCCTTGAATGCTCTTGTTTGCCTGAATTTTCCCACCACTTGCAGCTTGATTCCATGTGCGCCGGCTGCATTTGCACACACAAGCAGTCAGGCGGCTCTTGCTCTGCTTCAAACCAGTTGCACCAACGTCACCTGTACCAGCCAGGGTAGAAGTTGGCAAACAACACCAAAAAAGGCCAGTTTCATCAGCATTGTAGATCTGCTCTGGGGTTATGCCATGCTCCACAACCAATTTCTGGAAAAACGTGCAATATCTTTTGGCTGCTTCATGATTAGCAGATTTTTTTTCTTCATACACATCAAGCCTTCTGATACCATGGCAAAGTTTGAAGCAAGACAACCATCCATCTGAAAAAACGCAGACCTCAGTCATTCCCATTTGTTGATAGAAATCTTTTGCTTTTTTAATCAGCATTGGGCCAGAAATTGGAGCTCCCTCCAAACATTTTAAGGCAAACCATTCATAAAATATCTTGTCTAATTGTTCCAATTTGTTTTGTGCAGAGTATGGCATTGCTCAATTGCTTTACTTGTCTCAGAATTCATCGTGAACTGGAGTAACTCTGCCCTCTGCGCCTTGATATCGTAAATCATAGACAAGCCAACACTGAATTCCTGCGTCAACCTGTTCCTGTTTTCTCCTTTTCCATGCACTTAATTATGTCCAATGTCTGTGTAATCATCAAAACAACACTCTTGTCCTGTCCTCTGCTTGTTGATGGAGTATTGGTAGCCATAGTTGCAGGATGGGTGAGATATTCAGCAATAAATTCACAGCACAAGCACAAGCTCAACGCGTTTACCACGCAATCACAATGGCGGATAGCAGATGAGACTTCCACTGGTGATACCGCTTGGCAGTGTCCTGAACGGCAAGTTGCCGTCTATGACAGATGCCAGTTAATAGAGAATTCTGGATGGTAAAGTGCCCCATAATGCAGCTTTTACTGTACATAGGTATGTCTGGGGTGCTTGGAATTATGAGGTCAAAATTGTTTGTTATGTATGATTTTAGGATCCTTGACTAACTCTTTATGCCATTATATTAGTTCCCCTACTCTATCTACCCTGTAATGTGCTTACTAATTTCCTGGTTCATTTATTATTGTTGTTGTAAATTCCATTACTACATCTCAAGTTCCATATTGTCTCATAGAAATTTGCTTAGGGGAAGCACTGAGGCTGGGATTTTCAGGGAAATGTAAAGTATATAAATTCTATTGAGATTCAGTAAAGTTTATATGCTTGTTTCCTTGAGGCTTCTGTGAAAATTCTAACCTGTATAAACACTGATTGGAGACAACAGTACTTAATCTGAGATCATTAAAAATTTCATTTACTTTGCTTTTAATTAGGATGCTTTACTGCGTCATTTAAAAAAAAATTGTTTCCATGGTTATTCAAAGAAAGGAGATGGTGTTTTTTCGCTTAAAAAAGACAAAGATTGATAAAGAGGTAAAATAGAATTTAAAAAAGTAGCTTCCTTGATCTAAAGTTTTGAAATATATGAAAAATGAGAGGAAAAAAATCCTAGGTACAGCCAGTGAGACCTTTTTTTAGAGTGATGAGTGAGAATCAAGATGACTTTAGACTGAGACACTGAAGGTAGGAAGGTTGTAATATTAGTAAAGTTCCCCCTCCCCTTCTCCCCTGCCCACACCGACATTCACTGAGACATTGCATTGAGTACTGTATGTTCCAAAATGGTCTATGAACACTTGAATCAGGAGTGAAGCAAGAGATGGTTTTGTTTGGGGTTTTGGTTCACACTTTCTACTGTTGGTGACACACCGGTATTTTGCAAATCTGAGCAAGAGAGCACTGACTTTATAGTCATGCAACTTCTCAGAAGTAATAGCAATAAAAAGATACTAACCATCCAAAAATGGAAGAAGGTCCAACTCCTAAATTCCTGACTTAATTGAAATTATGCTCATTTGCATTAGCTGATGTTCTCACCAAAATTTTTGTCGTTATTACCAATGTCCTTTTGACCTACTATTTCATTTATCAAGCTGTTTCTTAAATATCTTGTATCTTAGATTCGTAAATTGTTAGGAGCTCAAAGGGACCTTGTAGATCGTTGGGTCCAGTCCCCCTGCCCTTGGCAGGAAAAGACAGCTAGGGTCAAGTGACCACATCGAGGTGACTGTCCAGTTTCCTCCAGTCTCTTATATTTCTTGGTTGATGATTGGTTTATATTTGTCTCTTTTTCCCATTTTTATGGGGATCTTTGGGAAGAATAATGGTAAAGATAAAAATGACATGAGAATATGATTAATGTGCTTCTGTGTAGCTTGGGCTCTCACACTGCCAAGACAGTTTATACTTGAGGGAAACCTTAGTGACAAAAATAATCTAGATGGAGATACAAAGGGGAAAATCTTTGAGAAGGTGGTCAGTGTGAAAAACTATCAAGAAATGTGTGCAAGGATGAAACACAATGGTGAGGTCAATCATCTCAGACGGTTAGCAGGGAA
>NW_017728992.1:27961951-27965520 GCF_001723915.1 Gavialis gangeticus | reverse complement strand
CCCCAAAAAAGCGTGTAAATAATGTTTCTACTTTTTGGTCAGGTAATGCAAGGTAAAAGAAATGTAATTTGAATTAGAAGAAAGTCTCCACCATGAGGAATGGAGTAATTGATTAAATAAAAAATTAGTAATTGTGGTTTTTTGCTATTGTACATGTTCTATGAATCAATGTGAATAAAAGGGAAATTTGAAGAAGAATTGGACTGACTAGAGTTCTATCTCTGTGTTTCTTTTGAATGAAGCTGTTGAAGGCTGCTACTTGTGTGTAACCCCCAAGGTTTCCTCAGGTGGCACTGGATTCCTCTCTACCCCTTCCTGCCATGCCTTGATGCTGAATACTTGGGGAAGGTTGCCTCACTCTCAAGCATGTGTAGTGGCTTTAGAGCCAGGCATCACTGCCTTGTCCTTATCCTCCTCGCTGCCCCTAGTTGGATCCAGGCCCCCTACCGGGTGTTCACCTTGTTGCCTGCAAGGTTGCTCCATCTCCTGGCCAACAGTCCTATTTGTCCCTTCTGGGTCTCAAACCAAAACCAGAATCCATGGCTTCACAGGCCATGAATTCGACTCTCAGCTAAGTCTATGAGCCTTTGCTGCCTTGGCAGGTCCCAGACCTTAAAACAAGCACACCTGACCCACTGAGGGCCAATTACAGCAGTGCCTTTTGTTTCAGTTCTCTGCTATACAGCATGTACATATCTCCCCTTATAGCTTTGCTCATTCTACTGGTCATTAACAGGGAATTTTTCTTTTAACAAACTGTCCAGCTCTCTGGGTTGGCAAACAAAGTCCCCAACATAAAACATTGCTCCTTTAGACCTCAAAGAGAACAATGAAAAAAAGTCCATGCATCTTACTGTTACACTAATCCACGCATCTTTGAGTCTGGTTCCTGTGTGCCCCAGGGTCTTGCTGGTGTTTCCTTTCTTGTCCTCAAGGGCAGTCCATTGTGGCTTCCCTGCCAGGCCTCTCCTATCTCCTCACTGGTGGCTGAGGACCCTCTTTTATGTCTCTGGGCCCCTTCCTCCTAACTTATCCTGACTGCTCAGACCTGCACAGCAGATCCTTGTTAATAACATTAAGTCTTCAGGAGAGTCTACAGCTTGGCCCCAACTGCATCTTTTCACCCTTCTGTCCCTAAAAGCCCTTCCTTTAAGGGAACCTAGCTTTGCAGTCATTTCCTGTGGCCTCTTCCCAGTAACAGGGGTGGAACCCACTGTTAAACACGCATATACTGACCTCTATGCAGACTAAGAGTTGGTGATTCCAGTTCAGATTTTGGAAACACTCAAGTTTTCATTCTTTTAAAAGAAAGAAAGAATTAACTTAGAGGCCAAAACACCTATTGCTGAGATTTCTGTGTCTTGATTCCTGTGTGCACTTTACAACTGGTACAGATCTTAAGCTAGTGAAAGCCAGACTGTGTTGGTCCTGGAAAGAAGATGTGAAGGAACTCTAGAAGGTTGTAGGAAGAGGTGTAAGTGATCATGGTGGTAATATTCTACCTTTTGTGTCAATACTAAATTGGTTTTCTAGCTAGGTTTTAGGGCTTGATCTTGCAAGGAAAGACTTGTGTGGTTAAAGTTAAGTGTGTATGAAAGTGCTTTTTGGCAGGTTCAAGCCCTTACATGGCACCTTATTGTGCGAAGCTTTGGCTGCTGATTCAATTTGGAGGAGACTTGGAGGCTGAATCCGAATTGAATTGGGAGACCAATAAAAAGGTCCACATCGATCTGAAGCCTCTGAATTAATTTTGTAAAAGATTTGGAGGAGATTTGGGCAGTCCCTGCTTGCCACCATAGGGAGCTGGACCTGGACTCTGTGCTGGTAAGTAGGGGGCATGGGGGCAGGGCTGTAGGAGGGGGGAAGGGACCATCCCCTGCCTGCTCTGTCAGTTCCCCTGAGTGCCCCCCCTAACTCCTATCTGTTCTTCCAGCTCTGTCAATGGCAGCCCCACCCAGCCCCAGCATCCCAGCACTTTGCAGGGGGAGGGGGAAAGCTCCACACTCACTGGATGCTGAAGCGGTCGTTGGGGTTTCTGGGGGCTCATGGCAGAGCCCCCCCCATACAGTGCGGGGTAGTGGAGGGCAGTGAGGATCACCCGCCCCCCCATACCCCTCCCCGCCTGGCAGAAGCCAGTGACTGCGGTGCTTTTTTTTTTCTTTTTAAAGCACCAGGATGCTATGGCTGGGCAGGACAGCTATTGATGGGGCTGGGAGAATGAGCGGGGGATGGGGCCTGTTCGATTCAGCAGCGGCGAAATCTCTGAATTGGATTTGGCCAAATCGATTTGGTACTGTGATTCGAATCACTGAATCTGAATTAGCCGAATTGACCAAATCCATCCCCCAAATTGACCAAATCTAAAGTGAATACTATTTGCTTTGCACAGGCCTACTTATTGCTGTGAATTATAAAGTTGATAACAAAGGCCTGGGTGTCTAGTAATCATTGATTGTTGTCAAGCACAGTTTCGAGATGTGAGGTGTCCTTGAACTGACATGAAACATGAGTTGGAAAAAATAGGCCTTTATTTTATGTCACAAATGAAGACTAAGACAAATGAAAGAAAAAGAGGGAGGTCCGCTGGGTCACAGGGTTCGAGTCAGGGCCCCTTGCTTTCAAGATCGCGGACGACCTTGGTGTGGCTGGCCAGGACGCCTAGTCCCAGACCTGGTCAACGGCTCGTAGGCTATTTAACAATTAGGTACAAACAGTTAACAATGGGGAATTGTGTCTGTTCGGTCACTGTCACAGGGTCACGCAGGTGCCCTGTGCCTAGGAAGGGTGAAGGGCAGCTGCCAATCACCCAGGGATCCCAGGTGGCGGTTGCTGGGGGCAACCGGGCTGGTCACATGACCAGGAGGGGGCAGGGCTGGGCCTTTATAAACCGCCCCGGCCGGAGCCTACTTAGCAGTTCCCTTCTGGTAGCCTGATGTGTGGGAGCTCTTCAGTAGAGCTCAGCAGGGCTGAAGGTTGCAGTTTGACCACCCAAGCAGCTACAACATGGTAAGGGTGGAAAGAACCCCGACGGGGAGCTATTGATAGAGAGGCAAGTGCGCTTAACCCTATGTTTGAGCAAGGAAGCTTGTTATTGAGTTACAGCCGGTGTGCTTATGGTTCTGTTTAGTTTGTTGTGTAAATACCGGAGGACCGGGTGAGGCTGTAGGGGTGCGAGGAGGCCTCATGGGAACTCCCCAGGAGATTGGGGGTTCCTAGTGCCCTGTGTGGGCATGGCAGTCATGCCAGGCACGGCACAGTTGTACGGCGCCGAGGCAGCGTAGCAGATGGGGGGATTGACTCCATCCCTGGATGGGTGAGAGTGGTGAGGCCCAAGCAGGGGAGAGGACCCCGGCAAAGGGGCAGGGGGGCCAGGCACGGCTTAGGCCACCTGAGCCCCACTGATGGCACACCAGTGGAAAGCCTGTGGGTGGCTCGTGTCAGTCCCCAAGGGGAGGGCCCACATGAGTGGAAGCCTCAGGTGGGTGCTAATAGGGTGCCAGGGAAGGCACAGTTGTTTCGGGGCCAGGCACGGCTTAGGCCACCTGAGCCCCACTGAAGGAGCACCAGTG
>NW_017728992.1:27956012-27961441 GCF_001723915.1 Gavialis gangeticus | reverse complement strand
AAGGCAGCCTCCCATATACAAAAGTACATTTTATCAAAGACTTGGCGGGCGAGAATAGAGGGTGCTGGATCACTTGACACGGTAGGGGGCGCTAGCGGGATCACGGCTGCTCCTAGGCCCCACTCCGTGACAGTCGCGAGGTTCAAACTAAACTCCCTTGCATTCAAAGCTATCCTGTGAGTAGCCTTGGGGCAGCTGAGTTTAGTTCTAGTTCTAGACCTGGTCAACGGCTCATGGTTAGGTATTTTTAGATTATAGATAAGGTTGTGAGCCAAATGATAACAAAACAGAAAATCATAGCTACAATAAAAGCGAAGGCAAATACATCTAATTCACTTAATTCAAAACACGTTAAATCTTCTGAGACGAAATAGAGGAAGGAGAGAGAAAGGAAAAAGGGGAAGTTAGTTACATAATACTTACTGCCCAAAGCAAGCCTGCAGTCAATAAAAGCAGAAGCATTGCTGATACGTGACCTGATTCGATAACATGCGAGGACCCTGTGAAACCGCCGCTCCGAAGAGGGGGAGAGCGGAGAGTTGGGGTGATCAGTCCCTTTTCCTAGTGTCCTGGATTTTGGTGATGTCAGTCTGGTTTCAAGAACTCTCCCTGTCTTTTGTGTGAGGGGGCTTATGTACGTACAGGTAGCCAATTGTTTTGTGCCGTGCTTTCTTCCCTTTTTTGGCAGAATGCGGAAGTTCTCTACGTGCTTTTTGTTTGTGCCTGATAAGGCATCACTTGCCATGGTGTACAGGCTACGTTGGCTTCCCGTCGTGACCTGCAAACACCCAGAAGCCTCTCAGGCTTAGCTGTGTGATGCCGAGACGGCCTGGCGATTCATCCAGGTTTCAGGATGTGGCAATGGTCTCGTGTAACCTCACATCAAATTACAGTAAAATCTCCACTATCTGGTATTTAAATAACTGGAATACTTCAGTAACCCAAATTTCCGGCCAGCCAGATGTGGAAAGGGGGTGGGGAAAGCTCACATATGGCTGCCTCTGCTGCCACCCACATCCCTGTGCTGTCACCGCTCTGCATGCAGCTGCTGCTACACGTGCCCCCGCCCCCTTGCTTTGTTGGCCAGATGTCGGAGGCGGGCAGGGGAAAGCTCACACACAATGGCTGTGCTGCCACCGCTCCGCACTGCCACTGCTATTCTGGGTTGCACCCTGCAGCTTCCATCACTCTGCCCCTGCCCCGTAGCTCCACGTTATATAACCCAGTATGGTTTTCAGATCAAGTCTGAGCTGCACTACAAAGCCATACCAGAGTTGCTGTATCCTCACTGGTTTTGCACTTACTTTGCAGTGCAGGTAAGGTACTAGAACTTCAGGAGGCATACCCTGTTGTTTTTAACACCAAAATAAAGATATATCTCAGATTATTTCCTAATGAATTGTGAGCAAATTTGTATGTCCTGGTAAGTTGCAGGGAGCAATTATACAAAGGCATCAGAGGACTATCAGCACTCAATTGATTTAGCCTGCATCATGACGACAAAATGTATGAATACAAGCAGCCCTTGGAATTTAGCCTATACCAAGGAGTAGGTCACTGACAAGACTACCACATTTTTATGAGCGAGATTTTTCTCTTTGTATATGTGGGAGCTGTGGCAAGGGACATTCACATTTCCATATCATGATGGACATTATTCACTAACATGTACATATGTTGTAGAAATTAAGTGGTGTGCACATTTTATTTTATGGAACTGTGTTCAGCATGCTGTGGATCAGTGTTCAAGCATAAATAGTTGTGATGCAATATATATTTATGTGTACATGAATTAATTCCTGTGTATATGTAGAAATGCTACATTGTATGTTATGTACTTGTGATACATAGCTTTGAACAGGGGCTGGACTAGATGATTTCACCTGGCCCCTTCCAGGCCTACTTTCCTATGAAAGCTGTTGACAACCTTTTCAGCAGAAGTATTGCGCCAGAGATGGGGCAATGCTAGGACCCAGCCATTGCCATTGCTGCTTTTCTCTGCTGCTCTTCTCTCCACTACATCTATTGCCGAGCCATAGAGCAGTATGGGGAAAACTCCTGCTGCTGAACTCTGACAAATCCCTTGCTTTGTGGGTTAGATCCAATGGCTCTATGGGCTGAATTTGGCCTGCAGGCCACAGGTTGCAGATCCTTGAACTATACCATGTTTGTATGTGCATCTGTGTGGGTGTAGACTCTCTCTCTCTGTCACACACATGCACGCACATGCACACATTGAAAAAAACAATATTTCTGATAAACTCGAAAGCAGATCTTGTGTTTCTGATCTATCTTTAATAAGAGTGTTCCAATATTTAAAAGGGGGAAAAAAACATTATGAAATATCCAGTAGAGCTAATTTTTTTGCTGGCATAAAACTGGCTCATCTACATGGAAGTCAGTCTTGTCATAGGTTGACTTTAGTGGAGTTGTGCCACTTTACACCACTGGAGAATTTGGCCCCAAATTACCAAGGAATATAAAATCCTGCAAAGAATACATGCCAGTTTTTACTAAGTGAATAAAGAGAGATTAATTGCAGGCTGAGTATTTCATGATTCATTGGTGGAATTTAAAGGGTCCTTTTCCCCCTGACAGAATATAGTCCTGGGTGCAATGCACATATAATATCAGCACATATTACTTTTGAAATAGTTGCTTGATAGACTTCTCAGTTAGAGTAGTACTACAGTGGAGTCGCATCTTACATGGGGGTTAGGTTCTAAAGTCAGTGCATAAGGCGAAAATCGCGTATAGTCAAAATTACCCTTGGGCTTGTCTGCTCCCTCCCCCATCCAGTGGTACAGGCCATCCTTCCTGCCCAGGGCAGCCTGCACCAAACTCCCGCCTGGCCAGCATGCACAGCTTCCCAGCAGGGCTGCTCCCAATGTAGCTGCTTAGCCCTGTGCACAGCGCTGTGGGGGACAGCTGCAGGCTGAATCCAAACAATCGGCCCTCTGGGGCATACACGTATGATGAAGTTAAATACGCGTACGATGCTACTACTCTATCACCTCTTGTATCTTTTTTAAAAAGTCAATTATCTTTTTAATATGAAGTTCATATGAATTTCATGAATTTGTCACAACCTCTCTGAGTAAGTTAGTAACACAGTACCTGGAAACCTATGAAAGAGAGTTTTCTTGGAATTCTCTGGAGATTTGCAGTGGGCATACTCATTGTATTCATCTCGGAAATGGTAGCTTCTTCTTTTAATAATACAGAAATCACAGGTTTTTCTTGTTGATGTCTTTAAAATAGATAACCTAGTTATCTGGATGGTGGGAATCTTTCAGCACAGCAAATATCTTTAAAATAGGGTATTCTGTGAAAATCTATTCAGCTAGTTTAGTTGGTCCCCAGGGTCAAAAGTTCAGGAAAATGCTTGATGCTTGTGTTCGTCTCTATTTCAAAGTAACAATATAAATACTTATTGCTAAAAAGACATGTAATGTGCTTCAAAGTAACAACGGAAACATTGAAATGTGATGTTTAGACCTGCATTTTCTCAGGCTGTTCAGGCAACCTTCTGAAATACATTAGCTTTTTTTTTAATTATCAAAGATCTTTTTAAGATACTATAAAAAATCCTGTTGTAAATAGTATCAGCCCTAAAGTTGTCGTTGTTTCGTTTTTCCATGGGCATACAACTCCTTCCTCTGTTTCCAGTTTCCCAAAATTGTGTGTGTACACACTCACTCACTCACTCACTCACTCTCTCTCTCTCTCTCTCTCTCTCTCTCTCTCTCTCTCTCTCTCTCTCTCTTGAATGTGCTCACTTGCCTACCAAAAATGCATAAAATCTAAATTAAATGGTAGCAAAAGGAAGCAGTTTAGATTTAGAAGATGCCCAAATTAAGGTAATCTGTGCAACCTTAGTTCGACTACCATGTATGCATGTGTTCTGATGCAGGTTTTAGTTCTAAGGTTACATATTAATTGTTCTGCAGGAGCTCTTCCTCATTTTGCACACAGAACAGACATTGTTCAGTTAATGAGCATCTACTGAATATTTTTTCATTGTTCAGTGTGTGGCCCCATACAGGTTATTATTGTAAGTTATCAGTGTGCCATTTGAGAATTGTATTGTGGCAGTGCAGCTGGGGAGAGGGGAACCAGGTCTGCTTGCACCCCCTCCCTTACCTGCAGCATGTCCCAGATCCACCTGGATTATGATTCTCCCTTGGAGCTGAGTAAGTTGGACTGGGGCTGTTCCCCACTTCCGGTCATGCTAGAGGGGCCAGTTTGGCTGGGAGCAGGAGGCAGAGATGCTTGCTGGCATGGTCAGGTTCCCGGTTTGCAGGTGAGGCCAGAAAGCCATGCCAGCTAGAATGCCGAGCAGCTGGCTGGCTACTGCAGGCCCAGTTGTTACTTCAGTAGGGACTGTGAGCCCCAGCTGTGTGGCGGAGGCAAGCCCCAGCTGGAGCCCCTAGAACTGAGGCATGGCAGGGATCAGATGGCAGGGAATGTGGAACAGCAGACAGGTGACGAGCAGCTGAGCTGCTCACCTTTTTTGTTGTATCTATTCAAAGCAGACTGCTAGGTATCCCCAGGGCAAAGCCCAGCACCTTCAGCTGTACAGCTGGGCACAAATGAGGGTTTGGCTTGATGCTGAGTGACTGCAGATCCCTTATGAGGTTCTGAGACTGTATGGCATATATACAAACAGAGGTTTGAGGTGGGAGTATAGGGGCTAGAAAAGCTCCCATTCACGCCCCTAAGACCTCATGGCTGTTCCTAGGCTTCCCTGCACTGGTGATGAGGCACAATGGGATCTAATGCACAATACCAAAATCACACCTGTTGACATGTTCATGTGGCATGGCAGGAGGTACGATTGTGTGGACCATGACTTAGATCCCATTGCGCTTTTACCTGCATATGTAGAGGGGTCATAAGGTGCTACTCTGCTCCACCTCCTGCCTGTTCTTTCTTAAGGGAAACTGAAAGCACAAGGGACAGAACAAATGAAGGACTATGAGGAAAATAGACTTTCTATTTAGCTGTATAAGAGCCTGGTGGTGTCAGTTACTTTTCCCTTCAAGAGTTAGACTGCTCCTAGACTGAACATTACCTTCTGAAATGTTCCATCAAAGTCACGGCAGGAAAGACTGGGTGAGGGCACTAACTGCGAGGAGGGAAATACACTGAGGCCACCCTATTAAGGACATGGATTTTCCAGGCCACTGAGACATCCTCAGCCATGTTGGGAAGGCAGCTATGGCTTGGTGAATATATATATATATATATATATATATATATAGACTTCTTTTTTAATTCAAAAAATCTATTTTCACAACAGCCTTGTTAGCTGAATGCTTCTTTTTATTCCTCTTATTGATTGGAAATCAATTCACAAGTAGACACCAATTTTTAGTGTCCAATTTTTACCTGATTTTTTTTTTTTTTTTTTTTTTTTTTTTTTTTTT
>NW_017728992.1:27937635-27951012 GCF_001723915.1 Gavialis gangeticus | reverse complement strand
AATTCACAAGTAGACACCAATTTTTAGTGTCCAATTTTTACCTGATTTTTTTTTTTTTTTTTTTTTTACTGCTTTGTATTATGTAATACTTCCTATTTTGAGCTCCTTTGAACTTCAGTGATAGATTAGAGTGCTCACCTTCTCTGCAAATATGATCTTATATAACATAATTTATGACCCACTATGGAATGGTTATGTATGATATGCCTACCATCCCTTAGCAGGAACCAACTGTTACTGTCTGGCACAGAATTCTGTTCTCTGCTATCCTTCTCTCTGGGACTACATTAAACTGCCTAAACAAGACCAAATTTTGTCTTTCTGTAGTCCTCTGCCTCAATCACTATTCTCTTTCAAACTGTAACTTGAGGCAGGTGTCCTATGGCAACAGTTCCCTTTACTGTAGAGTTTGGAAGACACAGAACAAACAGCTTCCTTCACTACAGAACCCTAATTCATCCCAAGCGTGTGATACTTAGAATGTGTGTCATAATGCACGTGCATGAAAATTACAGGTTTAGTTAGAATGTGGTGTTGTCTAACTCTTAAGGGCATTTCTTTGCTAACAGCATTTAGTAGAGATAAATGTGGATGTTTAATTTGCTTTAAAATTAGACACTGTTTAAAAATTAAAAAAACCCCAAACTGAATGCAGTATATGGCATCATACTGACATCCACCTTAGTTTGAATCATACTGACATCCACATTAGATTGCTGTCTCTTGAACTAGAAAAGCATCTGATGGTGGTAGTAGTAGGTTGTTATCTTCTGTAGACCAGTAGTTAAGACGGTAAATTGCCAGTAGATTTAATAGAGCTTAGCGACTAGCAATGGATGGTGAGAGCTGGGAATCTTTGGCTCCAGACCACATAGAGAAGTGTGCTGCAGTGGGGGCACTGTCTGTTCTTCTCCTCCCTCCTTCCCTCCCCAAGGTTGACTGTTACCATATCTCTTTCAACTTGTCCCACCAATTCTTTCTACACCCCAGCTCCTTGTCCAAGTCCCATTCTTCTAACTAGTCAGTGTCAGTTTCTGTCTTCAGTCCTCAGGCTAAGTAATTTGTGGCTCAGTCTCCTCACCTAACCAATCCTTATCTTATCCTTTCAGACTCCCAATTCCCATATTGAGCCATTACTAGACTTCATCTCCCATTCCCTTTCACAGCCATTTCCACTTGTTTTCCTCTCCTGCTACCCATCTCTGACACCCTGGACTTCAGTGGTCCAATGCCATGTCCTAATTGCACTAAACTCTTTCTTCAGGTATCTCTGGGCTACTGTTCTCCACCTCTGTATCCAGTAAATCACAGATTATGCCATTGACCGCAGCTCCTTATCAATGGATCTTTCTTCCTTCCCTTTCTCTTTGCCTCCTTTCATTGATCTCTGAATTCTCAGGTGAAGTCTCTTTAACCAGAGGGGATATTTTGAGCCAAAATTTTTAAAATTTGGCAGTTTTAAGTAACTGGTAATAACGCTGTCTTATAAAGAGAAGCAATGGGCAAGTGTTATCAATCCTACTTCTCCCTCTTTATCGTCCTCTACAGATGATTTGATTCGTTGAGGTGATGGCTCAAGAAACGACTAGTAGGTGTAACCAAACTGCTCTCAATCCCAAATTTAAATGGAATTGGAGACAAGCTTTTCCTGAGGTTGAAAGTCTGTTTTCCTCATAGTCCTTCATTTGTTCTGTCCCTTGTGCTTCCAGTTTCCCTTAAGAAAGAACAGGCATGAGGTGGAGCAGGGTAGCACCTTATGGCCCATCTACATGTGCAGGTAAAGGCGCAATGGGATCTAAGTCATGGTCCACACAATCGTACCTCCTGCCATGCCACATGAACATGTCAACAGGTTTGATTTTGGTATTGTGCATTAGATCCCAATGCACCTTATCACCAGTGCAGGGGAACCCTGGGATTGAAATTCCAGGCTCCCCCTGCCTGGATAAGGTGTGTGTGTGTGTGGCATGCAGCAGGTTTGGTTCGTGACAAGCTCCTGTGGCTGCAAGTCCCACAGCTGAGGGGGATCAGTGAGATTCACAGTGGGAGCACCATTCCCTGCATTGCTCCTGCTGTGAGCCTCAGCTGTCCTGGGAAGTGAGGCTCGGAGCATTGTCAGAAAGTATACTGCCACCACTGCAAGCCTCATGAGGTACAGGGCCTGCAGTGGCAGTGTTCCCCTGTGCTGCCCCTACTGTGAGCTCCACAGCAGATGTGGTCTGTGGTCTCGAAGCTGGGCAGCACAGGGAACGCTGCCTGTACTGCAAGTCCTGCACAGCAGAAGCGATGTTCTTCCCACTGCTGGGAGCCTTGTCAGCTGTGGGGCTGGCAGTGGGTGCTGCACCCATATGGCTGGGAGCTCCTCAGTTGATGGGCCTCCTGGCCACAGGGGAGCACTTGATCACATGCTCAATTAATGGTGTGATTAGAACAAGCCACAAAGTTATGGAACATTTTTTGTAGAATAACTTTATAGCTTGTTGCATGTTTTGTCATGTCATTGATCTGTTGAACATGTAGCTTAACTGTGTCACAATTTAAGACGTGATTATCTGATTAATCATGCCTTAAGTGTAATGTGTAGAGTGGACCTTAGTGACAACTAGTTCAGATTGGTTTAAGCTGCCATTGGTGACAGTTGTCGTCAAATGCTAGACGAAAAAAACTACTAAAAAAACAAAACAAAACCCCAAAACAAACCCAATCAGTGCTGAAGTAGCAATAAAATTACTGATCTAATTCTTTGCTGCTCAGCTAGGAAACAGAAACAGCAGAAATCAGTTCTCATTTCCTGACCAGCCTGCATATCCAATAGGTTTACCAACTATCTTACCACTGAGAATTCTGTCTTGTTGAATGTGCATCAAACTGGCCGTGTCTACACAAGGCACTGACTGCATAGTTGTTACAGCACAGTAATTACTGTGCAGTCATTTAATACTTGTTTACAACAAGTTATAAACACATGTTAAATGACTGCACAGTATCCCAGAGTTACTACACAGAAGCATTGCCAAATGGCTTTTTTGTGACACTGACTGCGCAGTAGCCTGAGACTACTGCACAGTAGTGTCACTTCATGCTTTCTGCCATGTGATGCTACCGCACAATAGTTGCAGGCTATTGCACAGTCAGTATCTTGTGTAAACGTGGCCACTGACCCCATAATCTAAGCTGTTGTAGCTTATCCCCTGGTTATTTTAATAAGTGCACAAACAATAATATAGATTTAGGTTAACTTATTTATGGAACTCTTAAAATGGAAATTTTAAAATAGAAACCTAAAAAGAGTCATGATTGATTGATGAGCGAGTGAAGCAGACATATCAGAAAACAGGAGTTATGTTTGTTACCAGCATGTTCATTTTATGGTGTAGAGACAAACAACTAAACAGTGCCCAGAGTACAGCATGAAATGCACAAAGTTAACAGTGGCTAGGAGGAAAACATCTGTATTTTCAGGACAGTGTTAAGAATTTGGTATGTTAGCAGCAGCCTACGGCTTACAGTGGGTACTGAACTACAGAATATCAGCTTGTGACACAAGGAGCCTATGTACGTGTGGAATGCAGCAGGTTTGGTTTGTGACAAGCAGCACAGCAGCAGGTAAGAGAGCAGAGCAGTAGATTGTTCAAGGGAAAGGGATTGGAGTGGAAGTCGGGGAGGGCAGTGTTAACTTTTGGCATACCTGGTTACAGTATGGTTGGCATGAGAAACATCACAGGAGCAGATGGAGACATAAGATCTCATTCAGGATTGTGATTCGAGGGTTTGTGCCTTTATAATTAATTATGAGTGTGTGTTTTCCTTTTCTGCTCTCTTCCCTTCATGTTGGCTGTAACAATAGATAAGGGCAGTCCATGAGTGACAGAGAAAGTGTTCAAAATATGCTCATAGCTTCTATATAATTTTTTTCCCTTTCTTCCACAAGGAGTGGTCACTGAACTCTGTAAAGTCATTGCTGCTGGCATCAGCAGACTTCTTTGAGATTTTTCAAAGGTAGAAATAGGATGACCACCTCTTATTAGCTTTCAAAGGGAGATTAGTGTTTAGCTTACCTTTGTGCCTTTGAAAATCTCCCCCACTGAATGTGATTCTCTGATATTTCAAAATGGCTCCTAGTTATGTTGCTAAAGAAATTTCCTCTGTGAAGTTCATTGGGACATTGACTTGTCTTCCATTTAGACATAAGGGATGTCATTACACATGCTCCAGTCTTGAAGTCTCCGAGAGCCACCCTAATTAAGGTGCCTGCAGTATCGTGTATTCAGTATCCTGCGCTTCAAAATGGAAGCGGGTCACTTTAACTAAAGCTTGTTCAATGAGCTTTAGTTAAAATGCCCCTGCCACCATTTTGAAGTATGGGAATGGTGAATACACATGATGTGGAGGCTGCTGGAGTTTGCTAATTAGCATGCTTCAACAGACTTGATTAACAAAGTCTGCTCCAACACATGCTAATTAGCACGCATCAGAGCAGACATCTGGCACATGTATAGGACTAATCTGGGCACCTATAAAGAACATGAAGATTTAAAGCAGATCTAAGATAGAATGGAGGCAGTTAATTTACTATCAAGCACCCTTATTTCCCCATAGTCAGCTGCTGCCTAAAATCACTATCTGTTTGATTCTGGGTTCTGAAAATGCCTAAAATTTTGCTTCTGGCTCAGACAGAGCACCTCAGCACCTATTCCATGCCTAAGTCTTATTGGAATCCATAAATAAGTCAGTTCTCACAAATTGCAGTTGTAGCTAATGTCACTTAAAGAAATAGCAATGGTGTTACCATGCCTCCATCTTTATACAAGCCAGTGGTTAAACCAGTTGTCCAGAATGTGAGACTTGGGTTTAGTGGTCGCCTCAGTCTGTGGGATTAAAACGTACATTTCCCAGGGTAGGTACAGACAGTCAAAAAGCCTCGGGCTGAATCAATTCAGTTTTTGTAGCTGAACAGATTAAATTGAAACAGAAGTGAATAGATGTTTATCTTTGATTCAGGAAATGCAGCCACATGCTTGCAGTGGCTTCAGGCAAGAAGCATTAGAGCATGGCACACAGGCTGTGTGTTCACTTCCTCTTTCTGCTGCCCCCGAGGTCTCTGGGATTTGCAGTTCATAATTACAACCACAGCACTCTGCAGAGTTGCACATCATTTCCTCTTCCTTCTTCCAAGCGCTTCTGAGATTTGTTGGAGCCAACAGTAAATTTGAGCAGGGGAAGGGGTGTTTAACCTCTCACCCTGGCCCCAAACCCCAGCTGGGCTTGCCCCCCCTCTCCCCATCCCCTTGTTAGCCAGCCCTCAATGCTGCAGCTAGAGAGCAGAGGGGTGGGGCCAGCCCTGTTCTCTGGAGGAGACAGCAGAACCCGTCCCATCCTAGGGCTGGAAAGCATGCTGGGAGACTGTGATTTAATTTGAACCAGGAAGGAATCTGGGACAGAAGTTTCATAAACAAGTTTTACTGAAATCAGTTAAGTCTGATACTACGTTTAACCAGGTTTAAACCACCCGTTTTTGGATAGGGACTTAAAAATTTTTTATTTGTTATGCATTGTTAATTCTAGCAAGATGGTGGTCACTTAACTAATGCATCAATTAAAATGTGTAGGGGAATGCAAAATGATAGCTGGAACAGTACCAGAAATTAGGATCCAAAAGCTCATTTGACTCTAAGGGAATAGAAGGCTTTTATCATTTCCAACCTCAGAACTTTCCATGAAGACAACTTGGATAAGAAGATATGAGAGTAGATTAATGAGGAGAATAGTGGCACTCTGTAGGGACTTTCCCTTGATGGTTTGAGTGTAACCTGCAAAGCTGGTTCACTTTTAGCACCCATGAAAAAAACAAAGTTTAGTTGATAAGTTTCATTATGAACCAGCACCTCTTACTGACAGCTTTCATGAAAACAAGTTTCTATTTCAGATTAAAATTTAAGTCCCACAGATGCTATAAAAAAGCCTGCAGAGTTAGATTAATATATGAGCCTTAGTGCTTTTTCCCTGTTTTTCACCATCTCCTCCTGCAGATAAACAGAAGGACTTTTATAGAAGGAATTTCAAGCTGTTGTTAAATTAGCAGAGAATGACTACATTGCACTTTCACTGAAGGAAGTACATAGTAATTTGCTCCCACTTTTAGATAGTACTCAGAACACAGCTAGCAATGAGCTAAAATGACTGTGTTGTGCCATTAAGTCACATGACAAGGGAGTCTATAAGTTTAAGAATTTGCGCAAACAGATCAGTCGGCTGCTACTAGGATCGGTTCTGTCCTGACTGTCGCTCCACTGCCATCACCATCATGTTCTATGGAATTTCGTGAAGTTATTGTTCTCTGGTGTCCAAATGCTCTCTGCCTGCGTAACTGTTTTTGGTGGAAATAAAAATTTGGAAATTCAGTTTTAATAAATTCCAAAAATACTGGATAAGGTTAAGAGAAGCATTGAAAATCTCGGAACCTCCTGCGTCCAGCACGGATAACTAAAAAAATCTGAGAATAGTGTTTCTTGCAGGTATGTTAACATTTCAATTTCCCATCTTAGTAGGAAGGTGGAAGCACATGAAAATGAAAAATAATGGAGAAAAAAAGCCATCTTCTTCAGACAAAAAAGATTTGGTTCATATGCAGTTTGTGCATTGGGTGAAGGTTCAGATCACTAAAATCTCCTAAACTTGACTTGAAACACCTGAGAGAGAAAAAGAGAGACAGAATGAATCTCAGTCCTGTTGGGCATTTTTCAACACCTGAGACTGAGTTGGTCATTCTGTCAATATTTTACCTGCAGGCCTTCTGCGAGATCAATGTTAAAAGGCCATGTAAAGACATACATTCACTTACACACGGTGTAAAGCCCTATGTAGGGTTTATATTGTACATCTGAACTAACGAGCTGTAGAGATTGATGACATTTTTTCCTGTTCTTGTAGCTTTCCCCTCATACATATTGCTGTAATTAAAGATCGTCTCACATTTTTATTATGAACTTTGGCTTTGAGCACACAAAAGTATGCCGATTTGGAAAAGAAAAAAAAGTAGCTCATAGGAAATTCTTGTAAAATGTTATTTGTTACTGTAGCAGGGCACTAAGGTGCCTGCTATGTGAAGAGTAGGAATGGCCACCCAGGTGCTGGTTGCCGGGTCAACTAGGAGGAGCTAGGGGCTCACACCTGTTGAGTCAGCTGACCGGAAGGGGCAGGCCTGGCTCCTATATAACTTGCAGGCTGAGGCCAGGCAAGGAGGCCTGCCTGTGACAAAAGAAGGAGCTCTGCCCTGAGTGGAGAAAGGGGAAAGTTTGAAGGTGGGTGCAGCTGGTGATATGGAGGAGAGACGGAGCACTTGTGGGGTGGCTCAGATGTTTTAGCTGTGAGACCTGGATTTAAGTTATAGTGCGGAGGCTTGTGTTTTGTGTTTGTTGTTTATACCGGAGGACCAGGAGAAGCTATAAGGGGATGGAGGAGGCCTCATAGGGTGCCCGCGGTGGTGTGGGAACCCCAGCCCCCAGAGAAAGGGGCAGCAAGAAAGGTGCCAGAGAAGGCACAGCGTTTGGGGTGCGCAGACCCCAGCCTTAGAGCAAAGAGGCCAGGCACGGGTACGGCCACCTGAGCCCACCTGTGGGGGGGGTTCAATACCTGGAGGAGGAGAGCTGGGGCCAGGCACGGCTATGGCCACCTGAGCCCCAAGGCTGCAGTAACACCAGAGTAAAGGGGGCAGCACGGAAAAGGCTGTGAGAAGCCAGAGCGCCTGTGGGACACATTTCCTGAGACAAGGCTGTGGAAAGCCAGAGTGCCTATGGGGCACGGCTGAGAGACCAGGGCTGCGAAGGGCCTGAGTGCCAGAGAGGATGCAGAGTGTGAGATGGACCAACGTCCGGTCCATCAGTGAGGGCGTGGTACAGGGGTGGTTGGAGCCACGCATAGCCCATAAGGCTGGGGTGCCCAGGAACACCCATTAGTGGTGCCAGGCTAATGTACAGGAGGATAACCGTGTCCAGGGAACCAAAGAGGCATCTTCCCTAATTACATAATTGACATCAAAGATATGACAGGTGAGATTGAGGGTGCATTGTAGACCGACTTGGCATGGTAGGGGGCGTTAGGGGAGAGCACGGCAACTCTAGGACGTTTCACCTGCCTGGTACAGTTACCAAGATTTTCCATTCATGCTGCATACTACTGGTTTTGGGCATGGCTCCAGTGAAGTCATCCGTAGTTTTGCCTTAGATGGTTAACTCTGCCCCCTCTCAATAAGGAGTCTAAGTCATTGAAAAAAACAGACTAAAAGTGTTTTTTTTTTTTATTAAATGATTTTCATTGTTGATGATGTTAAGGATTGTTAAGGAACAAGGATGGTAATTGGTTATGCTATACTTAGTTTGCAAAGTAAAGGAGAAGCAGTTTGTAGGCACCCCATACATGTCACTACAGGGTTCCTGCCTTTGGAAAATTTCCAATTCCTGTACCTTTTGTCCACTCCTCCTTTTCAGTATTCTTGGCTGTTGCGTCTTGATGTAAACCCAGTAGAGGAGGCTGTGCGGAGGGTAAGGTGTGCTTAAAGGAGTGGGCCCATGTCTGGGTCAGAGCTTCCTGGCCATATCCTACTTTTCTTTATCTGAGCCTTCTAGGTCAGGGCCTGCTATTCAAGGCTGATGGCTCCTGGCTTCAGCTTTGTTTACGCTTTGTAACTCCTGGGTTGTAAAATGTGTGATATTCACCACGTTGCATGCTAGTAGTCCCAAATCACACCCCAATCTTTATGTTCTACCTGCTTGGCTGAACTTTGATTTCAGGGTGTTCCCAGTCACCCTCCAGTCCTGTGGGAAACAAAAAAGAAAATCACTGAAAATGCCAACGCTTGTCTTCAGGCACAGAAATGTCCTGCAGAGGTTCACATCATCCCTGTGTGGCATGCTCTATATAGAAAGAAAACAAAACAGAAAAGTGCACAGCATACTTAGCTCACTTTCTGTACAAGTCTGCAGCCTCTCTTTGCTCTGTCTTCTTTCTGTTTCCCTTGCTGCAGCTTGTGCTTCTGTCTTTGTGGGTAGGTTCTGTCCTCAGCAGTTCCCCCAGCCAGATTGTCCCTCTCTGGCCTGAGGTTTGAGTTTGTTGCAGGCTCCGGGTCACTTGATACTTCACTTTTGCCTCTTGGTTCATCAGGCTCTATCTGCACTTGGACTAAGCAGTCATCTTGTTCCAAATCCTCAGTCTATGTGCAAACTGGGGGAATACCAAGAGATCCACTAACTCGGACCATGTTGCAAGGTAAAGGGAAGGAGTGCATGTGTGCACAGGGGGAGAGATGAAGATCAAAATGTGGAAAAGGAAGGGAGGGGGGAGAGTAGTGAAAGCAAACCCTAAATCACCTAGTCTCCTAATAACAGGGTAGAGGCCACATTACATGGTTAAAATGCATTTTGATTGTATTCTGTCCAAATCAATCACTTCCTAGGCATGTTTCTTCACAGGACAGACATGGCTGTTAACATTTAGAAAAAAATAAGTGCTTTCGAAAAGCAAGCACATTTTCTTTAGTGACATCCTAAAAACTTTAGTAGTTAGATACTGTAATAGTATTTAACTCCTCCCACTGTGTTTCTACAGTATCTGATATATCTAAACATGTTTAAGATGTTTATCATCCTTCCTAATCACATTACTGTGCATGTATGGTAACAAGTATATAGATGCAATGCATGGTACTTAAGAGTTGTGCAAGCAATTCACATCCAGCAGTTTACAAGTTCACGTTGTGTTTCAAAGGCACAGTAGACAGCAAAATACAGAAGTTGCTTTCTTTTTATGTTTCCTTTGGATTCTTTGTCTGTTTGCAATTACCGGTGAAGGTGACATGCTTTTCAGTGAAGTTTTTTTATTTTATTTTTTTATGAGTAATTTATTAGAACAAACTGAAATCTGTGGATTGTATGAGAGTGGACAGCTTCAGGTCCTTCCTGTTTAAACTGTGTAATTGCACATCAAAGTTGCATGGTATTTATTTTGTTCTCTGATTAGATGATCTGACCTTTATGAAAAGGAGCAGTGAGTCAAGAAAAAACTGAAAGTTTGATTCCCTGAGGGAGCTCTTTGGACAGATATAGCAGGTGATGAGCAGCCCTTGAGAATTTTAGAATGTTTTTAAAAAAATTCTGCCTACTCTTGCACATAGAAATAATTTATATTTAGCTATATTTATGGACTCCAGCCTTAAAAATAGTCTGGTTGGGTGCTTCCTGAAGTAAAAAGAAATATTTGTGTCAGATTTATGAGCCATCCATCACATTTTACAATTTCTTTCACTTTCTGATTAGGTAACAGTTTGTGCATATATCTTAGGTGTGCAGTTACAACTTTAAAAGTGCTGGCTGGACTTCTGTCTGGCTAATTCAGTTGTTATGTCACGGTTCTGGCCACTGGCATTCAGGTAGCTGTTTTGTTGATTTCTATTCTGTATCCATCTGCAGTTTGCTAACCTCACTCTCGTTGTCATTGTGAGCTGTCTATATGTATTTTCCAAAAAAACAAGTTTCTCAACTAACTGTTTCAGATCCCTGGCTAGATGCTTGATGGCAATACTCTGTCACATGCTCAAATGTACCACTTCATAGGTACAAAATATGGATATAGAATCCATTGGTCTCCATTAAATCTCACACTATTGCTGACCACTTGCCTTCACCAACAATTACTTGTCTGTGTGCAATGTGTTTGCAGATAATGTAGTTGACTCTCTTGAGATTTCCCTTCTGTTTAATTGCCTGAGCCCTGACTGACTGGGGAGGATCCTTGGGATTCCTCCACACATGCAGGCACATTTGTTCTTGTTAGATGGTAACTTTAGCCTTGTTACACGGTAACTTTAGGTGCCTTCTAGAACTCTTCACTCCCGGACTGGCTACACATTAACACCTTTTAAGTAGCTTAAAGCACTCATTATTTGGATTAATGTTATGCCACTCCAGGGCAGGATTATTTCTAATTTGCCTGATTTTACTCTTGTTCTGTTAATTTGTGGCCACTCTCCACAGCTTTTCTGCCCAAGTTCAAGTCCTCCAGTATCCCAGGAGGCAGTGGGCGAGCAGGAAGCTGGAGCACAGCACCTCCCTGGGAGCAGAGTAAGCCAGTTTGAGCTAGAGGGTGGAAGTGGGGCCACCACCTCCCCACCACCGCTTACTCTACTTTGCTCCCTGAGAGCCAAGCTGGGAGCAGAGTTGGTGTGAGCCTGTTGGGGAGGCAGTGCCCTTCCCCACTCAGACTGGCTCATTAGAGCCAGAAGCAGAGCCAGTCCGAGGGACAGTGGGAGGCACCAGGGCTGCAGCATTTGCTCTGCCTGGCAGGAGCAGCGAGACTGTTCTTCCCCTACCTCCTAATCCTGCCCCTGCTCACCAAGTATCTAGTGACAAGGCACAGCTGTGCAGGTGAGTGGCAGCCAAAACAGGTTTTTTGCCTTACAGTGGGCATGTCTACACATTCATTAATGTGCCGTAACTGTAGCCCTGTGGGTTCAGGCCAACTCTCAGGATCTCAGTATTGCGCTGTTAGACAGGAGGGTGTGACACAATTGCACATATATAAACACACAAATCAATTAGGTGAATACACACGCACCTACCAGATCAGGCACATGCACATCCAAACCAGCCTAGGTACATGCATACCTATCACCAATTCAAACACATACATTATACACCCCAAAAGTTAGATACAGATCACTAATTCGTATATCATGCACACAATGCCATTTATATATATATATATATATATATAAAAAAAAAAGTATGGCACACAATGCCATATATTGTGTGCCATATATATATGGCTTTGTGTGCATGATATACACACACCACCTACACATAAACACAGGTAAGTTCCTAACTGGGATGGTACAGTGTGTATGTGTGTGCTTGGGGTACCTGGGATACTTGACAGAAGGTATAGGTGAGAGAGAGAGAATTAAAATGTAGGGAGTGAAAGTTGCCAGACCTGGGATTAGAACCAGTGGACTACAGAGAAGCTGGCTGAGGAACTGAGGCTTGGAGTTACTTAAGGTAGACTGGGGCTGGAAACTGACATAGACAGCTGAGATGTTGGGGATGGGGGCAGATAAGTGGTGGCAAGGAGGAGACAGCCAGGAAAGAAACTGAGGCAGAAACTTGGTTGCTCAGGGGAAAAGGAAAAGGCAGTGGGGATAAGGTGGTGGCAAAGAAACAGGGAGTTTGGAGGCAGAGAGGAGCTCAGGACAGGTGTTGGAGGTGGCAGTGAGCCAGAAGCAGGAAAGGAAGAAATGAGACAGAAGTTAGAGGGGTGAGGAGCAGAGATTGGAGCAGGGCTGAACCATAGTAAAGCAAAACCCAATTTAGGGGTCCAAATAACATTTTTATTAAAGAGACAACATACTACACAGCCCTATAAAGTTATTGGTTCACACCCATGCACACACGCACAATGGCAGCAGGAGAAAGAGACCCAGTGGAAGGGCTGGAGTCCAAGTAGGGAAGAGAAGCACAGTCCAAGAACTTGGTTGAAGAGGGGGTGGGGGGTGATAGCTACCTATCCAGGCTGGAAAGGGATCTTTGTCCAGTAGGTGTTGTCCAGAGGGGGGTCACCGGCAGGGCCTCTCAGTGGATAGGCAGTGTGGCATGGTGCTGGTCAGGATGGAGAGGGCATTCCACTGGGTCTGTTTTCACTGCCCCTTTTTATAGGGGCAGACCTTGTGTGACCCTAGTGACAGGAGGCATGCCCAGGTAAAGGCCAGCCCGGGCGTACTGATCATGTGTGCTTCATGCAGGGATGTGCAGTTTCAAGTGTCTGTAATGGTGGGGTACAATGGTAGAGTTCCTGGTCCTGCAGGGTATTTTCTATTTCAAATGCTGGGTTCTTGTCTCTGTTCCTGGGTGAGGTCCGTGGTTCCTGGGTGAATCAATGCGTGGTGATAGCCCAGTCGTTACAGGCCATTCAGTAGAGGCCTGCTACTGTTGATTTTCAATCATTCCCAGTCACTCTTTCATCCAGGAACTAATTTACATGGGAGGGGTACATGACTCATACAGTTGCAACATGGGGTGCCCAGGCAGAGGACACAAGATGGAGGATTGATGTATAAAATGGAAACTTGACATGACTTTGGTTCACTTACAAACGCAGGCCTAAACCATACAATATCCATATGAAACCATAAATATCAATTAAAAATGATGATAATACAATGTACAACAGTAAAAATCAATACAAACCTAATAATAATACAATATAAAACAGTGGATATCCAAAACCAAAAACTTTCTACCAAAATAAAAATGTTAAAAATTATCCTAAGTCTGAGCTCACTTATGCTTGTCTATAGGGAATAGAGAGGGAGAGAAAGAAAAGCCAGAAATA
>NW_017728992.1:27925472-27937599 GCF_001723915.1 Gavialis gangeticus | reverse complement strand
TACAATATAAAACAGTGGATATCCAAAACCAAAAACTTTCTACCAAAATAAAAATGTTAAAGCTTATCCTAAGTCTGAGCTCTCTTATGCTTGTCTATAGGGAATAGAGAGGGAGAGAAAGAGAAGTCAGAAATAATTGGGGAAGAGAAGGGAATGCATATCTATCATATATATTAAAAAAGAAAAAGTGGGGGTTTTACTACATAACCACAGAGCGTTAATTTTAGTACCTGTAAAAATACATGCTAACTTAATGTGCTGTAATCGGTGCCACTGTGCAGTTAGTGCCAGTGCACATTTTAGGTGATGCTGATGCACAGTATTATGCATAGTAGACTAATTTTGCTGTTAGCAAGGCTTTTGCTGTGATGTGCAGTAAAATTAGCCTACTGAACTTCTAGCATCTTATGTAGATATGCCCATTGTAACAACTCTACTAAGCCAAATAGTACTAAGCTGATTAACATTCATTCAGCGTACAGGGTAAGGTCTGACAAAACCCTTAGATTGTATCTACTGCACTAATAGCTTCCATTGAACCCCTGATTTCTATTTTATGTCTTTCTCACAACAGTTTAGCACAACATGTTTTCCCCTCACAAATGATGGAACTTAATTCATTCTCTTCTTGCCAGAGCAGTTGAGGCAAATTTGGAGAATTTATTTAACAGTTTCTGACTCCTTGTCCCACTTCATACAAAAAATAATAACTATAGTCAGTGTACCTATTAAACATGTGGGCCTGCATTTTCTGTCAGGGCCCACTAAAGCTATTGGTTGGCCCAAACAACTTAATAGTTGCTCTGGAAGCTGCAGTTTATCTTCATCATCTCATTAGACATACAAACTGCTACACCTGTGTAAACCCAGGATGGTAAGAGGACAATACCTGTGTCACACCAGCAGTTATCTGCAGACAACAGGGTTGCACAGGGGATGGTGAGAGCCTCACCTGACCTGCAGAATTTACATGAGTGGTGATTGCAAGAAGGAAATATCTGTCCTTAAATCTGACAGTGAAGGCTGGTAGCAGTTAGAAAAGGCACCTTCTTTATTATAAATCAGTCAGAAAACACTGGGAGAAGGGGAAAGTCACTTTCCCCACACTTCTCAAAGTAAGCTCACACTTGCCATACTTTCCTCATTTTCTGTGTAAAATATTCTCTTCTGACCCATATAATTCAGCCATGCAGCTGTAGGATCCTATGCAGCAGAAATTGAAGGGGCCACACACCTTGGAAAACTGAGGCATCAGCCTCCTCGATGTGCGTCTGTAAAAATTGTCAGTTCTTCAAGGCCTACTTATGCTCTGTGGCCAGATGCATGCCTGTTAGTGACCTCTAGAACCTCACTGCTCTAACAGTGAGAGAGGATTTTTAACATGCTTGAATTTATCTCTGGCCTCTTTATATCTATTTCTTCTTAAGCTAACACTGTTCTTGAGCTTAAGTGGCTCATTTCATGCCCTGACATTACCCCTAATGCAGGAGAGTCAAACTCATCTTGTGCCCTTGGTTCGATGTGGACCATGAAACTTTTTGCAGGCTGGATCCAGCCTGGGGCAGAAGAAAAGAACAGTGACAGCAGTAGAGCACACAGCGGTGGCTCCAGCCCTTCCTGCATGCCCCATTGTAGGAAGAACTGCCACCACTATGTATTGATGCAGCAGCTCCAGCTCTGGCTTCAACATGGGGGACACAGTGGGATGTTAAGAGAGACTGCCTGCTCCCAAATTTCTAGTGTCCTGTAAATAGTCTGGTGGGCTGGTGGTGGGATAGCTGCCTCCTGAGCCAGATCCAGCATGTAGGCTGAATGACTGATACCCCTGCCCTAATGCATTTAGACATCCCCTTTCAGGCTACCACTTGAGTGTTATCATTGAGTGCTACCATTGTTGCACATAACTGTGAGACCTTCTGAGTTCCGTTAGTGGCTACGAACTTCCTTCCTCCTCTCGTGCTACTGCAGTGGCACACTACCTCTGATATTCCTAGGGCCACTGTCTTGTAGGGGTCTGGTAGATCTCTGTCTCCTGATATGCAGAGAGTTGTTAGAACTGCAAACTGTTACATTAGCCTGTTCTGGAAGGTACTTGTGGTGGGTGTGGTGGTGGGTGTGCCAGCTGGGGCAGTCTGCAGCTCTTCTTGGTGCAGAGCTGTCCATCAGAGGCCCCCTGGGGTATGGGTTTCAGCCTGAGGGCAGCTTGCCATTCAGGCAGCTCTCCAGGGCTCTCCTCTCTGCTGGGTGCACAATGCAGGCAACTTGGCTCCCTGCCCCTCCTGGCACCATACGTGCAGCCTGACTTCGCCACCTGAGCTGTGTGTGCCATACGTGCAGCCTCTCCTCCCTTGTCCATTGCAGCATAAGCAGTCCAACTCCTGCCACAGCCTTCTCTCCTCTTGGCCATCTGCCTACCTGTAATATGGGGCCTCCTGCCTTTCTTGTATGTAGCTCAAGCAGCCCAGGTCCTCCTTTGCTGTACACAGAATACAGGCACTCTGTTCCCCCCAGGAGCATGCCTGCAGTGGCTCAAACCCCAAGTTGGGGGGTGCTAGAGCATGCCTGCCACCCACTGCTAAAGGGGAGGGCAGAGAGATGCCCTCCAAGGTTCTCACACCTCCCTGCTGGTGCAGTGGTGGGGTGGCCAGGCACCAGCTGGGGCTAGGACAACACACAGGATGTCAGCCACCAACTGGGGGGAAGGAGAGGGCAGCAGTTGCCAAACTGGGGAGTGGGAATGGGGAAAAAGTCCTTTACCTGAAGCAAGCATGTATTGAACACAGCAATATGCCAAGCATACAACAGGGAACTACCAAAAATCTTTGCCTAAGCTAAGATAAAGCCCAGTAAAATGCAACATACACATCTTAGACTGACTTAAAATGTAAACCAGGAAGACAAGAATTAGTTTTACTAACCCTCAGGGCAGAGTGTCTCCTTACAGCCAGGCATTCAGAAAGGCTTTTTTTTTTTTTTTTAGGTATTCCTACCTTTTACACCTTTTGCTGTATAGTATAATTGGAGCTCTCTGCATTATTTGGTGAAGCTGTCTGCAGCTTCTCTTAACTACCTCTCCAGCACATGTGGTGATTATTAGGTTTTTGCCAACACTTCCCACCTCTCAGCCTGGTTCTGCAGGGCTTAGCTTTGGGCTCACAGGTGCAGGGCTTGAATTGGCAGGGGAGAGAGGACTAGCTTGCCTGTCTCCTCTGCTCCCAGGCACTTTTAGATAGCACTCAGAACACAGGAAGCAATGAGCTAAAATGAGTGTGTCATGCCATTAATTCACGTGACTGCAGATTTGAGAATGTGCACAAACAAACCAGTGGTTCTGTCCTGACTGTCACTCCACTGCCATCACCATCATGTTCTGTGGAAATTCCTGAAGCTATTGTCCCTTGGTGTCCAAATGCTCTCTGCTTGAGGGACTGTTTTTAGTGAAACTGAAAATTTGGAAAGATGGTTTTAATAAATTCCAAAAAATCTGGATAAGGTTAAGAGATACCTTGAAAATCTCTGAACCGCCTGTGTCCAGCAAGATTAGCTAAAAAAATCTTCTGAGAATAGTGTTTCTTGCAGGTATGTTAACACTTCAATTTCCCATCTTGGCAAGAAGCTGAAAGTGCATGAACATTTAAAATAATGGAAGAAAAAAAATTAAGCAATCTGTTTCAGACAGAAAAAGCTTGGTTCATATGCAGTTTGTACATTGGGTGAAAGTTTAGATCGCTAGCATCTCCTACACTTGACTTGAAACAGCTAAGAGAGAAAAAGAGGCACAGAATGAATCTCAGTCCTGTTGGGTAATTTTCAACAGTTGAGACTGAGTTGGTCTTTCTGTCAACATTTTAACTACAGACTTTCTGCGAGATCAACTTTAAAAGGCCATGTAAAGACATATATTCATTTATACACAAACCCTATATAGGGTTTATATTGTACATATGAACTAATGAGCTGTAGAGAATGATGACAATTTTTTTTCCTGTTCTTTTAGCTTTCCCCTCATACATATTGTTGTAATTAAAAATTTTCTCACATTTTTATTGTGGAGTCTGGCTTTGAGCATGTTGTGGAATTAACCCCATCCCTGCCTGGTTGCAGGCAAGTCACAGAGACTGCAGCCAAACCCCCAGGAGTTCTCAGGGAGAAAGGGGACGAAGGGAGGAATTAACTCTGTCCCTGCCTGGCTGCAGGCAGCTGTGGAGGTGTGGCTGGGGCTGGCAAACCCCGGCTGTGGTCCCCTGGGTTTGCCAGCGGAGTAGGGACAGAAGGAGAAATCTGACTCAGGAGCCATGGCAGGTCAGCATCTGGCCACACCCTGCCTCTGCTTGGGCTAGAGAGAAGGGAGGGTCAGCCCAGCTCACTGGAGCAGAGATCAGAGCTCTGCCCATCCCAGAGAGCCTGCCCAGATGCTGGGGGAGTCTGGTTTAACTTAAACCAGCAAGGGGTCTGTGACAGACATTGCATAAACTGGTTTGAGCCAAATCAGCTAAGTCTGATACTACATTCAACCAGGTTTATCTCAAATTGGTTTTGGCCATTTTCAAACTAGTTTATGTGCACTGAATGTCTGTCATGTTACAAGTGTAAACCAGTTTCTGATCACTTAAACCGGTTTATGTGTAATCTCTGTCCATAGCCTTGGGGGCTGCATGTAGCCCATAGGCTGCCACTTGGAGATCCCTGACCTAGCAGAAGTTTGTCTCTTTTCACATACTGTATTATATTTTCTGGACTCTGGCTCTCTGACTTGTTCATCAGGCTACCAAGCAACACTTGGGACTCATAACACTGCATTTGGCTGGTTGGTAGCTCAGAGGATTATAATATAGATCATGGGTGACTAGTGCCTCCAGAGTCTGGGGCTCCCCCAGCAGCTGATCACAGACCCCAGAAGCGCCAGCGGCAAAGCTGGTAATGCCAGCTGCGAAACTGATTCATGCTAGTACTCACTCTGCTTTGATATGATCTCAGCTAATTTAAACAGTATGATTCATTCTACGCAGTGAGAGGACTATATGCCATTAAACTCGCAAAGAAAATATAGACTCTACATTTCAGTAAAACTTAGATGGGAAGAAAATATAGCAAAAGTAAATTAGATCCTGAACCTTTATTAAAAACTTTAATCAAAGTGAAACTTTTAGAAGTATCAAAAATGTGGGGAAGGGAGACTTGGTCACTCTTGAATATGTCTCCATGCTTTCTAATGTCAGTCAGAATTTTAAACAAAGGTATAAAATCTTAACCCAACAGAGGGTGCATCTACATGAGATGCTGACTGTGTAGTAGATGGATAATACTGCTCAGTAGTGCATCACAGTAGTGCTACTGTGACGCTCAGTAGTGTCACTTAAAGGACATTTACTGGCTCTACTGTGCAGTAACTGCAGTTACTGCACATTTATTTAGTACTTGCTTATATAAGTACTAAATAAATGCACAATAACTACTGTGCTGTAACAGTCAGAACTAAGTGGGGCAGCATGTTAAAGAAAGTTTACACTGAATGATCCAATGATTTCTGCACTTAAATAAATTGCCTATCTCTGTTTTTGTGCTCCCTTTGCTGATTTTTTTCCCCCGTTCCTTTATTTCTGTAATGTATTAACATTTTTTTTAAAGTAGCGCAATGGGGGAGGCCTGGCAGTAATGAAGCTAAGTATGATGCGGCTGAAACCAGAGTTACAAAGTAAATTGAAAAAACCCCCAACAAACCCACATAGACTTTTTTTTCTAAAAATGATTGTGAGTGCAGATACCACTAAATCAAATAACTAATGCAGCAGCTGGTAACCTGAGGGGATATTACACTATGAGTGGCCCTCACAAAATGTATTTTTAGTGGTAATAGTTTAATAATTACTATCATTTGGAACACGCAGTAACTGTAATCAGTGGTTAATATAATAGCACTGGAGAAAAATAAGAGCCTATACTATATGCTAATATAAAATTCAGAAAGAAAGAACTGCTGATAGGCATAACTTGGAGGAAGCAACTTTGTTTACCAACCACAGATATTGAAACATTATTCATATTAGGTGCACAGACAGATCTGGAGTGGGGCTGCTGTTCTACTCCTCTTTCACAGTGAAGGTCAAATGCTAACAGCTGCTTTTCCTTGGGGCCCTGAATGTTTGGGTCCACCTGTGTCCAAGGCATGACTGAAGCCCCATGAAGGTAAGGAAGGTGGGACCCACCAGCTGCTGCTTTTGTCTCCAGGGGAAGCCTCAGAACTGCTCCTGGCCCACCCCTGCCGGGTATTTCAAGGAGCAGCTGTATGGGTTGCCAGATCCCTGCTCTTCCCCTTCCACCTCCCCCCCCACCCTTTCCTGTGCCTGCTCCCAAACCATGGTACACCACTGGTGGCATCTCCTGCACCCCCTTCTCAAATTCATGAATCTGCCCATGATTAGGTGCAATAGAGAAGCAATTTTTTCATGGACACACATGCTTAGATTTAAAAGTCACAAAGACTTGTTATTGCCATATAGAATGTCTTCCAACATCCTACAAGCCATAAACTTGACCCAGTAATTTTTGTCTAATCCTAAATAGGGGGCTGACTTTCTGGAAGTGATATACCCCTGGATCCCAGGTATTAAGAGCTGAAAAGTTGTCTCTGTCATAATGTGCAATTCTGGGTTTTATGGAGTGTAAGTAGCAAAGGGCCCAAAACAGCCAGCTTCTATTGGTTGGAAATTACATATTCTCTGTAAATTCGCAGAGATATCCTTTGATACGGTGCAGAATTAACACAGCTTTTCTGCAAAGTTCATTTACTAAATAGTGTTAAACAGTGATTAAAAATAAACAAACAAAATAAAATGCGGTTATGGCTGGTGTGTGTGAGAGAGAGAGAGATGGAACTTAGAATTCTGGAGGCACTCAAAGAGTGATGGATTAGACCCATACCTTGATTAGTAGTCCAGCATTGTCCTTCAAGTACAATTTACTTGTTGGAGTACTGGGGATACTTATGCATTGCAAGCTGTTACACCGAGAGATTTTTTTATTTTTGTTTTTAACTGCAGCATACCTGCACAGCACACATGCACCCTCTCCTTTTCTTTGTGGTCTGTGCTGAGGGCATAGAGAGCATCATATGTTCTTTCCAATTGCAGGTCAGGAAGGAGCTTTTGCTTTCTTATCCAGATGTGCTAGACCATTTTCAAATTTTCTTTTGTTCTTGTCCCTGTTATTTTCCAGTGAGCTGAAAAACTTCCTGTGGTTTCAAACTCAGTTTGTACTCAGATTTGTTACAGAACTTTCACCTTAGTCAGCAGATTCATCTAAATCTTTGAGAGTTGAGATATTTCTGTCTGTCCTTGTACTGAACAAAGTCTTGTCCTTTTACCTTCATGGGACTGAGTCTTTCTGGAAATCTCCCCATCTACTTGTTTTCATAGCCAGAATATTAAAACTATCATAATGAATCTTAGATTGCCTCAAGGTGTGCTTTGAGGTTGATAACATCAATCTGTCACTGGTGGTCACAGCTTATTCCATGAGTTTTGGTAGCTTCATGGCTTGCTTTTGGAAGGGATGTCTTCATTCTAGACATCTATTGTAGAAGGCTCTAATAGAGTGTCTAGAAGTATTACAAATGGAAGACCCCAATCTCAAACTAATATCCCTTCTTATATCATTTTATTCATATGATGACACTGTTTTGGCCTCTTGCATTTAAACCTGCTAAATTACTTCATTACCTTACAAAAATCTTAAACATCTCTACCAGTGTTCTACTGGTAGAACATCTTGCAACTCTATTTTAGATGAAACATATTATTTACCATAACACCCATATCAGTTCCACTTTTTTCAAACCTTGAAACTTTCTATCATATATGGGGAAAATATGTTTTGGTTAAGATACAAGTTCTACGTTCCGGAATCTTTGAAACTTTTATCTTATTTGTCACACTTCTTTTGCTCAGTTAATATTTTCACCTTTATCTCTTACTTAAATTTCTAAACCTAGCCTCACCAAACTTTTTAGCTTAAATCCTTAACATCATTAAAAATGTATACTGTATAATTTTCTAGACGTTCCCTGGGGAATGGAATTACTGGAATTCTTTGAGACATTAGTGCTCTGGTCTTCCTCCTTTTTCTCCCTTTTATTCAGTGTCACTGATTCTCAATGATTCTGTTGTGGAGAAGAAACTTCCAATCAGGTCTTGGGCATTGCCTTTATGACCTCAGTGTAAAAAGAGAAGAAGCTGGACACATGTTAGCTGAACAGGCCTTGCCAGATAGAAATCTCAAGTGCTTGAGTGCTTGGAATGTATATATGGACAACACATCTCCAAGCTACTGTTATATAGCTTCTCTTTTTTTAAAGTATCACAGATCATTTCTACAGATTGAGTTTGAAATCTTGGTTGTTAGTCTCTAATAAAATTACTTGCATTTTTTCGCAATAGTTCTTGTTCATTCTTTGCAGCTGAAGATGACCGCATCCAGTGGTGGGGGAGATGGAGAGAAAAGAAATGAGAAAGAAATAGGGAGGGAGAGCAGAGAAAAGGTGAAAAAAAGGAAACAAAAGAAAAGAGAGAGAGGAAAGAGCAAAGAGGTTTGGAGGCTAGGTCGTGTGGGTACGTGGGTGACTTATAAGTAAAGGTGCACCGATACATTGATATGATATTGGATTGGTACCGGTATAAAGAGAACTGGCTGTACAGGCAGTCCTTGGATTTACAACACAATCGGTTCCTGAAGACCACGTCTTAGGTTGAAATGTTGTAACTCGGAACTGATATTCCCATAGGAAACAAAGTTATAAATGGGGGATTGGTTCCTGAACCCAGGCCTGATACCCAATTTTCACCAAAAAACCCCAGAATTTTATACTCAATCAATTATAGAGATGATTAATATAGCTACATTAATGTACTTGTATTGTAAATAGCAATCATATTGATTTGGAAAGACGACTTTGAGGTGATTTTGCTGGAGTTTTTGAAGGGCCCTTGGTTGGACTTTTTGAAGAGTTCTTGGCTGGAGTCTTCTCAGGAGTCTTGGCTACAGGTTTTTCTGGAGTCTTGTCTGCTTTGTTAAAGAAAGTGTCCAAGGAAGTTTGGACAGATGTTCTCCAGGGAATCGGTGATGTAGTGAACTTGTTTGATGGCATGGCATTGCATTGGATCAAGCATTGCAAAGTCAAAACTGACATCAGAAAGTTGAAACAGGGCATCAATTTATAAACATTGTAAGTGTGAAACATTGTAACTCAAAACATTGTAAGTCGAGAACTGCCTGTATCAGATATTGGCCAGTGGAGGCCAATAATTTGGCTGATAAATGCCTGTGCTGAATACAGTTTCAGCGCAGCACTCAGGCAGTAAGGAGCACAGCCAGCAGTGTGGAGAGATGCTCCAGTTGGTAAGTTCAGTGTGGTGGAAGGGAAGGGAAAGGATAGGGGCATGGGGGTGCAGATCAATGCCCCCCTTGGTGAGGGAGGGGGCAGGCGCTGCCCAGGCACGGTGGGAGGGGCTGGAGCCAGCTTTTGTTGGGGGAGAGGCAGCTTCTGCCGCTGCTTGAACCCAGAAGAGCATGGGGTGGTGTGCTCCCCAGATCTGTGTGGGGTGGGACAGGCTGCAGCCAGGGCTGCATGGGGCTCTTCTCGCTGGGGGCTGGGCTCAGAGTGGATGCCAGCGGCACTGGGAGGATGTTACAGCCATCCCAAATTTCACTGCTGCTCTGCTCCCAGCGCTGCTATGGCCAGCTGCCTAGTGCAGCCCTGGCTCTTCTCCCCCGTGAGCCACAGCTCCACCTACCCACCCGATCTGGGCAGCACCTGCTTCTGCCTCCTCCCTCACTGCGGGAGGCATTGATCTTCCCCCGCACACCCCTCTCCTTGCCTTCCACCACACTAGACTTACCAGCTGGAGGCAGCTGTATCAGAAATAGGATGGGTATCAGCCAATATGCCTCCTTAAATATTGGCTATCTGTATCAGTCCCCAAAATCTCCATCGGTGAACCCCTACTTATAAGCTCGATCTTTGCCTTAAACAACCTGATGCAGCAGGGGCAGGAAAATGATGAGGACCGGGTATGAGAGTTTTTTGTTTTCCTGGCCACGCATTTCTTCATTGCCTCTGTTGTGCGTTGCTGTTCGAAGGCCAATGCTCTGTTCTGGGTTGATGACCTCCAGGATGGTCGGTCATGAGCAATTTGCTCCCATGACTCCGGGTCAATGTCGGAACACTTTAGGGACACCTTTAGTGTCCTTGTACCACTTCTCCGGTGTGCTGCAAGAGCATACTCCATTTGACAGTTTGCCATAGAAGATTTTCTTTGGCAAGTAGGTGTTGGACGTTCTTGAAAGGTGGCCGGCTCATCTGAGCTATGCCAATTTCAGTAGAGTATGAATACTGGGGAGAGCTGATCTTCCAAGCACCTCAGTGTCTGGAATCTTGTCCTGTCACTTGATCTTCAGTATCTTTCACAGAAAACACAGGTGCAAGTGTTTTTTAGTTTCTTCACATGACACTGGTGGACATTTCACAGACATTAAGGAGGGTTGGGAAAATGATGGCTTTATATACCTTCAGTTTCATCAACATTTTGATGCCTCTGTGGTCCCAGACTGACTTTCAGAGTCTGCCAAAGGCCACGCTAGCTTTTGTTACTCTCGCAAAGCAGACCAAAGTGATGTTTCCATCTGCACTTGGTACAACACCCCAGGAAACGCACATCTCAGTTAAAGGCCAGCAACTGTCGATGGTCGACAAGTTTGTCTGTTTAGGCAGCATGCTCTCTTATGCTGTTCACATCGAGGATGGAGTCAATGTGAGACTAGCATAAGCTAGCATGACCTACACAATAGTATGCAGCTGATAAATTCATTCACCATACTGGGGTACCTAGAAAAGCTAATCCAGCACAAAACAATGTACTCCAAAGTGTCGAGTCTACTTCCAAAGTATTCCATAAAGCCAACATCTGAAACTTTCAAAGCTGACTATGGCTTTTAGGGAAATAAACTGAAATGGGAGTTCTGGCTGTGTTCTCTTTTGGTGTTCAAAACTACAACCATGGAACTTAATTTGTTGTGTATCTAGGATACACAAAGTTGGCTGTTCAAATTGTTACTCAATTTGTGTAATATAACAATTCTCGAATGTTATCTGACATCTCATATTCCAGGTATCAAATCTGGGGAGTCATATTAAAACGCCTGTGTTTAAAACTGTGCATCTCCATAGTAGTTTTATAGAAATAGAATAACTAAAGGTAGGGGAAGGAAAATCCTTGATTGTAAAAAAAAAAAAAAAAAAAAAAAAAAAAAAAAAAAAAAAAAAATCTTCATATGTTAAGTATGGAAATTGCAGTTATTTACTGAAACATTATTCAAACTGAAAACGGGTGACTGATATTGCTATTATTTTTTTGCTTATTTATGGGCTTCAAGACCTGCTGTGCACCTGACACTTTGTACTCTACAATTGGAGCAGACACCTGCTTGCTTGCTTAAAAAAAATGTAACAACTTGAATATATTTTAAAAAACCCTGAAATCTTCCTTCCGTAGACAAACATTTGCTTTGTTTTCCTTTCACTAAAAGATGTTACAGTGTCAAACCATTTAAAAAAGAGAGCATTATTATTATATAATCTGTATAGGAGCCAGCTTCACAGAGAGGTACTGTAAATACTTTGATCTCTGAATACTGCAAGCTCATTTCTTTCCTTTCTTTAATTTTGCTTAGGCAAGCATTTACTGATTATTCTGAGCCAGGGTGGAGTATAGATCAAAATCAAATACCATTTCTTTGGTTGCAAATTGAACACAAGAATGTCATAGCACCTCATAATACTGCATAGCTGCCTGTAATCATGCACTTTTATATAGTTATCATTACTTCATGTTGGCTTTTCCTGCATTTGAAGGCAGATAAATCACCCAACGACTTCACTTGTAATTAGCCTATAGATGTGTATGACTTTTATAGTTTCATAGTTGTTAGGGTCAGAAGGGACCTGAGCAGATCATCAAGTCGGACCCCCGGCCATGGCAGGAAAGAGTACTGGGGTCAAATGACCCTGGCGAGGTGTTCATCTAGCCTCCTCTTAAAGACCCCCAGGGTAGGAGCCAGCACCACTTCTCTTGGA
>NW_017728992.1:27903623-27920472 GCF_001723915.1 Gavialis gangeticus | reverse complement strand
TAGGATCAAACCAAAATTATTTGGAAGGGGTAAAACATACAGGGACAAATTTTTGCGTGCATATCTCTTTATCTACAGTATAGGCTGGGGGGAAGGGGGGAAAGCCCCCCCCTACACTGCTTGGATTACCACACTGCCTTCTAAATTGGTCCTGGCAGGGCCTGGATCTGGGTGCATGGGTTCAGCATGGGTCTAGGGAGCCTAGGAGCAGCCAGAGAAGGGAAATCCTCTCCCCACCACTACCACCATGCTCAGGCTGATTGCGGTGGCACAGAAGTGATCAGGGGGTGGAGTCGCAATTAGTGGGGTGAGGGTCAATTGGAGTGACAAAATGCTGATTTACAGCCCATAGCAGAGAGCGATTGGGGAAGCAGAAGGGTGATCTGGGAGTAAAGGGGGCAAATGAGGGGAGGAAGGTGGCAGCCCAGCAGCTCCCTACCCACCCACTCTTCCCTCTTGGCCCTGTCTTCCACTCCTGATGCCTCTGCCCTTCTTCACCCCATCCCCCTCCCACCCTACTCATGTCCTCCTTACTCATCTGCTGCCTGGCTGTCCCCAGCTGTCAGTCCAGGGCCACAGAGTCCTGGACAAGGGCTAGTCCACCACGCAACACTGTCCTTTGGAGGACCACAAATCAGTTTTTTTATCTCAGGTGAACTGTTAGAGGTTAAATTAACTTGAGCCGGGTAGCACAGCTCAAAGATAATCCTCTTCTGAAGTGGTGTGACTTCAAAACACCTAGAGAGTACTTAGCATTTATTAATGAGCCTTAATGTGTGCTCATTTAAATTTTAAGTGCTCTTGATGTGGTATAATTGTAATGTATAATCTTACCTTGAGGGGAAAAAAGGCTCACACAGCTTGAACTATGTAACAGAAAGAACAAAGGCCAGTGCTAAGAAGCTAGACAAAATGTTAGGGATTATTAAGAAGAAAATAGTAAACAAACCAAAGTACCATTTTGCCACTTATAAATCCATGATGTGCCCACATTGTGTCCAGGTCAAGTCCCCACACCTCAGAAAGAATATAGAAGAGTAGTAAATTGCCTGTTATGAATTACATAGCGGGGAGGGGGGGCAGGAATGGGGATGGAGACCAGGGTCTAGCCCTGCTCCTCCCACCTCCTGCTGCCACTCTGGGTCTTGCCTCACTCTCCCGCCTGCGTCGCTGCTGCTTCAGGTCTTGCTCTGCTCTCCCTGTGCTCCCGCTGCCTCTCTGGGTCATGCCCCGCTCCCCCTGTCTTTCTGGGTCCAGACCCTCTCCACAATCCCTCCCTGCCACTTGGTATGCGAGGGAGCATGGCGCGTGGCTGTGCAGGAGTGGGGTATTGCACAGCTGCAGGGCATGGCACGGGGAGAGCTCAACAGCTGTGTGGTGGGTGAGAAGCCCTGGGGTGTGGTGGAAGGCGTGTGCGGGAGGGTGGTGTGCATCTCTTTGGGGGGTTGCATGGCCACATGGGAAGCTGGCGTGGGTGCAGGGGGCATGCCCCACCCCACTGCCATGTGCTGTAGCCAACAGGCACTCCTCACACCACCTTGCCCACTCCCTGCGTGGTACTCTGCAGCCATGCACCACGCCCCCCTCCCTGGGTGCCCCACCCCTCCCCAGCCAGCTTCTCACATGGCACCCTGCAGCCACGTGCCCCCATGCACCATGCCTCCCTGTGGCCATGTGCTGCAGCCGGCCAGAGTTTCCTGTAAGTTGCGCAGTGTGTTGGGTGCACTCATGCCATGCTGTCAGGTGTGCCTGCATGGCTGTGCATGCCACACAGCTTAAAGGGAATGCTGCAGCTGGCATGCACTGCCTGAGCCCCCCTGCCTGCTCCCCATGCGGCGCTACTCCCCACCACAGCCGGGCATAATGCCCCCTCCTCTCACAAGCCACAACCCCCACATGGCCAGTTCCCTCCACTCCCCCACACCACAGTGGGGAGTACAGCCTGGTCCTGCCCACCTTTGTCCCTGCATCTGCCTCCATCTGTCTGTCTCTCTGTCAGTAAGGCTCTGGGCCGTGCATGCACAGTTGGCTCAGAGCGTTATGGACAGATAGACAGACACACAGCTGGAAGTGGTAAGGCTTTTATTATATTAGAACTAGAGAATGCCCAGAAAGGGGCAAATAGGACCATTAGTGGTATGGAGGGGCTTCTATCTGAGAAGAGACTAAAGAGAGTTGAAAGGGAGTGATCGGCAGGGTCTCTATATTAATGAGTGCCTTCCTTGATGGCTTTGCAAAAGGGAACCATGCCAAAGTCTATCACTCACTAGCACCAGACAACAGTCGTCCTAAGCTGTAGACTTCTGCAGAATATCAGTGCTAGTCATGGCAGTGACCATGCATAGAAAGTAGGCAGTGCTATTTTACTTCTCATGTCATTCTGGTGAGTACCATGAGGTTGGCCTCTGGTATCATCATAGGTGGCAGAAGGGGAGGGCCTAACAGGGCTTAGCCCTCCCAAACACAGAGCAGAAGTAGAGCCTGCCTGAGGGCTTCCAGTGCAGCAGGGGTAGAGGTAGGGGACTCAGGCTGGGGCTAGGGGAGGGGCAGGTGCTGCACAGATGGTGGGGCATGCAAATGAACTGTGAGTGGCTCATCTGGAGGATGTAACTCCTGCTCCTGCCTACACCTCAGGGGAGAGGGGGGGCATGTGCCCCTGGATCTTCATCAGGCAGGTGCAGGGTGCACTAAACTGCTCCTGGCCAGGGGTGCCAGGCTGGGAAGAACCCAGTGCAGCCTCTGCACAGATCTGGGGGCACGTGTTCCCCTCCCATGCCTCCAAGAATGCATGCAGCAGCAGAAACTGCCACCCCCTCCATGTGCTCCCCCCCCGAGCAGGGCAGATTTGGGGGTCCCAGGGGTTCTGTCTCCTCCAGCCCGATGGTGCATCCAAGGCTAGCCCTGGTTCAGCCCCAAGCTCTGGGCCCCCTGGGTACTGTGGGGCCAGTGCAGGGAGGCAGCCAGGGCTTTTGCGGAGATGGGGGGTGCTGGTGCTGGGTAACGAGTCTGGGCATGGGAGAAGGGGCAGCCACATGGGTGTAGTGGGCCCCAGCCCTGATCCTGGCCTCTGTAGGAAGAACTCTCAAAATACTTACAAGCTTGGCAGTGCTACGCTTGCTAGCACCATGACCAAAAGAGACTTGTGGGTCCTGATTGACCACAAGATGAATACAAGTCACCAATGCGATGCTATAGCTGACAAAGCAAACCAAACTCTTGCGTGCATCTATTGATGCATCTCAAGCAAAACTAGGGATGTCATCCTCCCACTTCACTCAGCCTTGGTGAGGCCGCAGCTGGAGTACTACATCCAGATTTGGGCCCCCCACTTCAGGAGGGATGTGGAAAAGCTTGAGAGAGTCCAGAGGAGAGCCACTCATATGATCCAAGGCCTGGAGGGCAGGCCGTATGAGGAGAGGTTGAGGGATTTATGACTCTTCAATCTGGGATAGGGAAGGTTCGGAGGGACTTGGTAGCAGCTTACAGTTATATGAGGCGTACATCAGGACCTGGGAGAACAGCTGTTCACCAGAGCTCCTCAAGGGATAACAAGGTCTAATGGGCATAAACTCCAGGAAGGCTGATATAGACTAGACATAAGAAAAAAGTTCTTTACAGTGCGTGTGTCCAGGGTCTGGAACAAACTCCCCCCAGAGGTGGTGCAAGCACCTAATCTGGATTCTTTCAAAAAACATCTGGATATTTTTCTTGGTGGGATCATATGAACCGAGCTGACTTCCTGCCTATGGCGGTGGGGGCTGGGTTCGATCTCATGAGGGCCCTTCCAGCCTCTAATCTCTATGAAATCTATGAATATAAAGTGCCTACATAAGAGTAACTTCTGTGATTCACATAACACATGAACCATACTCACAATATTAACAAGTCACTCTTTAAGCAACCCTTGCATTCGTCTATACAATTTAGCCCATGCATACAATATGCATACCATACACACCACTGTCAGAATTTCACATATTAGTTCCACAATCACAGTGTGGAGCATTGTATTTAATACTCTACTGGCAATGGGGGACCTGCCAAAAAAATCTTCCCACGAGGAGTGCCTTCTTGTTTTGGCAACCATATTTAAAATGCTAGTAATCTCCTAGTTGTGATGATCTATTTCAATGATCAGTTGCTTTGCATTATGTTGGTTCTCCTCTAATAATGTTTTAAACTCTGGAGGATAGAGTAAACTTTGCACCACATGGCACAGGGGAAAAAATGGTAGGAGTTTACTACAGACCTCCTAATCATTATCAAGAGCTCAACCAGGAATTTGCCAAGAAACTGGCAGAGGCTGCATGCTCCTGGTGCATGGTTGTCATAGGAGACTTCAACTACCCAAACATCTTGTGGGAAGAGCTCTCGGCCAAATGCGAGTGGTCGCAAAGCTTCCTCGTGTGTGGATGAGCTCTGTCTGGCTCAAGCAGTCTATGGAGGTAAAGTGCTGCTGGACCTGGTACTGGCAACGTGGAGCAATCTAGTCAGTGACCTAATGATTGAAGGGAAGCTGGGGGACAGCGACCATGAGCTGATCACTTTCACTATCCACTGTAAAGCTGGCAAGTTGTTCAGCAATGCAGAAGTCTTTGACTTTAGGAAAGCTGACTTTGACAAGCTCAGGAGGCTTGTTGGCAAGGCCCTAAGGGACCATGACCTAAAGGGGAGTTCAGGATGTGTGGTTGCTCCTCAAGGGAGCGATCCTGAAAGCACAAGCAATGTCTATCCTATCTCAAGAGGAAAGGTAGCAAAAGGGCACAGCAGCCCTCTTGGATCTGCAGGGAACTTGTGTACCTCCCGCATCTAAAAAGAAAGAGCTATAAAGGATGGAAGACTGGAATCAACTCAAAGGAGGAGTATTCTGCTCTGGTCTGGATGAGTAATTTTCTATAATACCATAGGGTTAAGGGTGAATGGATCTGTAATTATGCCTATCCTAGATCAGAAATGGGCTATACTGCAGACAGAAGGGTGGAAATCCATAGATGTAGGAGGATCCACTCCTCAAAATGAGTTGGGCTTTATTTGCCCTGAGTATAACCTTCACTGGGAATGCTTATGTGTTAACAAGTTCCTTTCAAAGTGTATGCATCAAGTAACAGAAGAAAAAGCTTTCAACAATTCCATAGTGAGACAAGTAGATGAAAGGTGTGTTTGTGTAAATACAGGATGTTTGCGTCTTGATAAGTGATCGGTATAGGATTTAAAATAAGTTGATCCAATACTACCTTTTATGTATACAACCTTACAGTTAAAAAAGGTTGTGACTTTGAATTTAGGTTGCACAAGCCAATTTTTCTTCAAATACAATCCAGTTTCACTATTTTTGATGAATTGGAATCAGTACAAAGTGGTATGAATATGAATGTTTTATAGATTTCATAGACAATAGGGCTGGAAGGGACCTCGGAAAATCGAGTCCAGCCCCCTGCCCTAGGGGCAGGAAATCAGCTAGGGTCAAAAGATTCCAGCAAGATAAATGTCCAAATGTTTCTTAAAAGAGTCCAGAGTAGGTGCTTATACCACCTCTGGTGGTAGTCTATTCCAGGTCTTGGGGGCTCAGACAGTGAAGTTTTTCCTTGACAGTAAAGTTTTTCCTTATGTCCAGCCTGAAGCGGTCATGGAGGAGTTTGTGACCATTTGACCTTGTCATCTCTTGGGGTGCTCTGGTGAACAGGCATTCCCCCAGATCATAATGTACACCCCTTATATACTTATAGGTAGCCGCCAGGTCCCCCCGAGCCTGCACGTTACCAAGCTGAAGAGTCCCATGGCTCTTGGCCTTTCATCATAGGGCCTGTTCTCCTGCCCTCAATCATACGCATAGCTGTCCTCTGGATTCTCTCAAGCTTTTCCACATCCTTTTTAAATTGTGGAGCCCAGAATTGGATGCGGTACTCCAACTGCGGCCTCACCAAGGCCGAGTACAGTGAGAAGATGACATCCTGGGATTTTCTTGAGAAGCATCTATGGATGCAAGCCAGAGTTTTGTTCGCTTTACCAACTGCAACGTTGCATTGGTGGCTCATATTCATCTTGTGGTCAATCATGACTCCCAAGTCCTTTTCGGCTGTGGTGCTAACAAGTGTAGCACTGCCAAGCCTATAAGTGTGCTGTGGGTTTTTTTCCCAATGGTGAAATACCTTCGATATTTCAGTGTTGAATGCAATCAGGTTTTCATCCACCCGTTTTCTGAGCCTGTTGAGATCATCCTGGATCACCAGCCTATCCTCAAGTGTGGATGCTTTACCCCAAAGTTTGGTGTCATTGGCAAACTTGACCAGTCCACTTCTGATACCAATGTCTACATCATTAATAAAGATGTTAAAGACAGAACCTTGGGGGACCCCACTGGTCATAGCACACCACAATGATTTACTTCTATTACCACTTTCTGGGTCTGACCTTGGAGCCAATTTCCCAGCCAACAGACTGATGTAGCCGAGGCCCCAGTTGGCCAATTTTTCCATGAGGAGATCATGGGACACCAGATCAAAGGCTTTTTTAAAGTCAAGACCTATGACATCAATCTTCTCCCTTGTCCAGGTGTTATGTCACCCGGTCATAGAAGGAGATGAGATCGGTGAGGCAAGACCTACCCACAACAAACCCATGCTGGCTATCCCTCAGGATGTTGCCATCAGCCAGTTTGTCAAGAATGGTCTCTTTGATAATTTTTCCCAAGATCTTTCTCAGGATAGAGGTCAGGCTGATAGGCCTGTAGTTCCCCAGATCTATTTTCCTCCCTTTCTTGAAGATTGGAAGAAGGCCAATGTGGTGCCTATCGTCAGGAACTTCACCTGAGCACCATGAGTTCTCGAAGATCCATGCCGGTGCTGTGCTATGATGCCTGCCAGCTCTTAAGTAGCCTGGGATGTAAACTGTCTGGGCCAGCTGACTTGAAGGTGTCCAGCCTCTCAAGGTGTTCCTTTACATGATCTGTATTGATGTAGTGTAACAATTCTCCCTCGCCCTGGCTGTCCTGTACCATATTGAACAGGGCAACCCCTTGGGGCTGGTGAAAAAACAACGTAAAATACCTATTAAGCAGGTTGGCTTTTTCATAGGTGTCATAGTTTCATAGTTGGTACGGTCGGAGGGCACCTGAGCAGATCATCAAGTCTGACACCCTGCCACGGGCAGGAAAGAATAGTGGGGTCAAACAACCCTGGCAAGGTGTCTATCTAGCCCCCTTTTGAGGGCCCCCAGGGCAGGAGTGAGCACCACTTCCCTTGGAAGTTGGTTCCAGATCTTAGCCACCCTGACTGCGAAGTAGTGCCTCCTGATATCCAGCCTGAATCTACTCTGTCAACTTATGGCTGTTATTCCTTGTTACTCCCGGTAGTGCTTGGGGGAACAGGGACGCTCCCATTGCCTGCTGGTCTCCGTTGGCCAGTTTATAGATGGCCACCACATCCCCTCTCAGCCTTCTCTTGTGGAGGCTGAACAGGTTCAGGTCTCGTAGCCTTTCCTCATAGGGCCTGCCCAGCTGCCCTCTGATCATGCAAGTGGCCGTCCTCTGGACCCTCTCAATGTTGTCCACATCCCTCCTGAAGTGTGGTGCCCAGAACTGGATGCAGTACGCCAACTGCATCCTGACCAATGTCATATAGAGGAGGAGGATCACCTCCTTGGATCTGCTTATGATGCATCTGTGGATGCATGACAAGGTGTGGTTAGCCTTCCAGACTGCGTTCCCACATTGGCGGCCCATGTTCATCTTGGAGTCATAATGACTCCAAGATCCTCTTCTGCCTCTGTGCTGATGAGAATGGAGTTCCCTAGCCTGCAGGTATGCTGCTGGTTCTTTCTTCCTAGGTGAAGTACCCTGTACTTGTCAGTATTGAATCCCATCTTATTCTCATCCGTCCACCCTTGTAACCTGTCCAGATCCAATTGCAGCCTGTCCCTCCCTTCTAGCTGCCCACTTCTCCCCACATCTTAGTGTTATCTGCATATTTGAACAAGGTGCTGGTGAAGATGTTGAACAGTACAGGCATGAAGACCAAGCCCTGGGGGACCCCACTGCCCACATCCCTCCAGGTCAAAAATGACATGTCCACCACCACTCTCTGGGTGCGGCCCTCCAGCCAATTGGCAACCCATCTGACTGTGTAGGTAGTGACACCACAATCTCCTATTTTTTTTTTTAATGAGAATGGGGTGAGAGACAGTGTCGAAGGCCTTCCTAAAGTCCAGAAAGACTACGTCCACCGTGACACCTGCGTCCAGGAATTTTGTGACCTAGTCATAGAAGGCCACCAGGTTGGTCTGACAGGACCTGTCTCTAATGAACCCATGTTGGTTGCCCCTAAGCATACACTCCCCTGCTTGCCCCTCGTAGCTGTGCACCTGGATAATTTTCTCAAAGAGCTTCCCCATGACCAAGGTAAGACTAACAGGCCTATAATTTCCTGGGTCCTCCTTCCTCCCTTTTTTGAAAATGGGGACGACATTGGCCCTTTTCCAGTCCTCTGGCACCTCGCCAGAGCACCATGAGTGCTCATAAAGCTGTGCCGGGGTCCTGCAATGACCTCGGCTAATTCCCTCAGCACTCTGGCGTGGAGATCATCTGGACCTGCTGATTTGAACACATCCAGTCCCACCAGAAGTTTCCTGACTAGGTCCTCTCTGACCCTGGGCCTGACTGCACCTCCCCTGGAACCATTGAGGATCCCAGTGGCGGGGATGACCTGGTCCCTGCTCAGAAAAATGGAGGCAAAGAAATTGTTAAATAGGTTACCTTTGTCGGTTGTCAGTTGTCCCATTTGGTTTAGCAGGGGTCCAATGCTACCCTTGCTTTTCTTCTGGCTCCCCACATTCCTAAAAAAGGACGTTTTATTGTCTTTGATACGTGTAGTCAGTTGGAGTTTGGTCACAGCCTTGGCTTTCCTGGTTCGCTCCCAGTGCAGAATACATTTCTATTGGCACCTAATTCATAATTTTGCCAAGCCCAGTGTAAGTTTTCCTCTAGAGAGGCATCCATAACGCTTCCTCCCAAAAATGTGCGCAGGTGGGAACTAAACCCATTGATTAAAGGATGTTTAAATTCTGCCATATCAAAATCATATGCTTTATTTCTTACCACCCTAGCTAGACCTGTGGTTACGAACAATAGTTTCTTGCATTCTACATAAGCTTCTGGTCTCTCACCATTTACTTGGCAGGCTTTATAAAAAAGCACCACGGCAGGCTCAGATGGAAAGAACAATTTTAATATCTCATCTTGAATGATTGCACTGTTCTGGACTTTCTGATTTTTAATGTCCAATCCTAGTGCTGCAAAGTTTTGACTGTCCATGCTTTCCTGAATGATATCAATCAGGTCTACAACAGTGTAGCCTGCACTCTCTCCAAGCACAGCTAATTCTGCTAGCCAACTGATCCCCGTTTCTCACTTCAAAATTCCCACGCGCTTGCCAATACCCTGCATCTGTTCTGCTGGCAAGGGCACTATTGCTGTCTCAACAGAAGTCTGACCACTTCTAGGACCTGGGCGCTTCCTTGACCCCCATGGGTGCTGAGGTGTTACCTGTCACTGTGGGCTGCATGGATCTTTCTAAAGCAGACCCACAGGTCTCACCTTTCTTGAAACTAAAGCTACTTCCACATGAAGATGCCAAATCATCAAAGCTATCACAGAGGCTCACTATCTTTCGGGTAACCCTAGGAGACTACTCTTCCCTGACAGACTATCATTGCCTCTGCAATTCCTCAATCTGCCTTCTGTGCAGTGCATGGCATTCTGTGCCAGTCTGCCATGCAGTGGCATCTTTCTCCCTCTGCAAGGTGCTGTTTCTGTGTCACTTTAAAAGCGTCTTCCAGATCTTCTGCCTCTCTCATCTATAACCTTTTCTCATCTAATTCTAAATCTAACTACTTCTTAGCAGCCTTAAGCTCTTCCTTCAAATCTAATATCTCCCTAGCATCACACCAGGCACTGCGCTGGAATGCCTTAGCTTCATTCAGCAGCTTATCGATTTCAGCAGAATTGCTTGCTTCTAGTGGAGCTAACTGCTGTTTCAAACTTCTCGTTAAAGCTACCTCATTTTTAGCTTTCTCGGATGGACTCATTACACATTAAAAAATTTCAAACAGTGTAGGAATTGGAAACAGCCTGAAAATCTTCCAGGCTTTTTCATTCCGTTTCCTACTATTAAGCCAAATTTGCCAGCGGGCACATAAAACCTCATATGCTAACTCTGTATTGGACAACTCAGTGTCCATCCAAAACATTACGTCTTTGACACAATAGGACCAAGCATACTTCTTTCTTAGTTGTGGCTCTATCCACGCGTCAGATTTTTCCACTGTGTTCACAGCAGGAACCTCTGCCTGCTCCACAGAGCTGTCCATTTTAGCTCTGATAACTTCTATCACAGACACTGCACAGCACAGCAGCTATCTGTTTCAACAACAGTAAACTGGACTTCAACAAAAATGATGGCATGTATGACAAGGTGGTGGTGCGAACACAGTAAACAACACTGTTGCAATAAGCAATACGCTAATATACACCTCAGGATTTAACAAAAGCATTTGGAAAATATGCACCGGTCCTTCCTTGAGCCTGTCATTCCCTGAACAACCGTGTATTATCAAGGAGCTGACCCTTCTGGAGTCTAGCCAAAAATCACAAACCAAACAAAACCAAAATAATGCTTTAGGGGCCCACCTAGGGACGCCAATCTGAAAGGGAATGACTAGCAGGATCTCTGTATTAACAAATGCAGATGGTTGTTAAGCCTTTTTAACCTCCCAACCTATTTGCCAAAAGGGACTGTTTTCCAAGTATTGGCCTGCAGCCTAGCCCTGCCCAAAGGGCAAATATACTAATAAACCCACTCCAGATTCAGGAGTAAAGTTAATCAAAGTGTATATTAAAACTATTGTGTACAATACTTGCACAAAAGAATCTAATAACAACACTGTCACCAGTCAGTGGCAACCCAGAGCATCAAGGCCTAGTGCAGAGGAGAGCCTTTTGCTTCAGCCTGTCCCATTCTGAGGATTTTATGCTTTTCCCCTCTGCACTGGGTACTAGGTACTTCTGTCACAGGGATAAGTGATACTTTAACTTTCCTGCAAGGTAGAGCAGGTGGGCCAAGCAGGTGTACTCCCGTATGGCAAGATCCCACAGGTAAGTAGTTCTTGGCTCACACAAGCACCCTATACCTTCAGTCAGACACTGCTTATTCTCTCAATCAACAATGCCAAAGATCCCAATTGTGCTTACCCTTGCATATGTAATCTGTCTTGCAGTCACGCTCAAAATCCAATTGCACACTGAGGTGATGATGATGACTTGCAGGGGTTTTATGCTGACCATATCATGCCACCTGTCGATCACATCTTTTAACCAGTTGTCAATGAAATAACTCTGTCAGTCACTTATTCATCATAGCTGGACCACTCATAACTGTTCTCACCACATACTTCAGGATCATTATTCTCCTGCCACTGTCATTATATCGCTATAATGGGGGGCTGTGCATGCATTATATCACTATTATGGAGGGCTGTGCATGCTGGAAGCATCTTAATGTATGTATGTGGGTCATGATGTCATTGAGGGTAGAAGTTCAAGCTGTTTGGAAACTTCAGGCTCTCTAGTCATGCCCAAATGTGCCCAAGATATTATGGTGAAGATTACTCAGCATGGGCTAACATCTGGGGTCTAAAGGGTAGGTATCTTTAGTTTAGAAAAGAGATGCTATCATGCGGACATGATAAGGATTTACAGAATACTAATGAAGACAAAAAATAGGTATTTATTATTTACCATCTCTCAGAATACAAGAACTTAGGAGTCACAAAATGAAACTAGTAGGTAGTGAGTTTAAAACTAACACAAAGATTTTTTTTTCTCACAGCGTGTAATTGAAGTGTGGAACTCATTGCAACCAGTTGTTGTGAAAGCTAACAGTTTAGCCAAATTCAAAAAAGGGATTGGACAAATTCTTGTCAGAAACGGGCATCAGGAGCTAATGAATATGGGAGTTAGAGGTACAGCCTCCGAACTGGAACTTTCTAGATCTTAAATGCTGGAGGCTGTAAGTGAGGGGGGAACAGTAGAAAAAAACTGTGGTCATATAATGTTCATACTTTCTTTCAGCATCCACTCTCTGCTGCTGTGTGACACAGACCTATTTGCTACCCCTAAGGAATCATGAACTAACCGCCTCCCAGAAAAACTAAAAGATACCCTTAAATGGAGGCCACTGCTAACTTCTTGGGACAAATAAGAAAAAGGGGAAGGGAGTGGGGTCACAGGTTCAAAACAAGGGATCCAGAAGGGGATACCAAGCAGAGCATTCTGGCCAGTGCCCACTGTCCCCTGAACAAATCAAGGAAGCCTGTGGATGCTTAACAGTGGAACTCTGCCAGGAGGAGTGAGAAGAAGACAGCCCTACATTTGTCCAGGCTCCCTTCAGCCAGAGCCAGTTTGACCAGAGCCTGGAGAAGGTTGACCAGGAGGTTCTGGGGCTTGCTGGTACTATGGACCAGAAGTGTGTAACAGAAAAGTTGAGGAGAGCAGTGCAGCCAGAACCTCAGCAGGAAGTTCTGGAGAAGGCAGAAAATGAGCTGCAGCCTCGAAGTAGGTGTGCATCTGTGTCTCCCTCTGTTGGCAGAAGGGGCGTCCATAAAGCATGCCAGATACATGCCTGTGGTTATGGCTTCATGAAGTAGCTGCCATATGAAATCCCCTCTTGGGATCAGGGTGGAATACAGACTTGTTGATTGGGGACCTTACCCCCATCCTTGCCTAGAGTGTTCCGCCACTGGTTGACAGGACAGGATGATTTTGCTTGAAGAGTATAAGTGTGTAGAGCTTATTGCGAAGATCTGTTTGGTGGCAGACCATCTTGGTATTTCCCAGACTGCTAAGATGGTGGGGGAGGAAGTGCTGTGGCACCTACCAAGGCAGGGGCCCCATTACTAGCTTCAGTGGGTTGGAGGATATTGGTGGATGGGGGCTTCCTTGATACAGGATTTGGCTGATATATAGAAGGGCAGTGGGTGGCAGGGCAGCCTTTACCTCCTGGAGTAAGTGGCAGGAAGTATGCAGTGTGGGCAGCTCCATGCACCTGGGGTAGGACAGAGGGATCCACCTATTCCTGCCTGGCATAATCCCAGGAGGTCTCTGCTATGAGTGGTGTTGGCAAGGACCATCCTCCTATGTACCCAGGGCACCTCTGTCACTGGCATCACCAGCTGGGTATTTTTCAACAGGCGTTCCACAAAGAGGTCGGTATCCTGAGCTGGGGACCTGAAGGGAGAGACCAGTCTTCACGCCCTGAGGAGTTTCTAGCTGAACTATGCTTGGGGAGACCTCACAAGTAGAAGAGCTGCTAGTCAAATCAGAACCCTTGGAGGCAGCAGAGAAAGGCACAGCAAATCAGGCACCATGTCTGTCATGTGTCCAGTATCACTGTATATGAGCCTCTACAGGGCCTGAAGGCAGAAGCCGTGGACTTGGCTTCAGAGGTAGACCAGGCCCTTCCTGCCCTCTCACAAGGGTGGCTCAGGCAAAGACTTAATGCCATCCTGGCCAGAAAAACCTGAGGCCCCTTCTCTGGAGACGGGCCAGGAACTCTTGGGGCATGGCTAGGGTGTTGAAATGGTGCCAGAGCATGGACAGGGCCAGCTGATTGATGACCAGTACCCTCCTGTAAGGCAGGCCTGTCCATGCCTATAACTTCTCAGAGACCCTGACTTCTAGCTGTTGCCAATTCTCCAGCAGGATGGGATAACTGGAGGACAAATAGACCCCCAGATAGAGCAGTGATCCCACATTCCATCAGATGTTTTGGAGCACCGATGGGAGCTCCTGCCACCCAACACCCACTGTCAGGCAGCAGCTCTTGTTCCTGTTGACCCAAGCAGGGGAAGCTACTCAGTAGATGGACTAGCAGGCCTCCACCTGTGCTAGGTCACTTGGGTCCTGAATGGCAAGGTACATATTGGCAGTGTAGATGGATAGAACCATTTCTGTGGCTGGTTTCTCAAGCACTGACCCCACCGTGCACTTGCACAGAAGGCATAGAAGGGGCTCCAGGGTGATGGCATACAGTGGCCTGACAGCACTCTATGGCCTGACAGCAGCCTGATGCATGCCTTGCCCAAACAGGATGGGCTCCACAAAAGCATCCAGTTGAACTTGACCATGCATTCTGCAGAGGTGTACAGCACCTGGAGAAACTGCATGAAGCAGGGACTGAAGCCAAACCCCACCAATGTGCTTGTGAGGTACCAAGATTCACTCTGTAAAACACTTCCTCCTGGCCAATGGACACAAGGGCAAATGACAGGCTGTACCTGTGAGCTAGTTTGAGGAGATCACACACTAGGTGCAGGTTGTCGAAATTGGAATGCCTTGGGACCGTGTATGTCTGGTCAGGGTGAATCGCATCTGCCTGCACAGACCTACACCAAGATAGCTTTTACTATGACCTTATAGTCCATATAGAAGAGTGAGACTGAGTGCCAGTTCCTTACGTCACAAGGCTTCCTGTTCTTGGGGAGCAGGGTCAAGGCAGCCCTCGTGCACAGCAGGGTGAGCTCCCCATCTCCTTTAGACTTAGTCCAGACCACAGTTAGGTCCAGGCCAAGAACATCTCAGAAAGCACAGTTGAACTCCAGGGTTGGAGGACCTTCTAGCTGGTCTCTGATCACCTGCACTGACCTGTGGGAGGACCTGGAAGGCATCAGCATTGGTCAGATCTAGTGAGAAGAGCATTGCATGGAAAGCCCTCACTTTTCCTTACAGCTCTCCAGGATCCATGAGGAGAGTGCTGTCCTCCACCAGGAGGAGGCAAGTGATATACTTCTTGTCATTGCTTCTCTTCTCCAGGATATAGAAAAAATGGGAGCTGTAGTCCATCCTCTGGAGGAGCTGGATGCACAAGTGTCTGAATGTGCCACAGACATGGTTGTCATCCAGAGTTTGGAGCTCTTTCTGCCTCTCCTGCCACTCTCCACACAGGGACAGATTATCAGAATTAGCGGCCAGGCACCATTCCAGCTCCACCAAGTCCCTCTCAAGCTTCTGTCTAGCTACCTCGCACTGTTGGGTATGCCCCTGAGTACAGCAGCAACAGGACCCCCTGATGTGCACCTTCCCCATGTTTCACCATCTCTGGGCTGAGGGAAGGGACTGCTGCTGCTAAGGCCGGGCCAGAACTCCTGGAAGGTAGCTAAAAAGCCTATGTTCTCCAGCAGGCTGTTGTTGAAGTGCCAGTAGGCTGGCCCTGGATGTTCAGACTGAAGCATGACCTGAGTGTACATTAGATGGTGGTTGCTGAAGGGGCACAGCCTAATGCTACAGGCATGGACTTGGGTGATGTTTAGTATACAGATGTAGATTAGGTCCAGATGGGAGTGGTGTGCCTGCTGCTCCTTAACCCTGACAAAGGTGTGAAGGTGGTGGTGTCATCAGGGTGGTGGGCATGCTACCCATTCACCAGGGAGTGGTCAATGATAACCCTGCTGAGGATGGCTGCAGTGGCCCAGTTCCAGTCCCTGCCAGTGCAGCCCTGCACCTTGAGGATGATGTTAAAGTCCCTGCCAATGTTGAGGGTTACCACATTGAGTGACCTCATTGATGGAGTGTCTTGTTAGGTTTGATATGGCTTTTGTGGAAGACAGTGCAAGCCACACTCCCCATCAGCAATCCTGCTGCCCTCCCATAGGCATAAAGGGCATATTAAACCTGAGGGCCCACTGGTATTTCCTTATGTTGCTCCACTTGTGTCCCTTGCCTTCCCCCATGAGAACCCTCACTGAGTTGAGGACTTAGTGGAAATCCGCTCAGTGCAGCATGGTCTCCAGGAATTGGAGGCACTGCTGGGCCCTGCAGATACTGACTGTCATTTCTGGCAGGCTCTTTCTCCTTCCCACTCCCTGTGAAGGAGTAGGATGAGCAGCCCTTGCCTTTCTCCCCACAAAGCAAAACAGGGGAAGGGCACTGGCAAGTGGGGAAAGAACATGGGACTTGCTGCGTGGGGGTCCAGGATACCTCCTCTGGTTGTATTGTGGGGTGTGAGGGTAGTGTGCATATGAGGGGCTGTGGCTGAGGCAGGGAGGACAAAAAGACAAAGACACACAACAGGGAGTGGAGAAAGCACATTGCAGACTTACTCAGCTGAAAAACAAAACAGTAGGGAGAAGGGGAGTACAGCAGAGGTCTCACAACACGAGGGTAGGTACAGGGGTGCTGCTGCAGTAGCTAGCAGGATTTAGGTGGTGTTTACTGGTGTAGGGCCCCCACTGGCATTGTGGGGTCCCCTCTTGATGTGAGCAGCCATTACTGTGAAGCAGGAGGCCTTCCCTGTTACCAGATTTGCCCGGTACCTTGGGGTGTTCTCATTTATTAGGGCTAGGGTCTTGGTAATTCTATTAATGTGCTGCTTGTGTTACTGGTGTTTCTATACGGAGCTGTATCTCTCCCCCTGCAAGCCCTCACCCCCAATGGAGCTATCTTGCAGGACTCAGTTCAGTGGGGCTGGGTTCCTCCAGGCCCCAAATCACTCATACCCACAAACGCACACAGATTAATGTGATCAGCCTGACCTGGCTGGGTTGATCAGCATGGACAGGCTGACACCCTCATATGCCAAGAATCAGTTCATCAGAGCAACAATAACTACATTCAGACACAAGCACACAGTTAAACAGAATACCTCTGAATCTGGCTGGGTGTCCAGATGACACCCTCATGGGCCAGCATTCAGTTCATTAGGGCACGTCTGAGCCAAACTGGGTCAATCAGCCTGTACAAGCTGATCCCCTTATGTGTTTCAAACTCAGCACGTCCCAAACTTTTAGCCTCTTGATGAGCAGA
>NW_017728992.1:27899850-27903526 GCF_001723915.1 Gavialis gangeticus | reverse complement strand
GTCCTTTGTAAATCCAGATTAGAACTGGTCTGATAAATGCTGAGCTGGGTGTGAGGGTTCATTAGCATTTGGTGCACAGATTCCCCATCATGCAGTGCTCCCCTGCTTCGCTGATCCCAGAATTCACTGCAGTCTCTGCTTCAGGTTTTATGTTTTCCATCTCTCAAGTAAATGAATGGTCATCTGGTCCCATCTCAGATGCAAATGAGACCTAGGGCAGTTGTTTCACTTTTGTCACCCTTAGCTGGAGTGTTTTAAGTGCGTCTGTCACTGCATCTTAATCAGTTTCTGTTTAGGTAGAGGAGGTGGGGGGAATTCTTTGTGAATCAGACAGTCTGTGTCCTGTGTCAGGGTTCCCCAAGAACAGGGAGCTGAGAGGTAATATCCCTCCCGCTGAGAGGGGATGGGGCTGCAGGTCCAGGTGAAGGTGGTGGTAGCAGGAAGAACAGGACCAGCTCAGTAAAGCTCCTGCTGCTCCTGAGTCAGTAACTCTAACAGCACCAGGGGAAAGTGGTGACACTCCTAAGTAGTTTGCTGGGTTTGATGGGCCTATCATCTGGCCCAGTAAATGGCAGTTCTTATGTTCTAAAATTCTAATATGAATAAAAACAGGACATAAGGAAGGATAAGCTGGGAAGTGGAAGAGTGCACATATCCAAATGTTTATCTATACCTAGGGTGACCACACATCCCAGATTGGCCAGGGAAGTCCCAGATTTCGGAGGCCGGTCCTGGCTAGCCAGTGAAAATTAAAACTAGTATCCTGGGCATGGGATGCAGAGGCAGAGCTGCAGGAGCTGTGAAATAGGAAGCCCTGACAGAAAGCAAAATTGCCCATTAACACTAATTGTTACTTCAAAGTTGATCACTAACACCTGTGAAGTAAAGAACACAATCCCTCATTAACGGGCCATTCAGAGCCTGCCCTGGGAGTTGTGGGGAAGTGTTCCAGATCTGTTTCCCACCCAACTATGCAGTAGATCCAATAATAATAAAATCAGCGATAATATCCTTACCTCTCACATTTTCCTTAGAACATCACGGCTACAACATCACTCCAACTCTACCTAAGTAATGCAATTTAGTGCCAAGTTCCATAACTTGATTGGATGCCAGTCCTGTCCAGGGCTATGATGAGAAACTTCACAGGATGTAGAAAGGATGCAGAAAGTTAGAAAAATGGGGCTACACTTAATAAAACATGAATTCAAATTTGTAATTAATTTGAGGTTTAGAATTTGGGACAGAAGTTCATGGCAGGACTTGTTAAGGGCCATCTTAATTGCATCTCATATTAGACTATGCTTTTTCCAGATGGTAAAGTATGCCCATTTTATATTACTATGATCTTACTAGCTCCATGGGAATTCATTAGAAACCTGCTGCCATACAAAGCAGTAAGCAGTTTACTGTAATGATTTTCAGCAGTGCTAGCAGAGCTGTCCCATATCATCATATTTAATTATTTATTTTAATTTTAACTCCCAGCAACAATCTCCTGAGGTATACAACTCATTTGCGTGAGAGTTCCCAGGAGACAGCAATCATACAAGTCTACTCTGCAGCAGCATATATCATTATAACACAAAAAACATAAAGCAGGACACTTACTCTGAAATTGAGGACAGCAGCATTGAGAGCACTTGGCTCATGGAGAGTCAGGTCTGGGAGCGTCATCCTAAACATCAAAAAGTTCAGTCCAACATTTATTTTAGTCTCTTCCTAGCCAAGTGTGCCTGAAATTTACTTTAACATAGCCTGAAAGAAGATGACCCTTTTCCATTTTACAACTTTATCACAAAGAAAACTAATCTTTCCCAGGCGTATTTATTTTGTTTAAAGGGGTCCTAGAGTATGTGTTTGTGTGTGTGCGTAAAAAATGAATTTGAGCTTCTAGGCTTTAATAAGTAAATGTGTGTAGAGTAGAAGCTGGGTTCTTTAACAATGGAGACCTTTCTCTTGTGTATTTATCTGAGCAACTATTTTTAAAAGGAGTTAACCAAAACTAAAGCATGTTTAAATATTCTTTTATGGGGGGGAATAAACCATTAAAACCTTTCTTTCCAGTTGCAAAGCCTTCAGACTCTCGAATATAGTTATCCAGCCAACACAGAATATTTTGTGGTAGTCAAGACCTGTATTTTTCAATAAAAAAAATCAAGCAAGCTCTTGTTTCACTTGATATCTTTTTATTTTGCAAAGCCTTCCTGAAATTACTCATATGTAATAAAAAACAAAGAAACATTACTTTTTCTCTGTGTTTTTAGGTCACCTTTAAGTTAACTTTCTCCCGTTGATTCAGAGACATGTCGGGCCATAAGTAACACAGTTACAGGATTTACATAAGCATTTATGAATTAATTCTGTAGATCACTTGTGGGGGAAAAATTCTTTGCAATAAATCTTGTTTTTTAATGGCATCATCTAAATTTGTACTGCTGCATTTATTTATATTTGCTTTTTTATAAGCAAGCAACATTTTCCACAAAACTAATTTACAGATTTCCACAAAGGCAAGTTAGATAGTACTATTTTCACATATATGTACTGCTGAATAGCTCCATTGAGAGAAATTTATTTTTTGAATTTTTTTCTTTGTTTTTCTTTCCTTTATTTTGCACAGTATATGAACCCAAATCTGTTTCCTTTTAGCCTTTAAAATGGAAGTGGGGGATTTCAAAGATAAAATTAAGAATTTTTAATTTGTAAATTGCTTTCTAACTTTCATTGAATTCATATCAATATATATTGGAACATAATAATTCCACCTACTTTAGTTTAACAGTAATCTCTAAATAAGGTATTATTGGGAAATCATGTGTTCAGATATAACAAGATATTTTGAAATGGTCAAGAGGAAAAGTTTTCTACTAGGTATAGTGGTTTAACTAAGCAAAGTAAAACTCAGCAGTAGTCTTGGATTTTGGACCCTAGACATAAAGGTGATTGAATAAAGAAATAGATTGCCTAGAAAGGTTGTGGGATCTCATCTATTTATTTATTTATTTATTTATTAATTAATATGGATTTGACAAATGTTTGTCTGGGATGGCTTACAGAGAGAGAATGTTTATCTGGGATAACGCTTGTCTGGGATGGCTTACAGAGAGGAGCTCCAGGCCACAGTCCAGAGACTGCGTGCCATCAGGGACTGTGAGCAGGCGATAATCTCCTACTCCCTCGGGAGCCGGGGAGTGACCATGGTCTCCCTCCAGGACAAGGGAGGACTCCAGGACCCTCCCATTTTGTCCAGTCAGGGGGATGGACCAAGGTGGTCAAGGGCCGTAAGGCCTGCCACACCAATGCCACTGCTCCTTCAGAGCTTAGCAACAGGTATGCACCTTTTGCAGCTCCAGTTGAGCCTGCTGAGTTGCCAGCTACCGCAGGCAACACAGGCTCAACTGCAGCTACCGCCCCCGCTCTCCCCAAGACAAAACATGAAGTGTTTGTTGTGGGAGACTCCATCCTGAGGAGGATCTGCTGCCCCAACCCCTTATCCCAGGAACTCCGCTGCTTCCCAGGGGCCTGCATCCGAGACATTGAGGAGAAGATCCCTAAGCTCCTCCAGCCCACAGACCTATCCCATGTTTCTTATTCATGTGGGCACCAATGACACGGCTTGGAGTGCTTCCAGCCGGGTCATGAGGTGCTACAGGGATTTGGGAGCGGGGCTAAA
>NW_017728992.1:27899390-27899663 GCF_001723915.1 Gavialis gangeticus | reverse complement strand
CTTTGGTGAGAGAGGCAGCGAGTTGCTGGGAAGAGATGGCCTCCACCTCTCTCCACTGGGGTGGAGGCTCTTCTCAGCCAGACTGGCTGACCTGCTCCACCAGGCTTTAAACTAAGTCTGCTGGGGGACGGGGGAACTACTGCCACTGCTGGTCTGCTGAGCAATGCTTGCAAAGCCAGCAGGCCAAGGCACTTAAGGGAACCGACCCCCGCCTCAGCCCTGGTACAATCTGCGGGCAAGGCAAGAGCCCCCAAGGAGACACTTGCCTGCCTG
>NW_017728992.1:27899139-27899379 GCF_001723915.1 Gavialis gangeticus | reverse complement strand
GGAAAACAGACCTTACGATGATAGGCTGAGAGCCATGGGACTCTTCAGCTTGCAAAAGCACAGGCTCAGGGATAATCTGATGGCTACCTATAAATTTATCAGGGGTGGCCACCAGTACCTGGGGGAACATTTATTCACCAGAGCACCCCAAGGGATGACAAGGTTGAATGGGTATAAACCACTGCAAGACCATTTCAGGCTGGACATAAGGAAGAATTTCTTTACTGTCTGAGCCCCCAA
>NW_017728992.1:27885084-27894139 GCF_001723915.1 Gavialis gangeticus | reverse complement strand
GTCTGAGCCCCCAAGGTCTGGAACAGCCTGCCATCGGCAGTGGTTCAAGCACCTACGTTGAACACCTTCAAGAGTAATCTGGATGTTTACCTTGCTGGGATCCTATGACCCCAGCTGAATTCCTGCCTTTCAGGCAGGGGGCTGGACTTGATCTTCCAAGGTCCCTTCCAGCCCTAATTTGTATGAAATCTATGAATGCTGTTTTCAGCTGGGGGATCTGACTTAAATGGATTGTTGAGGTCCCTTTCAGCCTTTTTTATTTTTTAATTTGATTTGTAGCAGAAGGTGGAGTGTCCTACAATACCTCTCTGTGCATGAGTCCAGCAAATAGTCCTTGATTTAGTTTCCCCATCTGCAAAATGAGAACAATAATGCTAAACTCCAGGAGTATGTTATGTGAGGCTTAATGGGTTAAACTTAATAAAGTGTTTTGAGAGGAATGAGAGATGGCTAACCATGTGTTTTGTATTGTGACATTGACTATTCCAAATCCTTTATGTATCTTTGAGAGAAGATATTAAAACTAGGATAGGGAAATAAATAAACTTTAAAATCTACACAGGTATTTTCTCTTGGGTCTGAAATGCTGTATTGTTAACATCACATAACTGTCCACTTTTGCAAACTACTTGATTGCCATGGAAAATATGTGTCTCATGGGTTTTTCTACCTGTTAATTAGCAGCAAAGGTCAGTCAGGTGTTTGGTCTGTGCTTTTGATGACACTCAGTGAACTATATTTGGACTCAGTACAAATAATGAAAAAAGAGTGTCTAGCGTTCCAAAGGGGAAATTTCATTGAAACGTGTATAGAAAAATAGAGAAATCTATAAACCATACAGCAAATGGTGAACTCCTACTCCTATTTATTTCCTCTCATTTCTAAATTCTTCTCATAATATTTTCTAGGGTTTGTTTCTTTTTCATTCCCAGGGACATCTTGGTAGAATGGATTTTTTCTCACTATTCCAGTGTGTGTGTTCAGGTTGTTATTCTTTTCCCTTCGACTGACATTTTAGATGGTTAAACAATACAGCATGAAGGGCAGGGGTGTGATTATCATAAGATAATCACACCCATGGGTGTAAAGAATAACAACATGTTTCACATAGAAGTTTCTGTATTAGCTCTGTAGAAAAAGAAACCAAAGGACAAAGCTTTGTGTTCCTCTCCCTTTCCTGACTGCCAAGAATACGATGTTCTTCCTTTACCTCAAAAATGTTGCTCAAACATTTTGTAGCGTGGGGGGGGGGAAGGAATCACAAGGAAAATTAGTGCTGATATTTGTTGACTGTGTTCAGTAGCAAAGAGGAGCAGTAGAAACAGTTAACTTTAATATAAACAAACAAAATATATGTAAATATTTCTTCTGTTTTTGTACAAAAAGCAAGCTAATTTATCTAATTGCAGATTTGTTCTTCTAGTAAAAAAGGGCAGTTTTGATTCCAGTGCTGCAATGACTGCTTGTTGATTTTTGTATAATGTTTTGGAAGCACTGAACATCTAACCTCTTTAGAGAGGATCCATTGCTACAGAAATATGTTGGTAAATAAACAAACAAACTCCTTGCTCTTATTTTATTTTTAAAATTTATTTTCCCTCTACCAGAGCCTTGGATAAAAACAGTGGTATCTAAGATGTGAAATACCACTTTTTTATCCAAAGCTGATTTTTCCTTCTTTAAAAGTAGAAGGGTTGAATGCACACTTGATAAATTTGCACCAATACAAATTGGGGAATGATTGGCTATGCTGCAGTGCTGCAGAAAAGGACCTGGGGAGTTATGAAACAACAGTGTGCTCTTGTTAGAGAAATAGCATACCGTGCTCTATTAATGGGAATGTCACTTGCAAGTCAGGGAAAGTGATTCAGTACTGCTGAGGCCTCCCTTGGAAGACTGTATCTAGTTTTGTGCACTTGAAGAAAGGTGTAGACAAATTACAAAAGGTCAAGGGAAGAGCAATAGAACTGATTAGATGTGTAGGAAACACGAATTATGAAAAAAGCTTAGAAGAACAGGGATTATTTAGTGTGGAGAAGTGAACACTGGTGAGGGCAGGGGATTTAACTGCAGTTTGTCAAATCCCTGGAGGGTGATTACAAAAAGGATGGAGTTAGACTATAATGTGGTCGTGAGACGAGGACAAAAAGTAACAGTCTCAAATTGCCACAAGGAAAATTTGAGTTGGATATTAAGAACTTCCCAAATATGAGAATCGTTAAGCAATGAAAATGATTGCCAAAGAGGCTGTGGAAATTCCATCCTTGGAAGTTTTTAAAAGCAGATTAGACAGACACTTGGATGGGAAGGTTTAGACAACAACGTTGCTGCTGGGTGGTATCCTGAAGTCCCTTTCATCCCTATGAATCTGTGATTTCTGGGTTACAAACAAATATTTTTTCATAATCCAAGCAATGCTGATGTGTCAGACCATCAATATTTTAATTTCCAAAAATGTTGTGTATGTGCAGTTAATGTTTCTGTAAAGTTCCAGCAATAAAACCTAGATAATAGCAAGAAGTGTTTTGGCCCCAAGCTTTTGCAAGTATGCTTTACTTCTGACCTGGAGTAGCTATTCTTTCCTGGGATTTCTTTTGAAACTGTCTATAGCTAATGAAGTTTTCCATATTCTTAGATTTCTGTGGAGAAGAAATTACACAAAGGCCAAAAATTCATTTTGTGTAAACTAACAAACATTATCCCTCATACAGTAATCTGTAGGTGAAAGGCCCAATCTTATACCACCAGTACCTTGTATTATCCAGTTCTCACAGCATACCTATTGTATGCACTTTAAAAGAGCCTCACTAATTCTTAAAATGCTTTAAAAAATGAACTGAAACACTCCACAAAAGTTTCAAAAGAAATTTTGGTTATCATAAAACTCTTTGAAGAACCAATTAGCACAGCAGTGCATACATCACCTGTTGAAGTGTAAAAAAAAAACAAAAGAAACAAACAAAAAAACCTGAAATGACTCTCTTCAGTGAAGTGTAAATGGTTTTCTTTTTTTCCTTCTGCTAGGTAAAAAATGGTTGGTTGTGGCAGTGTATTGTGAAGACCTCAAGAAACACCAACAGTTTCTCCACTCAGTTTTCATGATGTAAATGAAGTCTGGCTTTTCCCCAATGGGCAGCTAAACCATGGACAGGCTAAAAAAAAAGTTTTGGACTGTCTTTCTAAACCAGGCTTCACCTTCCCTCTTGAAAACCTGTTAAAGGATTACAGTTGAAACGGACAAGAGAAAAGGAAACCTTGAACTGGAAAGTTAACCTACAATGAGAATTACGAGCACATCTTGTATCTGCCCAGTCCTAGTTTGTCTCTGTTTTGTGCAGAGATGTTATGGAGCTGCTCACCATGGCTCCATCAAGGTGACTAGAAATCAAACCAAACACATAGAAGGTGAAACAGAAGTACACCATCGTCCCAAACGTGGATGGGTGTGGAACCAGTTCTTTGTTTTAGAAGAGCACATGGGACCAGATCCTCAATATGTGGGAAAGGTAAGACCTTATTTCTTTCTTATATAAGGTACAGCAACACTTGCAGAGGAAAATATTGTCAATTCAGGTTCTTCCCTTGCTGATGCCTTCAAATTTAAAGGAGATTCCCCACAGTGAATGATTCTACAGACGCTTCCAGTGTATTTGCCTGTTGCCCATATTTAGTTACAGTAATGAAGATAAAAATGATATTGTCATAAAAAAGCAATGTTGTTTAATACTTTTTAGAGTTCTATATTAAAAAGGCAAATGAAGGTTGCTGAACTGAGCGGTGGACTTATGTACCTGCATCACATTCTGTATTACCCCATGTGTATAATGGATAATATACTAAGGTTAGCTACACATTTGATTAATTCAGGACAACTTTAAACTCTCTTCTGAGGCATATTTTGGAAACAAATTGGGTTTAAGGTCTTGACCAACTTGAAAGCAAAATAGAGATGATCTATTTCAGAGGGAAACCCCTATGTGGTGCACTCTGTGTAAGAGGGTAGATAGCATGTTCACCTCCAAACGTTGAGGTGTGTGCGCTTAGGGTTATGGAAATGCCTTATCTACATGCTGCTAAGGCACAACTGAAGTGTTGCAGGAGCCCAGGAACACTGCAAGGACTGTTTTTTTTTGCCTAGCTTTTGGGTAGTCAATCTGGAAGGGCTGGGGTAGAGAGGGGGATACCATCCCACAATATTTAAGTATAAGAAAAAGGGCCAGCAACAAGTTGGTTAACATTCTGCAGTAGTGTCTGTATGATATAATCCATGTTGAAAATATGTTAAAAGAATATGATATTTGCATAGTGGTTTATGAGCTTCAAAGTTAAAAGCTTGTTATACTCAGTCCATTCATGTGTTATGATACCACTTTTTATTACATACACTAAATCAATATTATCTTGCTTCATTTATCAAGAAAGATGACAAAGTTTACCATGGAAGCAAAGGCAGGTCAGCTAATAGGAAAGAGGGCAAGGAAACAGAAATTATCATAAATTATCATCAACATGATGCATCCATGCTTAAGCCAAATGCATTCATAACTCATAAGACGTAATGGGTGAGGTGGTTCTACTAGAGAGTATTAATGCAATTATGCAATTAGGCACTGCTTAAGCTTCTTTATGGCTCTAATCAAGAAAGATTGAATTAAAATTGGAATAACTATAGGAAAAGTCCAGTAGGAGTGGGTAAGTGAAGAGCCTATATTTAGAGGCCAAAGAGCTTGGAAAAGATTCCTAACAAACAGATTTACAGTAAAAGAAATAGATGCAAGAAAGCTAGCTGATTTCAATATAAAGCTGGCGAATGGACCCAAAAAGTCATGTCATCCATGTGTATGTGATAATTTACCATGTTCTAGGTACTATGTGCTGCCCTAGGGAGACTGCTTCCTAAACTGGAGTAGGGTAGCTGCAGCCCTGGGGTGGATTAATTAACATGAGGGAAAAATCTTTGGCAGTCACTGAGCCTGCTTGAAGTGCCTTGGATAAATTATTTTCAGTATAGGAAGAAGCCTACCTGCAGCAGTGCTGTGTGGTTGAAGATATTATGCTGGACCTTGGTAAGCATGTGTAGCAGTGATTCCCAAAGGGTCTGTTACAGCACTCTAGTGCGCTGCAAGCCCAACAGAAATGTCCTGTGAAAAATTGACAGTAACTAACGTTCTGTTTTTGCCGTGGTCTCTGCACAGAATGAAGATTTCTCAGTGAACAAGATTTGTTAGCATTTTTTTAATGGTTTCCTCTGAATGGGTGACCCTATCTCTCTTTGTTCCCCTGTGCACCGCCCCCCAAGCATTTTTTCTCTTAAAAGATTAAAGGGTATCATGCTAACAATTTGTGCGTCTGACTTGCCTCATCAACATTAGTAAATTTATAGTAAATTTATACTTGCAGTACCTCTATGGGGTTTAGAAGCATTGGCAGTGCCTTTTATATTTAGTGGTAACTTTGATTATTTGTTTTAATATGGAGATTTGTTGACCAACATTCCAACGTGAATTCATTAAGGAAGTGTGTTTTTTGAAGACAAAAAAATAGTAGTAGTCAACCTAAGTGCAGTATAGAGGCTATGTTGTGTTAGTGTTTCTTTTAGGTGCACTGCTGTTGCATTTTATTGTATTTACTTTATCAACATTTCATTTCATATACCTTTTAATTCATAAGAGTTTTTGATAGCAAGACCCTTGATCTATGGAAGAGGTTAAGTGGGCATCGCACCATAATTTTAGGCTTCTGTTCAGTGTCACTGCCCTGTCAATGCTGTCAATTATTATTTCAGTAGTCTGTTCTGCCTCATTGATGTTAGTGTGTTAGCATTTGATATCTGCCCTTTCACATTTTTCACACCCAATTTGGGAATAGCATCACAAAAGCAGAGTCATTATGTAAAATGCTGTTATAATGATTGCAGTCATTGTCATGGAAATGTGTGCAAAGGACAAGAATAGGTCTGCAATCAAAATGGTACGGTTTTTCATCCTTATCATGATATGACTATCAAGGCGATGGATTAATTTACTGTCATTGTCTGTTTGTTCTACAGTATGTGTTAGGGCAACAAGTCGTTGCCAGATTTTAATATACAATATATACCAACCCTTAACATATGTGATTTTTGAATTGTCTTAGAAAAATATTGCTTGCAGACTAGAAAACTGTATGAAATTAATAGTTATTAGTAATGCTTTTAAGATTTTCACAAGTGCAGACAAAATATAGCCCTTTGCTGAGTGAGATTGTGATAAGAATGAGAAATGATCCTTTTGCACATGATCAATTCTCTGTCTGGTTTTAAGATTGTTATTGGATTTCTTCACAGGGATTTATTTTTTTCCAAAACGATAGTTGATTTGGGGAAGATTTCCCTCCAAATATCCCAAGGGAACAAACCTATCTAACAGCTGCCTGACACAATGTTCAGTGTACATATGCAGTAAAGGGATGTCATCATGTGGGCCTTTTTGCTTCACAGAGTGTGTTCCAGCCTACATCAGATCTGCATTCAGTGAGATGGGGGTTTATGAGCAGATCTTACCCTTAAGAGTAATTGCAATGAGACAAAGCACTGCATGCTCCAGGAAAGGTATAATTTTGAGCACTGAGGGAAGCAGGTTTTCTGAATATATATATACACCCAGGAAGAACCCATATACACTCCATGTACACCCCAGTCCCTCCATGTAGTTCACCCCTTTCAGAAACAGCAGATTTGTTAGAGGAAATGCACAAAAAGTTTTATTGTTCTCTCATCTCCCATGATGTATATCAGTTACATTTCCTAGGCATTAAAAAAGCCAAACAACAAATATAAAAAGTGTGTGTGTGTGTGTGTGTGTGTGTGACAAATATAAAAAGTGTGTGTGTGGGGGGGGGGGGCATTTAAAATGTTCTTCCATTTTAAATGCCTGGAACAGACGGGTACCTGACTCCTTATGTTTAAAGGACCAGCACACAGGAAATAGAATCATAGCTACACATCTTAAGTTGGAGAAGCAACTAAATGCACATGCATGGAAGGGGCAGCAAAAATATCTTGAATCTAGACTGAATAGCATTGAGTGAATATCCCTAGAGTGTATGCCATAAAACAGATAGCATAAAGATACAAGCTTGGGATTTATGAGACTTGAGCCTGTTTTCTTTGTGGATCCTTTGGTTCTGTGACTTCTTAAGGGTGTTTCCCCCTTGTGCAACTACACAGCCCTTCCTACAAGGCATGAGTGAATCTGGTTATTACTGCATTTCACTTGCTTAGGGTTATTTTCAAGAGTACTTCTCCCGTAGCAGGAGGAGATTATTGTAGGGGGTTTTATTCTTATTTTTATTTTACCTGTCATCGTATAATTCTTGTGAGATGTTATTTATAATGAGATGGTATGACAAATGAAAGAAATGTAGTAATATGACTGAGATTAAAGCGTGTACAAGTGTTATAGAGAAGTTGGTCAAGCTTTTTTAAGCAAATCATGCAGTGCTATGTTAAAATATTCAGCTGAGAATTATATGGGAAAAGAGGTCTCAGTTGTCATCTTGGATTTTTAAAGTGACAATTTTGTTACTATTTTATTATAATTATTACTTTACTTTCCTTGAAAATTGAAGATATGGTGTATCAAGCACACTTCCTGGTAAAGAGAATGCAACTATATGACACGTAAGAGAATAGGTCTGATATGTCACAATGATGGCTATAGTATTTTCCTGATTATATAAGGGAAATTACAGCTTCTCTGTCATAATGTTAGTAAGGAGAGAAATTGAACTTACTTCTGCATAGACAACACTAGCATGAGCCCTGGCCCTAGCCCTTCAGCTTCACTTTCAGTTCTTTAGCCATGGGTTCCCCTGCACATTGAACATTATTATATGCTAAAAAACCCCAAAAGTTTGAACATTATCATATGATAGACTAGTAAACTTTTAAAATTTATTTTAATCATTTGAAACACTGCTTTTCTTTCTTCATAAAGAAAATGAAATGGGAAATGTATGTTCTGCAATCTTATTGAAGATTTTGCACATGGTTAGCTATTCTCGTGTCATTGTAAAGATGAGCACAAGTGGCATAATAACATCTAGAACAATATGTGCTTCATTTTATGCCTGTTTAAATTGTTTGTTTCACAACTAATAAATTCAGATAAAAATGATTTTTCCAGACTTTATAGCAATGTTATGGTAATAAAAATAAAATAAAAGCATGAATATTCAAGCACAACTTCTTTGGTTCCTACCCTGACTTCGGGCATTTCCCAAAGATTATGACTTAATATTATTATTGTTGTCATTTTTGTGGCTATTGTTATTGTTATTTTATCATTATTCAAATAATAAACAATATGTGTCTACATACATATATGCATTTACTGCTTTAGAAAATATTGAAAAAGGATTGCAAAACTGATGCATTAAAAAACAAATACATTAAAATACTATTTTTGCTTTTAGTTTTTTGTCTTTCACACTAGAAATTCTTGCTTGTTGACCTTGGTTGTTCACATGTAGCAGGGTTGTTTTGCTTTGCTTCATTTTGGGTTTCTTGATGCCCTCCTTCAGCCATTTCACCAGTGCCTGCACTTCTGGTAACAGTGGTTTGCCACAGCCGGGAGCATCGATCCCTTGGAACTTGTGCATTTTGTTTTCAAGTTTTCTCACTACAAGGATTACCTGGCTCAGGAGGGCATTACCACTGCTGAGGCTGTTGATGGCCTTGAGGAAGGGCTTCAGGACCACCAAGATCTGGGAGATGGTATCCCACTCAGCTTTGTTAAGTGGGCCACTGATCCCAATCTCCCCATGCAAGACCATCTCATGAATGGCCATCTGTTGCTCGACCAGCCTTTCCAGCATCTGGTATGTGGAGTTCCACTGAGTCTCCACATCCTGCATGATTTTGTGCTGTGGGATGTTCAGCTCTGCCTGTTTGTCCCACAACATCTTGCCCCCTTGATGCTGTGGTGGAAGTAGCCCACCACCTTCCTGCATTTTGAAATCAGGTGGCTGGTTGTGATGGCACCCTCTCCGGCAGCCTTGTCCCCCTCCAAGGCAT
>NW_017728992.1:27863891-27880084 GCF_001723915.1 Gavialis gangeticus | reverse complement strand
GACACCCTCTCCGGCAGCCCTGTCCCCTTCCCCTGATTATGAGGTGCAGCTTGTGCGCCAGAAAGTGGATGCCAACAAAGTTAGCAACATGGATGGCTTTGACCATACTGGCCCCATTGTCAGTGACCATGAACCCTTGGGTGAGCTCACCCTGCCCAACAAGCCACCCCTGCGCCATGCGGTTCATGGCCCCCATGATCTCTGTTGCCATGTGGGACTCGTCCATCACCTTGGCTTGAAGGAGAACCCACCAACAGCTTGACTGATTGCACCGGTGCTTTGTGAGGGAGAGGTAGGCATGATCTTCATTTCGGCTGCTCCAGATGTCCAAGGTGAAGTGTAAGGCCACCTGTGGACCTACCTTGCACAGCTCCTTCCTCAAGTACTTCCTGCATGCCTCATACAGAGAGGGCACGTGGGCACATTATACGATGGGGCCACGAGTGCCATGAGCCGTCTGAACTCTGGCCATTCAACTAAGGACAAGGGGTAGCAATCCACTTTGGGTGACATCGCTTGCCTTGGATATGCACGTCCCTGTGTGCCCGCCTTTCCCCCACTGTTCCAGGGTGGACTGCCTCTGTTTCAGGGGGATGGGAGTTTTTGAGCGAGAGGGGGACTTCTTTTTGGGCACTCTTGCACTGGTGCCAGGCTGAGGAGGAGCAAGGGCAAGGGGGGGGGTGCTTGCAGAGATGCATCGACATCCCTGTGGTGCTTATGCATTTCGCTCCCTTGCCCTGGTTGGTTTTGGCTTGGCAATGCAGGCAGGTAGTATCTGTGGGATCATCTGCCAGTTCAACCCAGACCACACTACCCACTCACTTCTGGGGTGTGGGTACATGCGTGGATGCTGCCTTTTCCCTCTCCTCAGCAGGCAGAGGCACAGCAACAGGAGAAGCACACTCAGCTAAGTCACTTGCCTCTACAACCACTACCTCAGCGTTCTCTGAAGTACCTTCCGGGGAGGGAGACCTCACTCTAGGGGAAATGTGAGGGGTGTGGAGCACAAACTCAGATGATTCCCCCTCCTTCACCAGAATTTCCCTTGCTATGGCAGTCACATCCAGATCCATCTCCAGCTCTTCCTTCCTCTGGCACTGGAGGGCTCAGGCTGGGAATTGAAATCGGGGTGGAGGAGACTGTAATGCTGGTTCTGCTTGTTGTTATCATGGTGGTGGTGCTTGAGATTGTAGTTATGGCAGGGGTTACTGGAGCAGATGCAGACACTGCTCCCATCTCCTTGGTGCCAGTAGCAGCAGAAGCGACATGTCTGCTAGTTGTTGGAAAGGGCTGTGTCTAAGTTTCATTTGTTTTTTTTTTTGGTGGGGGGAGGAACTTAGAGCTCTCCCTCTGCCCCCTCTTCCATCCCAGCCAGAAGAGCTGCCGCCTGCCTTTCCAGCATGCTTCATGTTTGGTGTGCTGGAAAACCAGTGCATGTTTCTGTAATGTAATGTATGTATTTATGTAATATAAAAATGCATGTTCTGTAATATATATTGTGCTTTCCTGCACAGTCAACTTAGACTGTCAGGGAAAACACAGATTTCTTTTATGTGGAGAAAGAATTACAGAGAATAACAAAAACAGAGGATTTTGGGAGAGGAATATGTTGAAAGGAATGGATTAGGAAAGGGTATTAGGGTATTTTGGAAAGGATTGGATCCCGCTTGCTAGGAACAGACTAGCAAGTAGGAAGTGAGAGCCTTCCTAATGCTGCTTGGAGGACAGTGTTCAGTAAGCTGTCAGAGGCACAGCTGACAAAGTTCACACCAAACAATGTTTTTATGCTCGTTCTCTGTCCCTCTCTCAGAGCACTGGGATTGGAAGGGACCTCAGGAAAGGATCACAGTCACTGGCCAGCTACTCATGTCAGTATCAGAGGAGTCCTTCCACCGTCTTCCTCCTCCCTCTCCTTAGTTTGTATTTCCCTGCGAGCCCGGCTTCAAAACTCTAATCTCTTTGAAATTTTTAAAATGTTTCGAGTGCCCTCATTTCATTTTGAAGCTGTTTCAAAGCCTTGCATTTCATTTTGGTTTCGGTGTTTTGAGCTTGAAAATCATCGAAACACCTTTGGAAGAAAACATCCATCACAATTTTGTGCAGCTCTACAATTTACCCTTCTCTTTTGAAGTCAATGGACTTTATTCAAGGTGAACAGTCTTCCAGTGCATTGCAAATAGCAGGATCAGTAAGCTAATTTGTTTCTCCTCTTAGGTGGAAAGTGATTGCATCATATTATTTTATTATTATATCTCCTTAGTCATCAGCAGCAATTCCTCAATTCGGAGATGATCTGTGGCTCACTGATGGCTAATACAGGGTGATACAGAAGGATACAGGGTGATACAGAAGGATATTAACATCCTTCTTATTTGAGACTTCTGTGATTGCAAGTTATCTGCACTGTCTGATTTTAGGATTTTATAGAGAGGGGCAGGGAAGAGGGATTTGATTTAAAGCCCCTAGAAATTTACCTTAAGAAGTTCCTCTACCAGTCTTCGGTGTACGATTCACACTCCTTAGTTACTACTTCACTCGTGGAGGGAAAAAAACATACTTCTAAAACTTTTATTTTAGAGGCTGTATTCAGTAATAATAATTTTCCTCATCCCTTTTATAAACTGTGAGCTCCTCCCCACATTCCTTTTTTGTAAAGGTGGTATGATATTTGTCTGCCTGGTGTATTTTATAATGTCCATCTACAACTCCACCCCCTACCTCTTTACCACTCTCTCTTAGTCTCAGTGTGCCTATTTAAGCTTTTAACTGAATTATGTTTTAATTTGCATAGTCTGTCTCGAATGAAAAGTACATAAAACAGTAATGCTATTCATAACTGTGCTAAGCTCTGAAGCCATAGGACTAAATTAGGGGTATGTGAATGGGCAACTATAGAATTTGGACCATCATTGCTAAATGAACAATATAAAATATTCAGTAAGCCATTTAGTGTTTGTTCTGGAGAAAAGTGACAGGGCGGAGCAGTCAGGAAGGGTTTAATATCTGCTATAAGGTTTCAAGAAAGCCTTGTCCTTTTCCTAAGGTAGAGGAAGTCAGAAAGGAAAAATCCTATGAAAACTTGCTGCTTACTTGTTTCTTTTTGTGTCAAAGTTAAACCATAATCTGAGGGAAAGTTAGGAAGGAGACTTGGTCGTGGGTTTTCCTTGGCTGCTGAGGGAACCTACCAATTTACAAAGGTTGTTTGTATATTGCATAGTGGTGTGGCACTAAAGGTAGTGATTCATGAGCTTGATCTGGAACATCTTGCCGTCTTTGTAATTGCTTCTTCACCTCATTAGATACTTTGCATGCATGGCTTCTTTCAGTTGTTATATCAAACTAATAATGTAAAATGCCAAAAAAACGCATATGCTTGTGTTCAATCCTACATGCACTATTTTTAATTATAATGAAAATTTGTCAGGCAATAAAGAACAAGCTGTAGATTAGAAAAACAAGGTTCTCTTTCAGTGCTTACCCATATGCATATCATCAGCTTAGGTATACATGAATCTACCTACAGCACTCAAACCTGGAGGCTTTCTGGCTTACTGGCATGCGTACTTCTTGAACAATTCTAGCTTTCCTCTGTTTAGGTTGAGAAAAAGAGAAGTCCTGGACTTTGCTTATTGTCACTTACGGCTTCTACCTTGTCCTTGGAATTCCAGCCTTATCCATCATGCATAGGTACCGATCCCGTAGTCTCTGGGCATACCCAAATATCTATACTATATTGATGAATCTGACATCCCTCAGAAATACTCCAAATGTAGGTTGGAGCTTTAGGAGCTGGTTTCAATTATAACTCCTGAGTAAGCTGATGGGATCTGCTCCAATCCTGGCACTCTGACAATCAAATATTGACTTATTTCCTTAGCTCTGGAGAAAGAGCTAAGCATGGCTTCCAAGAGAGCATCTCTCAGGACTCCATGAGATCTTACAGCTGTCTGGCACCACCATTTTTCCAGGTACCCTCAATGATTTTTGGCACTGGGATGATTCAGTGTTTCTTCAGAGCACTTCAGTGTCTGTATTTATGGATCCACAAATTTTTTCACCAGTTTGATCCATGATTACATCCTTTGATTTAGCTTTTGTTTTGGTCCATATGCCACTGCCAGTAGAGTTTAGTTCCAGTGCAAAGCATGGTTCTGCTCATTCAGTGGAACAGAATATAAGGAACACAGATTCCTTGAAGGGACAATTTTGGTTTTCAAGACCTGCTTCCTCAGGCCTCATGATTTCCAGCTCAGTTCTTTTAGGGTTATTATGTAGCCTTTGCAATGTGGACATTCTTGCTTTGGCATATATAGTCCTTCCTGATGAGAGGGAAAAATTGTCCTGCCACCATCCTATTCCTGAAATGTACCCCTCCATAACTCCTTGCATCCCCTTCACCAATGTGGGGGAATTTTCTGCATCTATATACAAGAATAAGTAGTCCACAGGAAACTCTTTCCCCCCTCTTTTATTCCTTCCTTGCCATTGTCCCAAGAGATTATCAATATTCCTGGTTTTCAGAATCAGATGATACAAACTCTCAGCTTTGATTCTGAAATTTTTGCCAGAGGAAGCCAGTGGGCCTTTACGCAGACTAGCTGATGTCTGCAGCAATCTGTTCCTGTGATGCCATAATGGACCTTGTCAGGGTTGTCTAGAAAACCACAAATACCTACCTGCCTTTTTATAGCAAGGAGGAGGATAAAGTACCAGATCTTGCCCTGACCTCCTGCCTTGATTTGTTGGTGCGGCTAATAAGAAGGCAAGGTAATTCTGGTCGTCTTCTAAAGAGAAGGAGCCACAGTGATGAGACCTGTTTGAGAGATGAACCTAGTTCTCCAAGATTGTCTAGTTTGAAACTGCCAGTTACCAGGCTCTGCTTGCAGGTATGAGTTATGCATTTATGAATGCATTGCTAATTTCATGGATAATCTACTATACGGAATTGCATTGAAAAAGGCCTTTTTAGCCCGTATTTTTTAGGGGCAGGCAGTGGCAAAGACTCTTAAGGACTCAAGAGCTATCCTTTACTAATCTTGGATTAACAATATGTACCTCATCAGCATGGGTAATATCACCAGCTCTGTCCTCATCAAATGTTCCTTATCACATTTTTATATTTTATTGAAGTAGCGATAGATAATTCTGAGTTTTATTTACATATTCCCAAACATTTCAGTTATTCACATGTAGGATAATCTCTAATTACAAAGGCAGTCATAAACCTTGAAGGGGGCAGGGCTATGAAAGGGTCGTGTAAGATGTTTTTGCTCAGTAACATTTTATTGCAGCTTTGAGAGAGGCGATTGGGTCCTGGAAAGCAGTCAGTTTTCATGTAAGTGGTTTTTCCATGCAAGCATGTCAACTAGAACTTGAACAGTAAAGCTGAAAAGAATAGAAACATAAGAGCTTCTTACCTTATTTTGAAATGGGTTGATGAAGTAAAATGTACAGACAGATTAGGTTTAGGCTAAGACAAACTCTGAACTATGGTCAAAATGCAAATGGGCAAGGATAGTTTTAAGTCTCCTTTCCATCCTTATACTCTTGGAACCACTTGGCTAAATGTCAGTCTTGGACAAAATTAGAATAGTTTTGTTATTCTGTTTCAGTGCAGGCTGTCCATGGTAGCTGGAAACTGATGGAATTGGGAAGTAGCAGGGGTAGCTCCAGAGGTGGGGGGAAGTTGCATGATCATATCTTTCTTACAAATCATACCACATGAACAGCAGCCAAGGGCTTTATTCCCTGAATCAGGTAAGAATCCCACCTCCACTTGTCCCTTCCGTGCTCAGCATCAATCTACTTCCACTGCTTCTCTCCCTTGCCCTGCTACTCTCTGTCCCTGTTGTGTCTGGGTGTGGAGGGAGATGCAGAACTGTTCCTACCCATTCTTGCTGGTCTGAGCAGGGGCCAGACTTGGCCCATGACAACAGCAGTGGCAGTAGAGGGTAGGTTCCTCCTCCTACCTACTACCCCCAGAAGCAGGATTGTGAAGGGGAAAACCACCACTTGCTTCCACTTCCATTGATGTCTCTGATCCCAGCTTCCTGTGCAACCCAGTTGGAGCAGGACAGGAGTGAATATGGAGCCCCTCCCACGCCCGGGGGGAAGCCAGAGACCTGTGGGGACTATGGCAGTAGTGGTCTGAGCAGTTGGTGCCACTGAGCATGGAGGGGAAGAGGAGAGGCACTGAGAGCTGAGGGAAGAATTCTTACCAGACTTGGGGACTAAAAAAAACCAGAACAGTTCCTGGCTGCTGCTCTCGTGGTGAAGTCTGCTTACCCTGGTAGGGTGGGGGGGAAGCTGGGAGCAAAGGTGCACTGTCAGACTTGACCACAACTGGCATACTATGTTTGGCAAAAGGATTTTGTGTGTGTGATCACATGCTTTGCAGCAGTGTTCTCAAGTCTTGCCATTTCCAGATAGCCAGAGTAATAGTTTAAAACCAATACATACTTTTTTCAGCAAAAGTGAACTGATGTACAGCTACTTTGGACCAGGGTGCCAATTATTCTGATCACTGTCCCCCTACCCCTTTACAAAATTCTGGATCCATGGGAAGTAGTGTATCATGGAATCATAAAGAAGTAGGGCTGGTAGGGACCTCAAGAGGTCACCCAGTCAAAGTTTTTGACTGAGGCAGGATAATCCCTATCCAAACCATCTTACACAAATCCATTGTCTAACTTCTTAACAGAACTACACAGTGAACCCTGACATAACACAAAAATAACACCTTAACCTCCTAAACTATCAGTCAAGAATAGCACATAGTAGCCTTAACACAATATGGCTATTGACGGTTCAAAGTCACAGAGAACGGGGCAGGAATGGACCTCTGGATATCGAGTCTAACATGCTGCTGAAGGCACCATCTAAACAATCCCTGACAAATTTTGTCTTGCATGTAAAAACATTCAGTGACAAGAGAGTCCACATCTTCTAGGTAATCAGTGGTGTCAGCATTTTATAATCTGTGGATTAAAATTTAACCTTTTTTTTTTCCAGCCTAAGTTTCAAAGGAAAGCAGAATTGAGGGTCCATTTTTTCCCTTCTATAATTTGAAACCAGGAAGTAGGCAAGAAATAAACCAATAAATAGTTAAGAAATAGCTTCCTACAAGAGAAGATGGTTTAGAGTAAATAATCTGATTTTTTTTTTCATTTTATAATTATTTTTTCTTGTGTGGGATGATTCTGTGTGCTTGTTTATCTTGTCTTCTGGCTGCATTAATTAATTATTGGTGAAGTTAAAGTTAATTAACATATTCAATACATCATTTATCACTTGAAATAATGTAGGTTTTCAAAGGAGTCTTGCTTATAGAATATAGTGACAAAATTTGTGGTTTAAAGTATCTAGGACTTCTTACATGAGAGTTTGAATTCATATTTGCACTTTTGAAAATGCATTACTAAGGAACAGTATTCAAGTTTAATTGAGGAAAACCTCCCTATGTAGGAAAGTCCTTTCATATTACTGAAGTAAAAATATAGATAATTGATATAAATCCATTTTTGCTTAGATATTTAACTATGGTAGACTATTTGTAATTTGTTTTAATATCATTTTGCTCTTTTTGTTTTACCCATTATTGCAGAGAAGCATGATACAAGGGAATATTGTCTGTAATTCAGCTGATATACAGAGTGGTTTGGAGCTGATTGTGTTGCCAAAATCAGTGTTTTTCAACACTTAATTTGTAAAGACAGTACAATATGACATGTGTTAGCACAAAGTTTGGATAAAGAAGATAGCTCTGCAGCATTACTATTTTTTTAACTCTTATGTGCTAGATGCTTGTATCAGTGTTTCTAGATGAAGCATAAAGGTGGTAACCATAACATGCTAATTCCTAGTAACAGTACAGTTAATGCACTCACTTGCATTGACAGTATAAGGCATTTGGCATTAGATCCCAGCGAAAGAATACCTTTACATGTGGAACTTTAAGATCATGAGCAACTGTCAGTAGGTAGGAAGACTGTATGCCTTTTTCAAGTATAACAACACCAAACTGCACATACAGAGTGCTCCACGTGGCAAAAAGCCACCTTGGTTCCTCCCCAAAAATCTCTGCCCTGTGACACTGTGATTTAAATCTCTGTGCTGTGACCATTCAGTTAGAATAGGCCCAGCACACAGGGGACCACACCCTCAGCCTCTCTCTTTAGGGAACTTGAGCTGGCTGCATTCCTGAGGGAGTGGGGAAACCTGCTCCCTCTGCTTACGTGACTGGTACCTGGGTGAGGGGCATCTACCTGGGGAGCTGGAATCTGCCCGGTAACAGGTGATGCATTTCAGATTGGTTGGCTGACAGCCAACTGGGGCTGGCCTCCACTGGCCCAGGTGAATGAAGTCACAGGGGCTATATAAGTTAGGATGGGGAAGGAGGCCGTCTCTTCAGCCATGAGGTGAGGCTGGAGCCATGAGGGGGAGACTCAGAGGAGCATAAACATCGGAAAGGGCCCTCTCCCCCAAAAGCTCATGAACAAGGAACAGCCAGACACCGGAAAGGATCTCATCAGCCTCTGGAAGAAGTGTGTGAGTAAGCTACTCGAGATCTGATAGATATCTAGCTGGCAGTAATTTAGATGCGTTATCAAAAGGCTACCGCAGCCAGACTGTTTGCTCTTTAGGATTTCTAAGATATTGTTCAATCCTGTACCCTCGTTTACCCTACCCGTTGTAATCAGTAAAGTTCTCCTTTTTGACTGGTGTGGGAGACTTATTGGGGGGTGGGTCTAAATTATGCCTAAGAGACTCCTTAGGTCTGCGGACTAAGGGAGACTTTACTTTTTGCCCCTGGACTTGGGGAAGTGCCCCAAGTGCCTGTATTGGGTCGAGTACCCATAGGACTATTAGGCCTGTATTTCCCTGAGGATACAGGACCAAGACAGTCCACCCTCGGGGTGGTGGCGGCATGTTACCCCCAGACTAGCGAGTGTGCTCCGGGAGAGGGGTCGGCCGGACATAAGGCGCCCCTAGGGAGGCATTCGGAGCCTGGAAGGTGGTCGGGCGCAGGGAGGTGGGCGGCTCAATGCAGGAGCGCCCCCTACTGGCCCGCCTCACGTGGTGGAAATAGCAGTGGGATACGAATACCCAGCTGTTTTCCTGAGGTGGGATCTCTGCACCTGCCACACTCCACACGAGGCAAAGTGTGACTGGCAGCAGTGGAGGACACCATACTGAGGGCAGATGATAACCTGCTCCAGCAGAGACATGTTGGACAAGGGAAAACCTTGGGAGAGACTGATAAACAAAAGTGCCCCTCTGCAAGCCCTGGAAAATCCCAGCATTCTGATTGGCTGGGAGGGGTCCTTTAAAGGAGAAGGTACACCTGTGTGTGATGAAGGGGCGAGGGATCTATACAGGGGCAATCCACCCCTTGGGGCAGCAGGAGCTTATGATGGGACCTCTGGAAGGCACAGGAGCTTGCAGCCTGAAGGAACCAAGCTGGGATATCAAGACATGACAGACTAATCCCTGTAGAGACCTATTTGCCAGGAACCCATGAGCCTCGTGTGGGGTGCAAAGGAGGGTGAGATGAGCGGAGACTGTCCAGGGCCCTTAAACATCTACGAAAGGCAGGTTGGCTTGAGGGAGAAGGGGTAAGAGGCATCACACAGGAGCTGTGTAATAGAGAAAACCCCACGGGGGGTGAGCAAGGTGCTGTGGAAAGGCCCAGAGGGGTTTGGGAATGTGGTGGTTTTTGTGTTGCTTTGTTTGTGTTTGCCTTTGAGTTAAGGTTTATACCAGGGCAGGACAGTACTCCTGATACCCTGTGTGAGGGTATCAGGAGCTAGAGTCAGCTACCAGACAAGCCAGAGGTCATGGTGTCCTCTATTGGCTGCTGCCTGCAAGCCCAGCTGAAGACTGGGTTGTGTGTGCTGAGCTTAACAGACCCTGAGCTGCACTTCTCTTGCTGACCACTGAAAAGTTGCAAAAGGCATTTTATTGTCATGGTGAGCACTGGGGAATTAAGTCATTCATGTACTTAAAGTGTTGTGGTGTTAATGTGGAGTATACTATGTTGGGATCAAAATGGTAAATGTGAATATGTTGGGCTGTTTATTGTTAACTGGTAACCCAAATTATTAGTTTAGTTATGTATTTTCCTTTTTATGTTATTTATAAATTCAAGTGCCTATAATTACTTTGTATATATGTATATTGTATTAAAGTGTGTGTGAGTGAGAGAGAGAGAGAGAGAGTTTAAACTGTGTCTTGCACTAGGGGAGGGGAAATCGGATACTCTGCTGCTTGGCTGCTGCTCTTCCTTTGGTGGACTGGGAGAGAGACCGAGGCCACTGCCACACCAGGGTTCCAGGATTGGCAGTAGACTGCCCTCAGCATGGCAAAACAGGGTTACATAACTAGGGGGAGTTGGACAGAGATGTGAGAGAGAGTCTGATGACAGTCGGTGGATGTGCTGCTAGCAGGAATAAAGAAACCTCTTTGTAAAAGTGGCTCCTGCCTCAGTGAGCTGAATCTACAACACATCATGGCAATCAAAGTGGTTGAAAACAGGTGACTGCATTGCATGGAGTGAGTTTTTTTTTAAATGGAGCAACCATGGACTCCAGCAGAGTTGAAACCATTCAGCCATACATCAAAGAACTGGAATGGGTTTGTCCAACACTTGGACCTGGACATGAGGTTGAGTGGAGCCATGGAGAAGCCAAGTGACCAAAAGATACTATTTTTTCTGAATATAATGGATACTGAGGCACTAGATGTATATAACAGTTTGCAGCTGAGTCAAGCAGAGCAGGCTGATTATGAGACTGTGCTCAAAAAATTTAAGGAGTACTGCATTCCAAAAAAAGAATGAGACTTTTGAACAACATCAGTTCTACATAAGGTAAAAAAGAGAAGAACCCTTTCAGGAATTTGAAAAGGATATTAGACTGCAGAGTCAGTCCTGCAATTTTGGAGAACTCTGTGATTAGAGATGAGATAGCAATAGGGATCAGGGAGTGTCCATCTACACAAGAAGCTTTACTGTATATTAGACAAATGTAATGCACAGTAAAACATCACTGTCTAAACGTGTGGTAATTACTGTGCATTAGATTAGTCTAATATGCCATTTGCTAGTACCAATATATACAGGTCTAACACTTAGTAGACAGTTTGAAGTACTGTACTTCAGTCCTCAGCAGTCTTCTCCCAGTCATTTGGCTCAATGTTCATTGCTTTTATATCTGTCTCAAATATATCTTTGAAATAGAGATAAGGATGCCCTCATTGTCTTCTTTCTCTAGAGTTCTCTATAGGAAAGATCCTTGGATCTCCATTGTCCATTCTCCACTGATGACTAAGCCCATCAGAGTCAAGACTGACTGAGAAGAGAATGGATGCTTTGAATGTTGGTATATTCAGAGACTTCAGCATGTGCAACTTTGTCCCTCCATCAAATTCCTAGAATTCAGTGAAGGTAATGTAAACAGACGCTGTTGAGCCCCCTCTCCTTTTTCTTTTCTTTTTTTTTGAGTATATGGTTTAGATAAGGGTCTCCCAGCCTGAGCCCCACAACTGTAGACCTCAGGCTGGGACATAAGGATCTCCCAGTGCTAGCCTCATGGTGTGAAGCTGATGCTGGGAGCTCCCTGCTGGTGGGGGCTGGGGAACCTGCTCCCTGCTGAGCTCTGTGCTCGTTCTATTGTAATCACTGGTAGTAAATCAATGTTCTGGCCCATAACATTGGTTGTGATTGTAAGACCGAACTGGAATATCATGCTGTAAACAAATGGATTACTGTCACTTTTCAATCAGACACTGGTGCACAAGCCAGTGTTATACTAGAGTTACTGTAAAGGGCTTGAAAAAAGAGCAAGTATTCACAACAAGCAGGTGAGGCTGTGAATTTACAATGGCAAGCTATTGATTCCTCATTCCTACTGTTGGCACATGTGAGCTGCAGATAAAGACAATAAATAGTAATGAAAAAAATCAGTTTTTGTTTGTTCTAGGAACTTCTAGTGGGGGTGTTTCCAGTGTGGTTGCAGCCAGCCAGATGCTGCTCTGCTCCTCGCACCTCCAATGGGATCTGCTGGGTTGAAGCCTTCACCGGGCTGCCCACCCATCTGGAGTGGTGCAGCAGGGGCAGGAGAAGGAGGAGCCAGAGGGGAGCAGAGTACCACCTGGACAGCTGGAGCCACATCAGGAACAGTCCCACCAGAAGCTCTGCAGTGGCCGGAGCCCAGGCTGGTGGAACTGTTTTGCTCCCCTCACCTCCAGCTGCAACTCCTGCCCCTGCTGTGCTGCTCAGGCTTGCCACTTTTCTTGGGCAGAGCCTGCTTTCCTGGGCTGCTGCCATGCTGCCTGCAGGGCTTCCTGCAGAGCTGTGGCGCTGCATGGAGCCCGGTGCTTCACTCCACGGCTCTAAGGCAGCAAACTAAAACTCCTCAAAGGAGTTTTAGTTTGCACCCCAAGTCAAGATCAGCAAAGGCGCATTATGCCACTGAGTTTCCTACAGTGGCTGGAATTAATATGCCGCCAAGGCGTACAAACACCAACACCATTAAAGTGGTGCAAAAGCATTTAGCCTGCTTTAAAGTGCCATGCACATACACCTCTTGTTTCATCTAAACATGACTATTTTCCAAAAAAATACAGGCTTCCAGAAAAATTCATCTAGCTCTCTAAGGCAAAGCCTTAAACAAAACTAGAGATTCTGGTTGCTTAGGATGTTACTGATTCATTCTATAGTTCAAAAAAATGAAACTGTTCACCTTTCCCTAGACACAAAATAACTTAACAATAATTATATAAAAAGGGAACATTTTCTCATTCTTACCAGGGAAGAAAAGAAATCTTTGGAAAGAAGGCAAAAGCAACGTATCTTTCCACACTAGATGCATCAGCTGGGTTTTGGCATGTTCCTTAGAAAAAATATAGCAGACATTTGTGCACGTTCAATACCCCATATGGAAGATTCTGCTTTCTCAGATGGTCTTTTGGGTTATGTTCAGCACCAGAAGTGTTTCATAAATATACACCATGAATATTCAGTGGCATTTGAGGGTGCCAAAGTGTGTATAAATGATATTTTAATATGAGGACATACATTGGAGGAACATGATCAGAGGCTTCAGAGAACTCTGGACAAGGCTCAGTCAGTGGGGTTAAAACTCAATATATAAAAGTAAAGTTAAACTCAGAGAAATAATGCATTTGGGCCAAGTCATACAGATAGATCCCAGAAGGGTACAACCAATTACTAATTTGGCATCTATACATAGGGAATAATTGCAAAAGTTTCTGGCATCGTAGACATTGTGGTGAAGTTTGTATCTGATCTGGCACTAAAATGCTGCAAGCTTAGACCTATGACCAAAAATAAACAGTGTATATGGGAAGCAAATCACAATAAAGAGTTTAGGAACCTAAAACAGTTAGTACAGAAGGCCCCAGTGCTTAGTTTCTATGATAACAAACATCAGACAAAGCTGTCTACAGATGTCTCTAAGGAGGGTCTTGGGGAAGTGCTCATGCAGGAGTATGAGCAGCACTGAAGACCCATAGCATGTACTTCCAAGGTTTTAACCAGAAGGGAGTGTTAATATGCACAAATAGAAAAAGAATCTTTAGCTCTGGTGCATGGATGTAAAAAAAATCCATGTCTGGAGACTGGTATCAGCTGAAACAGATCACAAGCCACAGGTGGTAATGGCAAAAAAGAGGTCCACTGACACACCTCTGAGATTACCAACTATTCTTTGAATTACAGTTATATGATTCAAGATTAGATTGTAAAACAGGGAAAGAGTTGATGGTGGCAGATGCTTTGTCTAGAGTTTTTGACAGACTTAGAACCAAACCCAGGTTTAGACCTAGTGTCATAGAGAAATAGGACTGGAAGGGACCTCCAGAGGTTATCTACCCCATTCCCCTGCCTGAGACAGGATCATCTCAAATGCTCCACATGGTACTCTTGATGAGGCCCTAACCAGTGCCAACTAGAGGGGTACTATCAGTTCCCATGTCTTTCACCTAATGCTTCTGTTGATGCAGCCCCAAGTCCCATTCACCTTTTGTGCAGCTGCATCATTCTGTGGACTCGGACTGAGCCTGTGATCTATCAAGACTCCCAAGTCCTTCTGCACAGAGCTGCCGTTTAGCCAGGCATCCCCCATTTTGTATCTGTTTTGATTATTCATCCTGAGGTGTAGTACCTTGCATTTGTCCACATTGAACCTCATCCTTTAGGTCTAATCCAGCTTTCCAATCTGCTGAGATCCTTCTGAATTGCACTCAAATCCTCCAATGTATTCACAGTTCTTCCCAGTTTTGCATTGTCTGCAAACTTGCTTAAGAAGCCTTTTTTGCCAGCATCCAAATCATAAATGAACACATTGAACAGCACCAGGCCCAGATCAGACACCTGTAGGACTTTACTGGAAACCTCTTGCCATTTCTATGTGGACCCATTAATAATTACCCTTTGCTTGCAGCTTGTGAGCCAGTTATCTATCCACTTGTAGTAGTTTTATCCAGCCTGCATTTCTCTACTTCGTTTATGAAAAGATAGTGTGGGACTAGTCAAAAGCCTTGCTGAAGCTGTGCATTGTCAATCTGTTATCAGAAACTGAGCATAGTTTCTTTAAAATGTAAAGTGTACTCAGAGCTGCCACAGCACAAGATCAGACTTTACAAACAGTAATACAAGTCATTAATGCAGTATGGCCTGCAAGGTACATACACGGTTCTTTTCACCAGTTTGAAGCAGAGTTGTCAGTAATTGATGGGCCTTTGTCTAGAAATGACAGACTTATTGTTCCCAAAGTATTACATCAGGATATGCTACAGAGGATACATGAAGGACACTTAAGTATAGAGAAATGCAAAGGAAGGCTAGGAAAACTCTGTACCGGGGCAAATGATTATGGATCTAGAAAAGTATTTTAAAGTGTGTTCGGCCTGTAAAAATACAGAGATAGTCGAGCAAAACAGCCAATGATAGTAACCAAAGAATGATTGGCTCCTGGTCCAAAGTAGCCATAGATCAGTTGACTCATGCTGAAAAAAACTATATATTGGCTTTAGAGTATTACTCTGGCTATCTGGAAATGGCAAGACTTGAGAAAACTGCTGCAAAGCATGTGATGGCACACACAAAATCTATTTGCCAAACATAGTAAGCCAGTTGTGGTCGGGTCTGACAGTGGACCATGGTTTGATGGGTTCATGAGTTCAAGCACTTGGCAAAGTAATATAGGTTGACAAACATTTACCTGTAGCCCAAGATATCCACAGTCTAATGGACTTGTAGAAAATAGTGTCAAAATGATAAAAAGAGTGCTAAACAAAGCAAAGGTCTTACACATCTATATTTGGTATTACTCAATTATAGAGCATCTCCTTTGAAACTTGGGCTTTTGTCTACTAAGCATTTGTTTAACGGGAAACTTAGAAGAAGACTGTTTACAAAAGAAATGAGTCATAAATACTTACAAAATCCATGATAAATATAAAGAAAAGCTTTATTATGACAAAGGATCATGAGATTGAGAATCTTGGAGACCCCAAACCAGGGTACACATGTCCTGTGATAAAACACAGATGCAGGAGACAGTTGTTACTTTTGATGTAGCTCATAGGTCTTATGAAGTGGAGATAAGTGGAGGAAACATCTACAGAAGGAATAGGAAACCCACTCCATCACAGTCAAGAAGACCAGCAGAAGGAACAAAGTGTCCAAACCAGAAAAGGATATGGAGGAGACTAGTGAGACAGAGTGAGTGAGACAACATAGAGACTGATGTGTTGTTTCACAGATCTGCAAGACTGAAGGACACGGCAAAGACTAACTTAATTATTGTGTGCATATATTGTTATTGGTTAACGTGGGTTGTGCTTTTACTTGGAAAAGGGAGCTGTGAGGATTGTATACCTTTAAGAGCTAGGTGGAGTTGGACAGAGTTGAGAGGCCCCTCTACACATGATTAGGCCCCCTCTAATCATGCACTTACAGGGTTAATTGTGCAATTAATTTAGACTGGCTATACATGCAAATTAACTATCATCCCATAAAAAGGTCCAACCAAATATAAAGTTAGAGCTGGAATATGTATACAGGATCTGTTACTTCTCCAGTGGGAGAATAAAGCTAAAGGAATGCCCTATGGTGAAGACTATTGACATTGACAGTCAAGGTCAATCGTTGACCACAAGATGAACATGAG
>NW_017728992.1:27854904-27858891 GCF_001723915.1 Gavialis gangeticus | reverse complement strand
GGTTTGCCTCGCTTTATGCTGAACATGTTTCTGGAAAATGGCACATAACTCTAAGTCACATAAAGGGAGCCCACTTTAAAATGTAACAAATAGGGGTATGTTCCAAGACCTCAACTGTACTGACCCCCAGGCCCATTTCTACTACTTTTACAGCACAATTTTGGTACTTGCCAACAGCAGACAGTACACACAAGCAGAGTGATGGTGAATGTTACCGTAATGGGGATGGCAACTACCGAAACACGTGTTGCAGACAACGAATGAGGAGCACAGATCCACAATATTTTGATATGCATCACTCCCACAGTGCACCTCATAGAGTACTTGACTGTGAGCTTCCATCACACCGATCACGTGAAGGTGAATTTACCTCACATAAAACAAATTTTTGTTATAAAAAGGGGCATTGATTAAGAGCGAATTCACACGTACAGAACCCACATAAAGCAAGGGAAACCTGTACTAAATATACAGCTGGTTTCTCTCCAACATTAATTTGCATGTGTAGCATAGCTAGGGCCTACACGGTTGGGAGTCCTGTTAGTTGATAGGGCTTCCAGCCACGGGGGTGCACCATGTGGTGTAGCGACTGGGAGTTTCAAAGCTGAGGGGACTCCCAGCCATGCCATCATCTCACGGGCTGCTGCAGACCATCCATGGCAGCGCCCCATGTGGGGTGCCTCAGTCCTGTGGGGTCCTGCTGCGTGTGGGTGTTTCCTCAGCTGATGAATCTCCTATCTGTGCTGTGGGAGCTGGTGCAAGGGGAGCAATAAGGTGTGGTATGATCTGATGGTGGATCCCACAATCATGCTTCCTGCCATGCATGTCCAGCATGGTAGGAAGCGCAATTGTGTGGATCATGCATTAGATCCAGTTATGCCTTTACCCTAGAGGGGCCCTGAGAGTCTGATGGCAGTCAGTGTATGCTGCTAGTAGAAATAATGTCCTCCCACCTTTTTAAATGGCTCCTGCCTCAGTGAAATGAACCCACAACATAACATTTGCTTACAAAATATTTTAATAAATCACACTATTTTATATTTATTTTCTGATATGTTTTTCTTTACAGTAGTGCTTCCCAACCTTTTTTATACTGCGGACTGGCACAGGAGTGGGACAAGGCGCACAGATTTGACTGCCTCCCTCCTGGGGCTGCCCTGCCGCCCAGCTTTAACTTTAGATGCAACTGCCAGAGGTGAAAACTGCTCACCTAGGTGGACAAACAGGGGTCCAAGCTGGGGGCTTGTGCCACAACCTGGCAGCCAACCTTTGTGGCCTGATACTAGGCTGCAGCCCGATGGGAACCTCTGCTTTAGAGGGAAACCATCTACCCAAAGCTTATATTTGTCAATCTCAGTTTAGTATTCATGCATGCCTCAAAAATGCAGCCTTCTGTATGCACTGTTAATTCCTTGCCATCTCTGAAAAGAGCTCTTTGAACAAATCTTACCAACATAGGTAACATCACCAAAACCTTTGAACATCTGTACAGTATTTAAGCATTTATGTGTCTTTGAGGTGGAGAAATAGCTCTCACTTTACATATGGAGAACTGAGCTCTTGAAATTATCTCCAGACATCTTTTAAATTTTACCTTAACAATGGATTTCTATTTTTTTCTAAATATTAGATCTTTTAAGAGCAAAAAAAAAAAATCTGATAAGCATGCTTTAATGTAACTGATATATATTTACATCCTTAACCATAGTTTACAACTTGACCTAGAACTGAACAGAGTTGGTAACTGAAGCTCTGAATGGCTGGCATAGTATTGGTATAGCATTATCACATATGGTAGAAGCATACTGATTTCTTATATAAAAAGCTAACAGTGAATAACCCCAAAGGTAGTTCATTATTTGTGCCTAACTAGTATATGTTTTAAACATAGGGCTCAGCCACAGTGGATGATTTCCAAATGTTGGTGACTAATTGCAGGTACTTTGGCAGCTCTTAACTTAAAGGTTTCCTGTACAGAGTCAGCTTCTCTATTTCCTGATTCATACTTAATGTAAATGTCATACTGCTCACTTTGTTCCTTCCCCTAGCTTTGTTGCTGCTTCAGTAGAAACAGCTTTAGTGAGCCAATCTGCAAGTAAGTGCTGGCCTAAATTCTCCACTCTGGTACACTCATGCAGTATCATTAGTCTCAGTCTGCTGGATGCAACAGAAAGCCCTCTGAGCCATAACGGAGAAAGCATAAGCTGTTCAGGTTGCCATTTTCAAAGGTACTTAAATAAGTCAGGTTTCTAACTCCTCTGGAATTTCAACCTCATTTACATACTTCTTAAATAAGCTTATCTGAACATCTCAGTCACAATATTGTGTCAAAACAGAGATGACCAAGGGAGTTACTATGTCATTACAGAAACCAATATTAGCTTTGTACATAGAAAAAGTCACTGTCCTAAGAGCCAAATTTCAGTAGTGAATATAAAACACAAACATTTTATGGTGAAAGGGAGAAAAAAGTATTTATGCTTTTACTTGTATTCATCTTTCATGAATATTTTAGTGAATGAATTTACTGGGAAGTATGTTTAACAAAAGAGCAAATTAATATTAAATGAATATCACAAAATATTTGTGGAAAGCATGTTCTTACTGAGAGCTGCTGAGATGATTACTCATTTAGAGTAGGTTGGAGGACAACAGTTCTATTTTGGAACAGTCACTGTCAAGATTTTGAACTTCATTTTTATTTTGGTATAGAATGAAGAACATGAAAAAAAGTTTTTGCAGATTGCATTGGTGTGGAAACACCTGTTTTGGGATCAAAAAAATGCAAGATTTCAAGTTGAATCCTTCTTACACTAGAAAGTCTATCTTGTCAAAAAACCTCTGTAAAATAATTGCCTTTTCAGAGTGTTTCAACTTTGATAAAACATCATGTTTTGAGAGAGCAAATTTTATTACAAATATTCTATGTTCTGTAGTCATCCAGTTAGAAATATACCTCTTGACCTACGTGCTCAATAAAAATATTTTCAATTTTGTATATTAGATGCTCACAATGAAGCGAATTACAATCCCAGAATTATTCACAAAAGTGACTTGGTAGATAACTTCACATAATAAATACATATTAGAAAAAGTCACGCTCTGTTTACTGGCAATTTCCTATAAGGAAAAATGGTGAAATGTGTCCAATAAATTATTCATTATGAGTTATTCATCCAGTTCTACTCAAGTTGTAGAGTCAACAAAGAAAAGGCAATTTTGCAAACAATCTGAAGCTCTATTACAAAGCAAGAGAAGAGAGAATCCAACTAATAACAGCACTGCACATTGGTTGTATGTCTGTTTTTAAAGCTCAGACAAAGTAGCCAGATCAGAAGGGTTTCAGCTTTAATTATAACCCTTAGGGCTCCAGCTTTTGCTTGGTTATTTTTAGGGTAGGACTGTCAAATGATTAAAAAACTTGATTGTGATTAGTTGGGTGATTAAAAAAAAATAGTCACAATTAATCGCTATTTTAATTACACATCTAAAACCCCAAATTATGCAAAATTATGCAGGTACTTTGTATGTTTGGGGGATGGGTGTGAGGTGTGTGTGTGTGGGAATAAATTTGCAAAGGTGTATGGGGCTCTGTGTGTGTGGGTTTGGAGCCCAGGGAGTGGGGTTTCCCCGCACACCCTGTCATGATGCAGGGTACTGTGGGTCAGGACAGAGGGGAGGCAATAGGGCTGGGAGGGCTGTGGCTTGGAAGTGAGGGGCAGACAGAGCGCCCAGCAGGTAAGTCTGGGGAGGGGCAGGGGTGGAAGGGAGAGGGAAGTTGGGGGTGGGGGGCAGATAGAGGCCCCCATGGTGAGGGAAGGAATGGGGCAGGGGCAGACACTGGAAGAATGGGCCTCTGGTGCTGGGGCAGATCATGGGATGGAGCTGCAGGAGGCTTGTCTAGGGGCATGGGTGGGGCCTGGCTTCCTGCTGCTGCATGCACCCTCGGGGAAGGCATGGGGGGCATGTGTCCCCCAGATTTGTGCA
>NW_017728992.1:27849619-27849904 GCF_001723915.1 Gavialis gangeticus | reverse complement strand
ATGGTGAGGGAAGGAATGGGGCAGGGGCAGACACTGGAAGAATGGGCCTCTGGTGCTGGGGCAGATCATGGGATGGAGCTGCAGGAGGCTTGTCTAGGGGCATGGGTGGGGCCTGGCTTCCTGCTGCTGCATGCACCCTCGGGGAAGGCATGGGGGGCATGTGTCCCCCAGATTTGTGCATGGGGCAGGGGTGGGCTGCCCACTACAGGCTGGGGCTCTGTGCCCTGCTGCCTTTGGCCCAAGAGCTTTGCGATGCTATGTTGTGCCTCCCACTGCTGGACAGGC
>NW_017728992.1:27840422-27849608 GCF_001723915.1 Gavialis gangeticus | reverse complement strand
TGTGCCTCCCACTGCTGGACAGGCAGGGGACACATGGCTAGTGCACGGCATGAGGGTATTTCATGAAAAATTTTCCCATGTGTTTTTTTCCTTGAAAAATGATTACAACAGCTATAGCCCAAATATATTCCTAGTGTGAGTAGTATTCACTGGCTTGGAAAGAGAAAATTCTGTAGCTGTTCATAAGTATGGACTTTTTGTATAACATTTTGCAGTAGCGTCTAGTAATTCAAATGTTGAAATTTGGTGTTACTATGCAATTTTGAACTTCTCGTGTGTGTGTGTGTATCCTCTTGCTGAATCTAAAGGCAAAGGTTATTACCTTTATATTGCCAAAGGCATTTGATTAAGTAAAAAATACTAGATGAAGGACGTTTTGGTCTTTCTTTGTTACACTCTCTTCCTCTTAGATAAATAAAAGGCCCCCTGACTTCTTGTCAGATGTGGATTCTTTCTGTAGCTGGCTAACTGTGATATTCACATTTTTGTATACACAATGAGGTTAAAAATTATTCCTTACTTAGGGATACTGTTTGGTCCAATGGATAACAGACAGAACATTATAAGGCTTGTGCTGTGTTCCTAGTTGTGTTGCTAACGTGCTATGCCACTGAACAACCCATTTCACATTTCTGTACTTCTGTTTCTGCTCATGTTCTTTCCCTGTTTAGACTTAGATGTTTGGAGCACAGATTGTTTCTTTTTCTGTGTCCATATATTTCCCCAAAAGATGGAGTCTTTAGAGCTACAGTAGTACAAGAAATAATTAATAAATACAGGCAGTTCTCGCACTTACAGTGGGTTACATTCCTAGAAAAGGTGTTTAAGTCGAAACAATGTAAGTCGAATCTGATTTGCCCATAGAAACAATGTTATAATAGGGGGTTACATTCCTGACTATGGGCTTGATGCCCAACTTTTTATAGAAATTACCATAAACACTGGTACCTGCCTGCCCTGAGAGTGTTTCCTATGGCTCAGCCTGCCCCCTAGGCAGCAGTTCCAGCCCTGTGAGCCCATACCAAGTATCCAGGTGCAGCACCCATCACCATCACTAGAGCACTACCTTTTCCTTTATCAGCCATTTTTAATGCCTGAATATATAAAAAAGCTTAATGTGCACTAAGAATCAAAGAATACAAGAAACTTATGTGCTGGAGTACATCAGGAAGCAGACTGACTGGGTGACGTATGTACATTTGTGCACTGCCTGAGTTGCCATCATGCCATAACTGCGAGTAATAACATGGGTGCAAATGGTGGAGCACTGCAAGTGCAAATTGCTGTAAGTCAAGGACTGCCTGTAATCCTTATTTTTGAGGATACATTTTAAATTAAACTTACCAGTAAATGTTGCATAGGCTATTTGGGCAGGTTTGAATTTTACACTATTTGAACAATTCTTTTTTTAACAATTCATTGAGTAAATGTTCCAAGCCACTGTCAGAATAGATTTTTTTTGAGAAAGCTTCTTCCTGACAAACGATTTGTGAGAGAAGACAGAAGTAACAAAGAAAGGGAAAAAAATCCACAAACAGAAATTTCATGACTCAAGGGAATCAAAACATAAGTCTACTCCAGGGAGAATTCAGAAGTTTTCCAGTTGTCTCAGGTGACTTTTTTTTAGCCCATAGTTTATATATTTCTTAAAAAGGAAAAAGCATTTTCTGATCTCTAAAATTAATATACTTTCAAAGAGGCATTTATGATAATTTCAAATGCGTTATTGTTCAGTAACTGCATCCATATGCCATATCTGCTGCCATAATTCCATTACAAGGAAGGCAGTGGCAATACCTAATTACTAAACCAGAAATATTTTAAGTTACAATTATAGTTTAAGAAAATCTTGCAAAATTATTCTGCTCAAAGCCAAGTGAATGCAGGTTTGAGAGATCTTCTGTACAGTAATATATAGAAGAGGGGTAAGCAGTAGGGCTGTGCAAAGCTTTGGTAGCCAATTCAATTTGGAGGAGACTTGGCCAGATTTGGCAGCTGAATCTCCGAACCTGAATCAAACTGGGAGACCCATTAATCTCTCAGAATTGAATCGGAAGCCTCTGAATAAATTCAGAGAGTCGGAGATTCGTCCATAGACTGTACAGGCAGAGGAGCAGCTGGGGGAGCAGCTGGACGAACCCTGGCTTGAGCCAGAAGCCCCAGGAAAATCCATGGCTCATCCCGCTGCTCCCCTGGCTGCCCCCTCTGCCAGGTTGAGGCAGGCAGTGCTAGCAGCCCCAGGATAAGCTGTGGGGAATGATTGGGAACTGGGGAATCAAACTGGAAGCTGGGGCAATGATTGGGGGCTGGGGGAATGAACAGGGGTTTCTCCCCAGCTCCCTGATCATTCCCCACAGCTCGCAATCATTCTCCCCAGCCTCTGCGGCTTCTCCTGGAGCTGCCAGCACTGCCTGCCTCACCCCGGTGCAGGGTAGCCGGGGGAGCAGCCGGATGGGCTGAGGCTTCTCCTGGGGCTGCCGGCTCAAGCTGGAGCTCATCCAGCCACTTCCCCAGCTGCTCCTGCCAGCACTGCCTGCCTGTATAGCCAGTCTGTGGCTGACTAAGATTTGGTGCCAAATATCTTTGGATTCAGATTCAGCTGAATTGAATCGGGACAGTGATTTGAATTACTGACTCGAATCACTGTCCTTCCAAATTGCCGAATCCGAATCTAAAGTGAATACTTTCCGCTTTGCACAGGCCTAGTAAGTAGCCATACTAAACAGGGGAGGTTGGGGTTTTCAGTGCTTATCAGCCAGTCTGATTTGTCTTGGAGAATCCTAATTTAAAATGCTCCTCATTTCTTGTGGTATTCCCTTTTTCCGCTGAGCTCTTGATTGTCTGCTTTTTTCCCCTGGCAGCAGTGCTGTTGGAGAAGTGGAGATAAATTTTTTTTAAGGTTGTTGAAATTCTTAAGGAGTGCTTTCTCCTAGCTTTAAATTATTCAGCTGGATTCCCTTCACTTGTTGAAATTTCACTCTGGGACTGCAGTTCCCAGTTTTTAGAAACTCGTGAAGTTATTTGGTACCTGCAGTCCCCTTGCATGCTGCTGTACCTGTGATTGCTGTCATGATTTTAAAAGTTCACCGTTTTCCACTCCCATGCACACCCCTTAGAGGTTAAAACATGATTTAAATTACAAGTTAGCTCAGGCCCATGCATCTGCTAAGGACAGATCACACTTAGTATATGAGTGCAGTAGTATATGCAGGCAACAGGAAAAGCTGCACTAGAAGTTTTTTACTGCATTTGGCTTACCTCTCTGTTCAGAAACAAATTAATCTGGGAGATGATATAAAATATTAAACTAGTAAATGTTTCAAGAGGTCATTAATTAGTTATGTTAATTGGTGTGGCATGATAGAAAAAATAGAGTTTAAGAGCAATCAAAATTGTGAGCTATGGTGCCCTAAGGCTAGGGACCTCAGTGCTTTTTACAGACATAAACTAATTCAGTATCTCAATAGCTGCATCTACATGCAAGCTTTACTGCAGAGTGGACTAAGTAGCTCTGTAGTTGGCTCCAGCTCAAACTGCCCCGAAGTGCATTGTGTCACATTAATTGCATGTGTAGATGCACCCAGTGTGCACGTGACATGGGAAGATTGGTATTTTGGCTCTATAGGGGAAAATTGAGGCACAAGGAGATGAAATGAATCATGTTCACACCAAATTATTTCCTTTAGCCCAATTCTTTTTCATCCAAATTTAGTTTATAAAATATTTAGATTAAAATCGGTTTCTAGTAAGTGGTCCTACAGAATTTAATTCTAGGATTTATCACTCTGTACATCTGGGTCTCTCTCTCTCTCTCTCTATTTGAATGTTATCCTTCTGGCTTTAACCAGACTCCACGCTGTAATATGTACTACTGAGTACACACAGTAACAATCAATCTCCCCAGGTTCTTGGAGTCACAACACAAATGGTGTTTTAAGGCAGACAGATGCAGATATTTTAGCATCATCCAGTCAAAAGGAGCTGGAGGCATAATTCAAGTCCACAAAACAAGGGAATTAATTGTAATGGCAGCAGTGTTGCTGTCTCTAAAGTATTCCTCACTTCACCGAAGCCCTAAATTAATGGGCAGTCATGCTGCGTAACAATGGTGGCAGAGTCCTCTTTTTCTCCTCCTCAACTCCCATGGGCAGATAACATGCTGAGAGAAATCTGTATCTCTGCTTGTCTTGAGCCAACAGAGTATATAGTTACAAGGTTGGAGACTTGCAACCTACTAGTCAGTAGGTAAATTATTTTAATGTTTTATTAATGAGTTTTGCATATTTGCACTGTTGCTAAGCAATGTTTTCTCTGCAACTCATCAGAATATGCTGATATGATTATAACCTGGTCTTCAGGCCAGATCTTCAACTGGTATAAATGATGGTTGTGCTTTTACAGAGCAACTGAAGGTCTGGTCCCATCTACAGTAATTGAAGGAGAGTTGGAAGCAATCTGTTTTTATGTTGATAACCCAGCAAGGTGTCCCATCAGGTTTTACTAAAGGCCTTTTGACTCTGCTCAGTTTTTCAATTGTCTCTCTTTTGCAAGAAGACTCTTCTGTCAGTTAAAATCCTAAATTTCTAAACAAATTGAGTTCTTCACACTTCCTTTCAGATGTCATATACATTTCTGCCATGCTGTGTGTCATACAATTTCTTCCTCACTTGTTTTCTTTAGGCATATTTAATTTTTTTCAAAAATGAGGCTCACCGTACAAGCGTGAGAGGGATATTTTATACCAGTTTACAGTGCAGAAAATTTCTGAACTATGTGCAGAAATGCTTGGGACCACTGTGCATTTTTAGCTTTATAAGACCAAAAAAAAAAAAAAGAAAAAAAGGGGGCATTATGAATCAGAAATGTGAGCTACAGTCCAGAAAAGTGAAATGGAATCTTTGGGTCTTTTCTGCAGCTAATATGCTTTTTATTTTCTGGGAATTAAGTTGAGTTGACCTCAAAAGAATTCTTGAGCATAAATGCTTCATATTTTTTATTAATGTGCAGTTGACAAGCAAAAGCAGGATTTGTAATTGGCTTGTGTTTGATAAACTTCTTTTATGTAGAAAAAACCAGGAAATGGACAATTAAACAGGTGAAAGAATTCAGTTTATTCAACTGTTTGGAATTTCAAAGGAACAATTTCATATAGTATAAAAGGGACAAATCTCCCACGATTTACTCCCATGTATCTGGAGCAGGCATCCCTATCAGGGAACATACTGAAAGTTTGGGTAGTCACCTATGATTCACCTATGGGGATCAGGGCCGCCCAGCTTCTATGTGGCCAGGGGCTGCATGCCCTTCAGGTCACAGTAGCAGGGTTCACACTAGCAGCCATGCAGACCCTAGAATATGCATGTTCTTCTCACCCTTGCTGCACTGCACTGCATTTCCTCTCTGGTGCACCATGTGTGCCCCCTACTATCGAGCCCTGAGCCCTTGCTACCACACCGAGCCTACCCACTGCAGCCTGTGCTCCACTGCTGTACTGTGTGCCCTCCCAATGACTGCTTCCTATGCTGCACCACATGCCCAGGTGCCTCCACTGCCTCAGCTTGTGCAGGGCACCCTGAAGCTCCCCTGCTGCACTGTGCCATTCAGGCAGCTTAGGCTTTTTGCTCCCCACAACACTGAAGGCTGCACTGCCCAACTCCCTCTTTCTCTTTAAACTAAACTAATTCGTAATGCACAGCAGGGGTATGCGAAACAGGCCATATTTGATTCAGATTCAGATTCAGCCTGAATCGGGGACAGTGATTTGATTCATTGTTTTGGATCGCTGTCCCCAATTCGATTTGGCCGAATTTGAAGATTTGATGTTGTTTCAGAGAATCAGCGATTCAGCCATAGACACAGCTTTAAATGTTTTTTTTCTACATACCTTGAGGTACCAGGTGCAGCTCGTGAATGCTGCAATGATGGGGTGGAAGGAACATCCCACGTGAGTGTTGGGGGGGTGGGGGCATGCTCGGCAGCGATCCCAGAAGTGGACTGGAATTACTTCCAGGCCCACTGCTGAGCACACTGGGTGGGCCCCCCATGCCTCCCTGGCTTGGCAGTTGGCTGTGGGGGGACCCTGTGTGCCCCTCCAGACTCAGGAGGCACCAGTTGCCAAGTCAGGGAGGCATGGGGGGGCCACCAGCATGCTCCCCAGTGGACCTGGAAGTGGACCGGAAGTGCTTCTGGTCCACTTCCGGGTCTGCTGCCGAATGCACTGGGGAGCCCCCTGCGCTCCTGTGGGATGCTCCATCTGCCTCAGCATCTCACAATTCACGAGCGTTGAGATATGTAGAAAAAACATTTAAAGCTGTGTCTATGTTCGAATCTTTCCAAATCTCTCCAAATCGATTTAGAGGGTTCCAATTTGATTTGGAGAGATTAAAGGGTCTCCTGATTCAATTCAGGTTCAGAGATTCAGCCACCGAATCAGGCCAAATCTCTGCTGGATTGTATTATGGACAGAAGCTTTGCACAGCTTTAATTCACAGTAGGAAAAAGAGAGGCTGTGATTTCTTTTAAGATTTCATTGCTCCTTCTCATCTTATGTTTTTAACAATAATAGGATTAAGTGTTTATGGGTCAGATTCTGCTACCTTTTCAAATTAGACCTGAGTCTAAATAACAGTAAAACTCTACTGTGAGTATTAGTGTATTTAAATTATATTTTTAATCCCTCATATTGCCAGAGCAGAGGAAAGGTGACTGCTATACCGTACAGCCTTATTATAACAAAATCCCTTAGGACTGAGAGAAAAGTTCATTAAAGAGGGTTTTCACTATGGTAGAGTTAGTCAACTTGCTGCATCATTAGGAACAAATCTGTTCCTGCTGTTGGGATTGTTAAAAGTTTGGTTTGTTATGAACAGGGTTTGTTTTAATGAGCTTGTTTGAGAAGTGAGTCAATCAAATTAATTATGTTTTCCATCAGTTGATTGAATTATTGTTTTACATGTATAACAAAGTTTGTAGCTATCTGTGAACTAAATGCCATTAGAAACACAATATTACTATACATACTATAGTAATATGTTACTAACACAATGTTACTATATATCACTATATTTGTTTTGTCTAAGCTTAAAGTTCCCTGGGAGCATCACAAAGTTATCTTTTTGTTGTTCCTGAGAACTAGAAAGAAGGAAATTGTATTAGAAGAAGTGAGTTCTGAGCACCAGGGTTAGTCTTACAACTTTATAAAGGTATTCTCTGTGGGCCTAAAACACACAAAATGTGTTTTTGTTTGGGAGAGTTGGCTGGTTAGATTTCCTCTCAGGAGGGAAAAAAAGGTCATCTTCATTGCAGACGCACAAAATCTTCTTTTTCTTCCTAGCTTTATATGGATTCACAAAATATAGAGGATAATCGTACATTTTAAAAGTATATCGACCTATAATATGTATGTTATAAGAAGGCCAGCTACTTCTGAGTTAAGAAGGAATTACTTAATCATTCTTTATTCACTTATTCATTACTTATAACTACCATGAAATATTAAATCAAAGCAGCAGTGTTATAATCACATACATACATAGATTTGTACATATTCCTGGGGTATACAAGTATGTCAGTAACAAGAGGAAGATCAGAGAAAGTACATATCCCTTACTGAATAGGGGAGGCAACATAGTGACAGAGGATACAGAAAAGAATGAAGTACTTGATTCCTTTTTCACCTCAGTCTTCACAGGCAAGGTAAGCTCCCAGACTACTGCACCTGGAAGCACAGTTTGGGGAGGAGGTGAGCAACCCTCAGTGGTGAAAGAACAGGTTACAGCTGTTTAGAAAAGCTGGGCATGTACAAGTCCATGGGGCCAGATACAATGTATCCAAGGGTGCTGAGGGAGCTGGCTGATGTGATTGCAGAGTGGCTGGTAATTATCTTTGAAAACTCACAGTGGGAGGTCCCAGATGATTGTAAAAGAGCAAACATAGTGCTCATATTTAAGAAAGGGAAAAAGGAGGATCCAGGGACACATTAGTTTTACCTCAGTCCCTGGAAAAATCCTGGAGCAGATCCTCAAGGAATTCATTTCTAAGCACTTAGAGGAGAAGAAGACAGTGATTAGGAACAGACAGCATGGATTCACCAAGGGGTGAGTCATGCCTGAACAACCTGATCATCTTCTATGATGAGATGACTGGCTCAGTGGATTTGGGGACACCAGTGGATGTGGTATACCTTGATTTTAGCAAGGCTTTTGATACAGTCTCTTGCAACATTCTCGCAGGTAAGCTAAAAAAGTAGAGGATGGATCAGTGGACCGTAAGGTAGGCAGAAAATTGGCTGGAGGATCATGCTCAGAGGGTAGTAATCAATGGCATGATGTCTAGTTGCCATCTGGTATCAAGTGGAGTGCCCCAGGGATCAGTCCTGGGGCTGGTTTTGTTCAGTGTATTTTCATCAACAACTTGGAAGATTCCAGTATTTGTTCCTGCACAGGGCAAGTGGTCAGACTTGATGCTCTGTTCGGGTCCCTTCCAACCCTAGAAACTATGAAACTATGGAGTGCACCCTTAGCAAGTTTGCAGATGACACCAAGCTGTGGGGAATATTAGGTATGCTGGAGGGTAGGGCTAGGATTCAGAGAGACCTAGACAAATTGAAGTATTGTACCAAAAGGAACCTCATGAGGTTCAAAGAAAGCCAATTACAAAGTCCTGCACTTAGGATGGAAGAGTCTTATGCATCAGTACAGACTGGAAGCTTGACTGGCTGGACAGCAGCTCTGCAGAAAAGGACCTGGGGGTTATAGAGGACAATAAGCTGAATATGAGCCAACAGCATGCCCTTGTTGCCAAGAAGGCTAACAGCATACTGGGCTACATTGGTAAGTGTGTTGCCAGCAGGGCAAGGGAAATGATTATTCCCCTCTATTCAGCACTGGTGAGGCCACATGTGGAGTCCATGTTCAGTTTTAGGCCCTCCACTAAAGACAGCATGTGAACAAATTGGAGAGAGTCCCGTGGAAGGCAACACGAATAGTGGGGCTGGGGAACATGACTTCTGAGGACAGGCTGAGTAAACTGGGCTTCTTTAGTCTAAAGAAGAGTAGACTGAAGGGGGTTTTAATAGCAGCCTTTAACAGGTTCAAAGTGGGGTTCAAAAGAGGATGGCACTAGACTGTTCTCAGTGATGGCAGATGACAGAACAAGGAGCAATGGTCTCAAGTTGCAACAAAGGAG